>NC_137437.1:24228600-24978600 GCF_964374335.1 Astatotilapia calliptera | reverse complement strand
ATTGAAATCTCAATATAGTTCACAAACCCTTCATCAATAAGATTCAACCTTGTTGACCCCTTAAGTTGTTTCCCGTGAGCCTGGATTCAGTCCAGAACACTAACTAAAATAATGGTTGCTGGGTCTGACAACAGTACTGAGACAGTATTGTTTGTGTGTCTGCGCGTGTGCTTTTATTTGGCCAGCTTGTGTCATCTCAGGAGTGTCAGCTTGTCCTTTGTAGAGACTGCTCTCCTCCTGCATGGAACAATGCTCCGTTCTTCATCTGTAAACCTTGCCTGGGGATTTTTTTAAAACATTTTTTATGGTTGATTCCTTCTCAAAGAGGATAGGACGCTGCAGGGGAGGGGATGGGTCACTGCTCTCTTTTAGAAATGTTAAATAGTAAAGACTTTTATCATTCGACGTATGAACTTGTGAAGCACAGATATAGTTTGACTTAAAAGAAAAAAATCACTTCCAGATGTTGCTCTGTTTTCATTTTCAAACATGCTGCACAGCAGTATTTTTCAGAGTCTAAGTGGTCAAGTTTAAATGCCAGGCACACCCTAAAATCTTGATGCTTCTGCAAGAGCCTCAAATTGGGGGGAGGGGGTCTTCTTCCTGGCGCAGCCAGGATTCAAATATGCAATATAGAAGTATGGATGTAATGGATGCAGTCTGTGAACAAGCACAGTAACAGGTATGAAGCAGCTGTTCCCATTCTGTCCTTTCCTCTTCTCCTAATGCTCCACAAATATTCCTGGAATTTTCTCATTATACAGTTGGAGTGAGCTGCAGGGCTGCCAGGTCTGGCCATTGTCTGTGAAGGAAAAAGAGCGCCTACTGCTCAACAAAGAGACACTAGCTTGGGATTGAGTGAAACTTATTGGAGAAATAAGCCATTTTGGACATTTAATGGACTGTTTGGCTGTTTTTTCTTTTTTCTTTCTTTGTTTTTGTATTGACCATAAAGTGAGGCTAACTGTGTTCATTGAAGCAAACAGCATTTAGGGTATTTGATTAATCAGGGTAACAGTGAAATAGCTAACTCATAATATCAAAGGGTATTTGCCAGGTGCACTGTGTGTAGCTGCTTGCTGACTAGCCTAACCTTTTCCTCTCCTGTTTGAAGTGGGGGAGTCTCTGTCTATCCTAGCCAAGGTCCATGAGCAATGCCATAGCAACTATTGCCCTGCTGAAGTCAGCCAACCACACACACACACACACACACACACACACACACACACACACACACACACACACACACACACACACACACACAAAGATAAATGCTAACTGAACAGCCTAGTGCCATGGAAACATGCTATAGACACACACCACACAAGTCAACTGTGCTTTATTCTGTGGCCTAGATAGGCTTTTGTGCTTGAGCAAAATTCTCTCTCTCCCCCCCCCCCCATGCTGTTTGGATGCTAAACAGTTTACATGCCTGTATAAAATAGGTCAGGTAGACAGAGCTGCAGTACAAAATTGCAGATTGATTAATCATCTTGTTCTCAGACCGACATACCTGGTTTTCATGATTGTATTCAGCGCGATGAAATAAAAATCCAAGGCTTACAGCTTTACACTCGTCTTTCTTCTTGTGGGGTTGAATGGGGGGGTGTAAAGCCTTTGACAGGGATGAATATAATATTAAAGTGCTTTTGTACGGGTGTAACTGTCCTCCCTTGTCATCCATCACCCTGTCCCTCCTGCCAGCAGCAGCAGCAGCTGTGAGAAGCAGTGGCTGGAAGAGAGAGCAGAGCTGAGCAGCCGATGGACTTGGTTGGAACTGCGCTTGGATGAACTAGAAGGGAGGATACTACAACTGGAGGGGGTCCACAAGCATATATGCTCTATGAAGGTATGACAAAAGGTGTCTGTACCAACTGACTGACAGACAGTTGGTCAGTTATATTATAGGACATTAAGCTTGCACACTCTTGTCAAGAAAAGGGATACAAAAAACAAACTTTCATGGATTGCCCGAGCTACAATAAGTAGTATGTTTTAATCAGTGTTTGGATCCTCTCTTCTCTGTCTTTCTGTGGATCTCTGTGTTTCTCAGGGTCGGGTGGTGCTTGCAGACTCCCAGCCACTGACTGACAGGCAGATTCAGCAGACCCTGCTGAAGGAAATGGCAGGTTTATCCTGCACAGCTTCTGATCCGGACAACGAACCCTGCAGCCCTACACGGCTTCTGCACAATATAGAGAGACAGGTAGGAGGGAGGGATTATTACTTGCACCTCTGATACCAGGCATGAGTTTAAAATAAAGAGGATTAGTAATCTAGAATTATAGATGCTGTTTTAGTTGATTACCCTTTTCTGTCTTGTGATCTTTCATATCCCAATGTCAGGTTGAGAGGATTAAACTAATTAATTATGGTATGCTTACTTTCTGACCTCTGGTAATATGCTAAATTAGAGGCTGCAGGTCAAATGAATGAATTTGTGCTTTATGAAGTCGACCGTTAAGTAATAAGTCTGTAACTATGAAATTGCTTATTTATTTTTTGCAGCTGTTGAAGCTCAGATAGTAGCTGACATCTGGCTATGTATTTAAGATGGTGCACACTCTTGATTACGGATGGGTATCGTTTAGGTTTTATCCGATACCGGTACTTTTGAAACGGTGCCGGTGCTTAAACGGTGCTCGAAACGGTGCTTAAAGAATGGAGAACACACACTAAACTTCTCATGTTTAGCTGTTTTTTTGTAAAAAGATAACAATGTTAGCCTTTTCTGCAGCTATAGGGGATTTATGGCATCACTCTTGGCTGGAAGCAGTGCTTAATCAATGGAAAAAAACACCAATTTTGTCCAAAAACCGTCAAATCCAATTTTGTCGCCAGGTGTTTCATCAGATTCGAGGTGTTACCTCCTTTGCACAGTATCAGCTTAAAGCAGGCTGCTGAGTTTGCATCTTTTGCTGTGAAGTACAGCCAGACTTTTTATTCTGTAGCTCTGCTCTAAAAGAACGTACGTACCTGGGCCCGCCTACTATCCTCGGAAAGGTAAAATGATTGGCTAGAATCCAAAGTGTATGACGTCTCAGGAAAAAAAGCACCGAAATGTGCGCTGCTTTTCGGTCTGGTTACTACCGTTTATGTTATGGCACCGGATACCGGTACCCATCCCTACTCTTGATAGCTTTAAAGCTGTACTTATGTGCACACAAGAATCAAATTTAGTAAAAAAACAAAAACATATTGATTCACAACCCACACCGAGACATGTTGTGATTTAAGTTTATGACCTAGAGCTGGGTAATCTGTTGAAAAGATCATCAAGTGGTCCTTTTTAGATTCATGATCCTTGATTTTAATCACATTGATTCGACTCATGTGACCATATGATTAGTTAGGACACAAAACCTGTCACTTCAACTCCAGGCTAAAATCGTATAAGACACATAGTATGTTCAGTGAGCACCGACCTTACTCGTTTGCTTATCCTTGCAATCCATATGATTCGTATGGAAAGAAAACCACATGCCAACCTTAGGCGATCCATTATATAAAGTCATTAACACGCCCCCAGCGTGCTCACCCACCCAAGAAAAACAACTTCTATTTGTATTTCCATTTACACTTGCTTTAGAAGTGGTATGTACCTAAATACCAAAATATGTGTTTTGCCTCAACATGTTTTCTGAGCTCATTCAATGTGGGACTTTCTATTCACTCTCGGTTCATACTCTTTTTATTCGCCTTGGTAGAAAGTTCTCATATGTGTACTGTGCTCCTTTTTAAGATTACAAGGCTTGCTTATATTTATCAGCCTGATACCAAATAATAAGAATCAGCCAAGGCTAAAGACATCTAACTCGATGTGATCTTTCTGTGAAGAAAATGCTTCAGGGGAAGTCTGAACGGCTGGATTGTATCTCACTCTTATGTGCATTATTTGGCTGATGTCTTCATTGCAGAGTGCTCAGCTTAGCCAGATCGTCAACAGTCTGATGCCCCCTCTGAGCTTTTCACCGCTCTCAAAACAGTCCCAGACCTGTAAAGACAGGAGAACCCTCCCAAGGTAGAGGACACACACACACACACACACACACACACACACACACACACACACACACACACACACACACACACACACACACACACACACACACACACACACACACACACACAAGTAGTCAGATTGTGTTAATACCTATATTATCCTGTGTGCTTTTTACAAGTTGCAGTTAAATGACACATTTACAAAAAACGTCTTTAAATACTGTTAATTTATGTGAAAATCTGACATATTTCAGACTCTAATGGTGATAGAAGTTTGTCTGTTATCTCTTTAAAGTCTAGGCGATAGGGTGAAAGCACGTCCCAGCTTGTCGTAAAACCCACTGAACCCACTTCGGTCTCTTCATGGAGTCTGACTTCAGTAATCCCTTCATGTCTCCCCTTCCTGTTGCCTTTTTAACTCTCTGCCTGCCTGTGAAGATGAAAGCCCCATAATAAATGAAAGGCATTCTGTTTCTTTTATTCATGTACAGTAACAAGTGGGTATAAGTAGGGATTGATGAACAAGATCTAAGGAATCAACACCTTGAAAGAAGTTGCTTTTCGAGCATTGTGAACTTGCTACAAAGCACAAACCTAACACGTGACCTCATCTGGTTGTGTTTCTGCAGCGGCCAGAGAGGAGATGTTTTCTTGCCTGTGAGCTCCAAGAGAAAGAGACTAGGGACTAGGCGGCTCTTTAAAGCTGATGCGTCATGCGTGTGTGCCCGAACCCGACCCCTGGTCACCTACCACAAGCCCAGGCTGTTCACTTTCAACTCATACGGCTCTGGCAGTCCACTGGTAAGCCATATGTCGACCCCCTTCTTCTTCTAGTCTGTTTAACCATTTACATGCTGTATATAATTGTCAAATTGTGCCTCTTATTACCCTGCAAGCATATCAAATACATTGATTTATGTACTTCTTAAAGCAGTTCAGAGATTCTTATGAAATGTAGCTTTAAAGCAGTGCCTTTGAGACCTATTTTAGCTTCAGTAGTGGAGTGCCATCACTAAAATAGGTCTCCAAATTAAATAGGAATTATTGTTCAAAGCCGAACACCTGCTTTTAATTAAGAAATAATATCTCTAATTCAGATCAACAAATGCAGGGTGCTATTTTAAAAGCTCAAGCCTTTATTTAGCCTGCGGGGCCAGTACATTATGCTGTCCTCTTACTGCAGATAAAAGATTGCAGTGGCGGTGTGTGTCGAGTGCTTCTTAGCTTCACACTGTTGCGGTAATGAGGATGTGTACAGCATAGGAATCTATAAATCAGCTTAACTATTTAATTTCTCATTCACATGTTCTTGACCTTGAAGGACTTTTAAGCATCGGCATGTCTCACACAGTGCCGGGATATTTATAGAGTTTCTGCATCTTTCTGATTCTGAACACTACAATTGTAGCTGCTATAATAAGCAGCGCTGAGCCATCATCATTGTGACATTGTTCAATAACAAAAAGAGCGTTTAACAGATTAATGACTTTAATCAGTGCACTCCATCAGAGATCAGCTTCCTTACATCCATATCACTTATATCCTGGAAAGGAAAGGTAAACTGTAAAGAAATTCTTTCCTGTTGCTAATCTTGCTCTGCCTATCTTGAGCATTTTTTTTTAAGTAATCTTTTTAATCTCTTGTTCTCTTTTCCTTTTCCAGCACTCAAGAAAGTCCACGGCTACCTTCTCCTCCTCGCTGTCCTCATCTTCCTGTTCATGCTACTCCTCTTGTGATCCCATAGTCTCGTGCTCTGATCCCGACTGTAGCTCCAGCGGGGTCTCCTCCGACACCTTCAGCTTTCGACGTCACCCTGTGTCGTCTCTGTCGTTTGGTAGGAGAAACGTAGCTACATTACATTGGTCAGCATGAGCAAACTTTGTAAGCTAATCAAGATTTTTAGATCATTTGATTACAATGTTGTTTTTGAACTGCAGTCAGTAAGAGTAAATATTAGGCTTCCTGTCTGACATGGTAGACTGACTCTGAAGGGTCACACACCCTGGCCATGTATTTGTCATCTCAGGCCTGTAGAGCAAAAAAAACCAACAAGATTTGCTAAAGTAGGGGGCAGTTGAGATATGTTTGTAGGGTTATAATAAACTATAAGGTATAAAAGGTAGATGTTTTTAGTTATACGTCTTGTCATATCAGCTTACTATAGTGTGATCAGTCAGAATTTTAAAAAGACCCCACTGCACACAGCAGATGAGAATAATCTGCCAAAACCTAACCGAACTGGTCCACAGAGCCAAGAAAACAGGTCAGGTTACATGCAATATTTTAAAACTGGCATCACAATAATTAAACCTTAAAATGAAAGCACAAGTCCTGTCGTGATGGACCGTAACCACATTTTTAATCGCACTTTGGAGAACGATCACTCAGATGAAGTCAACATAGGGACAAGTCCAAATGTTTTCAGGGGGATAAAGCTCCTTAATCTCCTGGTCTTCTGTTGTGGTCTTTTGCAATGATAATATTTTTAACTACTGGTGACTACTAATGTAATGTGATCGTGATTCTTAGTGTTATTTAAACGTTGTTTTTTTTTTAAATTCAATTCAGTTTTATGTATACAGCGCCAAATAACAACAACAGTTACCTTAAGGCGCTTTATATTGTAAGGTAGACCCTAGTAGGGCTGTGTGATATGACCAAAATCTCATATCCCGATATAAGAATTCTATCGTCCCGATAACGATATAAATCACAAAAATGTAACATTTTCTGTAAATTCTGTGAATCTCGGGCAGCTCGTCTTGCGGGAAGTGTTTCCAGCTCCGCGTCATGTAGCTGGAGTCGAGTGTTTTAACCGATGCATGAAACTATACATTTTTAGACATAAGTTGTAACGGCCGCCGTTTTCTTTGTCAGTATTTATTACACGGCGTGCTGCGGGGAAAAGCCTGTTCTAACGTTTAGGTCTAAGGTTTATTTTTTTAGCTCTTGGCGGCTCTTTTTTACTTCTCATCCGTAAATAATCTGCTCTTTCACGTGATTCAGTTTATTTTGAAAAGTCTCAACAGGATCTTGAGCTTTATTGTGAAAGGTTTATGTGGAACATAAACAAGCGGACACGCGATGCTATTACCGTCATTGTTGCTAACCACAAAGCATAAAAACAGGCACTTGTCTGTCTGTAATGTGGTTATATTAAATATAAGAGAAAGAGAGAACTTTAAGAAATTAATATAGCCACTACAGTGACCATCAAAACGATGAAAAAATATTGCCGTAAACAGTTTATTTTGCAACACCATGAAACAAATGATGGCGTAAAATGAAACAATAGACGTTTTTATATCGTCATCCGATATATATCGTTATATTGAACAGCCCTAGACCCTAGAATAATATATTCAGAGAAAAACTCAACAACCCCCTATGAGCAAACACTTTGGTGACAGTGGGAAGGAAAATCTCCCTATTAACAGGAAGAAACTTCTGGCACAACCATTCTTAAATACATGGCAGCAGGGATGGTGTGTAAAGAATTTTTAAAAACTTTTTAAAATTTATTTTTCTTTTTGTTTTAGTATGCATAGATTCTGTACAACTAGGGCGACGCGTGTTGAGATGCTACTGTTTAAACTGTGTGCTGAATTGAATTTGCAAAAGGTGTTGTATTCTTGTGTCCCCACACTTAAAAATTATCATATTCTTCCAGGCACACCTACGAGCCACCACGTAAAGAGGGTGCCAGGCAGAGAAGTATGGTCCCAAAGACCTTTAGTTGTCAACAGTCCAGTAAACTACAAGCGACACAGCTCCACGCCGCTGCACAACAGTAAGATCGCTCTGTATACTTGTACTGATTACAAATTATGCCTCATTGTGTGGTGCTCTCTTTCATTCTGCTGGTCTCCTTTGTTTTCACCATACTGATATTTAGGCCCAAAGCATGCTTGCAGCTTACTATAGTGTGATCAGTCATTCAGCGATTAAGAAGAACGAAGGATAGAGGTGCACTTTAAAAAGCCGCACCTGTGCATGTGCTCTTAATACCGTTATCAAAGCGACTGGATCAGATTGTTTTTGCTAAAGTAATATAACCTATAACAGGCAAGCAAAAGTTACTTTAATTGTAATTGTAGCTAAATCAGTGGTAGCATCCGTGTCTTTATATTCTAAGCAGCAACTCGGATTCATTAATGCAACAGTTCAGGTAATAAATGCAGTCTTTCAGTTTTTCTAAAGAATAATTTGTGCATAATTAAAAATGAAATGACAGTTCATCATATCCAGACAGCTCACCCATTTGCTTGTATTCAGTGAAGGCAAACAATAACCGGCTGCTTCAAAGTCATCCGCTCACTCTGCTTGTTTTCTCCCCGTCGACTATCATAATTCATTCCTAGCGTGTCAGATATCCCACTGGGGCTGTAAGAGGCATCCAACTGAGCAGTAGATGGAAATAAAATCATTTGGCATTTCACCTATGTCTGTAAGCACCTTGGTATGTTAGTCTGAAGCTAATGAATGATAATTTCCTGTAACATTTACGCTGCATACCTTTGGCAGCCTGGAAGGTTAACAATTTAAGAGGATCTTGCATACGTGGTTTTCCATATTGTAGATGGATGATTCAAAGTTTAGATTTTCCACTATTTCTCTGGTAAAGGTTGAGGAAATGTGGAATGATATAGATGAGAGGGGGAGAGCATAAAGGAGGAGACACAAAGGAAGCAGACTGACAACGGATGAAGGCATCAGACCGGGCAACGCTTGTCGATTTTGTGTCAGCTTGAATGATCTTATTGTCGTTTGTCAATACCCGAAGAAGGCAGTCTGTCAGGTAAATGCCAGCTCAGATAATAGCCACATGGAAGCAGATTTCTTATCAAAGCTGATCTCAGCTGAAATGGGATGAGATTACATAAACCGTCAAATCAAGCAAGATGCAGAAATGTGGACGGATGACGTGGAGACTGATGATAAATGACTTTCAACTGTGGTATATTTTACAGTGTAACATAGAGAACTCAGTGTGTTTAAAGACAAATTAATTGCTATAGCCATATTTAAAAAAAAAAAAAAAAGATCCACTTCTGTGTCCTGTTCCTTTAAAGTAACTTGAAGCAGCAGTTTGGTGAGTAAAACTCATATAAATAATGATTGGGGATTAATGTTTTCACTGATTGGTAGTAGATTGGAATAAAAATGAAAAACTCGAAATCATTCTGACAGTCTATTAATTCAGTTTCTTGTGTTTGTCTCTGTGTTTCGCTGTAGGTCAGGAATACAAGCAGAACGGCAGGCATCGTAAAAGCAGAGTTATGGGTTTGTCACCCATCAGGTTGTTAGTCTCTGCTCAGAGTCGACACAGCAAAGCCAGTCAGAGGAGAAGGAAGAGAAGACGCATCCGCAGGCTGCTGGAAGGTGTGTATACGCAGTGAAAGCTCATACTTGGGTTTCATTACTTCTTCCACAGCTTATGTTTTTGGTCGTGTGTGCGTGTCGTCATTCTGTCTGCAAACACATTAGCTCGAAACGTTTTGATTGAATTCTGGTTAAGCGTTGTAGGGGTGTAGAGCGCTGTCATGTTAACAGTACATCAAAATTTGTCTTTCATCCAAAAAAGCCTTAGAACTCAAAAACGAAACATAGATGAATCTGTATCATCAACATATAGGGAATGATCTATGGGGATTCTAAGTATCATATAGCTGTATGTCATTTACACATAGAATGTCCTCATAAATAAAACCAAATTGTACTTAAAATCATGTCAAATATATTAAAATGAGTTTCAGTGGGGCAAATAACAAAAGCCTGCACTTTCCACTTGTTTTTACTCGTATGCTAACACCTTAAAATACTTTCAAAAGAACAAAGAAAATTAAATGAATATATAGAAAATCCAATACTATTCCCTAAACGTAAATACGACCCAGAGTGAGCTGCCTTAGTGGAAATTTGTGCTCTTGATGTTTCTTGTTAGAGCTGTTTTAACAATGTAGCTGCTGGTTTTAGTGTACAGCATGCCTGTATATGTCTGTGTTTGTATACCCAGATGAGGAGGATGCCCTGTACCAGCTCTGTGATCCAGCAGAAAGTTCAGATGATGTGCTAGAGGAGAGCTACTCACATGCATCACACAAGCAGGCCTCACAGGTAACACAAAACATATGTTATTATTAAAAACTAAAGAGCCAAGAAAATGATATAGGTGAAATGTAAGAAGTAGCAGATTTAGTTCAGATTAGGATGAAGCGCGGTTAGGATAGGATGGATATGACAGGATAGGATAGATCCACCTACGTCACTTAATATGCGCATATGTGTGAAATGTAAAGAAAGATGACCACAAAAGTTTTGTCAGGACATCTGAAGATTTAGAATGACTCTGAATATGTAAACTCTTCTGAACGATTGGTAAGCTCTTGATTCAACCTGGGAACGTTTCCTTCTAGGGCTTTGTTCGCAAACGCCAGGGAGAGAACGTGTACAACATCAACAACATTGTCATTCCCATGCCACTGGCTAAAGTAGAAAAGCTGCAATACAAAGAAATTCTAATACCCAGGTATGAAATGGAAACACCCCTGAAAGTGTTACAATGTATCACTATGAACCATAACTCCTTTAGGAAGACTAATGACCAGTCTTATTGACTGGTTTTACAGTAGTTGTGATTCTGCATAATTGTATTTTGCAACTTATTTATTATAAACAATCACTTTTACCAGAGTGATGTCTGATTTGTAAAGCTATTGTTTAAAAATGACAAAAGTAAATGGAAGTTGTCCATTATCATTATTATAATGATTAGTTTATCTTTATTGCAGTTGGCGAGTAGTTGACATCCAGCCTCTGATGGAGATGGAGCCAGAGAAGGTGGAGGGGCATGAAACAGAGCATTTCTTTTCTTTGAACATGAGCAGTTTATTTTCATTTGTGAACAATCCAGCATCTTAATGCCCTTCTGTCTGTCTGTTGTGTTTAGGCTGAGGCTCTCAGTGATGAAGTCTTTGCTCAGCGGCACCTGGCTTTGGAGCAAAAAGAGAAGTTACGCTGGTCGTCCTGGGATAAGAGGAAACACCGTAGGCGCCCTACAAGGTGTGGACACCCACACAAACTCATAAATGTAGCAATAATGAGAGTAATGCAAAATCTAAGGTGAACCACAATGTTAGAAAATGTTAGAATGTTTTTAAAGGGCCTACAGAAATAAAACAATTCTGTAAAAATATACAATAAACCTCAATAACTGAGGAAGTTAATCCAGCTAGTTAATGAGCAGACAGAAGAACGTGCATGTGCATGCAAAAACCTGGAAATTTGAGACAGTGTTTCATGGGGTGTGTTTGTTTTCTCATTCCAGATCTGGCAGCAGGCTTTTAGGCAGTGGGGGTGGGATGTACACATCAGGAGAGGAGAGTTCTGTGGAGTGGAGTTGCGCTCAGCTGGATCTTGATGATTCGCTGAGGTCAGAGGAGTGGCTGGTAAGATCAAAAGCGCCACAGCTGAAACCTGAAATCCCCAAGACAAACTGAGAATATCACAGGATGGTTGATCAAGGTGACACAGGAGGCAGCTCATGTGGAGTCATGCATATTTACGCTGTTGTGTCCCCAATATGCTGTTTACCGTATTTACGCTTGACTGTTGTTTCCAACACAAGGCGTTGTAAATCATTTAAAGGAAAATCAGCAGACTGCAGCACTTTCACCCATACATTGCTGTAAGGATATTTTCTGTAACATTCCTGTGAAAAAATGAAGCCGTTTCACGTGTCCTTCAGCAGAGACAAAGAATATAAAGCAGCAACATTCATCTCATTCATCTTGTGTGAGCTATGGAGCCTTGGTGGGTTCTTGAGAGCCTACACAGATACTTGTTTCCACTCTTGTTTCCTGTGATGATGCCCTGATTGCAGTCCTCTATTCCACTTTGCTTTGATTGGAGAGCGAATGAGTTGTCCCTAAACCAGACTTACCTAATCAACCTTCTCCACACTACAAATAACCCCTACTTCACTGCATTGCACTTCTTATGCACTCCAGAGGCCATACAAACCATGATTAAAGCACAACCATTATTTATTCATTTTTAAACAGACCTCTGAGCCATGCACAGATGTATTATAGTCCTCAATGTGCATATTCACTGAAGGGACTGTTATGAAAAAAAAGGACAAATAAAAAGCTTTCTGCAGTTTTATTTTACACTTAATGTCTGCCTTGCAGGAAATGTATGTAGCCAGTTGTGACTACTTACAAAAATGCGCTCCCCTGTCATATTCAATTTACAAATAAAGATAATATTCAATATTTTTCTGAATGTCATTGATTTGTCTTACTTGTCAGCCTCAGACACCCTGGGAGCCTCGAGTCTTTCCTTTGGATGAGGATGAGGAAGGCGCTCTGCTCTCTGATAAACAAGAAAAAGTCCCGTATGGGTGCTTAGGGATTAGTTCAGCCTCTTCCACGTCAAAGAACTCAAACTCCCAACCAGCTCCAACTCAGGCTTCTTATGCTACACTGCCCTCTGGGGGACAAAGCAAGAACAGCAGCTGATACTGCCGTGCCTTCTTTTTTTGTCTTTGAATGTAAGTTCATTAAAAAAATTTACGTGTGTGTGTGTGTGTGTGTGTATTTTCTCAATTTTAAGCAAGTTTAATTTGTTTAACCACTTATTCCAGTCATACACTGAATTGTCTGTGCTTTGATTAATCTATCCAGTATGTCATTCATAACATAAAATTATTATTACTATTATTGTGATTGGACTTTAACACACAAATTATTAATTTATTGGATCATTCATAAAGAGTACAAAGAGTATTTTAGAAGGTTAAGCCTCTGAAAAACATCCTTCAGTATTTTATCACTTAATTTAATATTTGCATCATTTCTTTTCCAGATCTCCTCTCATCAGGGACAACGAGCAGAACATGTGCCCTAGGAACCTTACCGGGAATATTTAATACATTCCACGAGCATTGTGATCTGATGTAATAAAAAAAAACTACATTTTTTTTTTAGGCAAAAGTGATTATTTTGTTAGGGTTGTGACAGTAGTCACAGTAGTTTTAACTTCTGCAGCAGTTTCAGGTTTTAATGTAAAAGAGGTACTGTATGTAAAGTAATATATCTATCAGCAACTCCACTGTAGTGTCACGTTTCTTTTTTTTCTTTTTTTTGCCTGTCCCGTTTGGCTCTTTTGCCATCAGAATTGTTGTCTAAAGGCAAAGAAAGATGCCCAACGGATTTACTTTACCAAACTGACCATCCCAGCCTTGCCGTAATGGTCCATTTGATTCACCTTTTATTGTTTATTTTATTTTCACTTACTGAATACGGGACAGACTTGACTGGGGGAAAGAAGGGGAGAAAGAAAGAGGGAAAGAGAAACAGCTGAGAAGAGGGACGGGGGAGAAGGGCAAAAGACAAAAACCAACAGAACGGGCAGAGAAAAAAAAATGCATATATCAATCACCTGGATCACCTGCTGAGAAAGAAAAAAGAAAGCAAGCAGAAGAGAACAAGAGTAATAGAATAAACAACATCACAATGATATATGGGAATATGACAGTAAATACTAAATGTTAAACATTATTGTGCAGCACATAAGATCAACAGAACACAGTGTGCTTTGAGGTAGGAGCCAAAAAGGGTGTAGTTTGTGGGTGTGATCACCCGTGTGTACACCTGTGAGCATGGACGCGCTTGTTTTTTAAAAGGTTCCTTCATGTAATAATCTGCTAGAGGGTGTGGGGGGGCCACAGCCCCGTCCTCCAGGGCATGAAGCAGGTATGGAGGAGATCAAAACTCCAGACATCCAGAGGCCCCCAGAACACAAGAGACCAAGGAAGACCAACAGAGGGGCAGCCACGCCACTGTCCCAGAAAGAGCTGAGGAGAGTCCCAGATGAGGGCTCACTCAGCAGCCGCGGAGCGGAAGCCAGGGGGAGTTGCAGTGACGCGCCCGTGAGCTCCGCCGGCAGCCAGCCGTGCCTGAGTGACCGAGCCCCAGGCCGAGAGGCCGGGGGCACCCCACCTCCGAAGTGGCCCGAGCAAGCCCCAGGCTCCAGGCCCCGATAAGCGGCCGCCAAGGAGTGAGCCGGTGTGTACCTGGACGCCCATCCCCGGACACAAAGAACCACCAACGCACCGACGTCTGAGGGAGTCCGCCACTGGCAGGGGAAGTGGTGGTGGGGGGAGATAGGCCTCCAAACCTTGGAGGGCCTAAGATGTCCCCAGAGAGGTGGCGCCTGACACCCAACCTGACATATAGACACAGACATACAGGCACACACAGATACAAACATCCATTCCCACCCTCATGCTCTCATATGCACTCACTCCACACTCAACCAACGTGGAGACAGACATAAAGAGACGTTGTACACACGATCACACTCCCCAAGCGTACTCTACAAACCGGGTCTAGGTGCCCCCGCCCCTGGAGGGGGGAACTGCACCCAGACCCAGGTGGTGTTTCCCTTTTCCCTGCGGTGGGGGGAGGCAGACCGCCCCGACTCCGCAGCAGCAGGAAGGCTCCACACTCCAGACCGCAGTCGGACGGCCAACTCCTCCTAGCCCCCCCGCTCCAGCAGGTCGCAGAGAATGGGGGTGAGAGAAGACTCCAAACCTCCCTCCACCCGCTCATTGTAGTGTTGATGCATGTGTGTTCTAAGGTGCATTTAAAACCCAGGAGGGCATGGAGCTACCTGCCAGAGAGCAGCAGGTAAGCGCATGGTCCCTCCTGCTAGCCCTCAATGTCTACGTGTATTTAAAATTGAGAGGTGGGCAACGATGCCAGGGGTGGGGTGTATACCCTGATGGTACTTTGGACTCCGTGTATCGTGCCCACCCCAAAGATCCTATATGTATGTGTAATGAGAGTGTGAGTAATGTGAATGTCTAAGTTGTGGGATAAAATTGAGGCAGAGGCAGCCAGAAGGGGACAGAGGGGGGGGGTAGCCTCCTCTGCACCCTGGTGACATACCCCTACTCCAAGGCCCTGCATGTGTGGGTGGTTGTGGTGGAGCGGGAAGAGGGAGGCAGCTGGAGATGGGGAGGGAAGTAAGGGAGGGGCAAGTGACCCCTCCCTGGGGCCAGCTCCCCCGCTGACCCCAGTAGGCACCCCCATACTCCGCGACCCGCCAGGGAAAGGGGGCCCAGGCCCATCCAGACCGGGGCCCAGTGCAGCAGCGCCGCCCGGCCCCACAGAGCCCGGGACAGTCCACCCAACCCCACCACAGAGAAAACTGCACCCACCCCACCATCCACTCATCTTCCAGACTACATAAGACAATAAACACCCAGGCTGAGATCTTCCTCCACCTCTCCTGTATCTCCCCCTCCTGCAGAGGGAGCTCCTGAGGAGAGGAAAGCTCCTGCAAGATGTGACAATCTCCCCCACCAGTTGAAGAGCCCCCCAGGTGGCTCGACGCACCGGCGGCACCCTGCTCCAGGGCTGGGCCCCCATGCAGTAGTGTCACGTTTCTTTCATGTTTGTATCTGTCAACACTATTTATTTCTACAGCTGTCTTAAAATGTAAATATAGGATATGTTTAGTAACTTTTTATTTAATTTTTAACTTTTACTTGGTGTACTTGTGCTTTCTGTTTGAAGATGCTGTCCTTTTTGTATTTTTTTTTCCACAAAAAAGAAAATGTATTTGGAAAATATAAAACTTTCCAATATAGATGCCATGCTCTACTTCCATAGTTATCTCAGTGATCAGATCTGTAGCAAAGGGACATGGCTGCTATTTTTTCCTGGATTGAGAAGCTGCACTAACGACTCCTACTGGGATTTTGTTTTTTGGGGCTATGCTTTGATTCGGGGTCCACTCAAATCTTCATAAAAAGATATCTGTATATTCATATCCACATATCTGTAGACAGTTTGTAGTCCATCTGTGGTCTAAATTTGAGCAACTAATCACATTCAGGCAAGCTGTTTCCAGGTAAACAATGGAAAGGAAAAGAAGGATGCAACCTAACCAAGATCACCAATAAGACCCAATGAAAAGGTGAATACATGCATCATTTTAAAATGTCTGATTTTTACTTGTGGTACTGCAGTTGCTGAATATTTTATTCTTTTTTGTTGTTTGTTTTGTTCTTTTAAAACTCTTTTTGCAGTGCCCTATTATTTGCACACATAGGAGCAATAAGAGCAATACACCTAAAAATACTATGTTTTAATCCCCCTGAATATGTGGTCAAATTACAGGGATAATGTCTGCACATGGCTGGACTGATGTGCCCCCCAGTAATATCGGTGTTTTGAAAATCTGAAAAATTATTTCCTTTCAGGATTCTTGCAGCCCGTCACTACTGGAAAATCCAACAGGTGTGTGGAAGGATTTCAGGAGGAGTTTAACTAGGAGCAAAAATGTAAAACGACAGAAGGGAGATGAGGTAGAAAACAAGCTGCCTGTGTAATTGGGTCATGACATAGAAAATCTGAAATTAGAATATTGCACATCATTGCTTGTCAAGCTGTCAGTGCCCATTAGTCTGAAAACGAACAAGTCAAGTGAGGCGTCTCTTCAGTTGAGAGCTCCGAGGTTTTAATTTCAATAATGTGAAGGATGTCTGCAATTCTCGCCAAGTCTACTTAAATAAGATGTAATTTATAAAAGCTGGATGGACAGAACATTGTGAGGTCATTTCAGTGATTTGGATGATTTACCTTTTATGGAGGTCGTCACTTTTTAAGGCCACAGTCTTAAAGTGAAACAGCTGGTATTTTTGATCCCGTATGCATAGCTTCCTCTTATAACGACCAGGGAAGGAGGCAATGGGCAGATGGTGGTCAAGGTCATCCCTCTCACATACTGTATGCATGTCAGCTGCTTTATACTGGGGATTTGGTGCTAAGATTCTAGAAATCGAAACTTGGATTTCATTAAATTAATTTACAGATTATAACTGGATGATTCCAAGTTCATAGAGGTGAATAGGGCTCATCTGTGCTTTCACATGGCTTCGGGTGTCAGCTGAGGTAAATCTTTTCATTCTTTAAGATCCCCCTCCTTGGTCACACAGCATTACAACACTCTTTGTTGGAGTCAGCAGAAAAAAAACGTAAAACTATCAAGGTCGCTTGCACTCACTTCCAATTGAGAAGTGGGAGACCTTGTCTCTCCTTGAAAATTGAAGAAGAGCTCGAAGTGTCACATCAGTGCAATAGTAGTAGGATTGTCTGATCTCAATAGCAGGCAAAAAGAACCTCTTGTATCCACATGGGGGCCATATTGCTTCTTAGAAGACTACACAAGTCAACGAACAATATAATGCATACACATAGACTGTTTCCATGAGCTCTACATCAACTGAGTAAAATTAACCCTAACCCTATAAACGAATAAGCAGATTATTAACCCAATGAAAAGGGGGGAAGATGTGTGCACTGAACTATGAAAAGCAGATTGTAACTACAGCATTTGCACTCTGGGAGGCGCTCTTATATCAAAGAATATCTGAATACCGATTTACCATGTGTAAAAAATAAATAAATAAAAAATACTTACTGTTGAACTGGGATGACCACAAGTAACAGATGGGAAGTGATTCTTCATTAAGAACATTGTTTCTGGGAAGCCAAACTATTTTTCATGCAGTATTTTTAACCCATGCCCCGAACTGCACGTGTGCCTTTATACTGATTTATTGCCATAGCAACCTAAAGAACGTAATACTTGACGAGACGACATTTCGCCAGCCTTATTTACTTTGCAATACCTGCTGGCGTTGTACCTTTACGTCAACACAGTAGGTTTTACACTTCCGTTTAACCTGAAACGCGTCGGTACAGTTTGTTGCTGCTCCACCTCTGTGGTAATTTCTAGCAAAGGGTACACCAGAACACCGTAATGGCTAGTTTAAACACCGACGCAGTCTATCGGCGTGACTAGTAGGATCATTACGGTAAATGTAGGTTGCGGAGCCTGTGTGTGTCCGACAGACCGGGAGTTCCTCTGGAAGACACTACGCCGAACAGGTAAAGAATTTAACACTTCTTTGCTTTTAACAGCATCGTTTTAATGCAGCATAATATATTGCGATTGGCAGCGACTTAAAAAGCATGCGACATTGAATGGCTAGAAAAAGAAGTCCTTACACCCAGCAGTAAATTGACATTTCAGTGAGCTGAAGCTGAAATGATGAGGTGCCCCTCTGTGTCTGTGTGGATGGAAAAAGGACGCATTGTTCGTCCGAAGGAGAAGTGAATCTGGGCTCCTGTGAGTCTGTGTGCTGTCTGAGCTGTGGTGTGAGCCGGTTTTAAGATGAAAAATGCTGCGAAATTCATCCGATAATAAATCACATTTTAGGAATAGATCTAGAAATCAGAATCCCAAGATAGGTAGAATCCACACTGACTGACCTAATTGATCCACTTTTTAATTTTTTGATGGGGTTCAGGAATAATGTCTGCATTGTGCTACTTAAAGGCTTCACCTACTGCGGTGACTGCGGGAACTTGGCTTGCTGCGGCGGCAGTGCAAGGCTATTGGGCTTTAGTAAGCCTATAACACATTTCGGAAAGCTGTAGGTAACTGTGATAAAATCATCAGAGGGAATCCCTAGAGAAATATGACATTAATTTCCAATCACCCCAGAAAGGAAAAAGGGGGTGCAAAAGGAAAAAAACAGGTGCTGAGTCATATTGGCGGGTCCTTCCCCTGATTGATCTCACAAATTGAAGCCCTGTATGTGCATGTCTGTTGTTGTCACCGTCGCCACTGCATTTAATGTTAGATTACAGTTTAGTTTATTTCATTTAAAGGCATTTTGAAAGACTTGATGTCTTTATTAAACCCAGCACAACAAATAACACTTAAAAAAAAAAAGCCAGGGCTGTTACACCTCAGAGGTCTTTTTCTTCATACTGAAATGGCTATTAAGTAAGCTCATACATGATGGGTTCCTTACACAGTACATAGGCTTCAGTCCAGTCTCATTTACATACAGGCACTGGCTATTGATTTTCCTCCATCAAGTCCATTTACAGTTTGTGCACACATACATATAAATGCCTGATGCATTCAGGATGAGGCTGCCATATATTGAGTCATGCACAGCCAGGGAGGCTGCTGTGAGCTCCTCCTTGGTGAGGGATGGGGCTCATGCTTTCATGTTTGTGAAGGACCCGGCTGGTCGTTCCACCTAGGTCTACATTTTGCCTGTTGGACGTAAATTCAGCTTTCTCAAGATGCTTCAGCCATCACATCCTTATATCTCTATGGCAAAGAGGACAAGAGGAACATTTCAAGAGCTTACTCCATGTTTGGATCTATACTTTGACATATTCTGGAGAAAAAAAGGCCAAAAAGCAACAAAACTGGAACATATGTAACATGCCTTCTGTTTTTTTCTTTGTGAAGTAAAGGTTATGATTTGCTTCCTTTAAATTGCATTAATATCGACACATTGCCTTTGCATTGGTGATTAATGATGTGTTTATTTTAGCATAAATGACTCCTTTTATATGGGCTTTATGTATTGATGAGAAGGTAAACAGTCTGAGTTTACTGATTGCGTTTCTGATTGTGTTTAGCCGGAAAGTTGACCTCTGATGCAAAATCTTTCTAGTGATAGCCCTTTTTTTGCTGAGATAACCAGTTGACGTTGAAGTATATGTATTAAAACAAACAAGCAAAAAAAAAAAAGTCTAATTGTCTTTCTATTGTCGAAATCTCAGATTAACTGAGAGTAAACTGAAGCTGAAATTATGAGGTTAATTAAGCATTTTGGCTCAAATGTGTAAAAAGAAGGGTTGATGGTTTCGGTATTAAATGTCACCCCTGTTTAAGTTGTTGGAAATAATATTGAAAGAATTCTAAGTAAAGTATTTGTTGTCTTACATGTATATATTGCAGGGCTGTGGTTTGTAATCTCAGCCAATAAGTGTGCAGAAACATTCTTAAAATTGATCGGATCTAATAAGCAAAACTGAAAACTTTCATTTGGCTGTAAGAGTGACAATACCGTTTGAGGTGCCAGTTAGGATGGGAATAGCACTGCAACCTGGCAGTTCACATTCACGTGTGGCGCCTCGCATTGTGGGTCAGCTTTACATAAGCCTTGTGTGTCAGTGAGGCAACCTAATCCTGATTCCTACAAAGATACTTAGTCAGCCTGGACAGTTATACACACACACACACACACACAGGCAGTCCTCCTTTGTCACATTCGGAGTTTGATGTAATGCGCCGTGCTTGTTTGTGTCTGTGTGAGACAGAGAAAGTGGGAAAGGCTCCCTGTATGAAAGAAGATAGACACTCAGTGGTGTCTTTGGCTGCAGCGCCAACACACTAACACTCAACCGACATGCCTGCCAGCTAACTGCCAATCTCGCTCCCTTCTTTCTGTCCCTCTGGCAAAGGGAGGTATTCCAGGTTTTTGTAGAGATTAGCACACTGGTCAGCGTGCCTGTAAAGTAGTGATTTATAATTATCTTAAGGATCAACTAGGGGCACAGATTTTCTCATTGCTGAGTAATTGGTCAGTTATTTAATTTATAGGTTGATTGGTTTTGATTTTATCTCAAAAATTTGTAAAGCAAATTTTTCTTTTTTTAGAATCCACATTTGTATTAAATACGACAAAAATACTGGCAGTCCTCACATCTGAGAAGCTTTGCAGTTCACATATATGAAAACAGTTTATTAATGTTAATGACTCAATAGGACTGCTACTGCAGTTACTAGTAATAGTTGTTTATTCTTGTTGATGGCATAAACTTTTGCACTGAGATCCAGGATTCTTTCTTACACACTTGCACTTGAAATCGATCCTGTTTTGAGGAGAGAGGGAAATAGAAAAGCATATGGGGTTCATAAATAACTAGCAGGTCATTGATTAAGAGCTTGCTATAGTACTTTAGCTGACCACTTATATTCATTGTAACAGTGGGTAGTTCGGTGTCAAGGATGCATGGCAGGAGTTCTGTGTCACCAGGATAAGATCCAGCTTTACGTTCGGTATTCAGCAGACTTTGTTGTGCATGGTGTTTAGACAGTGCCTATGCAAAGCACCGGTATGAACGAATGCTTTCAGGTCAGGGACAGGTGAAGGGCAACCATCACCCGGAAGGCAATGTCTTGCTTGATGACAGCAGTTTATTGACACTGGGAAGCTTTGATTGATTTGAAGCTTTGATTGATTGTCCTATTCAGTAATGGTTCCTCCTTGTCAACTAAAGCTATCTGTACAATATGTAGGCTGAAGGATTGAAGCACGCAAAACTTGGTCACCACTCCAACCTTTAATGCAATCATATACAAAGCAGTTATTTCACTTAGGTAGTATTTCCATGTCATACCTGTCAAATGTCACATTTAACCAATGCGATGCAGCTTTTAGTGACTTTACAAATTTTTCTTGTTTATACCGTGAACATCTTACCAATTCTTCCATTGCAATCTTCTCTGAGAGCAGATTATCAGTGGAAATAAAGCGTGTAAGTCGTAATCCCAGATCAGCATTGAAATGCTAATGGAAAGCAGAATGCTGACTTCACTTGTGCTCTTGACAGTCCTGTCAGCAAAAGAGCAATCACGCTGACAAGTCCGAGCTAACTAATTTACATTTTTGGCTACGGTTCAGGAGTGGCATGCCCCCGTGCTGACCTCGCCTGACTTGAAGCTAACGGACATCCACTTCCACACAGATTTCTACACGCTGAGCAGCGTGATGTTATATATGCTTTTATGTGTCTTGTGGAATTCTGTTCCTCAGCTTTGATTTTTATGCCCCGAGGGACAGCTGGGGTCAAGCCCAGTGGTCTTTAGTTTGCAGGAGGCTGAGATCAGTCAAGTCAAACCCACAACCGCCTGCCCCAACATCCAGACTCTCTCTGTCTTCCTGACACCTCTGGTTGGAGTATAGACAATGGCTGTTGGTTGCATACTGAACCTAAAGCACATCTCTTTAGTAATGTGGATAAAACCAAAAGCGTCCAAGCTTGAGCTTGACACAGAGATTTAAAATGTAGTTACACAGATATTTCAGAATGTAGTACTCTGACAGAAAAACCTCTCAATTATTTGAAAGTGCACTAGGCTGTTTTTTTATTTTTAAATTCACAAATTGCTTCCTCCTTATTGAAAATTCTTTGGACATGGAATATATTTGCTTTTGCTATTGCCAGCACCTCACACTCTCAAATGGGAGCTCTGGCATGAGAATTCACATGAAAATTGGACTGTAGTGTTTTGTATTTACGCATGAATATGGAAAATGAGTCACCGTCCTTCCAATGTTGCATGTCAACTTTCTTACAGCAAAGCCTGTTGAGGATAAATAATATCCAGTCCTCAAGAAAAACCCCTAGAGTTTAAAGTACAAGGTGAGACTTGTATGGTGTAATGATGGTGCGATTTTTACTGCAGCGCCATAATTTGAAAAACAACAGTGTTTATTTTTTTGTCATCATAAAATCACTCACAGGTGACAGGAAGTGATAACATCAGGCAAGAAGCCACAGTTTCACGTACTGTTGGCAGTTCCAGTGTCCAAGCAAATCTTTGTCAAAGAATATGGCACACATGGCATATAGCACTGATATGTAAGAGAAAAAGAACAGGTGCATGTGTTTACTATTCATATATGCATTTGTGCTTCAAGTCAAATATAGAAAATCGATAAAACACGAAACTTTATTGACACCATTCTGATGTCAGAAGTGTATATGGATGGATTTTTTTTTCAAAGTAAAGAGAATATGGTATGTAGAACGAGAAAGAAAGCTGATATAAATATATGTGTGGGCTGAAGCAGGAAAAACATAAGGATGACTCACAACTCACCTAACTATCCTGTTTTTCCTCTCCTCTTGTGTGTGTTGTTTTTGCATCTGTGTTTGTGTACAACATCCCTCAGTCTTTGTGTGGGAGTCTGTGCTTAAGTGTGTGGGTATCGTTTACAGCTAAATAATGCTTGTGCTAAAGGAGAAAAAAACATCCCCCTCAGCATTTTCTCTGGTGTGTGATGTTGACTGCATCCCAGTGGCTTTATTTTGTGACATAATTCCGTCATTTAGGTTCTTTCAACCTGCTTCAGCCGATTCAGTGGTTCCTTGCGTTTTGCTGAATGCCTGATAACAAGGCTCATAGAAGAGTGTGTGGTCATAGAAATCCAGCTAAACGGCCAGCCCGTAAAAGAACTGTTGTGGGAGATGAACTTCAGGATTATGATTGTTTTGCAATAATCAAACTCTATTGTAGCCATACTGCAAATATCTCAATAGCATAATAACCCCACTAATCTTTTCTTTATTTATTTTTTGGCAAATGCTTGAGTAATATATGTTAGGCCTTTTTGCTTATATTTGATAGCCACTGTTCAACTGACAGGTAATGTAGAGAAAGAGAGATGAGTGATTTTCAGTAAAGATCTGATCGGTCTGGAATTGAACCTTAGACTCAGCTGATTAAGGCATTTTTCCCATGTGGCTATCCCCTAGCGGCTAGGGGCTAGCCACTTGAGTTGTCTTTGTTTATTCCATTTAAGGCTAAACTAAAATAACAGAATAACAAATACTGTACTGGAAAGCTCATCAGAGTGTTAGAAGTGATGAATATTTCTAAAATCTCACTGATGAGGATGATGAAATCCATTAGTGCGCTGATACAGTATATTGGTCAAATCCCTGAGTGTTTCACTGCCGTTCATTATCGGAGAGCCAAAACCCCTGAGATGATCCAAAAACAGCCATCTTCCCGCCCAGTGCCTACAAAATCCCTACTACCCTTCACATCCTTATTTGAAAGGGTTTAAAATGAAACAGATGTATCATAAATATCCTTCAGTCTTATCTACATTTTCCTCTTTGATTTCCTGCAATGATAATAGGCCTCACAACATGAAGCCCGATATCAGTGTCCATCTCATAAATGAGAGACCCTGTCAATCATGAAGAGAAAGCTAAAGAGTCTGAAATCTTCTTGATGGGGTTTCTTCCCAGCAGAATTAAATGTAAACGTGTGAAGCCCTGGCTTAAAGGTGCCAATATGTGCTGCACTTTTTAGCTTGCATTTCATCTTATGTAAGGTGTGTCAGACATAACATAATATAATGTAATTATCCCACAAAAAATATGTTGTTTACACGTGTTCTTTGTCAGTCTGGGAGAAAACATACTTAACATACTGTAAGTATGGATCTCACCATGCAGATGCAGAATGTCAGTGAGCTTGCATAAATTGCTTGTGTTACAGCCTCTGTCAGGGTAATTGCATTTCACATCGCTTTGTTAAAATGCTTCAGTGTTACTGCTCTGTCTTCTGCCCTCTCGTCTTAATGGCTTTTCTTGATGGAGCACAGAGGTTGATGGTGACGCCCCCTAAGGTCTGCAACAGACCAGACAAGGGAGCTGCTGAATGACAACATTGCAGAGGAGTAATTATCTTTTGTGTTTCTTTCTCAAGCTAATGAAAAAAACAGTCAGAGAGCACTTAAGTGAATAGCGCTTTAAGACCTTCTTTCCACCTGCACATGTTGTTCAACACATGTTGACTGCATTATGTCATGAAAATGCAGGAGTCCATCACTGTCGGCATTAATGCGCCTCAGATATGTCAATTAGTTAATGCCAGGAATAGTCAGAGATGCATTTAATTACACTACCAACATGAGTGATGAAATGCTACCACTTTCAAAATTACCAAGAAGCGATAGGGTACTTACGATCGAGAAAATAGATGAGGATTACAGAACTGTGCAAAAGTCTGGAGCTACCCTTCATTTCTTTATGTATTGTTTCTGAGGAGCCAGGCTTTCTTGTAATTTTGGTCTTGAGCAATAGTTTTCCAGGCTTTCTGAAGGTCTTTCAGAGTTTTTCAGTCTGCTATTTGTACCTGGCCGATTTCAGTGGATTGCTTTTATTTGTTTGCTTTTAACACAGACCTATCAATCACTCAATCATTTTGAAAGCACCTAAGTCAAGAAATGAACCAGTGTTTTGGCTACATGGACAAAAAGATCCCGTTTTTTGTTGTATCTTTAGGTACTTTAGTTTTTAGCAGCCTGTCTCAAAAACACATAATTTGTTCCCATTTTATTAATTGAATGTATGAAAAATGGCAAAGGTAACTGTTTGGGAGGCATGAAATGGGATTTTTGTATCAATAAGTTTACTCTTATTAGCGCTATTAGCTGAAAAGGTGACATATCTCAACATGGTGTACATTAAGAATTTGAGGGAAACAGGCAAGTGGAGGAAGAGAGAAGCCTGTCTACAGAAGCTCACCAGTATCTGAAAGTCATGTCCTTAAAAATGGGAGAAAATCTCTAACAAAGACCTGACACAGGACCTGAGAGATGTATCTGGCTCTTCAGTTGAACGTCAGAAATATTTTCAGTGGAAGGGTGGCTGTCAAGAAGCAGTGTTGAGGATCTCACCAAAATTGGATATACTGTCAGATTTTGATCCACCATTGTCCAGCCAACATGATCCATCCATTTTATGCAGCTTAGTTTTTAATCCCAAACACACTGCCAATGCAGTAAAAGCATACCTGGAGAGAAAATCGCATAATAGAACACTTTAAGTGATGGGCTGACCTCCCAAGAGCCCAGACCTCAACATCACCGAAACAGCGTGGCATCATCTTGACAGAGAAGGTAACAAAAGGAAGCCAATATCCAAAGGAGAGGTTTGAGTGTCCTTCAAGAAGCCTGGAGAACTATTACTGACGCCAATTTCAAGAAATGACAAGAAAGGTTGTCAATAAGAGTTCAGGCTGGGTTGCAGGATAAAGTGGGCACAATAATATTGACTTTCAAGTTTGTTAGAATTGTACAAACACAGTTTTGCCTCATATATTGTATTTCCGTGCATGTTTGCACCCAATATGTTTCTCAGTGTCCTAGCAAAATATAAAGAAACCTTTGCACAGTCCGTTTGTTGATTATTGCTGTAGTTATGTGATTTTCTCTGCATTTCTATTACCTGGAGACAGATTTTTATATAACTTATGAAGCTAGTACTATTTGTTATTAGGAATGGAATCCAAAATACTTTATATAAAATAGACTAAATGCTGAATCACTATTTGGCCACAGCTAACATATGAATTTTTTTCTTCTTCATCGCCTGGCGTGTTGGCTTTCCTTTTCCCACCATATTGTCGGAAGTGTCACCAGATGCTTTGTAGAGTGTGTGATCTGTGATTTTGAACTTGTTGGGGATCTGTGGGAATTCAGAACGTAAAAGCCTACAAGTTAGACATGAGAAAAAACATGAATTATTCCTTCAATGTTTTGAAGTGTTGTTTCATCTCTTCAGCTTTCGTCTTCGGGGAAGCAAGTCGTCCCTCGTTCAGTTATGTCATAAACACTCACGCCTACTCATGTGAAAACCCACACATGGAACAAAAGCACATACACACAAGCACGCATTCACCCAGAGATGCAATTGCACAAACTACACATGGTTGTCGATTAGAATAGATGAGTCTTTAATCTGGTGGTTTGTGAACTCTTTTGATGGCTGTGTTTCACTTGATGTGTTGCGGCAGACTTTTCTCTTCTTGACAGGATTATCCTGTCAAATGACTGACGCCAGCTCCTATGGAAAGCTTCATCCATGCAACCTCAAACACTGTGGAGCTTTATTTTGAGATATCCACTGTCACAGCAGCACAGTCGAGGATTATAACTGGGCTTTTATTGTGTGCATTTCAGAGTGTTTGCTTCCTTTTCTGAAGCAACCTGTTGCTTAACTCTTTAGTAGTAGGTAAAAAAAATGCCTTTTCTTCCCAGGGTTTCAGCTGAAACCCTATTTTTTTGATCTGGCTGTCACTCATCACATAATATACTCTGTGATGGTGAGGCACTTGTGTAGTCAGAATATAAAAGGTAGATAAGTTTACAAAATCTAATCACTGATAAGAGATTTGTCGATTGCTTGGCAGAGAAACTAACTGTGAGTGCACATTTTAATCCACATATTCGATTAGGGGTTTGTCAAAAAGGTAAAAACAGAACTGAAGGTGCTTATGTAAACAGACAGCCTATTACTTTGTCAGAGAACAGAGGCAAAGCCAAATCCCACATGTACATAACTGGAAGATGATAGCCCATTATATCCTGTGCCAAGTAGAGGAGGCCATGAGAAGGTCACTGGCATACTGTCCAAAAACTGTGAGTGCACAGTTTCTACCACGGGCCGGGATGTGTGCATCAGCGGGTGCTGATTAAACAATGTGCCACAAAATGCAAAAACATTTAACTGGATTAGCGTTAGGTTGGGCAGGTTTAGACAGAATAAACTAAAAAACTGTAAACATAGAACTTGTATAGCTTGCTCATCCATTAGCTTTACATTTTCTCTAGTAACTTTACTCTTTTAACCACCTGCCTCAATATTTTACACTTAGGCCCATAATTTGACACAGTTTTTGCATTTTTTTTGCCTATGTACACAACCACAGTGGATTTTTTTTATTAAACAGTCAATATCTGATGGGAGTACAGATATTCAGCTTTAATTTCAGGGAAATTTTGCTTTATTTGTTTAGGAATTACAGTTATTTTTCTACATAGTATTCTATTCTCAGAGGCCCAAAATCGGACGATCGTGGCTCAAGAGTTGGGAGTTCGCCTTCTAATCGAAAGGTTGCCGGTTCGAGCCCCGGCTCAGACAGTCTTGGTCGTTGTGTCCTTGGGCAAGACACTTCACCTACCGCCTACTGGTGTTGGCCAGAAGGGCCGATGGCGCGATATGGCAGCCTCGCTTCTGTCAGTCTGCCTCAGGGCAGCTGTGGCTACAACTATAGCTGCCTCCACCAGTGTGTGAATGGGTGGATGACTGGGTGTGTAAAGCGCTTTGGGGTCCTAGGGGGGACTAGTAAAAGCGCTATACAAATACAGGCCATTTACCATTTATTTACCAAAAGTATTTCGACAAACTATAATAATGTTAAATAAGGCTTATTTTGTTATGTTGTTTTTCCTTCTTTGAGATTTTCTGCTAGGCTTCTACTGCAGCCGCTTTCAGTTGCTGATTGTTGTCTCCACCATTACAACACATAATTTAGTATGCTTCAGATCATGCTGCATTAATTTACTCTTCCCATCATTCTGGTACAAGTTAAACTGTCCAAATATTTTTCCACGACTGTGCGGGCTTTTTTAGCTGGTTTCAGGCAAAGTCTAGTCTGTCTTTTTCAATCTTGAGTGTAAAGAACGGTTTGCAGTTTGCAGCCCTCTGTATTTTCCTTCATGACGGCATCTCTCGATTACAGAATTTGACAATGATATCACTATCATATCGTGTTAAAAGTCTCATTGACTTGGTTAGATATGGTGAAGTTGTATTTATTTATATTTTAATAATTCACCTTGTTCACATTTTGCCATCTTTCAGGTCTTTTGATGTTGGTGAGTTGGTCAGTGCATTTATTCTTAATAATCAACAAACTTATTAATTTGAGCCTAATGACGTCTTCCCCACTTGCATTGACATCTCCTTGGGAACGAACCTCACCTGTCCGTGGATACTGCTTATCAGTAAGTTGTGTAATTAATTCTGACTCTCCAAAAAAAGGGGGACTGTGCACAAAAGTGACTGTAATTCCTCAACAGTGAATGCAAAATTTTGTAAAACTCACAGTGTCTTTGAAGCTGCAACCGCGTTGTGATTGTTTGATTTAAAAGCGACTGTGGTGGTGTGCAGAGGGAAAAGTGCAAAGTTTTCCATTTGTCCAACAAAACATGGACTTAACCGTAATTCATAATGAAACTGTAGCGGCAAAAATGTAAGGGCTGACAAAAAAAAAAATCACACAAAGCCATCCAAAAATACAACGCTTATTAGACTACCAGGATTAAGAGCTAGTGTATATATGACTAAATGTGAGTGGAAACTTCCCTATTAGAGGAAATTCTAGGATTACAACAAAGGAACAGGGGATGGGATTACTGTACTGGTAGATCACATGCTTTTGTATGACTGATAAAGAGTGGTACGAGGAAAAATTGGAGTGTGAGACAACCTTTGTTGTTGACAGGTCATATTGTTAATTATAAATGACTTCTTAGAGATAACAGATGGATAGTATCATAAACTAATGAAATATCTGCAAACCAATTTTTCACTGTCTTATAGCAAATTATTTCCACAGAAATGAAAATGTGTTCATTTGTATTTCCAAACAGTATTAATAGAGGGTGCATTTATTTTGACCTTCATCCAAACAAGGCAATGAAACATGATGTAGCACTAAATAAAAGTGTCTGTCATATCAGACCTGTGACATATTAGATAAACAACTGTGGCGAGGATTTCGGGATCTCAGCTTTATCAGGATTCTTGGCTTACTAAAGAAGATATTAGGGCTCAATTTTAGCTGCTCCTCTCAGACATATAATTTGGTCATTTTGGAGTAGGATAGAGGAGGATGCATATTAAACAGCTATTGTTTTTCTCTTTCTCACTTTAAGTATTTCCATGATGTGTAAAGCTCATAATGTTTTGTGAAACATATTAAGCTTAGTCCTGCTAATCTTAAAGGTTATTCTGAAATCTTTTACAAAGCTGTGATCTCACCTGGTGTGCCCATATTCAGTGTATTTGAGCGAGGCAGATGTGCCCACATGCATGTTAGCAGTCCAGACTAAACCCCACTCTGAGTGGCCTTAATTGATTTTAGTAAGCCAACTAAAACCACCAGGCTTAGGTTAGCTAATATTTTTTGCTTTCACCCAATGGTAGCCATTAAGTCAAACCACCCACTATTATCACACATGCGCGCGCGCGCGCACACACACACACGCACACACACAGAGTAAAGCATGCTGCTCTTTCACGGCCTTCAATCTATCTGCCTCTTGTCAGCAGGCATTCCCTTTCTTTGATTTGCTCATTGCGGTGTTCTTCCATGTTGTGATAACTGATGTTATGTGCCCTCTCTTGTTTTCGGTAGCATGGGCCAGAGACACGAAGACGGCTAAAAGAATCCCGGGGAAGAGGGAGAATGGTTTGTTCACCCTGCCAGTTCTCTCTTCATATGTAGCCACTGCTTGCAGGGCATAGCCTTGAGAATGCAAGACTGGATCAAAAATGATCCGCTCCGTTTCCTTCCTTTGTTTCCCTCTTTGTGTATATTTCAGAAAAGGGTGTATTTATTCAGCCATTGCATTAAACATCCATTTTTCCATGGCAACCAGGCACTGATGATCCATTTAGGATGTGTAGATACAGCATTGCTCACTCCTTTTCATTTCTTTTACATTAGGCCAGGGAGAAATCGAGTGGGAAGGCACTGATAGCTGATAAGCTAAAAAACATGAAGTTATTTGGTTTTATTAACAACTGATTGAAACACAAAGATTTAACCATTTTCTGGTAAAACAAAATAGACACACGGTGCCAAATTACTAAATAATATGTAAGAAGACCCTCTCAGTATCTTTTATTGGATTGGATTAAGGTTACAATTTGTGCTTTATCTGTGGTTTGAAATAATGTGAATACAGTACTTTGTCTTTTGGAGCAAATACAATAACGCCTGACTGCATTAGTATAACCAGAAATTATAAACCGAAGGTTGAATATGTTGAATTTTACCGTGGTATTCTTATTCCATTTGTCTGTCAAAATGATTACACAAAAACCATTTGGCTGAATTTCATAAAACATGGTTGAGAGGTACAGTAGTGTGGAAATGTGTTCTTAATACAGTGGAACCCCGACTTACGAAATTAATTCGTTCCAAAGGGTCTTTTGTAAGTCAAAGCACCTTTTTCCATCGCCTTTTGAGTGAGGCGATGCTGGCTGAAGACAAAGTTCTTGGTGGAGGAGGAGGTGGCGGAGGTTGAAGAAAGCATACGTATACATGCATACATGCGTACATGTACATGTAACATTATGGAATTGAATTTAATGTTTCTATTTTATCTATTTCGTTACGCAGGCATTTTGCCGTACCACGGGCAGAAATATTGCCATTAAGTGCCTTCGTAACTTGAATTTTGCGTTAAATGGGGTCTTCGTAAGCCGGGGTTCCACTTTATTTTGATAAGATGATGTAAAGTCTAAAGCCTTACTGAAGTGGCACATTTAGTATCAGTCCCTAGGGGCAGCAGAGCATAGGTTTATTCTTCAGAACAACATTAAATCACACGTGAGATGTTCTCAGTTTAAGGTAAAGACACAACCAGATAAGTTTCCTCGCTCACTTGATAAGCTTTATTCTGCTTAAACAAGCACTTGGTTTAAGTACAGTCAATTCATGCTTACCAGTATTTTAGTGCCTCTCGTGTCACTATTGGAAAAAATACACTTAATGTGATGCTGACACGAAATGTGACCATACATTTGCATTATTTTTTTGTTTGTATTTTCTGTTCATACCTTCATAAACAGGGACTCTGTTTTGTATATAAATTTGATCATCTTTTAAATTAAATTCTTTCAGATGTATTTGGTGATTAAAAATTAAAGTGGAAGATAGTCATGATTATGACAGACCTTTTACAACTCTTTCTGCCAACTCTTTCTTTTCTATCTAAAAATTGATAAAATGTTTCTGTAGTTCAAGATGTGTGCAGGCTTGACAAAACAGACAAGAAATTATATTAACAAAGTCTTGATTTATGTGGTCTGTCATTCTGAATTCAGGACTTTAGAGGTCACTGGTGTTTTAGTCGCTCTACTCCCTTCCATTTTCTCAACCACATTCAAACCTTGTTGGCTCCTCCCTGTTTTCTTTGCAATGATAAATGTGCTGAGAGTAAATGAAAATTATAACCAAGGTCAAGTTATTGTATTTAGCTGATGGGGGTTGTGCTTTTTCTAATTGCGTTATATATCATGTAGGGGTAAAAGGGCAATACTGGTTGAAGTTATACCTCAGTTGAGCCTTATCGATTACTTGACATCTTGCAGAATTAGTTTGGTCATAGACCGTATTGGGCTTCTTTTTTTCCTCTTTCTTTGATTTCCTTTATAGGAAATGTGGCTGTTTACAGTCGGGGAAATTGTTATTTGATCCACTTGCTCACTTACAAAGAAATCAAATCTTATTTTTATGACAGTTTCATTTTAATGGAGACAGAATATCAACTGAAAATCCAGTAAAAACATATTAAAGCTTATAAATTGATTTAGTACTTGGTCGTGGAATTGTTGTATTTAGTTTGTGACCAAGTTTGCACACATCTGATGACTGATTCTGGGCAACTCCTCTTTACTGAAACTCTTAAATCCTTTAGGTTTATTGACTGCGACTTGGCAACTCGATGCTTCTTTTCTATAGGACTGAGGTCTGAAGACTGGCTAGGCCACTGCATGAACTTAAAGTGCTTCTTCTTTAGCCACTGCCTTGTAGTTTGGCGGTGTATTTTGGGTCATTGTCCTGCTGGAAGACACATCATTCACCATCTTCAGTTTTCTGGTTTTTATGGTACATGGTCCCATCCATTGACCCATCAATGCAATGTCAGCGTCGACCTGTGTCGACAGGCTAAAAGCATATTGTTACCACCACTGTGCTTGACGGTGGGGATAATCTCTAGATACTCAGCATTTCTCTTCTAGTTGATGTCAGAGAGCTTGTTTATGGTTTCATCTGACCACAGCACTTTCTTCCAAGCCTCCTCTGAATAATTTAGGTGCCTACTGGCAAACTTAAGATGGGCCTATGCATGTGCCTACTTAAACAGGAGGACCTTGCATCCCAACGGCCTTCAGATCATTAGCAAGCTCCTCCCTTGTAGTTTTGTGCTGATACACCACCTTTCTCTTGATTATCCTCACCCCATGAGGCATGATCTTGCATGGAGCTCAGGACCGAGGGTGATCAATGGTTATCTTATACTTCTTCCATTCCCAAATAATTCCACCAACAGTTGTCACCTTCTCACCTAGTTTCTTGTAGGCCATTCCAGCCTTCTGGACACATCTGCTTTGTACATATAACAAGCTGAGAACAGGAGTATCTGTAATTGATTGGCTGTGTGCCACATGGGTACAAAGCCAATTTCTTGGAGCCAGAATTCTGGCTGGGTTAAAGGGGATCAAATACTTATTTTACTTTTTGTTTGTTTGAGTTTAGAGTGGATTATCTTCACTCTAAGTACTCCAGAGTTATTCAAAAACCTGTAATTGCTCCAAGATTTTGGTTTGATTATCTGTTGACCACCTCACCATATCAAACAGTCAAACACGGGATTGTCCCCCAAAATTTGGTCCGGCAGATTTAGTGGACATCTCAGGAGTCTAACTCCCTACATTCCCTTCAAGGTTTATCAGTAGCAGCCTGAAAAAAGACCAAAAAAAACCTTTTCCCTCCTTCTGACATGAACCTTCACTTAGGCTGAATCAGCTAATGCTGTTATCAGTTGCTATGGAGACTGACTGAGTTAGGATGTTGCTGTGGAAACTGAGCAGCAGCTCATTACCACCCACAGCAACCCTCCACACTCGCTTGAGCAGCACCACACAAATACATAGCTCATACACACTCATTTAAATACACACATACACAGTAGATATGTTTTTTTTCATGATGTATCAGCCGTAAGTATGATTAATATTGCTTTTATTTAAACCTCACAGAGATACAGTGACATGGTGCACACACCTGTACAAATGTGTAGGAATTTTGCGGTGCTTTTATTAAAATTTTGTATTAACAGGTAGCTCACCGTGGGTTTCACGTGAGTCAGTCTCTTAAAGATTAAATTACCACTCCGATCTTTGTGACAGGAGCTAATCACTAACCAGCACTTTCATTATCACTGCATTTAGCGTGTTGCTTCCAGGTGCGCTCAAGCTGAAATTTGCTCTCCGTCAGCCCTTTTTCACCCCAAACACTCAGAGAATGTCACAGTAGGAAAGAAAGCACACGTGTTACTAATATTATTCTGTTCAAATGTTCCAGTAACCCACGGCAGTGTGACAGTAAAACCAACATGAATACAATAGCAGCCACTTGAAACTGAAGAAATGGAATTCGGCCATTCTTTATTCTTCTAATTAAAACTGGTGCCTTTCCTACTGTGACATGACAAAATGTCTGCCGTGGAAAGGGCCTGGGTGGGAGGGGGCAGATGTGGTCTCTCTTATTTGCAAATGGATCCTGCACTTGTTTGTTTCCAGCAGTCTGGGTTTAGTCTGGGTTCAACTTTTTTCACCTCACAGTCATACCTTTTTACAACGCCATCCATTTCCTGACTTGCCTGCTTTTTGCGAGACCATGCTAGTGAATTTTGTCTTTTAAAATGTAGTTTTATCAGTGTAAATAAGAGGAATCATTACGAATCTGAATGAGAATGATTTTCTCCCCCTACATATAAGGCTTGTTCTATTATTTTAATATTTTTCACAGGGATTTAGAGTCACAAACTAATCTCTCCCTTAAACAAAATTGCATTCAGTAAGCAGTATAACAACCACATATGTGTAATTAGCGTGGCATGTTACACTTGTTTACATGAGACGATGTTGATATTAGTCATCTCTGTCCACAAGTCTCTGTTAAAATGTAAATGCTGAAGAAAATCTTGACCCATGCACTTGATCAGGGCTTTCTCTCCCTGCTGTTGTTTATTAATTCAGTAGTAGGGGTGCTGCCTGCTGTGGCTCAGTGTTTCACTGCTCCCCTGATAGTTTCCGCTGTGATACTGATATATTCAAAAACACACTCTGCACACTGCCTGAGAAGTCCGTAGAATTGACTTTGCAGTGCACCCATATGGCATTTCATTCTAGCTACTCGAAGCACAACATTGGACTACAGTCAAGTGTATTAGCACAGTGTTCTCTATAATATCGTAGTGCTAAAATTATCTTTTATATATGTAGGCCAGAGGACAGAAATTATATTAAGGCTATAATTACACAGGACATGTCTTTTGTCCACGAAGGTACGTTTTCTAAGTGTTATGTACGCTACTTGTGCACACCTCAGTCTTTGTTTGACTTTCTGTTTCAGATGCATTGGGTGATTATAAAAATCCATTTAACATGGATGTTTGTATTCCAATTATGGGCCTATTAACATGCTACACCGCACATGTTGCCATGATAAAACATTTGCAGGCTACACCAGAGCTCCGTATAAGCGAGTCCATCAAATCTCCCTGTCTCTTGTTGGTTCACACTTGATCGACAGAGCTTTGTCATAAAAATGAAATCTGTCGTCTCAAGCATTTTGTCACTGCATCTGCTGCTGAACCCTCAAAACAGTTAAATATAGAAATTAACCAGCACATTTTTTGTTTCTTGATGTAGTAAAAGCGTCACCCACTGTAGGACATATCTGGCTATCCATATGGTCACTGACACAGCTATAAATACTGTACTGTATCGTCATTCACCAGCAGAGAACACACACAAGCTTCTACTTAATCATAATGGATTAACTATCGGGTGTTGTGTTTTGGGATGTAATTCCCAAATCTCCCAAACTCATTTTAAAACTATGAATGCACTGTAGTAATTCTTTGTGGACTGCTGTATATATAAACATCTCCACACATCGATGTCACACATGCAGTTGGTAAAATTCACACTCACAGACTTGACAATGCCAGTGCACATACTGTATCAAAGTACTCACTATTGAACAAACCATTAGCACTGGTACTCTTAAAAATGTGAAGGCTGATCATGAGATTGTTTTGCCACATGCAGTAATTCTACCGTGGCAGTGAAAATGAAAGCTGCATCCACCTGCACTCAGCAGCAAGTGGGCACAGCCGGAGGCGGTCTATGTGTGCCCGATGCACACATGGTGCACCTGTTTGGGAGTGCGTTGCACTGTAGGTATTTGCGTAGTGATATGTTTGTGCGAGACTGGGGAGTGTTCATTAGCTTATTGGTAATGTAACTGACTGGTGCTGTTTATAGTGGAGCCCACGCAAACTCCTAAAGAAGCTGTGAAAACGCTTGTTCTCTTGTAAAGAGCACCACCAACTGAAGCTCTGTGTCTGACACCGACAGAGCAGGCACTTTATTCCGTAATACATATGGTGTCTCAGCGCAGGGAAATAGCGCAGAAACACAGAGTTGAAAGAGGTAAATGAGGTCTCGGCAGCAGTGGGTTTAGTCAATAGAGGAAAAAGGAGAGGAAAAAAAATCTAATTTTAGCGAGGTCATTTATTCTTTATTGTGCGTGAACCCTTTGTTATTGCTAGTATCTTCTCTTCTTTTTATACACAGTAAATTGCACTGAACAAGGAAAAAAAAGAGTTGGGGAGAGGAAATTCACTTCCATAATTTAGAGTAGAAAAAAAAAGCTTTTCTTCTTTCTCATCCCCCAGCTGATTTCTGTTTTCATTTTCAAGGGGAAATTAAAAGTTATTTTGGTTCACTTTGGAGAAACCACTTGTCCGACATGTTTTAGCTCTCTAAAACACTCGCACTAAATGCAGTGTGCATATTTTATAATAATATCACTAACAGGGCTGGGCCATATCATACCGTTCACGGTAATACCGGTATAATGTTGGGCAATGATAAGAAAATGAAATATTGCAATAGAATATGGGTAAAACGTGCATGCGCAGTACCTTTGTTTTCATACGCACATGACGGAAAAAGCATGGCGGCGACGGAGAAAGAGGAGGGCGAAAGCGGATCGTTGAATGAAACGGATGAACCAGAATTGGTTTGTAAAAATGCTGCAACGTCAGTGGTGTGGAACTGGTTTAGCTTTCGTCCGTCAGATACACAACAAAGCACTATTTTTGGTAGAGCATGCTAGCGGGCCGTCGTTATTACCGTGTTTTTTGGAAAATACGGCACACTTAAAATCAATCCTTTGATTTTTCTGAAAATCGACAGTGCCCCATATAATCCCGTGTGCCTTATGTATGAATTCTGGTTGTGTTTACTGACCTCGAAACGATTTTATGTGGTACACAGCGCTCGAAAATCTGTCAAATGTTTTAGTACGGCTTTGCTAAGCTATGAAGCCGCACCGCTTGATGGATTGTCGGAGCATTACGGCTATCGTAATCAGGAGCCTCGCGGAGGGATACGTACTGTGCTTCAACATAATATTACCATATTGTGTGTGTATAACCTCTTTTTAAGTTTTGTGGAGATTATACATGGTTATGCTGAGGATATGTCGGCCAATTTCCACTGGAAATGCCTTTTGGTTAAACTGTCAGCAAAGAATTTGCATTTGCGCTGTTAAATTTTTATATAACTTTAATGCACATAAAAAAAACAGCTTGTTTAATTGAAAATACATTGATGTTTTGTTTTTGTTTTTTTGCACTAATAAAGTTGTGGAGTTATAAAGTAGTTTGTCTAGTGTCAATTATATCGTCAGTTATATCGTTATCACAAATTTTCAAATGTATATCCTGAAAAATATTTTTGGTCATATCGCCCTGCTCTAATCACTGATGCCTTTTGCAATTTCTTCACACAAAGCTAATTTCTGGTGGCTCTTTGCCTGTATTTATTCTCTTAATTCTCTTAATTTTGTCCCATTAATAATTTCTTGTTGGAATTCAGTGCTGTGACCACATTTACACATTTGTGTAAAAGTTGTTGTCACTTCATCTGGCGTATTGTTTTGTGTGTTGTTTTGCTAATTGATTAGGTCATTTAAATTATTTTACAAGGTTAAATGACCTGAGCTCAAAAAGCATCACTCCTTTAAAGCAAACTTACAGCTTGGCATTGATCTCGTATTCACTCTTAATGTTTTTTGGACATATAGGCAAACTGAAGTAGGTGTTGAGTCATCATTCAGCCATAAATTTTGCCTCCAGGGATGTCAGGGTCTTGAGTTCCTTGGGGTGGGGTTTTTATCCAAAGGAGTTAATGTACAGTTTTCCTAGCTTTGGCACCCTCTGCTGGCTACATGACAAATTAAAAATATAATTACAGATGGGGCCAAGCTGCTCAGCAGAGCAGTTAAAGAGTGCTGGTTCATACTGCTGGAGTATTTTCATTATATCATGTTCATTGCAGAATGTTGAACATTTTATGGGTTTTTTGTACCAGTTATTAACATGACCTCACTTTAAACCCTGTGCAATGAAAGATGTGACACAATAAATATGAAGTCATACTGCATTGTCTTCCAGATTTTGAATGTGTTTCTTAAGCCATTAACCAAGAATAAACAGCATTTTTGCATGAGTAGAATTTTGCTTAAGCAAATTATTGCAATTAACAAATATGTTTCCTGTTCAATCAATCATCACAGTGCCTGTTAGTGGTCATTTTTAATATGGTCCCTGCTCCAGCTGAAGAAAGCAGGATCAGCATCTTCCAAACCCCACCCAGCACAGTGCATTGATGTGGATTCAAAACAGACCACAGAGGCCTGCGAGGACCCAACCAGATGAATGTCTGTGCCTCATGTTTTCCAACATCTTAGTGGTCCCAGAGAAACAGACATGCACATGCTGAAAGGAAAAAGTACAAACAATGGTGGGGTAAATGTGGCAGCACTTCTGGGAATATTCATGCATGACAACATGTAATAAATAGACTACACAGCATCCTTTAAAGGTAAAGGAACAACACAGTAATGGAGGGATAGTAAATCAAGTATAAGTTACCGATAGTGTAAGTTATAAGCTACAGTACTGTGCAAAAGTCCAGAGTCACCTGTAATTTCTTTATATTTTGCTTTCAATGGGACAGAGTTTCTTGTAAAGTGGTAAAGCAATAGGCTCTCTGAAGGTCTTTCATTTTAAACATTGGCTGCTTTTCCACTTGTTTTCAGTCCAGTCCTTGTACCTGACCATTTCCATAAGAATTTCATAGGAATTATTTGTTTGTTAAGCCACTTAACATTAATCTATAAATCATTCACGCATAAAAAATGTCCCTAACTCAAGGGGTAAATAAAACTTGCCTTAGGCACTTTGTTACTAGCAGCTTGTGACACTGCTAGTGACAACAACCCTTTTTGTTTTTATCTTGGCATAGCTGGTGTATAGTGTGTACTTAAAAGTTTGAGGAAACCAGGCAAGTGGAGGACAAAAAAGAAGTGGCAGGCCTTAGAAAAGCTGAGGTATGCCATATTATTCAAGACCTGAGCTGAAAATCTGTAGCAACAGGACTTACAGAGTTAGAAATCAAGATTTAAAGTTTTTGGTTTCAATTGTTGTCAATATGTCAAATTTATGGAATCATGAATGCAGAAAAGTATCATCAGATTTTGATCCAACATGCAATTCCATGTGGAACGCAGTTGTCACCACCTTCATTTGTCACCACCAGACATACTGCCAATGCACTAAAACTGTACCTGGATAGAAAAACATAGAATGGACTATCAGTCATGGATTGACCTCCACAGAGCCTTGACCTCAACATTATTGAAGCTGTATGGGATCATCTTGATAGAGGAATACACCCCCCCCCAAGTTTTGCACATGTCGAGGAGCGTGTCAGGCTACATTTCACTGTGTGTTATACTTGTATAACTATGCATGTGACAAGTAAAGAACCTTGAACCTTGAATAGAATAAAAGGCAGCCAACTTCCAAAGACGAGCTTTAGATGTTCTTCAGGAAGCATGGAAAACTATTCCTGAAGACTACTTTAATAAGAAAGCTTAACTAAGAGAGTTCAGGATATATGGAAGAATAAAGTTGGTCCTACCAAATATTGATTTTCAAGCTTGTTTGAATTGTGCAAACTCGGTGTATCGTATGCTGTATTTCCATCTCTGTTTGCACGTTTCAATAAATTAGGAAAATGGGAAACGGGTACACTAACAACATATACAGAAATGATGGGTGACTCAAGACTTGGAAACTCAGCCATGGAAAGTCATTCCATGAAGACTCAAGACAAGACTGTCACAGTTCTGTATTTAGTGTTTAAAAACATCACTAATTAGGATTATTTTCCACAATCAAGGCTGTTTTATAAGCCACTTTTAAGTGAAACATTGACTTAATTCTCAAATGTAAAAATGCAACACGTCTGACTCTGTACTTTTACTCATTGGTACTGATTACATGAAGGTGCTCTCTCTTTTATGAGTTGAATATGTCTGCCTTTTTCACCATAGAACTAAAAAGAGAAGACCTATTTCACCATAGGACAGAAGAAGTTTAAAGTTTTCGTAGACACGTCATCTACCTGACTTTGTTAAAGTCGTGTCTGTAGTAATCTGTAGAGTGTGAATAACACTGGCTCTCATATCCTAGTCTAAAATAAATACACTATCTTGACTAATTGTTGGACACTAGATTATGAAAGGCTTAAACTACTGTGGATTTTCTAAGGAGTTAAGCACATATTTCTGCTGACAGCTTTAAGGTCAGATCAAGGTCAAAGATCCTAACAATTTAAACTACATCGGTCACATAGACAGTCAGTGTATCGGCTGGTTAAAAGTGACTGTTTTTTTCCCCTCCCCGTCATGACATTCTGACTTAATTTGTCCAAGCAGAGAGGAGAAAAACTGGGCCCATTGGTTACATGACAGGGAATCAACAATGAGGAGAGATGTATGGCATAATTGTTTTATTTGCCGTCTTTTCTTTTTTCTGTTTCTCTGTTCCCTCTGGCCTTTTGCTAACCCCAATTACATGCTTGCTTTCTTTGCCCTGCTGCCTCCTGGTGTGCATATCCTGTTGGCATAAGGAGCTTTGGCCGCTTTTCTAAGAGACCAGAGTCTGTTCCCATCAGTGGAGCTGTCTGTTTGCATGGGAGTTTTGACTTGGTAGATTAATCCATGTTTACCACAACACAGTTAGGGATGTAACTAACTAGATACCAAGCCAGATTGATTGAGTGAAAATGAAGCTACAGGGATTGTGGTGTAATAAATGAAGTATCAGTGGTGGCTGTAGTGATCTTTGTGTTATTTGTCATTACAGTTGAGGACGGTCACAGACAGTTGTACAGGTTTTGTTTATAATGCATCAAAATGATGCACTATAAACAAAACTGCCTGTCATTTACAGGAAGAAAAAGACCTTGAGGATGTCGATGTCCTCCTATAATAGCTGTTAACTCAATTCAGGTATTTTGAAGATGCAAACCAGAACTAGATCAAATTTGCATGTATTCTCTTTTTTTGTTGCTTAAATCTAATCTCATCACATCATAGTTTATTCCTTTGTTTTGTTTTTTTCTTCCTTTTCAGGGAATTAACTTGTCCTAAGTGGGCATTTCTTCCAGGCTGAAATATACCTGTCATCAGTTCCAATAAAAGGAAATGATGTTTGGCAGCTACAGAGTTACTGGCTAAATTTAGTCCCCAAGACAACTTCTAATTCCCTTTGTTGGGGACTGTTTGGCTGTCTCGGTTTTGATGTGATGGTGATTCATAGTTATTTTGCACCTGGGCCACGAGAGATTTTCTGGGCCTCTGAAAGCACACACACAGGCAGATCCAACACACATCCTGCAAGTAACCTGTTGTGGTTGTAGCTCATAGCATACACAAACACAATGTCTGCTTTAGAGTGGAGCATTTAAAGGAAGCTTACAGGTGAAGCCTGCAGTGCATTTCTTTGTTTTTTAATTGATAAAACTGTGGTTTTGACCTGGAACTTGAACCAAGGTACAGAGAAAAGGCACCAATAAATGCTGAAGTTGGATGTCTTGCAGGTCATACAGCTTCACAACATTCAGTTATGATGCTTTTACATACGGTTTATTTGTAAGTGTTGCTTTGGGAAATAATACAATTTGAACGCTTGTTGGAGCCATTTCCCACTGAAGGTAAAAAGTGAAGCGATTTAAGTCTTATTGCTTGTGACTGATTACAGGGCGTTTTAAATGATGATGGAAATTCAGTCAGAGACTGTGTGATAATGGAAGGGACTGTTGTGTTCATGAGAAGTTGTTTGTTAAGCTTTCATTTGTGACCAGATGCAGACTGGCATTAGTTGGATAAAGCTGTGAAACAAGCGCAGACACTGAATAAATGCTGGCTGACGGGTTTGACTGACACGCCTACTGCATGACAGGGATTTGAGAAGTTAGCATTATAAGTACAAGTGAATAACTAAGAATGGCATGCCATAGCTGTTTTCGTGACAGCTTTAACACATTCATAATTTTGATTAAAAAAGGGAGATTAGCTATAAAAAAAACCCTGCCTATCTCCATCTTTTTGTTGTCTCTCAAACCTCCAGCTTCCTCTTTATGTTGAGCTGTTGTCCTTGGGCACATCTTTCAGTCTGAAAGTCATCTTTCAGATTTGGCAAATCAGTAAATAATATTTTTTAATGGTCACAGATATTTACACTAACTATTGAAATGCCTTATATTTAACGCACACAACTGTGACATTTCTTCTCAGCCTCTTAATGTCGAAAAATGTCGTAGCCACTTCAGCCAAAGTGGGCAAGTAGATGGTATATTGTAACAAAATAACGTTGTGTAAACACAGAAATATACTCACACACATATACAAATGCAACTACAGCTACCAGCAAGGAAACAAATGAAGAAGTCCAGACTCATCTTTAATGCTGAAAAGATTTTTTTTTAACTTTTGAAGTATAGCAAAGTCACATATTTTCTTCCATAATTGCTAATATTACACTGACCTACACATTATAAAATTCAAATGACATGGAGCTTTGTTTTTGCAAAAGTTGAGTGATCCTCAGTGGACATACCAGAGCACGTAGTTGTTGCTGTGGGTGCAGCTTTATGGTTGCTCTACAGCCACTGGGGTAAGAATTATTCGCAATTGCAAAAGCACAACATCAGAGAATTCTCTTTTAATTAGTTAAGGGACTGATGTACCATATGTATGTGTGTGTCTCTGAGTCTGAGAGTGAGAGAGAGGAACTTAACTGTATTTTAGGGCACAGTAAAAAAAAAAAAGGGGGGGGGGGTCATTGGTGTAAGTTTTGGAATTGGTGTAATTAAATAATCTCCATAAAAGAGGGAGATAAATATAAACATTGTTTTTCAGAATTTAAAAAAAATCTATTAGCTAAAAGAAAATGAATCAGTAGATTAAATTTGTGACTGAAATCTGCTGCAATGCTGATTTTCATGTATTGTTTATATTTTGTTGTCTGGTTGTTTTTTGTTGTGATATGAATAACAGTCAAATTTTTTTTGGATATTACATTGAACATCACCTCTATGTTTGAGGTATCAAGTGACTCATGAGCCAAAGCACATGGTTATAGAATCGCACCTTTAGCTTGTTTAGGGGAGCTTATGCCAAAAGGTGTTGAAAGGAAGACTACACTAGATTGAAACTTTAGGAGTAAGGATATGAATTCTCCAAATGTGGGAGTAGAATAGTTTTTTCCCTCTCTCAGCCATATTTGGAAATTCATTCAGGAATACTCCTGGATATGTTTTGTGCAAAAGCTGCATTTTCTAAGGAATTTTCTAAGAAATATCTGAATCCTTCTGATGAAGGTCTTTCTCCTGAAAGCTATTCTCCCTTTCGGCCCATTCAGCGGCAAGAGTATAAACACTGCCGTCTTTTTACTGTCGTACGTTAATCAGGAGCTTTTGAACCTTTTCCAGTTGTGTTCCATTCATGGGCAGAATATCGTGGCACAGCAGATGTCTGGAGATGGTCCAGTTCAGGTATGGGGGTGGGTAGTAAGATCCCTTTTTAATTTTTCTGGACATGGATTTAATACTCCAGAAGTGAAGGAATCAGTGATGTGTAATCTATGTCTGACAGTACAAAGTTATTCGTGATAACCTGTGAACAGTCTGCAGCAGGGAATTCATAAACAGCATTTCTTTACATTATAGAGTTTCTGGAGATGCTTCTTTGCAGTATTATATAATGGCTGAAATTAATGTAATGACGTGATGAATGAGAATGCAAGTTTTTAAGATGAGTTTTTTCTCTACAGCTCACTGCCCTGACTGTTAACAGGAGCGTGATGAATTCAATGAAGGGACTTTGGTAGGGCTGTTGCTGAGTCATTATTTTCCAATTAGACACTTAGTCAGCGCTTTAAGCCAAATACTCATCTTTTAAGGGATGGCAAGCGGGTTTAAAGTGGAAAGGAAAAAGCTGTTTGATGGTTTTTCCAAATGTACAGCAGTATTATACTTCTACCATACATATTCTTTATTTTGGTCACAAGAAGATAGGATTTTTAGTATCTTTGCTTAACAGCTTGTCACCACTGCCTCCTGGCATTAATGTTGCTCTTCATTATGTCAGGTAGTTAGGTGTCAGGTGATTTTGAGACTGGGTTTGTAAAAATGTATGTTCTTCGATAATTTTACATGCTTTTTACCACAGAAACTGTGATGATTTGACCTTAAAAATAGATTTCACTTAGCTGCATCATAGCTGATAATCATTTAAGCGTGTAGGGCTCCAGCAATAAGATAAGACAAGGAAAGGAAATGGTTTGCAAGAGTACTTTATAAAATAAATAAAATGAATGACTTCTGACACCTTATTTCCAGATCACTAATGAGAATGAAGCAATTTGTAAAGAAAATTCATCAAAAGGGATAGAATATTTGAAACACTATATTTCAAAAAGTATTCGCTTATCTGCCTTCACACATAGGAATTTAAATGACATTCCGTTCTTAATCTACAGGGTTTAATATGATGATGACCCACCCTTTGCAACTATAACGGCTTCAACTCTTCTTGGGAGGTTTTCCACAAGGTGTAGGATTTTGTTTATGGGAATTTTTGCCCATTCTTCCTGAAACACATTTATGGTTTGGTGTTTTGTGGGGTTGAGGTCAGTACTCTGTGCAGGCCAGTCAATTTCTTCCACACCAAACTTGCTCATTGATGTCTTTATTGACCTTGCTTTGTGCTCTGGTGTGCAGTCATATTGGAACGAGAAGAGCCCATCCCCAAACTCTTCTCACAAAGTTGGAGACATGAAATTGTCGAAAATATCGTGGTATGCTGAAATATTAAGAGTTACCTTCACTGGAACTAAGGGGCCGAGCTTAAATCCTGAAGAACAACCCCACACCATAATCCCCCACCACCAAACTTTACACATAAACAATGGAGTCAGACACATATCATTGTCTTGGCACTGCCAAACACAGACTTGTCTATCAGATTGCCAGATGGGAAGTGTGATCTCCATCTGCACTGCTCTAGAGGCCAGTGGTGGGGTGCTTTACGCCACTGCATCCAACGCTTTGCATTGCACTTGGCGATGTAAGGCTTGATTGTAGCTGCTCAGCCATGGAAACTCATTCCATGGCTCTCTACACATTGTTCATATAGTCTTCAGATTATCTCAAGAAGTTTGGAGGTCTTTAGCGATGGACTCGATGTAGAAAGTTGTCGATCTCTTACATGGCCTACCACTCTGTGGCTGAGGTTTTGTTCCCGATTGCTTCCAGTTTATTATAATACCACTAACAATTGACTGTGGAATATTTAGTACCAAGGAAATTTCACAACTGCACTTGTTGGACAGGTGGCTTGCTATCACGTTTCGATGTTGAAATTCACTGAGCTGAGAGCGACCCATTCTTCATATTTCTGACAACATAGTGTATTTCTACTAGAAGTTTTGGTCAAGTTACTTGAAAATAGTAATTAGTTACTAATTACTAATTACTTCTCCAAAAAGTAATCCAGTTACTTTACTGATTACTTATTTTCAAAAGTAATTCATTACTTTATTACTTAGTTACTTTTTAAAAACATGATAAACAACCTAAATATGTTATGAAACAACAAACCTTTCAGCCCAATTCTATTTTTTCTGCAAAATCCATCATATAAAATTGAATCAAATGAAAAAATCTGTTTTTAAATCTTGTTTTATTATTTTTACAGGAAAGTAACAGTAATCTAATCACCTTTTTTTTTTTTTTTTTTTTTTTTTTTTTTGCAATAGTAATCGGATTACAGATCGGATTTTCTGCCAATCTTTGTCTACTAGTAGGAAGTATTTTGATACTGATGGTTTATGCAGTCTGTTGCTAGCGTAGTGCTATTCATTGCTCTTAACTCATTGCCCTTTTCCGAAGATACCCACAGTAGCCTGTAATGTCCTGGTGTTCTGGTATGTTTGGACTGTGCATGTCAGACTAAAGCTAATTTTTGTGTGTCTGCAAATGGAACTGCAGGTTGTGTGTATCTTTAAGAAGTAGAAAACAGGGAGGCAGACATAGCTGCTAGTCTTTGTGGCTGCAGATGTGGCATCAACAGGCACACACACCCTGATGGGGCCTTCGTTTTTTTTACTGTCTTTTCATCTCTTTCACTCCTGTGCAGGCTCAGCAATTTTCTCACCTATACTTCTCCCCTTTCCTTTCCATCTGTCCCTAAGATGTAGTGATGATGGTGTGTGTGTGTGTTTGTGTTAACGGAGGTGCCACCTGCCACTGCACACCCAAAGTACTGGCAGCCTAATCTAATCTCCCTCCTCCCTCTCTCCCTTCCTCCCTCTTTTTCTCCCCCCACTACTGTTCTTTCCCCTTATCCTCCCTCATCCTTTCAGGTCTCGGATGTTATCCTTTCTTGTGAGCCTCGAACAACATTTCATCTAGCCAGGTGAGCTTCTCAATCTCTCCCCCTTTCTCTTTGTGTTGTCATCTCAGCCTCTGTCTCTTCCTCTCTGTCTCCACCGCATATGCTTTTGGGTGTTGCTGCAAAGATGCTGCGTCACTGTGCCTGTTTCATATGGACACAATTGCTGTTTCAGACCAGTAACAGAAAAAAACAAATGTTTTTCTCTTGTTTCACTTCTTTCTCCTTTTGAGCCACCTTGTCATGCTGGGGAATTGTTTGTGTATGTGTACCTGAATTTGTGAAGGTATTGTTTTTATGATGAATCCAGCAGTCTGTGAAAGTATAACAACATGCATTGTGTATCTGTCATTTGTTCAGTATGTCTGAGAGCATGTGCCTGAAACAACTGTGTGATTAGTGCTTTGTGTGTGTGTGTGTGTGGACATGTCTAGACGGTCCCAGACAGGCAGTATGACTTTCACGTGGTTAATGTGCAGATTGGAAACGTGCATTATCCCAACTAATGAAGACACTGCAGATTCACTCTGATTGTCAAAAATTACTTCTGCTTTCAAGTGTTGTCAACTGGTATCCAATTGGATGCCACTAATTGAAAAGTTGGAAGAAAAATAAATGATGAAATCACCAACCTCAGCTTTTATCTTTTTTATCCAGTTTTGGATGAAGCAGTATAGCTACGGTGGCCCTGAGAGGTCAAATGCACTACTTAGGAAAAAATAAGTAAATAGAAAAATGCTGCAAAAGCCAAAAGAAAAAAATTATGAAAGAAAATGGAAGTGTTTTTGGGAGATAATGATGTGATGAAACAGCTGCAAACATCACAAGCTAACAGTAGCAAACATGAATCAAATAGACACACATCACCTGCATTTCACTGTCTGTTTCGAATCTCAGTGTAATCCTTTGCATGTTTTACTTTCTGTCACTTCCGCAGCTTGTCCGTCAAGTTATCATGTCCCAGAGACACTTCAGCTTTCCTTTGTGATTTTAAAAACAATGCGCGTGTGTGTGTGTGTGTGTGTGTATATATATATATATATATATATATATATATATATATATATATATATATATATATATATATATATATATATATATATATATATATATATATATATATATATAATTGAAGTCATTTTGATGTAGTAATTATTTCAGTGGTGTAATGAAGCTTCCATACTGTATATCCCAGCTGTTCACTAGCTTCAACTTGACTATTTAACATTTCAGAAGCAACACATCAATATCAGAGATTAATGATTTAACACTACAATACAATACTACAATTTGACCCTATCACACAACAATAGCAACAATGGCAGAGAAGTAATTTCTTAAAGAAATTATTAAATTTTTAATCCAAATTTTTGCCAAAATTTTCAAGTATTTTGGCTAAATAGGTATTCAAAATAAATGTTTGGGGGTTTTATTAGTTTTAAAAATTATTTACATTATTTCTTTCAAAATTGTAAACTTAAAATATGCATTAAAATTCACTAATTCATAGTTTGCTAATTGGTTAAACATAGAGAACTATAGTGGAGTCCAAATTCCAGAAAACATTGGCTGTACTGAACAGTGCTCAGTGATTTTCATCGTTTTAAACATGTTTTTAGTGCTCTTTCAATTCACTGCAGTTCGTTGTCTATGATTACTTCTGTTTTCTTCATCTTAGAGGCTATGCTCTAGGACCAAGAACATGACAAGCACAAACAAGTGTAGCTCACACTACTGGATGTACTAACATGTATTTTTTTTACACTGCCCTATGTTTGGCAGCTAAAGACTACCAGCACACCAACAAGACACTGTCATGCCAGATACTAAGAGCAATAACTCGCTTTGCTCAAGGCTTATCATCACTGTCAGTTCAAGACAACCAGCAAATAAAGGTTTTTTAAAATAAAAAAAAATGCTAGATAACTGTTATCAAATGATCAAACATCAAAGTGTTCTTATGCAGTGTGTCTTGAAGTTAAATTGATGTATTTTGAATCAGTTTCAAAGATATTAGGAAAAAATACAACTGAAAAAGATGACATAGTTGTTTTTTTTTAAATGTTACACAAACAGAGTCTTTGTTGTCACTGGTCATCAGTCGGTTACTGCCACCCTGTCAAATATAGTGAAATTACAGCATTCAGGCCTCTTCTGTTTTTGAACACTTTATTTGCAGGGCTCGCAAAATCGCTAGCCCAACGTCCCGGGGCTAGCGATTTTTCCAGTCGGGCTACCAAAAACTAACTCAGCCCTGCCCGTCGGGCTATCATAGGAAGGAAAATATATGTCTATGCTTTTGCATTCTTTCGCCAATGTAGCTGAGTAATTATGTCATTGGCATCGGTGAGCCACTGTCAATATGTGACATATTGAAATCGCGTTTGAATTTGCGCTTGTTTTTTGCTTTCACTTTCATTTTGTGATTGCGCGAAAGGTGTGTAGAGAGCAGCAGCACTGATTGGTGAGTGACGATTAATTGCGCACCAATTCCTCTGACATCGTCTTATCACTCATTAGCTTACTATTCAAACATGACAAGTGAAATCTCTCGCAGCAAGCTTAAACATGTGAGAGGTTGAGTGCGCAAAGAATCGCTGACCGTTATGTAAGTACGTGTATAAAAGCAGCAGGATTTACGCTGGTATTTTAGTTCTGCTCAGCCAAATAAGACAGGTCAGGGTGAAGAAGGGGCAGCCAAAGAAAAGCTTACCACAAAACGGAAAAGTTATGACAAATCAGACTATGAGGCAAAAACAAAGCGCAGCTTTTTTTGGTTTCATGGACAAAAGAATTTCTGTGGCTGGAATATGACAAGCTAAATAACATGATGTTCTGCCAGGTGTGTTGTGAGTTTCATTTGATTTCTGAGTCGACAACCGCCTTTGTTACTGGGACTAGTAATTTTAAGAAAGACCCCATTACAACCCATGAGAAATGCAAGAAATGTATTATTGCCCAGTCTGCAGTATCTTTCCCAGAACAAACAGCAATTGCAAAAAACATACTAAAAATAAACCAAGCACAACAAGAACTCCTGAAAAAGCTGTTTAGAACAGCGTGCTATATTGCAAAGAGTGAACAACCATTGGCAAAATTTAGCAGTCTTTGCAAACTTCAAAAAGCAAATGGCCTTGGTTTCACTTACTTCTTACCCGTGACTTCAGTGGAAATTTCAGATTCAGGATCTGACACAGACTGATTCATGTTCTACACAGTTCTTACAAGTTAATAGAAATCTCTGTTCCATTTGAACCAAGTATTTGAGTTGATGATTGTAATTTTTATACAGTTGTTGTGATTTTTATTTTAACAATTTTTTTGATTAATTTTTGTTTCCATTACAATATTATATTGTAATGGAAACAAAACATTAAAAAAAATTGCTTTCTTCTTTATTCGGGCTACTTAAATTTATTTTGGGCTACCAAAAACTGAAGAATGCCTTCCCGAAGGGCTACCAGAGATTTTGAAATTTTGCGAGCCTTGATGTGTTATTGAGTTGATTTCATTTTTTAAAAAGATTAACTTTCCCATCCATAACCCATGATGCCAAAGTGAAAATATGTTTTACATTTGCTATCCAACAAAACCGGCATTATGTGAACCACCTTGGTAGGACTGCTGCCCACTGACCAAAGAAACCCGTGGATATTAAGAGAAGGATAAATGATGCCACATACAGAGAGAGCCTAAACATAATCCTCATCCCGGATTTTTAAAAGTTGTTATTCTACTTTGTACCATGCACCTTGTTATTGTGGGCTATTGAATATACATTAGTGGGAAATTGCTTTTTTTTTTTTTTTTTTGTCTGTGTAAAATTGAACCTACAATGCAGTCACATTTGTAAAAACCAGGACATTTAAAGCATAAAACCACTGTATGTAACAAACTTGTGAACCTTTGCTCTAAGCAGTTTTCTCCTTACTGACAACACACCAGTGAGACTCATATTTAACTAGAAAAATTTGCATTTCCTGCGAAAATGCAGTGTGGATGCTTTAAAGCTGAAGCTGTATGCAAAAAGTAGCTGAAAAAGCTGAAAAGTTGCAGAAATTGTAAAAACTTTGCAGAAGCAAAAGAAGTTTGCTAAAATGGAATAACTTAGCAGAACTGCAATATCTTAGAGGAAACATAATACTTGGCAGAAATACAATAGCATAGCAGAATTTAGCAGAAATATTGTAACTTACCAGAAACATGATAACTTCTCAAAAATACAAGAATTTAGGAGAAATAGTATAAGATAACAGAAAGAATATATTTAGCCAAAAATACTTAAACATTACAGAAACACTATGATTTAGAAAAATAGTACAACAGAGCAGAAATATTGTGATTTACCAGAGACACTGTGATGAACTATGAATATTGTAATTTTAAATTGAGACTATGTTTTAGCACAAATATTATAATTTGGCAGAAATACTATAATTTAGCAGAAATACTATATTAAGCACAAATCCTATAAAAAGCAGAAATGGTATGATTAAGCACAAAAACTACATTTAGTAGAAATACTTTGTTTTAGCACAAATCCCATAAAAAGCAGAAATACTGTACTATGATTTAGTAGAAAAACTATAATTAATCAGAAATCCTAAATTTAGCAGAAATACTATATTAAGCACAAATACTATGAAAAGCAGAAATAGTATGATTAAGCATAAATACTACATTTAGAAGAAATACTATATTAAGCACAAATCCTATAAAAGCAGAAATAGTATATTAAGCACAAATCTTATAAAATAGCAGAAATAGTTTGATTTAGCACAATAGTAATAAGTTAAACAGAAAAATTGGAAAAGCAAAATGGACAGCTGAAAAAATGCTGAACATGCTGAGGGTCCCTCAAATATACTTGTTAAATGACAAAAATCTGCAAAAAAATTAATTACAGCCACACAATCACAAATATGTAGACATGATGAAACACACATGCACAGAGAGACCCACACACAAGATCCAATTCAGTCAGCCAGTCTAAATATATTGAATTTAAATCTTAGAATGAGATCATCCCATTAAAAGCCTTTCTCTCTCTCTCTCTCTCTCTCTCTCTCTCTCTCTGTCACACACACACACACACACACACACAGGGAGAGAGAAGTAAGTTTCTAGGTCAGCCTGGGAGCTGGTGAATTTGAATCCACCAATCAGAGAGGCTGTGCACTTTTCCCCACCAAAACAGGTGCATCTGTTTACACACGCAGCAGCACAGAGAGACACAGGATTTTTGCAGTCTATTTCTCATAGTGACGACTCCCCTCAAACAAATGACCGTAATTTCCTAACCGTAGGGGCTAGAACGGTCATTCTTACACCGTTTTGTTCAGAAGAGATGGGGGAATCTTCAAGTGTTGACAATTTAATATTAAAATATGAATTTTTAGAGATATATGACATGGATGACTTGTTGACTTAGAAGCCACGAATTCCCCAATATGCAAATTTGAATGCCTGAGACCACATATGTGATTGGCTGGCTGGGAAGCCGTGCAGGCCCTGATTTGTGGGTTTGAATTCCTCAGCCCTCAGATATGATTGGCTGGCTTAGAAGCCACGAAGGCCCCAATATGCAAATTTGAATGCCTCAGGACACTTATTTGATTGGCTGGGAAACTGTGCAGGCCCTGATTTGAAAATTTGAATGTCTCAGTCCTCACAGAGGATTGGCTGCCTGGGGACCTGGCAGAAATATATAGAAATACTATTATTAAGCATAAATACTACATTTAGTAGAAATACTATGTTTTAGCACAAATATTATAAAAAGAAGAAAAACTATAATTTAGCAGAAATACTATATTAAGCACAAATCCTATAAAAAGCAGAAATACTATAATTTAGAACAAATAGTATAAAAAGCAGAAATACTATAATTTAGCAGAAATACTATGTTAAGCACAAATCCTATAAAAAGCAGAAATAGTATAATTTAGCAGAAATACTATGTTAGGCACAAATCCTATAAAAAGCAGAAATACTATAATTTAGCAGAAATACTGTATTTAGCACAAGTACCGAAAAGTACCAGAAATACTATGATTTAGCAGAATAGTAATAACTTATTGAAACACAAATGCACAGAGGGACACACAAACACAGGCTCTAATCCAGTCAACCAGTCTAACTATGTTCAATTTAAATCCTACAATGATATGCTGTCAAATAAGGGCAGGGTCCTCTCTCTCCCACTAAACACACACACACACACACACACACACACACACACACACACACACACACACACACACACACACACACACACACAGGGAGAGAGGACTAAGTTTCTAGGTCAGCCTGGGAGCTGCTGAATTTGAATCCACCAATCAGAGAGGCTGTTTACGTTTTCCCGCCAAAACAGGTGCATCTTTTTACACACGCAGCACAGAGACATAGACCTGCTTCTTTCAGTTTATTTCACATAGTGAGGATTCCCCTCAAACAAATGACCATAATTTCCTAACCATAGGGGCTAGAGCGGTCATTCTTACACCGTTTTGTTCAGAAGAGATGGGGGAATCTTCAAGTGTTGACAATTTATCATTAAAATATGAATTTTTAGAGATATATGACATGGATGACTTGTTGACTTAGAAGCCACGAATTCCCCAATATGCAAATTTGAATACCTGGAGCCCACATACATGATTGGCTGGCTGGGAAGCTGTGCAGGCCCTGATTTGTGGATTTGAATTCCTCAGCCCTCAGATATGATTGGCTGGCTTAGAAGCCATGAAGGCCCCAATATGCAAATTTGAATGCCTCAGGACACATATATGATTGGCTGGGAAGCCGTGCAGGCCCTGATTTGAAAATTTGAATTTCTCAGTCCTCACAGAGGATTGGCTGCCTGGGGACCTGGCAGAAATATATAGAAATACTATGATTAAGCATAAATACTACATTTAGTAGAAATACTATGTTTTAGCACAAATACTATAAAAAGCAGAAATACTATAATTTAGCAGAAATACTATATTAAGCACAAATCCTATAAAAAGCAGAAATAGGATGATTAAGCATAAACACTACATTTAGTAGAAATACTATGTTTGAGCAAAAATCCTATAAAAAGCAGAAATACTATATTAGGCACAAATCCCATAAAAAGCAGAAATAGTATGATTAAGCATAAATACTACATTTAGTAGAAATACTATGTTTTAGCACAAATAGTATAAAAAGCAGAAATATTGTAATTTAGCAGAAATACTATATTAGGCACAAATCTTATAAAATAGCAGAAATAGTATTATTTAGCACAATAGTAATAAGTTAAACAGAAAAATTGGAAAAGCAAAATGGACAGCTGAAAAAATGCTGAACATGCTGAGGGTCCCTCAAATATACTTGTTAAATGAAAAAATCAGCAAAAAAATGCACAGGGAGAGAGAAGTAAGTTTCTAGGTCAGCCTGGGAGCTGCTGAATTTGAATCCACCAATCAGAGAGCCTGTGTACTTTTTCCCGCCAAAACATGTGCCTCTTTTTACACACGCAGCACAGAGAGGCACAGGATTATTGCAGCCTATTTCTCATAGTGACGACTCCCCTCAAACAAATGAAAATAATTTCCTAACCGTAGGGGCTAGAGCGGTCATTCTTACACCGTTTTGTTCAGAAGAGATGGGGGAATCTTCCAGTGTTTACAATTTATCATTAAAATATGAATTATTAAAGATATTTGACTTCTAATGCACCATAACTGAGTAGAGCGAAGCAAAAACTGCCTTGACTTGCCCTCAAACAACGCTTTCTAACTCGAAATCTATTTGGAGTATCGATATCATTCTTTCACCGTAAGAGACAGCAGGGTTTGGTGAACAATCATGGAAATTTTCAGGTCTCTGTGGAAATCCAACAAAAAGTTATGACGAGAGAAAAAAGTGGTTCATTTCCACAGTTTGAAATCTGAAGAAATCTGAGCGAAGGACAAATTTCCTACCCTCAAACAAGTCCAACTCATTTCAGAACGGTAATAGGTGAGAAAATAATTCTTGAATTGTGAGCGTCACGAGTGTCTGAAGATATACCGGGACAAGCCTCATGTCTTAACTTTGCTTCGTTAAGGAGATATGACGATTCGAATATGCCTCTCATTACAGAAATGCAGCGGTGATTTTGAACAAACTCTCCATTGACTTTATATGGAGAGTTTTCTGACCTTGTGTTAGTCTGAGGAGATTTGCCAAAATTATATAAATCCCACAACAATGATGGTGACATTTTCTGAAAGCCAGCAAAAATACCTACGTTTTGATGTATAATTTGTGGAAGTTGAGTGAAAATTGAGCAAGTAGCAGGAAGTTGTTCGGACATGAAGTGAAAATTGCAAAACCTTCAGTGGCACACTGGAAGCCAAGAGCATAGCAACCATAACAACACATGTATTTTGTGAAAAATCACAATTTTGCAACTCAAAACTTTAAGAGGCATAAAAGTAAAACAGTAAAAGATTTGAAAAAGCTGAATCATACCTGAATAGCCCAATAATTTGTGAACATTTTAAAATTTGAATGGTTGTTCTAGGTGAAAGTATGAGGAAGTAGTTAAGTTTCAAAAACAAGCAAATTTTAGCAGAATTGCTGAAGTTTCCCATTCATTTCAATGGGACAAATTAAAGGAAAAAAGCTTAATATTTTAAAAAGTATAATAGCAAAAAATAGCAAAAGTCATAGCCGGAAAGAGCAAAAATAGCAGAATAGTTTAAAATTTGAACGGTGAAAATCGGCTGAAAATTGTGGAAGTAGTTCTACGGCGAAAAGTGTACGGAAGCAACTTGAAGAATAACTAGAAAAATTTGCATTTCCTGCGAAAATGCAGTGTGGATGCTTAAAGCTGAAGCTGTATGCAAAAACTAGCTGAAAAAGCTGAAAAGTTGCAGAAATTGTAAAAACTTTGCAGAAGCAAAATAAGTTTGCTAAAATGGAATAACTTAGTAGAACTGCAATATCTTAGAGGAAACATAATACTTGGCAGAAATACAATAGCATAGCAGAATTTAGCAGAAATATTGTAACTTACCAGAAACATGATAACTTCTCAAAAATACAAGAATTTAGGAGAAATAGTATAAGATAACAGAAAGAATATATTTAGCCAAAAATACTTAAACATTACAGAAACACTATGATTTAGAAAAATAGTACAACAGAGAAGAAATATTGTGATTTACCAGAGACACTGTGATGAACTATGAATATTGTCATTTTAAATTAAGACTATGTTTTAGCACAAATATTATAATTTGGCAGAAATACTATAATTTAGCACAAATACTATAAAAAGCAGAAATACTATAATTTAGCAGAAATACTTTATTAAGCACAAACCCTATAAAAAGCAGAAATACTGTACTATGATTTGGTAGAAAAAACTATAATTAATCAGAAATACTATATTTGGCAGAAATACGGTATTTGGCACAAATCTTATAAAATAGCAGAAATGGTATGATTTAGCACAATAGTAATAACTTAAACAGAAAAATTGGAAAAGCAAAAATGGACAGCTGAAAAAATGATGAACATGCTGAAGGTCCCTCAACTATACTTGTTAAATGAAAAAAATCAGCAAAAAAATCTATAACAGCCACACAATCACAAATATGTACACATAAGAAAACACACATGCACAGAGAGACACACACACAAGATCCAATTCAGTCAACCAGTCTAAATATATTGAATTTAAATCTTAGAATGAGATCATCCCATTAAAAGCCTTTCTCTCTCTCTCTCTCTCTCTCTCTGTCACACACACACACACACACACACACACACACACACACACACACACACACACACACACACACACACAGGGAGAGAAAAGTGAGTTTCTAGGTCAGCCTGGGAGCTGCTGAATTTGAATCCACCAATCAGAGAGCCTGTGCACTCTTTCCCTCCAAAACAGGTGCATCCTTTTTACACACGCAGCACAGAGAGACACAGGATCATTGCAGTCTATTTCTCATAATGATGACTCCCCTCAAACAAATGACCATAATTTCCTAACCGTAGGAGCTAGAACGGTCATTCTTACACCGTTTTGTTCAGAAGAGATGGGGGAATCTTCAAGTGTTGACAATTTATCATTAAAATATGAATTTTTAGAGATATATGACACGGATGACTTGTTGACTTAGAAGCCACGAATTCCCCAATATGCAAATTTGAATGCCTGGAGCCCACATACATGATTGGCTGGCTGGGAAGCTGTGCAGGCCCTGATTTGTGGATTTGAATTCCTCAGCCCTCAGATATGATTGGCTGGCTTAGAAGCCATGAAGTCCCCAATATGCAAATTTGAATGCCTCAGGACACATATATGATTGGCTGGGAAACCGTGCAGGACCTGATTTGAAAATTTGAATGTCTAAGTCCTCACAGAGGATTGGCTGCCTGGAGACCTGGCAGAAATATATAGAAATACTATGATTAAGCATAAATACTACATTTAGTAGAAATACTATGTTTTAGCACAAATACTATAAAAAGCAGAAATACTATAATTTAGCAGAAATACTATATTAAGCACAAATCCTATAAAAAGCAGAAATACTATATTAAGCACAAATTCTATAAAAAGCAGAAATACTATATTAAGCACAAATTCTATAAAAAGCAGAAATACTATATTAAGCACAAATCCTATTAAAAGCAGAAATACTATATTAAGCACAATATCTTATGAAATAGCAGAAACAGTATGATTTAGCACAATAGTAATAAGTTAAACAGAAAAATTGCAAAAGCAAAATGGACAGCTGAAAAAATGCTGAACATGCTGAGGGTCCCTCAAATATACTTGTTAAATGAAAAAATCAGCAAAAAAATGCACAGGGAGAGAGAAGTAAGTTTCTAGGTCAGCCTGGGAGCTGCTGAATTTGAATCCACCAATCAGAGAGCCTGTGTACTTTTTCCCGCCAAAACAGGTGCATCTTTTTACACACGCAGCAGAGAGAGGCACAGGATTATTGCAGCCTATTTCTCATAGTGAGGACTCCCCTCAAACAAATGACCATAATTTCCAAACCGTAGGGGCTAGAGCGGTCATTCTTACACCGTTTTGTTCAGAAGAGATGGGGGAATCTTCCAGTGTTAACAATTTATCATTAAAATGTGAATTTTTAGAGATATACGACATGGATGACTTGTTGACTTAGAAGCCACGAATTCCCCCAATATGCAAATTTGAATGCCTGAGGCCACATATATGATTGGCTGCCTGGGAAGCCGTGCAGGCCCTGATTTGTGGATTTGAATTCCTCAGCCCTCAGATATGATTGGCTGGCTTAGAAGCCACGAAGGCCCCAATATGCAAATTTGAATGCCTCAGGACACTTATTTGATTGGCTGGGAAACTGTGCAGGCCCTGATTTGAAAATTTGAATGTCTCAGTCCTCACAGAGGATTGGCTGCCTGGGGACCTGGCAGAAGTATATAGAAATACTATTATTAAGCATAAATACTACATTTAGTAGAAATACTATGTTTTAGCACAAATACTATAAAAAGCAGAAATATTATAATTTAGCACAAATAGTATAAAAAGCAGAAATATTATAATTTAGCACAAATAGTATAAAAAGCAGAAATATTATAATTTAGCACAAATAGTATAAAAAGCAGAAATATTATAATTTAGCACAAATAGTATAAAAAGCAGAAATATTATAATTTAGCACAAATAGTATAAAAAGCAGAAATACTACATTTAGTAGAAATACTATGTTTTAGCACAAATAGTATAAAAAGCAGAAATATTATAATTTAGCACAAATAGTATAAAAAGCAGAAATATTATAATTTAGCACAAATAGTATAAAAAGCAGAAATACTACATTTAGTAGAAATACTATGTTTTAGCACAAATAGTATAAAAAGCAGAAATATTGTAATTTAGCACAAATAGTATAAAAAGCAGAAATATTATAATTTAGCACAAATACTATAAAAACCAGAAATATTATAATTTAGCACAAATAGTATAAAAAGCAGAAATACTACATTTAGTAGAAATACTATGTTTTAGCACAAATAGTATAAAAAGCAGAAATATTATAATTTAGCACAAATAGTATAAAAAGCAGAAATATTATAATTTAGCACAAATAGTATAAAAAGCAGAAATATTATAATTTAGCACAAATAGTATAAAAAGCAGAAATATTATAATTTAGCACAAATAGTATAAAAAGCAGAAATACTACATTTAGTAGAAATACTATGTTTTAGCACAAATAGTATAATAAAGCAGAAATACTATAATTTAGCAGAAATACTGTATTTAGCACAAGTAGCAAAAAGTACCAGAAATACTATGATTTAGCAGAATAGCAATAACTTACAAAATTACAAATATGGAGGCATATTGAAACAGAAATGCAGAGAGGGACACACAAACACAGGCTCTAATCCAGTCAATCAGTCTAACTATATTCAATTTAAATCCTACAATGACATGCTGCCAAATAAGGGCAGGGTCCTCTCTCTCCCACTAAACACACACACACACACACACACACACACACACACACACACACACACAGACAGACACAGAGGGAGAGAGCTGCCGAATTTAAATCCACCAATCAGAGTGGCTGTTTACGTTTTCCCGCCAAAAAAGGTGCATCTTTTTACACACGCAGCAGAGAGAGGCACAGGATTATTGCAGTCTATTTCTCATAGTGACGACTCCCCTCAAACAAATGACCATAATTTCCTAACCGTAGGGGCTAGAACGGTCATTCTTACACCGTTTTGTTCAGAAGACATGGGGGAATCTTCCAGTGTTTACAATTTATCATTAAAATATGAATTATTAAAGATATTTGACTTCTAATGCACCATAACTGAGTAGAGCGAAGCAAAAACTGCCTTGACTTGCCCTCAAACAACGCTTTGTAACTTGAAATCTATTTGGAGTATCAATATCATTCTTTCACCGTAAGAGACAGCAGGCTTTGGTGAACAATCATGGAAATTTTCAGGTCTCTGTGGAAATCCAACAAAAAGTTATGACGAGAGAAAAAAGTGGTTCATTTCCACAGTTTGAAATCTGAAGAAATCTGAGCGAAGGACGAATTTCCTACCCTCAAACAAGTCCAACTCATTTCAGAACGGTAATAGGTGAGAAAGAAATTCTTGAATTGTGAGCGTCAGGGGTGTCTGGAGATATTCGGGGACAAGCCTCATGTCTTAACTTTGCTTCGTTAAGGAGATATGACGATTCGAATATGCCTCTCATTACAGAAATCCAGCGGTGATTTTGAACAAGCTCTCCATTCACTTTATATGGAGAGTTTTCTGACCTTGTGTTAGTCTGAGGAGATTTGCAAAAATTCTATAAATCCCACAACAATGATGGTGACATTTTCTGAAAGCCAGCAAAAATACCTACGTTTTGATGTATAATTTGTGGAAGTTGAGTGAAAATTGAGCAAGTAGCAGGAAGTTGTTCGGACATGAAGTGAAAATTGCAAAACCTTCAGTGGCACACTGGAAGCCAAGAGCATAGCAACCATAACAACACATGTATTTTGTGAAAAATCACAATTTTGCAACTCAAAACTTTAAGAGGCATAAAAGTAAAACAGTAAAAGATTTGAAAAAGCTGAATCATACCTGAATAGCCCAATAATTTGTGAACATTTTAAAGTTTGAATGGTTGTTCTAGCTGAAAATATGAGGAAGTAGTTAAGTTTCAAAAACAAGCAAATTTTAGCAGAATTGCTGAAGTTTCCCATTCATTTCAATGGGACAAATTAAAGGAAAAAAGTGGAATATTTTAAAAAGTATAATAGTTAAAAATAGCAAAAGTCATAGCCGGCATTAGCAAAAATAGCTGAATAGTTTAAAGTTTGAACGGTGAAAATCGGCTGAAAATTGTGGAAGTAGTTCTACGGCGAAAAGGGTACGGAAGTCCTAAGAATAATAATAATAAAGAATAAAGAGAAACAGGAACTCAATAGTGTGGATGCTTAAAGCATCCACACAACTAGAAAAATTTGCATTTCCTGCGAAAATGCAGTGTGGATGCCTTAACGGCTGAAGATATCTGCTGAAAAAAGCTGAAAAAGTTGAAACAAAAAAAAAAAAAAAAAAGATGCCCTGAGCAGGATTCGAACCTGGCCCTCCTGATCAAAGGGCAGCTATTTAGCTCACTGAGCCAAACACTTTCTCACAAAGAAAAGGTGGAGAGATTGACAATTGTGCTAGCAGAATTTGGGCAAAAAAAAAGGGGTGAAAATTCTGCTGAAAAGAGTTCCATCAGCAGAATTTCTGCTGAAAAGAGGTGAATGAGCAGAATTCTGCTGAAAAGAGTTTTTTTCTGAAAACAGCAGAAAAAACTGAAAATTTTGCTGAAAAGAGTTGAATGAGCAGAATTCTGCTGAAAAGAGGTTTTTGCTGAAAAAGAGCTGATAAAGTTTGGATTTGTGCTGAAAAGGGGTTAAAAAAACTGAAAATTTTGCTGAAAAGGGGTGAATAAAATGAAATTTGTGTTGAAAAGAGTTTAAAAAAAGTTTAACTGTTAAGTGAAAGAAAAGTTGCCATAAGCTGGATTTGAACCCAGGCCTCCCAGTCTGAGAACGGATGCTTATCTCACTGAGGTAAAGCACAGCTCAACCCATCATGCAAAATCAGTGACCACATTGATAATGTGTTCCATTCATTTCAATGGTCAAAAGTCATAACACACATCAGCAGAAATAGCAGAATTTTTTAAAGTTTAAACATAGCATTTCTGCTAAAACTTAGTATTTATACTAAATAATATTTTTTTCCTGCCAAATCATAGCATTTGTGCTGGAACACAGAAAGTTCCACCAAATCATACAATTTGTACTAAAACATTATTTATGATTTAGCAGAAACATTGGGACTTGGTAGAAATACTATGATTTACATGAAATACTTTGACTTAGCAGAAGTACTACAATCTAGGAAAAAAGTACTAAAGCATAGCAGAAATTCTATCATTGAGCAGAATTACTAGGATTTAGAAGAAATACTAAGATTTGGCGCAAACACTGATGTGGCTCAAGAACCTTTATTGTGCAGTTATACTATGATTTGGAAGAAATACTATACTTTGGCACAAATACTATGATTTGGAAGAAATACTATGTTTTAGCACAAATACTATGATTTGGCTCAAATACTATAACTATCCTCGGTCAGAAGGAGAGGCTGACATCCAGGGATTAGATTACCACAGGTGGAGTTTATTGCGGTCAGATGGATGGTACAGGGAGGTATGGCATACAGTAGGAGGATGTGGAGAGGTGATATGGTGTGGTTTCTATGATTAAGAACAGGGTATGCATTACAACATGCATACAGATTAAAGATTAAGAAAACTGGTAACAAATTCCTCCACTACAAATCAGTCTGATGCCACTTTTTACAGGGTTCCCGTTTACTAAGGCACTACCCAAAAGGCGCCACAAGAGGGCACTCCAACACAAGAGATGACCTATTTACACTGATGCACTTAGTAAACAGCCCCTACTTAGCCACTACATAATACAGTGATATTACAGTATACAAATTCACACGAATACTATGATTTGGCAGAAATACTATGACTGAGTAGTAATACTATAACATAACAGATTTCCTAAAAAAACTATTAAATTGCAGTAATTCTATGACTTGGCAGAGATACTACGTTTTAGCACAAATACTATAACAACGCAGAAATACTATGACTTAGTAGTAATACTATAACATAACAGTTCAATGTTCTTGCACAAATACCACAATATGGCAGAAATACTATGTTTTAGCACAAATACTGTGATTTGGTATAAATACTATGATTTGGCACACATACTATATTCCGCAGATACACTATAACATAACAGATATGCTACAACTTAGTAGTAATACTATAACATAACAGAATTATTATTTGGGCACAAATACCACGATTTGGCAAAAATACTATGATTGGGTACAAATACTATGATTTGGCAATAATACTGCATTTTAACACAACTACTGAGATTTAATTGAAATACTATGATTTAGAAGAAATACTATTACTCCATACAAATACGATACTTTGGGACAAATACTATGTTTTGGTTCTAATACTATGATGTGCAACAAATACTATGATTTGGCACAAGTACTATGATTTAGTACAAATACTATGATTTGGCAGAAATACTATGACTTAGTAGTAATACTATAACATAACAGATTTCCTAAAAAAAAACTATGAAATTGCATTAATTCTATGACTTGGCAGAGATACTACGTTTTAGCACAAATACTATAACAACGCAGAAATACTATGACTTAGTAGTAATACTATAACATAACAGTTCAATGTTCTTGCACAAATACCACAATATGGCAGAAATACTATGTTTTAGCAAAAATACTGTGATTTGGTGTAAATACTACGATTTGGCACACATACTATATTCCGCAGATACACTATAACATAACAGATATTCTACGACTTAGTAGTAATACTATAACATAACAGAATTATTAATTGGGCACAAATACCACGATTTGGCAAAAATACTATGATTGGGTACAAATACTATGATTTGGCAATAATACTGCATTTTAACACAACTACTGAGATTTGATTGAAATACTATGATTTAGAAGAAATACTATTACTCCATACAAATACGATGCTTTGGGACAAATACTATGTTTTGGTTCCAATACTATGATGTTCAACAAATACTATGATTTGGCACAAGTACTATGATTTAGTACAAATACTATGATTTGGCAGAAATACTATGCCTTAGTAGTAATACTATGACATAAAAGATATACTATGGTTTTGCAGACATACTATGATTTTGCACAAATACCATGATTTGGCACAAATGCTATGATTTAGCAGAAATACTATGATTGGGTACAAATACTATGATTTGGCAATAATACTGCGTTTTAACAACAACTACTGAGATTTGATTGAAATACTATGATTTAGAAGAAATACTATGACTCCATACAAATACGATGCTTTGGCACAAATACTGTGATTTGGCAGAAATACTATGACTTAGTAGTAATACTATAACATAACAGATTTCCTAAAAAAAACTATGAAATTGCAGTAATTCTATGACTTGGCAGAGATACTACGTTTTAGTACAAATACTATAACAATGCAGAAATACTATGACTTAGTAGTAATACTATAACATAACAGTTCAATGTTCTTGCACAAATACCACAATATGGCAGAAATACTATGTTTTACCACAAATACTGTGATTTGGTATAAATACTGCGATTTGGCACACATACTATGATTTGGCAGAAATATTATGCCTTAGTAGTAATACTATAACATAAGAGATATACTATGGTTTTGCAGACATACTATGTTTTTGCACAAATACCATGATTTGGCACAAATGCTATGATTTAGCAGAAATACTATGATTGGGTATAAATACTATGATTGGGCAGAAGTACCATGTTTCAGTACAAATACTATGATTTGGCAGGAATACTCTGGTTTAGCAGAAATACTCTGATTTAGCAGAAGTACTATCTTTTGGTAGAAATTCCTGCTAAAAGGTACTATTTCTGCGTTTTAGCAGAAATACTGTAATTTGGCATAAATACTATAATTTGGGATAAATACTATGATTTGGCACATATAATATATTCAGCACATATATTATAAAATAACAGAAATATTTGGCCCCAAAACCATGATTTTGCACAAATACCATGATTTTGCAAAAATACTATGAATTGGCAGAAATACTATGATTTGGCAAAAGTACTTAGATGTAGTAGAAGTACTTTGCTTTAGCAGAAATACTATGATTGAGGAGTAATACCTAAACATAGGAGAAATATTGATACACAGACACACATACACAGACAGTAAAGGGAACAGGAGCTGTGGAGAGTCTGGGCTTGGTATATGTAGGTCAGTTAAATTAGCTGCACCTGCTGTAGTCAGCCCTTACACACACAGACACAGAGAGAGGTGTGAGTTTTCTTCAGTGTATTTCTGACATTCAGGATTCCCCTCGAACAAATGGCCATAATTTCCTAACCGTAGAGGCTAGAACGGTCATTCAGGCATGGTTTTATTCAGAAGAGATGGGGGAATCTTCAGGTCTTCATAATTCAGAGATAAAACATAAATTCTTAAAGATATATGACTTGTAATACACTGTAACTGAGTAGAGGCGAAGCAAAAACTGCCTTGACTTGCGCTCAAACAACCTTTGGTAACTCTAAATCTATATGGAGCATCAAAATCATTCTTTCACCGTAAGAAACAGCAGGCTTTGGTGAACAGTCATGGAAATTTTCAGGGCTCTGTGGAAATCCATCAAAAAGATATGACGAGAGAAAAAAGTGGTTCATTTCCAGAGATTGAAATCTGATTAAATCTGAGCGAGGGACAAATTTCCTACCCTCAAACAAGTCCAACTCATTTCAGAACGGTAATAGGTGAGAAAGAAATTCTTGAATTGTGAGCGTCAGGAGTGTCTGAACATATACGGGGACAAGCCTCATGTCTTAACTTCGCTTCGTTAAGGAGATATGACAATTTGAAAATGCCTCTCATTAGAGAAATCCAGCGGTGATTTTGAACAAACTCTCCATTGAGTTTATATGGAGAGTTTTCTGACTTTGTGTTACTCTGAGGAGATTTGCAAAATATCTATGAGTCCCACAACAATGATAGTGACATTTTCTGAAAGCCAGCAAAAATACCTACGTTTTGGTGTATAATTTGTGGGGCTTGAGTGGAAATTGAGCGAGTAGCAAGAAGTTGTTTGGACATGAAGAGAAAATTCAAACAGTTTCACTGTCCCCTCTGAGTTAATTGCATAGCAACCATAGCAACGCATGTATTTTCTGAAAAATCACAATTTTGCAACTGAAGACTTAAAGAGGGATAAGATTAAAACGGTAGAAGATCTGAAAAAGCTGAATCATACAGGAATAGCCAAATCATTTGAGAACATTTTAAAGTTTGAATGAAGTTTCTAGGTGAAAGTATGAGGCAGTAGTTAAGTTTCAAAGACAAGAAAGTTTTAGCAGAATTGTGGAAGTTTCCCATTCATTTCAATGGGACAAATTAAAGGAAAAAAGTGTAATATTTTAAAAAGTATAATAGTAATAAACACCAAAAGTCATAGCCGGCATTAGTAGAAAGAGCAGAACAGTTTAGAGTTTGAACGGTGAAAATAGCACAAAAATTGTGGAAGTAGATCCACGGCAAAAAGTGTACGGAAACACCCGGAATAATAAAGAATAAAGAGAAACAGGAACTCAATAGTGTGGATGCCTATTAAGGCATCCACACAATAATAATAAAGAATAAAGAGAAACAGGAACTCAATAGTGTGGATGCTTAAAGCATCCACACAATTATTTATTCACTCTAACTGGCTACAGGTGACAATTTTCACTGCCACCTTTAATGCTGCTGTTTCTACAATATTCATAGCCGTTCAATCAATAATAATCATTCAGCTCCAGGGTCTACGTTAGTGTTTCTCACTTCCTCTTGCACTCTCTTCTAGAAACACACACACACACACACACACACACACACACACACACACACACACACACAGACAACAATCAGTATGGCTGAGCAGGGTAATGTTTGTCAGTTTCCGTGTATGTTCAAACACAATGAGAACACCTGATGTGAAAACATGCAACCCTTCTGCACGTCTCGCTTTCCCTGCTGTCACCATGAGGGAAAACGTTAGTGGCATTTCCCAGCAGGTCTGTTTGACCTTCTCTCGTTTGTTTAGTCTCTACTTTCTCCTTTGCTCCATCACAATTTGGTGGCTAAACCAGAAAGTCAGGCAATCCTTACCAGAGAATGTTTCACTTACATATTATGTTTTATAAGGGAAACATTCTCAGTTGTGTGTCACAAAGTTGAACAAAAATATTAAAAACTTGCCCGCATCAGGATTACCACAACAACTGCAGAGATATGGATCAGCTTTTGATCGATACAGAGCACAAGAAGTGCTGGAACCTTTATAAAGTCCAGGATTTGGCTTACTAAGGTCTAGGGAACAACCAGTAGTGAACTCACTTAACAAAGGCCACATATATAATAATGTAAAGCTACATAACATAACATTTGAAAAAGTAATAATGGCCTTTCATTTGATTTTAATGTTAATTAAATTAATGTTAAATTAGTCACTTAGAATCAGCAACCTTAATAGTTATGATAAAGAATTGATGAAGTCTGTAGCAATATGTTGTGAGTGGAGGTTACTGTAGACAGGGAGAGAATGTAATGTTGGTATTGTCAGCCACTGCAGCAGTGACGTAATGGCCCAGACTCCCTCCATTCCTAAGGCTAGACTCTTTTATTTTCTTTCTTTCCTTGTCTACCTCTCCCCTGCATCTTTTCATCTTTTCTTCTCTTCATATCTAATTTACTCATTCTGGATTTCCACTTTCGTGTTCTCAGCTCTCTTTATCTTCATTTCTTTCTTTTGTTGTCAGGGTGCTCATCCATATTAACAAGAATTGTTATGAAATGCACATAAATGAAAGGATGAGATATTCTGCACGAAAAAATTTGTGTTTTCTTTGTTTTTGTGCACTTTGTGGTGCCTTTGTAAATTACTACCAGAACTGTGTTGGTTGCGGTTTTTAGAATCCAGAAAGTTTAAATTTGATAGATAGTTGTTTTTATGCTTTATTTTATGGTAACAGTTTGGCCACGAAAGAAAATTGCTTCCTACATGGAAAGACTGGCGTTGAAAGGATCTTGTCTGAACATTTCTAAACATTTTATTTTAGGAGCAAATGAAATGACATATTTACCTGCACTACTCTGTGCAGTTTTATGGTCACATAAGTCATATGACATGCTGTTATAATAAACCATGTGTGGTTTAATGGGTCACAGATAAAGTCTTGAGATGTTTGGTCTCTGTCCCCGTAAGAGGAATTGAAACTGTTCACACATCTGTTCAGTCAGAGTCACTGACCTCAAATCTGAGTAAAATTCAATTTAAAGTAATTTTTTTTTTGTTAAATTAGGAAAATGAATCAATCTGCTTCCAATCAGTCATAGCATCAAAAATCACACCCATCCTTCAAATCTAGCTGTCTAAAATGTGATGAATAAGATTATTATTTTTTTATTTATATGCCATTGTTCAGTAAGATAGAACAACTATTTAAGCTCTCTTATTTGTAAGAGGTCACATTGACAGATGGATCTGCATATTTGTGATTTGGCACAGACATTTACACTCAATGCCCTTTCTGATGCAACCCTCAGGGATTTGCACGTCCAAACCACATGTGTTAGGTTACACCATGGAGCCGCGTTGTTGTTCAGTCAAAACATGTTGATATTTTTTTTTTTTTTTGATCGGTGTCTACAGTATGATGTCAGTGTGCCTTTTAGGACTGCAAAAAGTTGAATGGTATAGGTAACATGAACAATTCAGTGTTTAATTTTTATTACAAGTCATATTGTCACTTCCGTTTTGAACAGTGGTTGTGCACATCACCGTGTTTCCTTACAATTATATCTAATTAATACATTAGATGTATGTGGATGCTGGTAAAACATTTGTTGCTTATTGAATTACCATAAAAACGTTGTTGTCTGCCACCTGACACCAGCACTTCTAATTAAGTCTCGAAAATAAAGCAAATAGGTATTGTGTTTGAATTCAGGCTTTAAAGCAGATTATATATATATATATATATATATATATATATATATATATATATATATATATATATATATATAAAATATCTGAATATGACAGCATTACAGTTAAGACAGATTGAATGGGCTAAAAGAGCTCTCCATTTAATGAAATGCATACAATTTTTTCATGGGGGAAATAATTAATGGATAGATGGTGAAATCACAAAAAGAAAATTCATGTATCAAGTCATACACTTTGCATTGAATGACAGTTATCATTGAACTGGATTGTCTGATGGAAAATGAATGAAAAAAATGAATTTATAATTGAAAAACCCTTATACGTCACACCATCTCATTCACTTATTTACATAAAAATAAAACATAAGTCTCTTATTGACTTAATTACACATTTTTACTCTAATAACACAGAAGTTGTGCTGTCATTGTAGCCGATAATGTCAGCTGGTGTCAAAGAAGATAAAATCTTTTTCTGTGCTGGTAGTTGTTCGTTGTGTTTGTTGTCTTAATTTTTGCAGTGTTATCAATGCTGTAGTTTGGGTATGTGCATGAACACACACACCTTTAAATGAACAGAGAAATTCATACTTTCCCATTAGGCCACAGCACCCGCTATTTCTGAGGGGGAGCAGGTTAATGAGGAGAGGGATGATAAATGAGGGGCTAATGAAGAAGAATAATCACTATGTTCAGTTTAAGCTCTGGGAAATTTCTGTTAAATGGCACAGATTTTTCATTTTAGATATCAATTACATATATATGCATATGTTGCTTTTCTCAAGCTGCCATCCCAGCACAGTAAGGTAGCTGGACATATCCATTCATCTCATACAGCTTACCACAAGTTCTAGATGTCCTGTCTTAAACGAACAAATGGCTCATATTCAGTAGATTTTGAGGAGGCCTTCTGAGCATCATTTCCATTGACCTGAATTAACTTGAGGGTTATTTCTCAAAAATAAAATGTGAGCCTCCTCTGGAAATGTTGCAGGATCATAAAAATGATTTGTTAGCAATCTTTGCAAGAGAGGTGAAGAAACTTTAATCAAGATTGAGGTGATGGACCAACTAACTTTGTCACTTCTTGAGTTTTTTGAGGTTTCATAGATTAGAATAGAATAGAATTCAACTTTATTGTCATTGCACATGCACAGGTACAGGGCAACGAAATGCAGTTTGCATCCATCCAGAAGTGCTTTAGTGATATAGATATATTAGCAATAGTATAGATATGTAAGTATATTACAGAAATGGGTCTTATGGTATGTTATAATGTACACGGTATGAGGTATGTTGTGAATATTCTATAACTATAAGTATGTACAGGCTGTAGTGAGTACAAGCTATGTACAGGATATGAACAGGATATAAATATGAAAAACTATACAGAATATGAAATAAATAACTTTACAGAATCTGGGATATACAGCTATACAGAAATGGGAACTATGCAAGTTGTAAACGGTTGTAGGATTAAAAATTATCGAATGTACAGAATGATTATTTACACAGAGCTATACAGTAGTGCAGTTAAGATAAGTGAGGGTGTAGATAGTTTCTACAGAGGCTATATAAAGTGCTAGTGGTTGTGAGTGGTGGTTCAGTCCATGTTATTATTGTGTTTGAGGGTACAGTTGTCCATTGTGGGTGTGTGTATGTTCAGTCCATGTGTTAACGTGGGTCAGATGTCAGGAGGCAGAGTTCAGGAGTCTGACAGCTGTGGGGAAGAAGCTGTTCCGGTACCTGGTGGTCTTAGTCCGGAGGCTCCTGTAGCGCCTCCCAGAGGGCAGGAGGGTGAAGAGTCCATGTGATGGGTGACTGGGGTCTTTGATGATTTTCCCAGCCCTTTTCAGACACCGCTTCCTGTAGATGTCTTTTATGGCAGGAAGTGGTGCTCCGGCGATGCGCTGGGCAGTTTTCACGACCCTCTGCAACGCCTTCCGGTCCGAGGCAGAGCAGTTCCCGACTGTTATACAGTTGGTCAGGATGCTCTCGATGGTGCAACGATAGAAGTTCACCAGGATGTCTGAGGACAGGTGGTTCTTCCTCAGAGTCCTCAAGAAGAAGAGGCGCTGGTGAGCCTTCTTGACCAGCTTGGAGCAGTTGGTCGTCCAGGTGAGATCCTCGGAGATGTGGACTCCCAGGAACTTGAAGCTGCTCACACGCTCCACAGCCGTCCCCTTAATGTGGATGTGGGTCAGCATTCCTCCTGTAGTCCACGATGAGCTCCTTGGTCTTCTCGGTGTTAAGCAGCAGATTATACACAGGTTCCACCATACCTACACAATACACATAGGTCTGCTTTGATACTGTACTCTATAAGAGTTGTTCTGCAGAATCATACAGGCAGGAGTAAAGACCTTAACCTGCAGAGCATACACTCATTAAAAATTAAAGCTTTACATAACCATACGATTCACAATCGAACCTACTGGGAGCCAATTTTACAGTATTACTGAATAATCCAAGACTCAGAAGATTTTTTTTTCCTGAAAGCTCTTGCGGCATCAGCACATACATTTCGACTCCTCGCACCAGTCCATTCACAATAAATGAGATTCTTGCATTTTCAAAGCAGGAAGCAGCAAGCTTGGTCAGTTGAAACACACACATGCATACGCACAAACATAACCCCCTACAGATTGCACAAAATGTGGGCTGACAGGTAGCTGCTGGATGTGCAGTCCCAGGAGACAGAACAAAGCACTTTCATTTTGTGTGTGTATGCTTAATCAGTATGTGTGTATTTGCAGGATCAGAATGTGTGATCATTCTGTGTGTGTGTGTGTGTGTGTGTGTGTGTGTGTGTGTGTGTGTGTGTGTGTGTGTGTGTGTTTGTGTGTTTTATAGGTACAAGGTTACATAAGAAGGAAGCTAAAGTGACCTTCACTGAGAGGAAAGAAAGTAGCTTAAAGGGATGAGTCCAAAACTCTCATGGGCTCATTCTATAGAGTGCGTATTTGTGTGTGTGTGTATGTAGAAGACTGTGTATGCTGGAGGTGTACACAAGTAGGTTATGGGTTGGTCACAGGTAGTTGTCATTTGTGGATCAGAGAGAAACATCTATTAGAAATTAACACAGCTACGATCAACAGTACACAGAACAGATAGGGCGATAGATAGATAGGCGATAGGGTGTGATGGAGGCCAATGATCCACTGTGGCTGTTGGCGCTGCGCTTCCACAGGCCGCTGGTGTAGAGACTTATTCCTGTTAATGACAACAAGGAAGCAAGACGAACAGCAATTTTACTTGCTAGCAAGGGAGGCTGGTCGGAACCAGGCTCTTGGAGCTAAACGCTACTCACCTGTCTCCTAGCCAACTCCAAATAAACAGCCTTCCTTGCTGCCTTTTTATTGAAAACAGTTACAGTACACACAAGCACCACCCATTGTAAAAAAAACAAAAACAAAAAACAAACAATCCTTATGGTCACAAAAGATAAGGTACTGTGCGTGTATGTGTGTGTATGTGTGTGTGCATGCCTGTGCGAGAGTGTGTGTATGCATGCGTTTGTGTGTGTTTGTGTTTGGAGGTGCGTTTGTGTGACCTCCTGCTTACCAAAAGGATCATAAAAGCAGGAAGCTTACAGAACCCTCACATAGATTTGCCTATTATAAAATACTATAGCCTCCCCCACCAACAAACTGGCTGGAGAGTTGGTCAGAAACAAAGGAATGTCTCCGATCTGATCCTACAGTTTGAACTAAGACTTACAAATTTAAGTAACACAATGACAACATTTAACAATTTGACTCCAACAGTGGCGACCCCTAAAGCGAGCTGAAAGAAGTGGAACAACTGAAGAATTGCATTACCACTATTTATTATTCCAGTATTGAGCCTCACATTTTTAATAATTTAAAAGTAAGCCTGGATTTATTTGTGATAGAAAGTAGTGCAATTGCAGGTTTTGGGGCCAGTGTGACTCAGGAGGTAGAACAGGTTGTCTACTAATCATGACAGTTGGTGGTTTGATGCCTGGCTTACCAAGTCCACAAAGTATCCTTGAGCAAGATGCTAAACCCCATGGAAGCGTACGCATGAATGGTTAGACTACACTCAAATAAAAATGCTGAATGAATGGGTGAATTAGACTTATTCTAGAAAGCTTTGAGTGCTCAGCTAGAATAGAAAAGTGCTGTTTAAGTACCATACATAAGTACCAGAACTATTTTCCTCAACTTAGAGTAAAGAATGAGTGGGTTAGAAATTAATTGGAACTTTTAGATAGAGGCTTGGAACGCTGGTTTCAGAGAGGACAGACAATGAGCTTGTTGTTATCAACCATTTATTTAATGGAAATGGGTTATGGCTTTTCTTCCATCTCTAACCCAACTTTAAAAAAAGCACTAACAAATGAGACAATATGTAAAAAGGTTCATTTGTGGATTAGAGTCAGGTGTGTTTAGAAATCAGACCTTTCTTAGAGGGCAGGGTAGTAAGGTCAATAAATAAATAAATAAATTAATTAATTCTCTATTTTCCAGAAGCTAAAGATTATTATCAAAGGAATGTATGTGACAGTACCACAAGAGATGTTATTATCTTTAGAAAGAATGATAGAGAGTTGAAGAGTGGTAATGGGGACTCACTTTTATTCTTAAATCTTTTATTTTGAAATTCTTTGTTGTATCCGTTGTAAAGTAAATCCAGTGATGCTGGTTACAGTGATGGTATTCCATCTACAACATACACCATATGTAATTTACTCTTATCATGTTATACCCTGAAGTGGAGTGATGTAACACATATTCTGTTATGTTTATGTGTGAAATACGATTACAGGGCTCGCAAAATTTCAAAATCCCTGGTAGCCCTTCGGGCAGGGACTCTTCAGTTTTTGGTAGCCCAAAATAAATTTAAGTAGCCCGAATAAAAAAAGAGAGCAATTTTTTGATTGATGTTTTGTTTCCTGTTTTGTTTCCGTATAATATTGTAACGGAAACAAAACATTAATCAAAAAATTGTTGAAACACAAATTACAACATTGTATAAAAATTACAATCATCAACTCAAATACTTGGTTCTAATTGAAAACAGAAATTTCTATGAACTTGTAAGAACTGTGTAGGACATGAATCAGTCTGTGTCAGATCCTGAATTTGAAATTTCCACTGAAGTCACGGGTAAGAGGCAAGTGGAACCAAGATCGAGGCCATTTGCTTTTTGAAGTTTGCAAAGACTGCTAAATTTTGCCAGTGGTAGTTCACTCTTTGCAACATAGTACGCTGTTCTAAACTGATTTTCAGGTTTATTTTTAGTATGTTATTTGCAATTGGTATTTGTTCTGGGAAAGATATTGCAGACTGAGCAATGCATTTCTTGCATTTCTCATGGGTTCTAATGGGGGCCTTTCTTAAAATTACTGGTCCCAGTAACAAAGGCGCTTGTCGACTCAGAAATCGAGGGAAAACCAACAACACACCCGGCAGAACATTATGTTATTTACACGGGTGCACATGGTAAATGCTAAATGGCCTGTATTTATATAGCGCTTTTACTCGTCCCTAAGGACCCCAAAGCGCTTTACATATCCAGTCATCCACCCATTCACACACACATTCACACACTGGTGATGGCAGCTACATTGTAGCCACAGCCACCCTGGGGCGCACTGACAGAGGCAAGGCTGCCGGACACTGGCGCCACTGGGCCCTCTGACCACCACCAGTAGGCAACGGGTGAAGTGTCTTGCCCAAGGACACAACGACCGAGACTGTCCAAGCCGGGGCTCGAACCGGCAACCTTCCGATTACGAGGCGAACTCCCAATTCTTGAGCCACGATCGCCCACATAAGTGGTCCGCATGTGCGCATTCGCTGTCAAAATAAAAGACGCGCACCAGATAAGAAGTTGCAACGCGCGTTTGCGTCCATATAAAAGGCACTGTTTTTGTTCGCTAGAGTGGGATTTTCACGGCACATTCCGCACCACATCTCTGTGCGTTCATCATTTGTTTGAAGCCAGCTCACCTCCTGCAACCACTTTTCTGAGAATACGCGCTTCTTTTGTGGTTCGGACTCCTGATATTTCTTTGTAGGTGGAGGAACACCAAAGTAATTGCTTAAAGGAGCTTCTTCGACATCTTTAAGAGTTCTAAACAAATGTCTGTCTTCCTCCAGAAAATCTTATGTACCCAAACACGCGTTGCAACTTCTTATCTTGTGCACTCTTTTTATTTTGACAGCGAATGCGCACCTGCGGACCACTTATGTGCAGCCCTGGTTATTTAGCTCGTCATATTGCAGCCACAGAAATTCTTTTGTCCATGAAACCATAAAGCTGCACTTTCTTTTTGCCTTATAGTCTGATTTGTCATAACTTTTCCGTTTTGTGGTAAGCTTTTCTTTGGCTGTCACTTCTTCACCCTGACCTCTCTTATTTGGCTCAGCAGAACTAAAATATATATCCTGCTGCTTTTATACACACACACACACACACACACACATAACGGTCAGCGATTCTCTGCGCGATCAACCTCTCATATGTTTAAGCTGCGGGAGATTTCACTTGTCATGTTTGCATAGTAAGCTAACGATTAATAAGACGATGTCAGAGGAATTCGTGCGCAAATGATCGTCACTCACCAATCAGTGCTGTCGCTCTCTATACACAGTTCACGCGATTGCAAAGTGAAAGCAAAAAACAAGCGCAAATTCAAACGCGATTTCAATATGTCACATATTGACAGTGGCTCATCGATGCCAATGACATAATTACCCAGCTACATTTCCGAAAGAATGCAAAAGCATTGACATATATTTTTCCTTCCTACAATAGCCCGACGGGCAGGGCAGAGATAGATTTTGGTAGCCCGACTGGAAAAATCGCTAGCCCCGGGACGTCGGGCTAGCGATTTTGCGAGCCCTGGATTATAGAAAATGCAAAAGCCAGTTTGTGTATTGGAAACACAGATTTAAGTGCCTTTGTTAGTAAAAGGAGGAAATCCCTTTACAGCTTTTTTTAAAGTGTTCTTTGAAAAAAAAAATCACTCACTACTACAAAAAAATTGAAAACAACAAAAAAGATCTTTTTTCATTCTAATCATTGGTCAGTTGGTGCTTTGCACTCAAAAATCTACTGTACAGTACAAAAGGGGGAAAAGGACAACCCTAGTGGAGTAAACACCATGGTGTGATTTAGACCTTTGATGCTTGGCAAACACTATAACAACTTAATGGACTAATTGGTGAGTGTGGCTGCCAGAGACTGGCAGTGTCTCCAGAGCTTCACCAGACCTGGTTCTGGCTTCTTTGTTGTCTGAAGCTGTGTCACCACAGTTCAAAATCATACCTACCCCAGTCTTACACCAATGGTTTGTCTTATTCGGGGTTTTTTTTTGTCTCACTGTTAATGAGTTATTTCACTTCAAGGCATTTCATTTGCATTTTTATTAGAAACTCTTGACCATACATAATTGAAGCTAGATGGGTTGATCATGTAGGGCAGCAGAGTACATCTCACAATAAGAATCTGTTTATACAGGCTATACACTTAGTAGTTAACTTTTAATAGTTGCTTGTGTCATGTACATTTGCTAATGGTGTATTGGGTTGTTTTTTTTTAAGCAATTGAAAAGACTTTTAAACTATACAAAAACACGTAAGCTGAGGGGTAAGAGTGCATACCACATGGCTGCAGATGCCATCAGCTGAGTGTCCCAGTTGAATCTTGCTTCTGCACTTTTCCTGTATCTTTAACTGTGTAAATGAATATTTGCACAGAGAACACAAAGGCTTGTCCAAGGTCATTGTTTGAGGTGTGACTCACATGTGACCCTTAGCTGCTAAGCTGAGGCACGAATAAAAAATGTGTTTCCTGCTTTTTGTAAGTGTTGTTTTCGTATCTTTGAGGCTTTGACTCTCTTAGCCGAAGGCCGTCACTGATTTCAGTTCGGGCACTCGCCTTTTCTGTTGTCCACAATGTACAACAACTGAATAAGCAGAGTAGAGATACTACATGCATTATGTAGAAAATGTATGAACTAGTAAATTAAAAAAATGCACTAATACACGACTTACTACTACTTCATTAACTACTTCATTAACTTTGTGAGATTTTACTGGGAGGTACATGAAACAGGTATTCAATAGAAGACCCTTAGTTGACCCTCTTTTTCAGTGTATCCCATCCTTTTTTTGTACAGTTAATTTGTTTGTGGGTTTTTTTGTGTCTATGTTGTGTGCTATCTTTAGTCATCAAATTTCTGATAAGTGCAATTGGCAAATATACAGAATTTATTTAATGTGTCTGAGTATGAAAAATGTTACAGCAAATTCAGTCAAACTGAAAAAATAAAGTAAATAGCGAAATATGAAAATGATGCAGGAGGTCTGCAGCACTGCTTGTAGGCTTTTGAATCAAATCTAAGTTTTGTTTAGTAATTTTACCAACTTCCAAGCCTTTTTAATAAATTGTGACCCTACCTGCCATTCCCCATGTTTTACATATTACAGACATACAGTACTACCATACTGTTTACTATGCCTATATATTTAATATTGGCTTCAGTACCAGGCTGTATATATATTTTTTCCATATTGTAAACAAATATTTTAAAAAAAGCCACAAATGTCAATAACACCTTCACCTTGTGGCTATATTGTCACAACCAAACTGAATTGCAGTTTAGAAAAAGGAAAAAAAAAAAGCCTATTTGTCACAATGGAGTTAATGAAAGCACTGATCACTGCAATGTTTTGTTTTGGGGTTTTTTTTTGTCAGATGAGATGTCTTTCTGCCATTACAATATTGGTTCTACCCTCAACATGTTCATGCATTAGCTGATTGCTTTGCATTATTTACCAAAGTAATTATCAGCACAGTTTGAGTGTGCATAGAGGCTAAGACAGTTATGCAAGCTGATGGTGCTATTTAAATTGCAGGGGGTTAATTTAATTATATACTGGGGGAAAAAAGATATTAAAAAAATCTATTTTGGACACTATTAAAGACAACATGCTACCAATAGAGATGTATCTACAGTTCTATAAATTGATTAAGGTGTTAATATCACTGATTTATATTTGCTTAAAAGCACTTGCTTGATCATTGTCATATATGATGCTTATGATTTAGGTTTCCATCTGTTTTGCATTCAAATGATTTAAGTCTCTTGTGATCTACCTATAGCAATCATTGAGAGTATACAGTACTTTAACGTATAGTAATATACAATAAAAAGAAATGCTGAATAGCTTTGTACATAACAGGCATTTGATTAGCTGTATTTGCTTTTTTGTTTGCAGTAATGCTGTAATCAGAACTAGTGATAGTTGTGATAAAAAGGAAAAAAAAATTGCAGGGAGCTGTAGTTATGCCCATTTGTAGATATATCATTAGAGCAAAGCTGTGGGTAGAAGTGTTGTAGATTTGTGTAGCTTCCTTAAGAAATTGAAAAAAAAAAAACTTTTTTACACACTGATTACAGATTTTACACACAGTATTGCATTCTAAAGTTCATTTTGAAATTGAAAACATTCTCACAAATGCAGCCTATATAACTCATAATGACAGATTTGGTTAGTTTTTGTTAGATTTGTTATCTGAAACATAATAAAAAATCAGATTTAAAACTACATATTCAATTTACTACATACTTGCTACTTACTAAATCAGTGCATATTCTTGCCCCCCCAAAAACAAACAAACAAACAAACAAACTCATGCATTTTGTTGGCTGTATACTTTAGTTTGCTGTAATTGCTAAGAGCTGAAAAGTCAACTGAGCTCCAGGCGAGTACAGTCTGCAGTTTTCATTGATGATCTGCCTTCCTTCTGACAAATCTCCCTGTGTCTGCTGTCGAAAATAGGACCAGCTTATTCCTTTTTATCTAGGAGTTCCACATACAGAATGTTTTAGCCTTTGCCCAGAGATGCCCTGTAAAATATAGCTACATATTTAGCTAGAATATAAAGTAATAGGTTTGGAGTGTGACTGTTTTTGAGGTTGTGGACAGGTGTCTTTTATACTGATAACAAGTTCAAACAGGTGCCATTAATACAGGTAACAAGTGGAGGACAGAGGAGCCTCTTACAGAAGTTAGTTACAGGTCTGTGAGAGCGAGAAATCTTGCTTGTTTGTAGGTCACCAAATACTTATTTTCCACCATAATTTGCAAAGTTCTTTAAAAAAATCAGTGAATGTGAATTTGTGGATTTTTTCCCCCCTAATTTTGTCTCACACAGTTGAGGTATACATATGATGAAAATTGCAGGGCTCTCTCATCTTTTTAAGTGGGAGAGCTTGCACAGTTGGTGGCTGACTAAATACTTTTTGTCCTACTGTACATTGCAGAGCAATATCCTATAAACATACAAGTTTGCATCCAGATATGCTTTTCATTTTTAAGGAATTTGGAAAAAGAAAAAGCTCACTTTGAGATTGTGGGCTGTGTAGATTAAAAAGGGTAATTTTACTGATTTTATAATTACATGGAAAAAGTATAAAAAAGTGAATGTACTTTAGAAGCATTTTTGTTCTTGCCCACTGTGATGATTAATAATTTCACCACATCACTACGTATCCATCTGGGTTTAGTACACAAACAAACTGTAGTAGTTTATATGCAAATTATTTCTGCAATGAATGTTCAGTGATTAAGCCATTTACTCTGTTTGTTATGCATCATTTATATGAATAGAATGTGTCTAATGCAGCAGCTCTAAAATAAAAATCTCTTTTGTGTCAAGTTTGTCTGTAAGCTGCTTTTGCAAGATCTCGTTTGAATTATGTGGACATTTTGGAAGCTGGAGTTGCTGTTACTGCTCAGTTACATTGCATGAGTTAAACACAGGCGTGGGAAAATAGTAGAAATATCTGTGTTTCTATGCTTGGATGTGCTATTGTCCTAGTTTTGACTATTACTGTGGCAACTTAGTGATTAATTTCAATACATCATGTCATATCATGTCACACACAAACATTTTTTATTTTTTGGGACAGTCAAATAATTCTAAGAACAAAGAAAACATTCACAACTGCAGACAAATAGAGGCTTATGTAATTCAAATAAGTACTGATCTTGTTTTTCTTAACTTACAGGTGCAACAAAAGGGCCTGTCGCACTTGGCTTTCTCTATTCTTCTGACAATCTCTACGTCAGTCTTTTGATAGTGGGAGAGAAGATAGTTTCTCTGGATCCAGCCTGACTCCTATTCCAAAGTTCCATCCCACCTAATCAGGTAATGACTCCGCCGTATGTGTAAACAAACATAATGCCAGACTTGGTAGCTGGTTTTTTTTGCTGATTTTTAAATTGGGCCCAAATGATTAGAAAAAAATAGTATGCAGAGAAAGATATGCGTGCAGTAAGGCCCAGGCTCCTGGTTCTGTTCTGGAACTGTCAAAATCATTGCTGTCGGTATGATAATGATTAAAAAGTAAATTGTTACTTTGAAACAACTCACCAAATCTAAACGAATTAAGCCAAAACCAGCCAAACCTCATCTACTATCGTGCTAAGCCTGTTCAGAATCAAATTCATCTATTCAAACATACAAGATGAATAACTGTCAAAAAGAGGAAAAAGAAACATTTACAACAAGAGAGAGCTGGAGAGAAAGAATGCCTGTTACCTCCACAGATGAAATGGCTGTGTGGGTGGATGTACATGTGAGTGCAGGCTGCTAGGAGCTATGAGTGGGAAGTGGGTACTGAGTGGGAAGAGAAGAGCTGCTTTAGTGAGACAATCAGCACCAAGACCCACTGAAAAGCAGTCACGCTTTCATGGCTTTTCTTTGTTTTCCCGTGTTCCAGGTAGTGAGGTTGGCTATGGATGATTGGTAAAAGTGTCTGTCTGTATAGAGCATGTTTGTATGTATCGATGTCAGCTGATGGTGTGTCCCATTATTTCTCACATAATCATGATGTCGTTTTATAGAAGACTCCATAGAAACAGGATAAAATAGACTCACTGGACAAAAAAAATATTGTTTAAAAGTGACAGTAAGCCTCAAGAACTCATGTAAATGGACCTGCTGCTTTATTTTGGTTTCGGCTGGTTTATGCCACAATATGATTCACATATATTGTGTAAACAACAAAAACAAAATGCTTATGTGCACGTATGATAGGCACTATTTTGGAGTATTTCTAGTGGAAAGGGACACTGCATATGTATACATATTCACTTTTTATATATTGCGCATTTAAGCATTTGTATCCAGTAGTAATGACAACATTGTTGTTGTTTATATAGAGAAGTATTATTTCATGCTGTTCAACATGTTTTTTTTGCTCGTGCGCCAAAAATCACAAATCACAAAAATCCTCAGATGTAAAGTCTTTGCTGCAGCATTTAGTCTGCACCTACAAAAGCCTACAAAACGTCAGGTGCTGTAATAAGGTCTTAAAAACCTGATAAAGCTGATATAAGATAGGTCTCTTTTTAGGTTTTAGAAAAAAGGCATTATTAAGAAGAAAAAAACCCACAGTGCTGATGAATTTTAACATTTTGGTTTCTTCTGTGAGTTTTCTACAACTTTTACAACAATTATTCCCCAAATCTGAAAGTACTACCTTGATGCATTTTTATGCATAATTAGAAGCTTTTACTTAGGAAACTGAATAAAACTGTGTTAACCATGCTAAAGTATAGCCAGCTGTGTGACTGCCAAGTGTACTCTGCCATATAAAATACTTCTAAAGGTACAGTTATACACTCTTGGAAAGCTGAGAGTTAGATGAGAGGATTCACCAGTTGCCAGTTTGTCTGAAGACTGAAAAACCCGGAAACAGCTACGTTTGCTCAAGTGGTGACCTGCAGTTACCGTATTCCTTTGAAGAGCTACTTGACGCTGGCTTCAAAAGTTAGCCAGTCTCGACAGACTTTAAGGTTAAATTGCCTAGCTTCATTCATGAAATTCAAATGTTTGTAATATGATACAAAAACAGTTTTAGATTTTTTTTTTGAGGACTTGATTTTAAGTGTAGATACTTTATATTGACAAGTGTGCCAACATATGTAACTGCATCCTGTACTGTCCACTAGGATTCACCTAGTGCACCTATTTCAGCTGTATTTGTGGTATTGTTGCTCTTTGGTGGATGTTGCTGCAGATGGCTGACCCTCCCTGAGCCCTTTAACAGGTTTCTTCCTGTTAAAGGGAGTTTTTCCTTCCCTCTGTTGCCAAGTGCTTCCTCACAGTGGGTCATCTGATTGTTGGGGTATCCTCTGTATTATTCTAGCGTCTTACAATATAAAGCCCCTTGAGGGGACTGTTGTTGTGATTTGGCACTATGTAAATAAAATTGAATCAAATTGAATTCTAATTATCGGGTCAATAAAATTTATCGATGCAGCTTGCTATTATTAGCTAATAACCTAGCGTTTTATATTCCTGAATCCCAGACTGCAAATGACATGACAGCTAAACCAGAAGCATCAAAATATGGGGTTCACAATCCAGCGGGCAATCTTTCAACAAAAAAGTTATATCTCATCTGTCAAGTATCAAAACTCCTGTTTTATGGAGTTATGAGTGGGAGCAGTTTCCAAGGATTTACTGGTCGTAGCCAAGAAGTAATCTGGCACATAACCCCCTACCAATGAATTGCTATTGTGATAAGTTTTGTTATATATATATTTATTTATTTATTTATTAGGGGTAGTGTCCCTTTCAACTGACTTGCTGTAAAAAAATGCTAGTTTTATATTATATTGATTTCCCCTCATATCAGACTATTTGTTGAACAACTATGTGTATGATCTCGTTCTCTAATAACTGCGCGCTTAACACGTCTACTCGCATTCGACCTTGAACATGCAACATAAAAGAGCGCACATACTTAGGGACACAAGAGCTTGAATCCCTAGCCTCTCTTGCTCTCAGGCTTCTGCAGCTAGATGGCCCTCAGAGGAGAGCCCTGCAATGCAGCATCTGTGTGACTCACACATGCACGGACACGCACGCACGCGCGCACACACACACACACACAGCGAGATGGCAGCATGTAAAAGTGCTCAGATTGTAGGAGGGAAATGAGGTGGTAGAGAGAGCACAGTGAGGAGAAAGATGAAGCCTGATGAAAGGTGGAGGAGAATGAGTAGGAGGAACATTGAGTGTAGGAGGTGGAGGAAGGTGAACAGGAAGAAAAATAACAGGTAGGAAGAAAATTTCTAAGTGGAAGGATGATAAGAAACCAGACAAAAGAAGAAGAAGCAGATAAGAGCCATGGAAATGACAAATGGACTATTTAATTAGCTCGACGATTACATTGTCTGGAATGAATCTTTATGGCTGATGTGTTCATAGAGAGTTCATCACTCTCACTTCATCTATTTAAGCTGGACTCACATTGTGATTCACACTTGGAGAATAATTGTCTTGAAACAAATGAAAATAAACTAGAATATTTCCACAGCTTCCAAGTTTATCTTCAACATGCTTCTGATTGGTGCATTAGATTTTGCTTTAACTAATTGCTGTTTTCACAGTCAAGCATTATTATACAGGAACAGCCTATAATTAGTGTTGAAACTACTCATAATTTGCTGAGCAAAGATAATTCATATTAGTTTATAAAAACTCCCAAATAATAAATACATAACAATACTCAGCAGTAATCCCATTAGTAGTTTTGAACTCACCAAGCACTATTTTTATAGTGGGCAGGTGATAGTGGAGAAGGACAGGAGCAGAGCCTTTCAGCCTCTGGGAGAACATGCAGTTTCACTTTACTGAGCTCTTTTTGCAATGTCACAAGTGACAGATGCATTTAAGTATGAATTACAATTCAAAAATTATGTTATTCCTCTGAACGGATTATATTTATGTTTTACCCACACAGCACGCTTACTCTTTTGAGGCCGTGAGGATGCCCGTATGGAGCAAGTTTTGAATCAAGAATGTGTATTTGTGTTTTGACTCTCAGTTATAATAATGTGCGCAGTAGGCTATAGTTTTCTTTTCTCTGCCTGTCTTGTATTGATTGTGCCTCACAAGACAAATATGCATAGAAAATGTGACAGTGACTGTTAATTATTATTAATATGCCCTATAGCAGGAGACTGGAGCCCAGATCTCCAACACTGTAGCGTAGTGAAAGTCAGTCAGACACTGTTTAAACTGTACTCCTTTACAGTGTAACTGTGCATGTTTCTGTGAATGTGAATTATGCGTTTCTTTATTATTTTTTTTTTCCATGTAGGAAGCAAATAAAAACAGGCTCCAGGCTTTGAATCCTCTGACTTTATAATGATTGGCTTTTATTGTCAGCAGAAACAGCAGTTAATAACTCAAGAAGGCAACCCCAATATTTGCTTTACTTACATGGCACCCACTATCCCTCCTCTGAATAACCTCTTTCCCGAAAAACAGTTTTTAAATTAGATGGGGGAGTCAGGGGAGGAAAAGTACCAAGAATGGTTTATTCTGAGGACACACAGAGGAAAATTGCCCCCTTTCAAGCTTTCTGATTTAAAAAATGTAAAACAACCCACTGCTTTCCAGTAATACTTTAGCTAGAGCTCTGTGCATAAACAGCTCAAGATATTTACTGGATTAATTTCAACATCTCACATCAGTGGTGTTGTGGAAAAAGCAGCTTGTCACTGTTGATTCATTCCTTTTTAATAATCATTAGACGTAGGTGAAGGGAGCAGAGAGGAGTAAAATATCGCCCTCAAAATTGCTTTGAGGCTGAATAACAATGTCAGCGCGTGGAAGGCTGAAACAGGAGATGTAATACGCCTTAGTTTGACATTATGAAGTAGATATCAATTATGGATGTGCAGTGAAAAAAAGTCTAGATATGAATAAAAAACTGCAGATATACATAGTGCTGTCAAGAGATTAAAAAAAATAGAGATTAATTAATTATGATTTTTAATTAATTGATCTAATTAATCTCTTTTTTAATCTCACCTAAAAATAGCTGAGGAAAGCCCTCAACTTATTGTGGCAGACCAAAAGACTGATATAACAAAGAAAGTGACTTTATAAAGTCATTTATTGTTTAACAAACGTTAAACAGATGCAACCATTTACATACTGTTGTATTCTTTTGTAAAATAAGTGGAAAAATAAATACAAATAAAATCAAATAAATTAAGTGCTGCAAGTTAGCACATCAGAGTTGCTCTTTTCTGAGCAATACAGCACTGAAATTCCTCTGCTTCAGATAATGAAAAATAAAACTGACATTGCAGTGCTGCAAGTTAGCACATCAAAGTATTCTTCCATCACAAAAAAAAGTGCTGAACATCAAGCAATCTATTCTAGTAGGCTACAAATGACACAGCAGCTATGCTGACCACATGTGTCTCATTTCTTCTTCCTCAGCCAGTCGCTAAGACACACCAGCCTGGTAACATTTTCTGGAAGCAAGGCTGCCCTTTTCTTTTGCACTATGTGGCCTGCAAGGCTAAAGAGTCTCTCACAGGGTACAGAGGTAGCTGGGGAGGCCAGGTACTTTTGTGCTAGGACTGACAGCTTTTCATAGACTCCTGAGTGAGCATACCACCACTGCAGGGGACAGTCATCAATACTGATGCTGGGTTCTGCTCTGTAGCGCTGCAGCTCTCCAGACTCAATTCCATCTTCTGAGTCAGAGTCAGACCCCAGAAGGAGTTCGCTCCTCCTCTTCTTCTGAGCTGGTCCATCATCCTCTGTGGAGGGCTGGAGACTATCTGCTCTTCTGGGCTCTGCTGCCTGGAGCATATTCTCCAGAATGGTCCACACCTGAATGAATGAATGAATGAATGAATGAATGAATGAATGAATGATTGTGATTAAAACTAAGTGCTTTTTTTATTTTATTTTATTTAATCTTGTAAAGAACTTTGTGTTCCATATAATAAATAAAAGTTTGATTTGATAATGAATTGGACTCATTAGTCCAGCTTAACCTTATTGTCCTACCTGTTCCCTCTTTTCTCTTGGAAGACATTTCAAATCCTTAAACCGTGGATCCAATGCTGTGGCCACCTCGAACCATATCTCGTTGCCATTAGCTCGTCGTGCTGCCAGATCCTTCTGGAAGGCATTCTTGAACTTCACCACGTAGGCAGGATCATCATCAGTAATGTCCATGACACGGTACAGATGGTGAAAAGCAGGCAGCACTACAGAGCAAGAGACGTAGGCCTCACCACCCAGCAGCTCTGTCACATACCTGCAGAGGTGGAGAGGTTTGCTAAATAAACCTAGCTGGATTCATTTAAATCAAAGTGTAACTGATTTCCAATTTAATTGTCCTTAAAAGTTCCTTGTTATGTTCATTAATTTTGATTTTACACATGTAACAGTAGTTTATATAATTAAAATGGGAAGGTATTTTTTTGAACTTACTTGCATGGTTCAAGCAGGAGCTCCAGCCTCTGCAGTTTCGCCCACTCAGCTTCGGTTGGCAAGACCAACCTGTGGTTCTGTTGGTCCAACGTAGCCTGGACAGCCTCTCGGTTACATAGGAGGCGTGAGACCATTGCGAGAGTCGAGTTCCACCTGGTGGGTACATCCTGTATAAGTTGATCGCTCTTCTTTCCGAGTGCTACTTGTTGTTGGTTAAGTTCTGTGGTACTCGCAGGGCTTTGTTTAAAATGACCAACAATCTTGCGGCACTTTGCCAGTACACCGACAAAACCACTGCTATCGAGACATACCGTGATGGTCCTCTGGAGAATGTGAGCATTGCAGGCGATGTGCTCATATGGAAGTGCTCTCATAGCAGCCAGCATGTTTGCTGCGCTGTCTGTGCCAATGGTGGATATCTTGTTTTCAATACCCCAGTCATTTGCTACCTTGAGGAACTGTTCGGCGCATTTATCAGCAAAGTGCCTGGTTTCTGTTCTCATGACGGTCAGTGCAAATGAGTTGAGGTTCCACTCACTATCAATAAAGTGTCCAGTCACCCCAAAATAGCTGTGGTTGCCAGCTGAGGTCCAGTGATCTCCGGTTATAGCAACACAGTTGGGAGAATCCTCCGCCAAAATCTCAAGTTTGTTTTTCTTTTCGCCGTCGTACATTTTGCTGATTTTGGTCGTTACTGTAGTCCTGCACGGCGGCTTGTATGACGGGTCATTGGACGCAATTTGCAACACCTCTGTCAATCCTTCGTCCTCTACTATATTTATCGGCCTACAGTTCATCGCTATCCACTTGGCAATAACATTAGTCAGCCTGTCGGTCGCAGACTTGCTCATACGAGGGGTATTCTCTAGTTTTGTTTGGCGAAAAGCTTTGCTCTGGCTTGCTATATTGCTAACGTCTTCACTGCTAGCTGTTGCTGCACTCGCGGCTGGGTGCTTTGCGTTGAGGTGATAGGCCAAACTTGAGCTGCTTCGGTGGTAAGCAAACTCCTTCTTACACTCTAGGCAGACCACTTTACCTTTGTCAATGGTGCCGTCGGGGCGTTTATGAAATACAAATTTCCCGTTCATTGGGCCAACAACTCTCAGATGCGCCTCCATATCCACACTGTAAGCTAATCACCACTTCTCACCTTGACCTCACGACGTGACTCCACCCCCAACAAGTCAAGCACAAGGAGCCCAGCACATAAAAACGGATTTTATAACATAGCAACTCTCATACAAAATCAATGACGTCAAGAGATTAAAAATTAGATTAACAAGATTAAAAAACATAACGCGCTAAATAGCATTGTAATTAATTAATCGCAATTAACGCGATAATTTGACACCCCTAGATATACACATTGTGCATGTTTACAGATTACATAACGACCACTTTGATGGTTTTGTTTTGATTTCTGTCTGAATATCCTTGTTGCTAGTGTTTTCCTTTAAAATATTAACACTGCTGTGATATATATGCTCACTTAGTTTATAGCTGGCACCTAGGTGACAACACATCTCGCAGGTGATCTGAAGTAAAAAATTACTTTCTATAGGATAAGCAAAACGATGTTATGGAACGGCTGTGTGCAGGCAGGAAAAGGACCCAAAGTGCAGACTCCGGAGACAGACGTGAACTCAAAACAGCTTTAATGCTGAACTCAAAAAAGGTAACAAAACTGAGACTCCAAAAAACAAACTCAGGCAAACAGACAGAACACACAGCATAGTAAACAGTAGATCGCGACACGAACAAACTGAAACACAGGGCTTAAATACACAGAGGGAGCAATCAGGGAATGGTTAACAGGAGGGAAACACAGCTGGGGCAAATCAGGCCTAACGAGACAAAGGAAGCATAGCCAGACGCATTTACATGAGACAAGGACTTTCAAAGTAAAACAGGAAACATAACACAGACTGAACTTACAGACACAGACTCGCAGGCAGGCACTACAACAGAGGGAACAGAGATGTGGGACCAGGGCAGACACAGAGACATAAACCATAAGATAGAACTCTAACAAAGAAACCAAAGACTAGAAAGGATGAATAATATGATAAACTCAAAACCCTGGGTCAACGACCCAGGCATCCTAACAAACGATGCAGTACTGAAAAAAATAAAAATCTGCATTTATGATGGTGTGAGGTTTCTGTTTACAAATACATCAGAACATGATTTCAAATGTGGCTGTCACCTTCAACCTTTTATATAAGGATCACTCTGAATGCTTGTGAAAATTGTCTTAAATGTTACAGTGTAATGACAGAAAAGCCAAGTTCATTTTTGTTTGTCTACAAAAAGATCTTTTCTAATGTTTAAAAAAATGTCGACCAATGCTTGTTTGAGTATTAATATTACAACAAAGAACTAAGGCAACGTTTATAACACAGAAATAGGAAAAATGTACTATAAATTAATTAATGGATGTAGTGTTTGGGTTATTTTATAGACTCTTGAAACCATAAACTGTTTTTGCCTAACAGGCTACAAAATACTATATAGTAACATGAAAGTGCTGCAAGCTACCATCCTAACTATCCACTTGCAGCATTGCCCTGCTCTGCTTGTCTGTTCACTATTCAACTCCATTCTTCTCCAGGGCAGAGAGAGTGCCTATCAGGAACAACCAGCCCACTGGCAAAGTGCCACAGGCTTTTTGCCAAGTGCAACAGACCTACTGTCTACTAAGACACCCAGCGTCTAACTCTATCATATCACAATCATACCAGAGTTGGTATTTTAACTGAGCATAGCATTAATTAGTATTTTTTGTAATGTAATTTTTTTATGCATTCCGTTTGATCTTATCTTCTTAATACCTGCTAAACCTCCAACCAGTATTTTGTTTTGTTTTATAATATTGAGTGAATACAAATGGTGTTAACTAGAATTAGTGAGACACTGAAATTAAGAAGAAAGATGGAGTTTCACATTAGGTGTGGTAATATTTTATAATTTCCCCATTTGTTTTATTTGGAGTTTAACCCAGAAGGTGGTGCTGTTTTATTTATACAGCATGCATTGTGCAAAAGTATGCAGAGCACACTTATTGCTACCATCATCATCAACAGCTCAACAGACCTCCAAAGAAGGCAGGGCAAATGTCCCTTGTTCTCTTGTGAACCACCACTGACACCATGCGCCTGGCCACCAGTCAGTTGTATCTGGAAAATTGCCACTGAGCTGAATGTGACCTTCATCATCAAACAGACAGTATGTAGACATGGCATGAGGACAGCAGTCTCATTTCTGAATTTTATGACTCTTTTAATATTGTAATGGAGTCTTGTACGGGGACACAGTGAGTGAACAAGCAACAGAAGAGAGAGTGACAGTAAAGGTGCTGTCCTAAATATACTGTGGCTTTTGGACCGAGACAGAGAGAGCATTTATGTAAAGCAGTTGGTGGTGAGGTGTTCTTTGTCGTGGAGTCTGTGTCGTGGTTTCATTCACACTGGTGTTTCCTTCAGAGGTGACTCATGCAAAGCTCCATTGACTCCTGACTGATCCATTTAGGCTGCAAAGGCTTTACAGCAATCCTATATTCTCTTCTTTTCCAGAATATTCTTTGGTTCTCTTTATTATAACCACCTCTGTGCTCTGTCTATAGTATTCCTTCTCAACATTATTTGTGGTCCTCCTGAGAACCAGCCTGCTCATGTGTGTCCTCTGTAATGGACATTTGTTTTTGGTCTATATCTTTTGACCTGTTTAAGCTACCCCACTAAGTCCTGATTTGCAAATAGAGGACATCCTGGGCTTTCCATTGATATCTCATGTGTTTGGGTGTGCTCTTTTAGCTCAAAAAAAAGTAGGAAATCACAAAAAAAAAGTTCAATGGGAAGATTCTTAGTTCCTCAGTTTTCAAGAGGATATTCACACAGTGCTAACAGTTCATCTCAACTATCCCTTGATCAACACCACTGAATGTTATAAATTTGTAACCAAATGTTAAGATTTCCAATCATAAAATAGTGTAGCTATGCTGGTGGCAACACACCTCTTTGGTACAAACTTAAATACCTTACTAGCTATTGCATCGCAGAGATGTGCATGATCCCAAGAGGCTAAAGCCAGTTGCTGTTACCACCGTACCCCTGTATTAGTCCATAAAATAAACTGCAGGCTGAGCGCACACAGTGACAAACAGACAATCTGACAAAGACCAAAAGAAGGGCAGGAGTATAAATGCACACAAGATAATTAGGGGAAGTGGATGCAGGCACAGGTAAACACAAGCAGGGAAATAACTCAAACTGAGGCACAAGACAGAAATTGACAGAGTAAAACAAGGATTAATAAACAGAGAAACTTGACGAGGGGAACCCAAGGGAAAGTATAATGTGCAAGGGGCTAGACTCAGATAACAGCCTCCATAAATACTAAAGAGTACCTAGTACCTAAGAGTAAACCTGGACCACAGTATACCCCCAAAATGGGACAGTCAGTAGCATGGAAGTGGATAAATTAATACAGCATTACTAGACACAAAAGTAATAGGAACAGAACTCAACAGGCCAACAACTCAAAACCCTGTGTCCAAGACCCAAGACTGTGACAAAGGCAGCTTTGGACATAAGCATAGTTTTTATTAATAAGCAGTTATTAAGCCTAAATGACACATACATTATTTGTAACAGTATGCAGTGCTTTACAAATGTATTAGATCACCAGTCATAAAAAGCAGAAACTACAAATATTTCCGAAACCTGTCAAAATCCTAAACGTTAAATCTATATTGTTATTTATTCTTTAAAAAATAATTATGTGCATTTATGTTTTGTACGTTTTGTAAAACCACGGATTAGAACAATAAATTCAGTTAAAGACCTTATTAATACTGGTGGATTAATCATTACAGATACAGAAAAGTTATTTTGAGTATGTTAGCAATAATGTAGCAGCTGAGGAATAAACCCTTTAAATTGGCTAATAAATTTGTTAAGCATTGATTATTTATGTTATGCAAATATTTACATTATTTGCAATGACATTTGTGTTTATTAGAGCAGGGCGATATGACCAAAAATATTTATCACGATATACGTTTGAAAAAGTGCGATAACGATATAACTGACGATATAATTGACACGAGACAAAATACTTTACAACTCCTCAACTTCATTAGTGCAAAAAACCCCATCAATGTATTTTCACTTAAACAAGCAGCTGTTTTTTATGTGCATTAAAGCTATATAAAAATTTAACAGTGCAAATGCAAATTCCTTGCTGACAGTTTAACCAAAAGGCATTTCCAGTGGAAATTGGCCGACATATCCTCAGCATAACCATGTATAATATCCACAAAACTTAAAAAGAGGTTAAACACACACAATATGGTAATATTATGTTGAAGCACAGTACGTATCACTCCGCGAGGCTCCTGCTTACGATAGCCGTAATGCTCCGACAATCCATCAAGCGGTGCGGCTTCGTTGTTTAGCAAAGTCGTACTAAAACATTTGACAGATTTTCGAGCGCCGTGTACATAAAATCATTTCGAGGTCAGTAAACACAACCAGAATTCATACATAAGGCACACGGGATTATAAGGGGCACTGTCGATTTTCAGAAAAATCAAAGGATTGATTTTAAGTGTGCCGTATTTTCCAAATAACACGGTAATAACGACGGCCCGCTAGCATGCTCTACCAAAAATAGTGCTTTGTTGTGTATCTGATGGACGAAAGCTAAACCAGTTCCACACCACTGACGTTGCAGCATTTTTACAAACCAATTCTGGTTCATGTGTTTCATTTAACGATCCGCTTTCGCTCTTCTCATTCTGCGTCGCCACCATGTGTGTATGTAAACATAGGTACTGCGCATGCGCGTTTTACCCATATTCTATCGCAATATTTCATTTTCCTATCGTTGCCCAAAATTACACCGGTATTACCGTGAACGGTATGATATAGCCCAGCCTTAGTGTTTATTATCCATCTTAACAAAAAATATGGACATGTTGTATTTTAAGTCTTTTCATACATCCTTTGTATGGGAATCACTCTTCTGTTTTCCATTTATTATATTCTGTTCCACTCTATTCTGTTCTCCTGTTTGGTTGACAGTGAGTAGTAGTATTTAATGTACTGTGAATGTAGTACCTAGTGCTCACTGTAGCAGTACCTTGGTCTTCGGCTGTAGTTATTGACTCCCGTTTTCTCGAGCTGACTTCACTTCACTCTCTGGCTCTCTGAGGACCGCAGAGCTAAATGACAAATTGCTTCTTCACACACACCCTTATGCACAACTGCACAGGCTGCCCTGTAAATGCTACCATCAACAGCCCTTCTGCAAAGATCACCAATTCCCTTTCAGAGTATTTCACAATTTTCTTTCTTCTCACTGAGCCCTTTGTTTACCTCTCTCTTTGTCCTTCAAGCTCAGATTCAACTCAGTGTACTTGTTCCACTATTGTGAGATGTAAATAACCTCAACTGAGCATAAAAAAACTGTATATACCAAATAAAAATAGTAATAATAACAGCTCAGTGTAATGATTTTGTACTACTTTGAGCCCATTTATCTCTCCTGGCCAGGTAGTTAAATCCTTGACTTTCACTCCTTGTCTCTGACTGTCCCGGCTTTAGGTGATAATAAGAACTGATCAATAGTTTCAGCCTGTCGCTTCTACTTGATCCTTCTCTGTCCTGATCTGATCAATGTTATCCACTCACTATGAGATATTTCTATGTTAGTCATTGAATTTTAAAAGGCACTGGTCATAATATTTAGGAGTTTAAACATAAATGCATTCAATAACAAAGCAATGTTGGTTATTTTAACATGAAAAAGACATGTAAATACTGAATCATAGCCCTACGTAACATGGTATTAGCACTTAACGTTTAGATAAGTCCTAAAATGTTCACACCATGCTGATCAGCTATCATGCTTCCATTAAAAGTATTGGAAAGATGACACACTTTTTGTTTCTGGAACATTTGCCATTGGATTTTCACATAATAGAAGCCAGTATGTTGTAGTGAAGCTGATTCAAACTATTTGTTAGATGTTGGGCTGAATCTTGTCAGATTGATCAGAACCCACCTCTAAACCCTGCAGCCCAGCACGACTCACCGAAAATCCAAGGTCTTCTCTGTTCATTTTCAGCCAGTTGTGTTTTCTGTCTGAGCCGCTGGCTGCATGAGTCATTACACACAAACACACAAATCAATAGGGTTTCATCCAGTGGTTGTCATATGCCAGACAGCATCCAAGGACAGTATTTCACATAACCACCTACACACAAACTCACAGCTGCACTTTCAAAACTGTTGAGTCGAGCTGCAGCAGTGATCATAACATACAAAAAAGAGATTTGCAAATGTGACTGATGTAACATGTCCTAGAGCCTCCTCTGGTCCCTACACTCTTCATTTTCCTTAATGCTGCCATGCTAAAATTGCAGTTAATAACAGAGACATGCTGCGTTCTGACCATTCCTCATCTTTGCTCCTCCCTCTTCCTTCTCTTCCTGTCTGTATCCCAGAAGGAGAGACCCCAACCCTTGCTAAACCTCTTCGGCTGCTAGCTAGCATCAGCATGGCAGACAGTCGACAGCCAGAAGACGGTACCCCTCAGTGGGACCCATCAGCGGGGCAGGAGCCTGGTGGCACCCATGGAGCCAATGGCTACTCCTCCTCAGCCTACAGGACCTGCCAGCCTGGTGGGACCCATGTGGCCACAGCCCCCTATTCTGCCAGGGAGAACGGCTTCAACGGTGAACTAACTGGAGCTCACGCTATAACTGCAGGTAATGTAATTTTACCTTTTGTTAAAGGCATCTGCTTGTATTAATTGAAAGGTTTCATTTTCTACAGGCAGGATAAATGATGGCTGTGTCTATTGAGCTAATAGTAGATAGAAAAATGCGTAACAGCCTGCAAAATGTTCCTTAGAACAAATGATGGAAGGTCAGCATATTAAAGTTTTACAATTTTAAAACAGGCTGTCTGAAGACAGCCAGTTCTCACTACATATAGTGATGTCTGTATGTTATTGTGCTCTAAATCAATACAAATGCATTGTTTTGTTTACAAATGTGGTTAATAAAGTAGAGACCCTAAAGATTCTTGTCTAGGGAAGGGGCAGAATTGCATTTGACAACAGCACGTCGGTACAAATAGGTAAATGTGTTGTGCTGTGCTTTGTGATGTAAATGCTCAGTTAAATCATTAAAACTGAGAGCACAGCTGGCACCCAGTGGAGAGTAATAAACACGATAATAGGAAAACCTTTTTTCTCCCTGTGTGGATGTAAGCATACTCATGAAGACGAAGTGAGGTCTGCAACACTGTGTGTTGTATTATCTAGTTGGGATCCGCATGTGAAACAGCTAAATTTATTTCAGAGATTGTATTCTTTGTTGAAGAAAGTATTTGGCACAAAGGTTCATCAGAAACACATTTCTGTAGAAGTACTGTAGGTGGTGTCAGTCGTGGTGAGTCCGATCAGCAGCTTTATATAGAGTCTGAAGAGTGTGTTTCATTTTGGTTTTTTACTCCAGTGCGTGTGTGAAATGTCGGTTTGTATGACTGGGCACATTGGTATGTTTGTGTTTGCACATTGGTATATGTGTATTTGTATCTTTACAGTATTCTTGGGTTTGTATGCTGGATAGCGATGTGTTTGTGTGTGTTTGCGTTCTGTCTCCACTCTAAGCTTTCTAAGTCCTCACTGCAGACACATACTGTTATTAACAATGCTATAATTAACACATAAAATCTGTCCCCCCCCCACCCCCTCCAATCGCCAACCTCACTTACACCCTGGAGACAAGACCAGTAACGTACCAATGGTGTAACCATGGCAACTGCTCCCCTACAATTTAGTTTGCCAGGCCTTTGTTCTTTTCAACTGTAGCTTACCACTGACAAGACCAAAAAGCATGCAATGACAAGACCCCAATTAACCTCCCATCTCCCCATTACTGCGACCTAGCAGTTACTAATTTTTGCTCTGATAACGGTGTTTTTGAGTGGCCGTTTTTATGTCTTCAGTGCCCATCTTTGATATGCTTACTTTGTCCATAAATAGGTGAGCAAGTTGTTCAGTAAACATAATGCATGGGCACTTGCCTGTACAGGTCAACTGCTTTTTTTTCTGTGCAAGCTGAAGTACAAACACTAAAACGGAATAGTTGTTATATTAATACACTGTTTTTATAGCTAATAATGTTATTCTGCGGAGCATGCAATGGACCGTATCATCAGTTGTAATTACAAAAGTGTACTTTCGTTCCAGTTTGACATCCTGTGCTTAATTAATCCCTTAAGTCAGTTCACATTTTTACCAATGTCCTTTGAATATATTAAATATAGTTTTCAAAATTAACATGTTAATGCCTGTGAATAAAATGTTTTGCTCCCTGCAGTGTCACGAGAGAATTTCCAGATTTTCGGAAAATATGCGAATCAAATACCTACTGTGATGGAAATGAAATTGTTAGTGACCCTTTCCAGATCTGATTATTTTTTGTCTTTATGACTTGTATACTTCCAGTGTGTGCAGTTTTCATCTGTCACTGAGATTAAATGTATCTCACAGGAGTTTAAGGATTATAATGTGTCAGCTTGACAGACCCGTGCAAATCTGATCCAGTCACATGCAGGATTCAGAGGGAATAATCTGATGGGATATCCTGTTATTTGAGTGAATGAATGATCCATCAAGGTCATAAGATTAATGTGAGGATGTCTCTAAAATATGATGACCAACAAATAGCTCTATTATCAGTGGAATAGTAATGGCTACCATTATTCTTACATAATGGTAGCCTGTAGTTACAAATGGACTAAGTCAATTTGTGAAAACGGAAAATATCAAGTAGAATTCCTCTTCTATACCAGCTTTCATAGATGCTGGTCTATAACAATGATAATTAAGAGTATATCAATACTTTTAACACAGTGCATTCTGTTTAAATATGACATTCTCTCCCCAGCTGTGTAACCAAAGCTGTGTTTATCTGCAGAGCATCTTGTCAGCAGACATTAGCATTGCCACAGAACAGAGCAGTCTGGGGGATAAGTGGGGTAGGAAAGGTGGCAGAAGGGCTGATACTGGCACTTGGTGAGCCTTCTCTCGCTGTGAAAAGCTCTTCAGACACAACAAGAACTACCGAAGCATGAAATTGCCCTCTTGACTTTCTTTGAAACAAAGTTAAAAAAGCCAGTCGGCCATTCTACAAGCGGTCAAGAGAAAGAGATGAAGAGAGAGAAAGAGTCAGACTTAATAGAAACAGAAAGAATACAAAGCGTTGTTGAGCTCATTACAGGGGGTGCTTGGCTTACATAAATCAAGGAAGCCTTGGTGTTATGCTAGGGCTATTGCTTTGGCTGATGTCTGTGTCATTTATATCGTTGATGTGAATAACTGGGCATAGTGTCAAGAATCCTGGACAAGATTTTCTGTTGTTAATGTCCATCCATAGCAACAGCCTAAATCAGTATGTTTGGCAGCATCAGAGAGGAGATTATTTTTTTAAAATATTTCCACTTTGGGCTGGGCCATATCATACCGTTCATGGTAATACCTGTATAATGTTAGGCAATGATAAGAAAATGAAATATCGCGATAGAATATGGGTAAAACGTGCATGCGCAGTGCCTTTGTTATCATACGCACATGGCAGAAAAAGCATGGCGGCGACGCAGAATGAGAAGGGCGAAAGCGGTGAAACTTCAGTGGTGCAGAACTGGTTTGGCTTCCGTCCATCAGATACACATTTTTTGGTAGAGCATGCAAGGGGGCCATCGTTATTACAGTTATTACCGAAACAATTTTATGTGGTACACGGCTCTCAAAAATCTGTCAAAAAATGTTTTAGTACGACTTTGCTAAGCTGCGAAGCCGCATCACTTGATGGATTGTCAGAGCATTACGAGTACCGTAGTCAGGAGCCTTGCGGAGTGATACATACTGTGCTTCAACATAATATTACTGCATAGTGTGTGTATAACCTCTTTATGCTAAGGATATGTCGGCCATTTTATGCTGGAAATGCCTTTTGGTTAAACTGTCAGCAAGGAATTTGCATTTGCACTGTTAAATTTTTATATAGCTTTAATGCACATAAAAAACAGCTGCTTGTTTAAGTGAAAATACATTGATGGGGTTTTTTTTTTTTTTTGCACCAATAAAGTTGAGGAGTATTTTGTCTCGTGTCAATTATATCATCAGTTATATCGTTATCGCAAATTTTCAAATATATATCATGATAAATATTTTTGGCCATATTGCCCTGCCCTATTTCCACTACATGTGTATGTCTGATCTGTATGTGTTGGGTTAAGAAAGCAAAATCTAATTGGTAGGGCTGGGCGATATGACCCAAAATTCATATCTCGATATTTTTTAGCTGGATGGCGATATAAGATATATATCTCGATTTTTTTTTTTTTTTAAAGCCATAAGTTAAGAACAAAAAGAGAGTTCTTAGTCACACTGTGTCCCAGATGTCACACGGGCACTTTTATTTACATACAGCGTAGATGTACATGAAGAAATTACTCAAAAATAAATTATCAGCATTTATTATTTAGTATTTAGTATTTATTTATTTATTGTCATTGTCAAGAACAATGAAATTGCGTTTGGGGCTTCCATACAACCCAAAAAAAAAGAAGAAAATAATAAATACCCCTTAAAACCCAAGTGTACATATTTAACCCAGTGTGACTCCAATGCAATAAGACAATCCTTAGCAATAATGTTCGTAGAAATTCAGACAAAGACCTGAGAAACATGACAAAATACAACAATGCAACCCATTCAATATTATTGTACTGTGAGATATGATATCAGATATGATAGTTATCTATTTAAGAAAGAGGGGGGGGGGCAGGAGGGGGAAGAGAATAAAGATATGATGCACCAATGCAGACCAGTTCATTGCTATTAAGAAGTTGGATATGGTTATTGTCCGTGAGAGGGGGGCAGAGAGTTCAGGAGCCTCACAGCCTGTGGATACAGGCTGTTGGCCAGTCTGGATGTTCTGGCCTGTATAGACCTGTACCTTCTCCCTGAGGGCAGCAGATGGAAAAGGTGGCGCGCAGGGTGATGTTGGTCCCGCAGGATACTGTGCACCCTCCTCAGACAGCGAGTGGGGAAAATATTACTGATCTCTGGCAGACTTGTTCCAATAATTCTGCCAGCTTCTTTCACCACCCGCTGGAGTGCTTGCTGATCGGCCTTGGTGCAGCTGGGGAACCACACTAGAAATCCATACGTCAGAACGCTGCTGATGGCACAGTTGTAGAAGTTCAACATCAGAGATCTGGGAATGTGTGCGCTCCGCAGTCTCCTCAGGTAGTAGAGGCGCTGTTGGGCCTTCCGTACAACTGAGGTGATATGGTTGCCCCAGGACAGGTCCTCGGTCACAGTTACCCCCAAGAATTTAAAACTGCTCACCCTCTCCACCGCCTCACTGCCAATGAAGAGAGGCAGATGGTTGTTATGGCCCCTCTTCCGGAAATCTACAATGATCTCCTTGGTCTTTTTGGTGTTTAAGACCAAGTTATTGTCGTGGCACCATGACTCTAGTTGTTGCACCTCTGTCCTATAGTTTGTCTCATCATTGTTGGATATAAGTCCGAGCACTGTAGTGTCATCTGCAAACTTAACAATGAGATTGGACACGCAGGAGGAAATACAGTCATGGGTGAAGAGAGTGTATAGCAGAGGGCTCAGAACACACCCCTGAGGGGCACCGGTGTTGACCACAAGGGTGGAAGAGGTGTTCTTACCCACTCTGACACTCTGTCTACGGTTAGTGAGGAAGTCCACAATCCAGTTGCACAGAGAGGAGTTAAGTCCCAGTTGGTGGAGTTTGGGACGGAGTTTGTATGGCCGGATGGTATTAAAAGCCGAGCTGTAGTCTACAAAGAGGAGCCGTGCATAGGTGTTCCTGTGTTCCAAGTGCTTCAGTAATGTGTGCAGCACTGTGGCGATCGCATCCTCGGTTGACCGGTTCTCCCTGTATGCAAACTGGTGCGAGTCCAGGGATGGTGGAAAAGCAGCTCTGATGTGTTTAATGACCAGTCTCTCCAGGCATTTGGCGGGAATGGGGGTGAGTGCCACAGGTCTGAAATCGTTCAGACATGTGACATTTGACTGTTTTGGGATGGGAACGATGGTTGCTGCTTTGAAACAGGATGGTACCAGTGAACAGGACAACGAGGTGTTATATATAGAGGTGAAGACGTCCGCCAGGTCCGCAGCACAGTCTTTTAGCACCCGGCCCAGGGGAGAGGGGACAGGACAGGGTCGGTGTTCTCCCTGTCAAAACGGGCATAAAAGAGATTTAGATCCTCAGCCAGAGTAGAACTGTCGGCTGAGGGTGATGGTGTTCTTCTTTTGTAGTCCGTGATAGCCCTGATGCCCTCCCAGACCTGCCTTGGGTTTGTGTTGTTCTCAAACCTGGCCTCGATACGCCTCCTGTGCTGCTGCTTGGCAGTCTTGATGCCTCTTCTCAGGTTGGCCCTGGCAGCACTGTATGCCTCCTGGTCCCCGGATTTGAAAGCGTTGTTCCTTGTTCGAATAAGTTGTTGAACTCCGTGTGTCATCCAGGGTGGATTATTAGGGAACACACGGAATCGTTTCCAAGTTGTTACATTGTCCACACAGAAACAGATGTAGTCCAAGACAGTGGAGGTGTAACTGTCCAATGCGACACGATTGTCAGTGTCCTGCACCTTGAATACATCCCAGTCTGTGCAGTGGAAACAGTCCTGAAGCATCGGAATAGCGTCCTGCGGCCATGTTCTCACAGTTTTGGTTGTAATCCCAGTGCTCTTGATCTTTTGTGTGTATATTGGGTGTAGCAGAAGGGAGAGATGGTCTGACAGACCCAGGTGGGGATAAGCCTGGGCTCTGTACGCATTCGCCATGTTGGTGTACACCTGGTCCAACGTTCTATCTCCTCTGGTAGCACACTTCACATTACGGTGGAAATTGTGAAGTACAGATTTCAGGTCCGCGTGGTTAAAATCCCCAGCCGCAATAAAGACACTGTCCGGGTGTGCTACCAGGCTGTTATTGATGCTGCTGCTCAATTGTGCTAACGCTAGCTTAGCATTAGCATCTGGTGGAATGTAAACAGCGCAGATGTAAACGGCAGAAAATTCCCGAGGGAGATAGAATGGACGGCACTTTAACACCAACAGTTCTACCTCTGTACTGCACAGTTTTTCCGTTACCGTGACGTTCGTGCACCAAAGGTTGTTAATATAGATGCACAGCCCCCCGCCAGTCTTCTTACCCGAGTCCGCAGACCTGTCGGCTCGATAGGCGGTGCGGCCTGCTAGATCGATAGCCGCATCGGGAATGGCGCTGTCCAGCCAGGTTTCAGTGAAAATCATGCACGAACAGTTATTAAAAGTCCGTCGAGTGGCGATCTGCAGTCGTATTTCATCCAGTTTGTAACGGATTGAACGGGCGTTGGAGAGGAATATGATCGGGAGTGGTGGTTTAAACGGACTAGTCTTTAGCCGTGCCCACAGGCCTCCCCGCTTGCCTCTCTTCTGCCTCCGCTCGCAACGTCTCCTCCTGCGGCTTGCTGTTGCGGGTAGCCCCGGGGGTTGCTTAACGATCTCCGGGGGGATGAGATAATCGGATGTTAGTTGAAGATCTCCACGGCTTAGTTGTAGTAGATCATCTCTGTTGTATTGAAGTAACCCCAGACTGTGTGAAATAATACACAGTACCACCAAAAGTGCAAAAGTGTAGGAGCTCCGGGCCGCTGCGTCTGTGCGCACCGCCATCTTGCGTCTGTGGATATTAAATAATCATGGTCCATAAATAAAAGAAAATGTTGTTTTTGTGCATAACAAAAAGCTCACAATTGTGCAGTCAAAATGTAAACTAATAGACGCTGAGCATAATAACAAAGAGACAGATTTCACAGCTGCACCACGTCTCTGAACAGGTGCCATTTGTGGTCCTTATACACACACAGTACGTATCACTCCGCGAGGCTCCTCCCCGGTAGCCATAATCCTCCGACATCAAGCCGTGCAGCTCCGTAGCTTAGCAAAGTCATATTAAAATTTTTTTGACAGATTGCTGAGCGCTGTGTACCACATAAAATCGGTTCGTGGTCAGTAAGCACAACCAGAATTCATACATAAGGCGCACTGTCGAGTTTTGAGAAAATGAAAGGATTTTAGGCCGTGCAGCCCCTCCGGGCTGCATGTCGTTAGCGCGGTTAGCTCGTTAGCGCGGTTAGCTCGCTAACACGTTGACACCGTCCAGCCCCACGCACGGGGCCATCCGCGGTAATTCGCTAACGGAGATTTTCCGCTTTCATCTTGTCATTGCCTTGTCATTGTCAGGTGAAGCTATGGGGGAGGCGGAGTTGTGTTCAGTGAAGGAGAGGCGAGGCAGAGTAACGTTGTGTAGAGACAAAGGTGGACGAAAGAGAGGCAAACATGCGGCTCCACAAGTATAATTATAACGTAACATAGACTATATCGATATAAACGATATTGTCACATCTTATATCTCGTATGAAAATATATCGATATTTTTAAAAAAACTCGATATATCGCCCAGCCCTACTAATTGGTCTAATTGCCGAGGATAATATATTTTGTGAAGGTTTTTGTCTCCGATTACGTAGCTACAAACTGAGCTTGCTTGTGTTCTGGCAGGCAGACCGTGGGGATATGGGGAATGAGGACCCAAAACGCAGACTCTGCGATGCAAACAGTGCTTTTTATTTACAGTGAGAAGCTGTAAACACAATAACTCCCCGTTGCTCCCTTGAATCCCGTGTGTGTGCTTCCCTCCGACGTCTGTGCTCGTGCTCCCCGCTCTTGTGTTTCCGCACACCCCGTGCGTGCAGCCTTTCTGGACCACTCTTTCTCCTGGTAGGATAACTCAATGAACCCGCACTGGTGGGAGCTCCAACACTCTCCTAAGTAGCTCCCCCGACGAGCGCTGATCACCAACAGGTGTGTGGTAGGAACTTCAGGTGTGGCCAGTCCTCCTGCCGGGCCACACCCATCAGGCCCACATGTGGCTGTTCTCCATCCTCCACCCACACTTGTACACACCCACACACCCACACCCTGCCTCTACATATAATGAGTGGAACACAGAACAACACAGCACAGTGCAGAAAGACACACATCCCCAAATAACAACAACAACACTAATAATAATAATAAAAACAATAATAATAATACTAATAACAATAATAATGATAATAACGGTCCATCCTGCTCACGGACCCCCGAGTCCTCCAGAGCCGGGTCCGTGACAGTTAGCTGTTAGCTGTCACTCCTGGCTTACTTAACTATATTACATACTTTAAGGTAATCACCACTATGAAAACAGGGGTTTAATTTAACCTTTGTTTTGAAAGAAATTGTTCAAATATCTGTTCTTTATAGCTACAAACAAAACAATTTGTTCCACTGCGATTTCATTGAGAAAATGAAAACAATTAACATTTATTTTACTTCATCAGATGATTTAAAAATAGAAATTGCTCAGACTTGCATCATGTGTCAAAAAAAAGGAAATAAGTCATCGTTTCTTTTGATTGGTAGCTTTAGACATGGAGGTTGAAACCGAATGACAGGATGCTCGCATCTGAATTACGTATGGACCCAAGTCAATGGCCCACTGGTCTGTTGCTATGACAACCACTTGCTTTACACATTTTGGGTGCCTGCTGGTATCATGCCAAACATCAGTCCTGCTCTGTGTGTGTGTGTGTGTGTGTGTGTGTGTGTGTGTGTGTGTGTGTGTGTGTGTGTGTGTGTGTGTGTGTGTGTGTGTGTGTGTGTGTGTGTGTGTGTGTGTGTGTGTGTGTGTGTGTGTGTGTGTGTGTGTGTGTGTGTGTGTGTGTGCGTGTGTGTGTGTGTGCCTCTGTGTGGTGCACTGTTTGTGCCTTGCGTCGACTTTGGGGCTTCCAGTCACAGTCTCTGCTCAAAGAGGGAGCATTCAGAGGTTTGGTCGCCTGTCATACAGGTAATGCATGCTTTTCTTTTACAGTGAGAGCAGGTCTGTTTATACGTATCGTGTTACTTTTGTTTAGTGGTGTAGTAAGATAGATTCTGCTGTCACAGCCAGTGACAGACAGGCTGTCATTTGACATCACTTCATCAGAGAATGCTGAGACAGCCATACAAGGCTAGTTTTCATCAGTGCCAGCTGGCTTTATGGATGTGACAAGGTTGGGTTTTTTTGCATTGCTAATGCTTTGTCATTGTGCATTTGTCTAGATTTGTTTGTCACTCACACACACACACACACACACACACACACACACACACACACACACACACACACACACACACGCACGCACACAAAATTCACAATTTCCCAAAAAGTGGTTGTTGTTTTTTACACATAAATTCCATACTGCTCTAGTAGTCAAGTTGACATTTCCATATTTTTTAGTTTTCATTTGAATCTTGCAATTGTGCAATTAAGCTACTTCCCTATTCTGTAATAGTTGCACTATCTTCAGTAGATCCCTATGCTTGCTTCAGAAACTTTGTAAGGACATTTGTAAGTAGCTTACATGAACGTAACTGGAATTTTGTGCCAAGCATTAGTTTGAATAAAATATGTCGTTCTCAGTGTTAAAATCATCTTTGCAATTGTTAATGTGGGAAAAAAAAAATGACACAAAGGCAGTGTGGTTCTAAACCATTCACAAAAATGTACAGGCTTTTCTTTTAATGCCCGTTTTTAGCTTTAGGGGCTGTTATTTGATGTTACAACCATTGAGCAGGTTTGACGAGGACGCCTCTCTTCTACTTTTTAGTATCAGATGAAAGGATTTTGCCTGGAAGCAGTGAAAAAGGTGGTACACATTTATTGCACTTTGCTATTGAAAATGGGAAATGGTGGCTTCGAGTTGGTGAGTGGGCTGTGTTAAGTGTTCCCGGAAGAAGTGAATGTATGTGGGTTATTGCGCGTGTGTGCGTGTGTGTGTCCCTGCCAGCTTGTGTGTGTTGATGTGTGGGTGATGCTGGAAAGAAAAAGGTTCTTAAACGGCAACAGTAAAAAAACATCACAATGCCATCCAGCCATACATAACTGCTGTTACTATAGAAATGATGGTTTTGTTTAAAACTCTGCCGTCCTCTCTGATTCGTACATGCATGCAGGCAGACTGATGAAAGCTTGAATGCAGACTGCTTGACCAGTTTCGTATGGTGCCCTTTTGTGTGTGTCCTGATTTAGGATAACACTATATTAGCGCATGAGTACATAACTGTCACAGACTTACTCCCTTTGTTACAATTGAAAACTGTGTGCATGCTGGCTTTTCCTGTTATACTGTAGTTATTTAACACCTACTGCCTACAAGTGTTAGACGGGCATATTGTGTTGACAGCTTCTTGCTAAATGCTAACACTAGTATTACCATCTAACATTGTTTTTATTTCTTACTTTACTGTATAGCTGGTAAAAAGAAAAAAAAAGAATTGCAGAGAGTTTATCTAAATTTGCAATAAACCCAATCTGACATTATATTATCAGGAACTAATTTTGCTAATGGACCCTAAAGCAAAATTGTTGCTGGGCTTTCTGATATATAAATACCAAACAGTACCAAACTGCCTTGTGCTTCAGCACCTGGCCATGACAAACTCTCCTTGGGTTTGGCCACATTTTTGGAGCTTTTGGATTGTTTTTTTAAATTAAATATTTACTGTTTGGTTTCATTGGAGTTCTAATGTTCAAAGTTTTTGATTATTGTTAGTTTCCTGTTGTGATTTTATTGTATTTCCAGTATCTTTATCCTTCCAGGTCTAGTTAATTTTTAGTGTTGGAGTGCGTTGTTATGGGATCTGAATACTGTTTAGGATAATGGTTTGCTCTACTGTTGCTTTTCATTCAGCTTTAGTTCCTAGTTTGAGTTTGTTACCTGTGTTTAGCTCCCTCAGTGTTTCCCTATCTCCTTTCAGTCCTCCTGCTGCCAGTTTGTTCATTTGTCTTTTATTCTTGTGGCTCATTTTCCTCTCATGTCCGCTGTTTCACTTTCTGTCTGTTTATTGTGTTGATTAAGTTCTGTTTCCTATTCCCAGTTAGTCCTCTGTGTACCTCTCTCTTTGTCATTCTCTTCCTGTTCCTGCTTTTTGTCAGGTTTTTTATATTCTTGGTTTAATCAGTTCCGTATTTGCTTTCATTCTGGACTGTTTTACCAGCTTAGAAATAAAGCTCACTTTTTTTGTGCTGGCCTGCAGTTGGGTCCATCTTTGAACTGCATCTTGAGACAGCACTCTTTCCTGGATAATGAAATGAATTCAGATTGATAGTTAAATTACAAAAAAGTCTGCGCCGACGGAACTGGATTCAGCTCACATTTGATCATTCATTAAAAAAAATCAAAAACAATAGTAAACAACTGACAGTATTACACATTGCGGTATCATTCTTGTATTTCTATGTAAAAAGCTGTTGCATTCTTTATTCTTTATGTTACTTTTAGGTTTGGCAGTATTTTTATAAATGTTACTGTGTGTTATTGAAATGTAAAATTTCCTTTGTCGTGATGAAAATAGAGAAAGTATTACAGGTATTTTTTCATACTTTGTGTCTGCATGGGATGTTGTGTTCCCATGGTGACACTTGCAGCCTTCACTAGCAGACATGGTGTTATGAAGACAATCTCAGCCCCCTCATGCTGCCTTTCGTCTCACATTTTGAGTGACATGAAAGAGCTACTGTAAAGCAAAATGGACAGAGAATTAGTCTGGTTGAAACATGTTTAATAATATTGCATTGACCTTGTATGTCTGTGTCTGGGTAGAGCAAGTGTCAGCCCGGATTGTACAGGAAGTGACAGCAGAGGCAGTGGCAGTACTGAAGGGAGAGCAGGAGACTCAAAGACTGCCATCAGGTGAGCTATAAAAATGCACATATGTTCTTTAATGGTGCTAGAGAGCAGTAGCAATTGGAAAACTATAATATGCAGGCCCCTGTTCACATGGGACCTGGCCCTGGGTACAGAGGACATGTCTCCAGATCCCTAAAAGCAGCATTTCAGGAGTCGGAGCACCTAATCCATCTGCTAGACAGCTGAAATTATTAATCTTTAGTCCTATTGTTATACCTGTTTTTTTTTTTAATAAGTGAACAGTGGAGCAATATAGCAGACTGTTACTAACCTGAAAAGACTCGCTAATTGAAGAACGTTAAAAACATGTTGCAGCAAAAGAGAATATGTTGGAGACACAGAAATGTCTGTATTTTCCCTCAGCAACTCTAGTAGTTCTTTCTAAACAGTAGACCAGTTGTATATTTTGTTTAATTAGTCTCATAACCTGCACACTTGAAAACCAGGCTTCTGGTTGTCAAACATTTACATGGAACAGTGTACCTGTAGTAACAAGAGTAGCTCATACCTCCATCCTTTAATTAGTCACTTTCAACTCCCACGTTGCCTAGCCTGTTTCTTACTGTCTGACCCCCGTCTTTGGCAACAGAATCAAGCAGGGAACAGCCACATATATAATACCCATAACAGGAGTAAAATGTGCATAAGCATAGTGTAATGTGCCTGTGTATATGTACAGAAAGGATATATGATCTGTGCAGTTTATAACTGTGATTTAAAAAAAAAAAAAGACTAAATTGTTTCTAATTACTGCTGCAGTGAAAACTGTGAGCAACTGACACTGAAACTAAAAATAACAGGGAATATGCACTCACTGGTATTAACTGATGATTTAAGCAATGGTTGGACAGCAATCCTGTTTGGCTGCCAGATGTGGTACCGATTGGATGGCCAGAGTTCATATTTAGCAGTGCCTTTCTTTTTCTGCTATTTAAACAGAAAAATACAAAGCTATTGCTTATTCACAGCACTTTTTTACAGGATTCTGCACCTGTACTCCATGTTTTACTCTTTTTTTTTTTTTTTTTTTTTTTTTTTTTGCTTGTAAAAATGCATGTGAAAATGGAAATTAGCAGTTTTCAGCCTTGCAATACCTTGCTATACATATATATGCTTGGCATGTTACCTTGCAAGAAGTGTTTTCTGCTAGTGGAAAGTATCCTTTATAATATGTGATTTATTTTTTTTAATAACTTCAGTCTTTTATCTCTGTCACACTTTCTAGTTGAAGACACCACCAATTTGCCTCCCTCGCCTCCCCCCTCACCTGCTGCAGAGCACTTTGGACCTCTAGAACAAGGTAGGCCAAGAATATAAATACATACTCGGTATGTCTCTAAAAGAGTGAGACTTCTTCTTTTGACTGTGGCTTCTGATGCTTTATGACCACCAAGACTTGGGTCTTGGTGTATGCTTGCACTGGAAGTGCCCCACCTCTCCGGACATGCCCTGCCTAAAGGGCATGAACCACACGTTGATAAACGTTCAGAAAATCTACTTAAGCTGCTATAAGCAGAAACATCTTCTCCTTTTTTCCTGTCATCCATTTCTTTTGGAATACTGCATATGTGTCATCATTGTATGCCTGAAACAGATAAAATGAATATCTTCATTATGATCCCCATTTATCCTGACAAAGACGCAATAACATGCATGAACACTCCACCTCTACTAAGTGCACTCTTTTTGTCATCCTTTCCATCCATTTCCTTTTCTAACCTCTTCATTTCACTGTCTTCTACACACTAATATGACAGCCAATTTAGGTAACCCTCTGATTTCTTGTTGTTTGTGATTTTACTTGAGTTATGTCTTCAGTTTTGCCTGTCTAATCATTGTGTTGCGTTTTTTGGTCATTGTACCCTGTGTCTTTGGCTGTGGCTATAGGTGACAGAGATCTAGCTCTGTTTATACAAATTATACATTTAAGGACTAAGAAAGCTGCAGCAAGGTGTAGAAAAGCCAATAAATTGGGTATTAAAAAAGCCCCTCCCAATGTAGAAATGCAATCTAGTTACATAATTTAGTATAGCTTGCCTCTTGAGACTGGAAGATGATGAATGCCGTTTGCACACAGAAAATACTTTATATTTAATTTGCATTTTCTGAATCACACAGTGTAGATTTATCCTGTGATTTTGAACATCCCAGTTAGAGCTGTGATAAAGTTTGATTATTTATGTTTGATCTAATTTTTTAAGCAGTGACTGGGCTATAAAACTAAAACTAAAAGAAATAAGGTTAGGAGCTGCAAAGCCTTGTGACATGTGTTGTTATGTGTTGTGTGCTCATGACAAACAGCTGTAAAGCTGTTGGGATGTAGGTTCCTTACTGTAGGTGGAGTGTTTTACAGGACTGAGTAGTTTGTATTAGTGTTGAGGTTTGTTCTCACTGTGGCTTTTAAAACCCCCACAAAACATTACAGGTTTGTTAGCGACTTCTGCTGTATTAGTGCTATAACTGTTGTAGCTGTTTATTTTTAATGTTGTATGTATTTTATTTTTGGTTGAATCATTCGTATGTGAAGCAGATATCTTTCACAAATGATACAATATGCCCGTTTTGTTGCTCTCAAAGAATGGCTGGCCCCCAAAGCTTTGTTATCTTGAGTTGCTTGTCACTGTCTGTTTGTCATTGTCCTCTGTGTGTTACGTCTCTCTTGCTCTCAAACAAGTTTTCTCTTCTTCTTCTTTGGCATTCCCCTCTCTGCTGACTCTTTCTGTTTCTTTTGTCGGTTTCTCTTCAAGCTTTATCTCTCTTTTCACTGCAAAAAATGTCCATCTTAAATAGTCAGGCAAAAATTGTTTTGAACTTGCTGGTTACTTAGCATTTCATAAAAGTTAAAGGACCATAGCTGGGCCCATATTTGTTCTGCTTTCAGTTCTGTTCAGTCTAGTATCAGTAGTAGCTAAATCAATAACGATACAATAAATGCAGAATATATTTTTTTCCTGGTCATATCTATAAAGTTTAATTCTGCCGTTTGACCAGTCTCAAAAAGTTACATGTGCAAAGTGACTGCTGTTCAGTTGAACTGGCTGATGAAATAATAAAGTCAAGACCAAATGGAAAAAGTTTGGACCAAAGCTCCTTATAGAAAAAAAATCTTTAATTGCATGTTAAGTCACTTTTAAGATGGCCATTCTTTGGTGGGTTTTTTTCCAGTTTTTTGCTTTCTTCTCCCTTTTCCTTTATCTTTTTTTCTCCATCCTTTTCACTCTCTCTTTCAGTCTGCGTGTCCAGATTTCCCTGCAGTTCTTCTCCTTGTGTCTGTCTTGTTTGTAGATGTAGGGGATGAGGAGGAGGCGGGCCCTCTCCGCCGCTTCCAAAATTCTCGTGAGAGGTGCAAGTTCCTCGCCCCCTCCATCTCAGTTTCCGTGCCCGAGGACGACCCCTACCACTCCGAAGAGGAGTACTATGAGCACCCATTGTTCAGCCCAGAGTGGACGCACTCGGGCTCTCGCCCCACAGGGCAAGCCGTGGCCTTTAGACAGATTGAAGGTGAACCACGCATGGTTCCTCTTTGCCATCCCCCCTCCCTCCATCTCCTTTCTCTTTCTTTCCTCTCTTCTCTTGTGATTTGACTCCCTTCCCCCATTCCTCTCTCCTTTCGTCTTTCCGTCTCTCCGTCCGTCAGCTCGTCTCTTCGTCTGTCTTTGTGTGCGTTTGTGTGTCCTTGTGTTGGTTATTCAATCAAAACAGCATATTAATTTAACAGCCATATTTCTCTTCTGTTTTAAATTTCTTTTACCCAAGCCCATTGCTATCCGTGTTTGCCATGCTGTTAACTCTAACACATAGTAGTGACGGTTCAAAGTAGTTATATAAATAACAGTGTTTTATTGCCATTCGCTCATCAGTCAGACCATCGTGCAAGTCCGACTTGTGGAACATGACCATAAGCCTTTCATAGATGTCTTGGAGACCCAGAGATGTATTTTGGTTCTTTTCTCCAGACTACTTCTCATCCCCTAAACCATACTGTGCTATGTCAGACCCTCTACACTCATCCGTACCTACCTTTACACTCTCACTGTGGCAACAAGGAAGACTTTCAGCTCAGACATATTCACCCACATTTGTGGTTCAGAAATGTGGACGTCATGCACATGCAGTCTTATGAGGCCCTTCTGCCTTTTTAATAAACACCCATTATCAACTCTGTTATAAAAAAAATCATTCCATTCATTTGTTCTTGTTATTCGGGGTCATCAGTAAGCATAATAAATAACCTTTTAAAAAAGCAAACCAATCTAAAAATAATCAGCTGATTTTTCATGTTTTTTTTGGCATTTTTTAACAAGTTTGTCAGTCATTCAGCACAAAATAAGTGTAAAGTCTAGTATGACTGTAATGCTGTGAAGGTGCTGTAAAAATAGCATAATAAATCTTTGGAAATCTAATGGCAGAATCCAAATCCCTATCCAGTAATATACAAAAAAAGTAATATAGAGAAACCAAGAGCCCATCTCGAACCGATTCAACTTGTCTCAGTTATTAAACTTTCCTGATGCTGCTGATTTTTTTTTTCTTGCTCAAAAGAGTGCAGGAAAGAAAGTTCTTTCTCCAGAGATATTAAATTAAAATGAAATGAAAAGCCAGAACTCTTGACTCCCATAGCTTAGGGATTCAGAAGTTATCTTACAGGACATATTTTACTGTCGTTGTTTGGAATCACAGATCTCAGCTGAACTTAACATTTGTGTAATACTGAAGACATTTATTAACTTCTAGTTAGTGTAAACTAATGTAAATGATCATATTTAATGACTATTAGCAACCACTTTGTACGATCAGCTGCAAATCCTTAGAAAGATGCGACATTGTCACGGTGGATCTGCAGCTAACTCTCCTTTCACTCAAATGAATACAATGTTCCTTCATTTACTTGCATATATAGTATCCTGTCCATGCAGTGTAAAGCCATGAAGTGTTGTTTCCTGTTATCTTTACCACTAAACAACTGACCTTAGTCGTAAAAGATCAAAGGTCAGTATCTGTTAAGGATTTGCTTATGGACTGGAAAAAATATTTTAAAAAGACAGATATTTGGGGGGAAAAACATATTCTTCTAATATGATAAAAAGAAAACAAAAAATGCATAAATAACAGCAGTCTGTACTGTATGTGTAATGTACATATATGTGTGAACAAATAAATATTTTAGGCCATCTTTCCCTAGAGCTGAAAGTGTCCCGTCATAAGTTGTGTTCGCACATAACCCAAGTCTGTGTTGCCTGTAGTCTTAATGTGTCCCCCTTTCACCCTGTTCTCGGGAAGAAGAGACCATGGAGGCTCTTACAGCTGAATACGAGGAGGAGGTGGAAGATGAGGAGGAGAGTGCAGAGGCAGCAGAGTCCGAGGCAGCTCTTGATGAGCAGCAGTGGAGTGGGGAAGAGCCCGAGCTGGACAGCCCCCAAGCTGAGCCCTTAGAGCAGGCAGAGGCCATAGACGAGGCCCAGGATCTAGACCTGGAGCCGGCTGAGGCAGCTAGTGCTACTGCAGAGAGCTCTATGGACAGAGAGGAGGAGGAAGCAGAGGGTGAGGAGAGCCCGGAGACAGGTGTGTCCTGCCCTCTGCTCTCCCTGCCTGCATGTTCCTGCATTGCCCACTGTATAAGAACGCAAGATGTGTACAAAGGAAATGTATAACTTATAAGCATTATAATTCAAGTGGAATGGCAAGTAATCCTCCCTGCGCTCTGCTGCGGCTGCAAGGCAACACAGGCTTGTTGGTGAAAAAAAGCCACATTGTTTTAACTTAACCTGGTTTTATTGTGTATTTTTGCTTATATTTTCTTTTACTTGCTGTGGTTTTCGGGGCCGGCCGTTTTCGTAGTGGTATGATGAAGTGAAGTGATGCTAATCGTGACGGTTGCTGGTTTTATTTTTTCCACCTGCTATAAGCTTCCAGATTTTTCATTGTGTTTATACATTGCCTAGTGCTGGTATGCCAGTGCTGTGCGCAGTTTTGTAGCCATGATTCATTCCTGCAACACGTGCATAAATCATTGGTATCATGAATCTGAGTACAGAGTTTGCAGGGGATTTTGTGTTGGCTGTCTCATGTTCAGTGTGGTGCAGTTGTTGGTAAAACCATCTCATCAAATGCATTTCTGTATCAGCTTAATTCCTAATTATTTCTCTTTTTTGGGTTGTTTTTGTCACCTTTAGCTGGTGACAGCATATAGCATTTATCTGTCATTTACCAGTAAAGTTCTTCCATGATTGTGCTAATAAACTGACATCTGAACATTTAAACCCTAGATTTTTCACAATAGTGAAAACTATTTAAATATTAAAAGCTTTAAACTTGACAAACTGACTAAACACTTCATTTTACTGAATGACAGAAATGTTATTTCACTTGGTATCTGATGGTTTTGAAGGTCAGCATGGATATTTCTCCCATCTGTTATTGCTTGTTTCCCATAAAGCAACATCACAGTTGCCTCATGCTGGTTTCCGTCACGCCACCATCCCATTTTATCATCCATCTGTGACTTGGTGGACCGCGTAATCTCGCCGTACTTCTTCATTGATGGCCGTACCATTGTGCTGTAAGTTTCTGAGGAGAGCTTTGCCTGTTTTTGTCATAGCTTTTCCAGACCCTGGCTTAATAGATATCTCATTCACAGCATGCTAAAACAATGCATTTCTGTAATGATCGAACAGCCAACTTACAGATATCCTTTCAGCTTTGAAGATGGAGACAGACAAGCAGGACAGTGGATCCATGAGCCCTGACAGCATTGGATCAGAGAAACGCCCAGAGGAGTTTTATGAGCCCCAGATCCAAGGGTTCTTTGCTGGTGAACGAGTTGTACCAGAGAGTCCCACCATGGATATGCCATCCTTTGTACCCCCAGATGTTCAAAGTCAAGCCAAGGAACCCGTCAGATCGCTCACACTTCAGCCTACATATGGTGAGCCGATTACAGTGTCAGAGAAGCAGCCATCAGTGGAGCTGGTAGAGTTCAGCAGCATCAGCTCTCCTGCTGATTTCACATCAGTGGGAGCCAAAGTTCAAGGAGGAGACTCAACAAGTGACACAAAAGACAGATCTGGGATGTCAGCCTATTTTGAAACATCAGCCATGGAGGTTAGTGAAGGTCCTCACAGTAAAGGTGAGGGTTATTACGAACTGAGTAGAGCTGGTGAAAAGCAGAGTACTGATGATACCAGTTCTCCTGAGATCAGCTACAGCACACTTGCTGAAGCTCAAGATAAACCTGAAGCTAAAAAAAGTACAACAGAAGACACTAGGGTATTTACAGTTCCTGACAGGAGTAATGACTGCAGGCTTTCCCCAGGTAAACTTGCCTTAGAGCAGAGGAGTTACTCACTTAACATCACCATAGGAGCAATGGATCAAAGTGGCCAAGGTAGACAAAGAAACTTCTCCCCACTGGCCACAGATATCATGTCATATACCAGTGGAAGCTTAGATGACTCAGCAGACTACCTTCCAGTTACCACACCATCTGCAGATAAGCCACCATCTTTCCCTCCACTCATACTTGAGACGGCAGCTTCCATTACTTCAGACTCCTCATCTCCTCCAAGGATCACAGAGCAGCCTCCAAAACCTAGTCCTGAACCGGAATCTCCAGAATCCCCTGAGCCTCCCAAGAATACATATAAAAATGGCACAGTAATGGCACAAGACTTGCCCGAAATGCTTGACCTTGCTGGTAACCGTTCGGGACTGCAATCAGAAAACAGTGACCCAGAAATCATTCGGAGGAAGTCGATTCAATCTGATTCTTCTGCCTTAAATTATGACCCACTGGCTAGCCTAATTTCAGGGGAACAGAGTCCTGGAGCTAGAAAGAGTGACAGCCAGCTGGAAGAGATGGGTTATTGTGTTTTTAGTGAATATTCAGGGCCCATGCCGTCCCCTGCAGATGTGTTCAGCCCTACAGACACTTCTGCACAAGTCTTCACCCCGTCTGTCCTGGAGGAAAAGGTAGCTGAGCAGGCAAGAAAATTAGCAGTCAGAGATGTGTCTTTGGAGGATAAGACACAGCCATCAGGAGTTGCTGATGCAGCTGAAGAAAAAGACCAGAAAGAAGAAGAGAGAAAAGATTCAGCTGAAGAAAATAAAAAGAACAAAGAAGATGATCAGATGATTACCTCTGTAAGCGAGACACCACTTGCTCAGCCCTGTGAGCCTTTTGTGACACCAACTGTCACTGTGACACTGGAGGAAGGTGGGAGGTCAGTGAGCGAGACTGAACGGCAAGCCAGCGGTGAAGGCTCAGCGTCAGAAACTGAGATTGCTGACTATGAGAGGCAGATCCGGAAACTGGAGATGGAGGACAGGCCTCTCAGTTTGGAGGAGGAGCGAGAGCTGCAGGAGCTTCGAGAGAAGGTGAAGCTGGTGCATCAGGAAGCCTATGAGGAAGTGGATGCTGAAGATGTGTACCAGCTGACTGGTGTGGCCAAGGACCGAATTGCCAGGCCTGTTAAAACTTCATCTGCCTCATCTGTGGAGAGCAATATCGATGATGACAAGCTGCTCTCCCCAGTGCTCTCACCCTCCAAACTTAAACAAAGAGAAATGTATGGCTCCCCGAAAAGATCAGCTTCACCTGTGTTAGGCATAAACAAAGATGAGAGAGAAGATCCAGAAAAGAAAATGAAGGCAGAGCAAGAGAAAGAAGCAGTCGAGAAGAAACTTAAAGAGGAGGAAGAAAAGAAAATCAAGGAAGAGGCAGAAAAGAAAGAACAAGAAATGGAAGAGAGGGAAGAGCAGAAAAGGAGAGAGAAAGAAGAGGCAGAGAGGATATTGAAGGAAGAAACAGAAAGGAAGGAGAAAGAACAGAAAGAGCAGGAGATGAGGGAGAAATTGGAGAAAGAAGAGAGGGAGTTGAAAGAAAAGCAAGAGAGAGAGCAGAAAGAAAAAGAGGAGCGAGAGTTGAAAGAAAAACAAGAAAGAGAGCAGCGTGAGAGAGAGGAGAGGGAGTTGAAAGAAAAGCAAGAGAAAGAGAAGAAAGCGAAAGAGGAGCAAGAGTTGAAAGAAAAACAAGAAAAAGAGCAGAAAGAAAGAGAGGAGAGGGAATTGAAAGAAAAGAAAGAGAAAGAAGAAAAGGAGTTGAAAGAAAAGCAAGAGAGAGAGGAGAGAGAAAAGAAGGAAAAGGAAGAAAGGGAGAGAAAAGAAAGAGAAGAGAGGGAAAAGATGGAACAAGAGGAGAGAGAAAGGAAAGAAAGGCTGGAAAAAGAAAGAATAGAGAAGGAGTTGAGAGAGAAGGAAGAGAAAGAAACAATAGAAAGGCAGCTGAAAGAAAAGGAAGAGCGTGAGAAGGAAGAAGAGATGAACACAAAAGTTGCAGACCAGCCTGAAGTGGATGCAAGACAAAAAGAAGCTGATGCAATAAAGCCTGCTGAGGTTGAGAAGATGAAGGACAAAGGCGACGTGACGAAGGAAATACCCGAGGCTCATGCTGCCATTGAGTCTGTGGTGACAGTTGAAGATGATTTCATTACTGTGGTCCAAACCATTGATGAAGCCGAAGAGCCGGGCCACAGCGTTCGTTTCTCTGCCCCACCTGAGGCCGAAGCAGTTTGCATTGCTGCCCAGAAAGAAGAAGAAGAAGAGGAAGAAGAGTCTGTGGAGCTGGCTCAGGAAGCGGACATAGAGGCTGCCAGTTTAGAGGAAATGGGAGATGTTCCTGAAATTCCCGGCTCCCCCGAGAGGGAGGCTCAGACCATAGAAACAGAAGGACCAACAGAAAGCTATGATAGAGATGAAACCACAATGGATGACTCCATTCTGGACAGCTCCTGGGTTGACACTCAAGGTGAGATCACCTTTTTTGGTTCTTCTTTTTATTCCCTCTTGTCAGCTTCAAATACACAAACTGAATAAAGTCTCATGCCCTATTTTCCACACTGCAGATGACGATAAGAGTATGGTAACGGAGCACACTGAGCCTTTGCCCAAGATGTCTAGTCCGGTCAAAAAACCTGCTGTGGTCCAGAACAAACTGGCACAACAGTGGAAGACAGAGAAACAGGAAAAGCCTGTTAAAGCCAAGACTAAGGGGGGGCGGCCTAAGGGACGAATCTCGACTCCAGAACGCAAACCTACCCGCAAAGAACCTGCCTACATCCCCAAAGAGGAACTCAAGAAGAAAAAAGGTTATTGTAATTTTATTTTTCGTCGTATGTAAAATAAAGTCAATAACTGAAGCAATAATCATTGTTAAATAATGTTCAAGTCAGCTGCTCCTCAAACACAGCACTCTGTGTATCTGACTGTTTTGTATGCAGGCTTTCTTATTGAATAGATAGCTAATATTCAGTATGCATGAACCGTACACAGGCTTTCTGTGGTGTTTTCCGTATTATAACACGACTGTCTCTGTCTGTGGTTGCACTCCTCTGCTGTTGTCACTGGTCCTCTTTTCTCCGATAATGCAGCAGTGATAAAGAAGGCTGACCTGGCCAAAAAAATGGAGACTCGGACTCAATCCCCGTCCAAGAGGACTGCGGGGAAAGCAGCAGTCCGCCAGACCCGTCCTATCCAGCACCACTCCTGCCCCAGGAGAATAACCACAGGTGACACGTTGCCTTGGTCTGTCACACAGCTGGTGCTTGCTGCAGGACAGTCACCGCAACAGCATTCCCTGTCTCGCCTCCGCTTCATTTTTGTTTTATTGGTTGTTTAATGTTATTAGTTTTGTTAGTCATTTGTTTTCAAATGCATTTATTTTGTGTTTCATCATAATAAAGATTGACTTTCATTAATATTTTCTTTGGATTCATTTGTGTATTTTTTGCTTTTTTTGTGTTTTTTGTTCGTTCTCCGAGCTAACAAATACTGTCTCACTTGTGTTCTCTGTTTTAAGCATTTGTTTGTGCTTACACCTATGCTCATATATACATGTGTCTAAGAAGGCACAGCACACTTCCCTTAACTACAGTATTGTTAACTTAAATAATACTTTAATTCCTAACACATTCATAAAGATGTTATTCTTTATGAATACATCTTTCCTTCATAAAATCTTTTTTTGCAGTTTGTATCTAGGTTCTCTGTCAGCTGCTGGTGTCCAGCTGACTTGTCACAATAATGAATCTTGTCAGTAAAGAAACTATAGACCTTCACAACCTCGATGGTCTTTTAAATTACATATCCAGTTTAGCCATTTCCAACTTGTGGTATCTTCTCCGTGGTGCTAAAAGCACTTTTCCACTCTGAGTACTGAAAGCACTTTTTACTACAAGCTACTTTAATATAGTCTATGCCTTGAAGCATTTTCTATTACACGCACACTGTCACTACGATCAATGCATCGGGGGCAATATGGGGGCCTCAGCATCTTGCCCAAGGACACGTCAATATGAAGACCAGAGGTACCAGAGATTGAACCACTGACCTTCCGGATGGTAGACAGACTTTGCTAAGTGACAGCCACCCTTTAACTTATTACTAGGTTTGCTAATGCTGCTCTGACCCAGAGGCAGTTTGCTCTCCATTTTCCCCTGACGGACTGAATTCTGTGTCAGTGATGAGGAAAGCTCAGTATACTGCTGCAATGCCCCAATTCGATTTTTTTTTTTTCCAAGGTTGCCTTACATAATACAAAATCCCCCATTCTGTGTGATATCTTGCCAAATCTTTGCAGAACAAAGCTGTCAAGAGAGAAACATCCAGCTCCTATAGAACATTGAATTTGGCATATTGCTTACCATGCCACATTTAAGAATGCAAAGTTGGATGTCTGTAATTTTTACATTTTATGTAATGGGAACATATTCTTGCAAGGATATAAATATGGGGGTAATCCTCCAAAGTAGGGCATTTAGAGAGCCCTAACTCCTTCTCCTTCAATGTACGAAGGTTAACGCACAAATTCTTCTGAAGTATTTTTGTTTCCCTGAACTTCTCTGTCTGTCTGTCTCCGTCCCTCAGAGGTCCTACCTGACAGTCGTCAGCCTCTCAGCGTTGCCAGACAGTCTCGTGACAGAGCATCGGTAAGTATACTCAACAAACCTAACAATGGCACGACCTCTGGCACAAAAAACACTGAGAGAGATTCCAAGAAAACTCTGCTGGCAGTCAGCATGAATGAACAATTAAATTATAGGCATAGAGAAACTCAATGGATACTGAACACTATAAACAGGCAGAACCTTTTTTTGGTGCAACATATTTGAAACTTTTGCTTTTTTGCTATTAATATGAAACCGCTAATACACATCTTGACTTCTGCAGGATCTGAAACAAAAAGCATCTCGGTAATTTTGAAAAAACAATTATCAGTAGAATCATTAAAATGATGTTATTTCCTAGGGTGACTTGCGGAGTTCAAAAAAAAAAAGTCTCAAAAGACATTAACACAATAACACATCACATCCAGATAACGCAAATGCTTTGTCCTTCCATCTACACACTAACACGGGCAGGTGTTGCATTAGTTTTTTGTTCATATTTCATGAAGAAAATTATTAATGGTGGTTACATTTTGTAAAATGTTTCCTCTTCTTGGCATATTTTAATGGGTTTTTGCACAAGTAGTGAAGACAGACGCATTTGGAGTGTTTATTTTGCTGAGTGGGTGTTGAACCAACCTGTGACATTTCTCCAGTGCCTGTGGTCGTGACTCCATTTCACTCCTCCGCCATGGTAATGACAGTTATTGTGTCTAAAAGAACATGCTTTCTATATTTCCTAAATGTCATGTCATCACAGCATACTGAAAGTGTCTTCTAATACCATGCTCTGCAGTGTAGCCCGTTGCTGTTGCATGGGCATGATGAAGAGTATCCCTCACGTTCTTAAGTTTTGTTTATTTGTTTGATATTTTCATGTCCCATGAGTTTTCAGTTTCTTACTAAAATGAATGTGCAAGAGGAGCTGCTTTAATAGATTACATAGTAAATTGTTCCACATGATTCATGAGATCATGTGCATTCATGATGCATGTTGTAGCAGTGGTATTTTCACCACTTTTTGTCATCCTGTGTTCTTTATTTTGTTTTCATGCGCCTCACCAACCACGCCTCTTTGTTGTACCATCTCAGTGCCATGCCCATCATTTACCGTTTACAAAGATCCCCACCTTCATATCCAGAGCGGCTGCCTCGCTAGATAGACCTCGTCCATCCTCAGCAGAGCCTCAGGGCTCCACAGAATTACAGAAACAAATAGCTAAGGTAGGTGGATGGAAGAGTGACAGGGTTCCTGCACAAGTCCTGGAAATTTCATACATGTTTTCATGCAAACATGAATATTATTTGCTTTAATTTTGTAATATTGCTTGCAAACGATATCTGTTGTTTCACATTGAATTAAAAAGATAAACCTCAGTCTGCCTGACTGGCCTAACAATGCGCTCCCTGTATGCTTTCCAACAGGATGGTGGGTCACGGAGCCCAGAGAAGAGGTCTTCAGTGCCACGCCACACCTCATTTATGAGTCGCCGTGGGCCCCATGACCATGAAGAGAGCTCTACCTCTATCACTAGCTCTGGCTCTACGGCTCCTCGCAGGCCCACATGTAGGGTCCAGTTCCCCTAAACTGTACAAAGTATCAGCATTTAGTTTACGTTAGGTTGTCTAAAACGAAACTCTTGATAGCCTCCAGTGTGCGATAAATGCTACTAATTCAGTCTTTACTACTGTTGATCAATTTTAGAAAAATATTTCTAGAAAGTGAAAAGCACACTCATAAGGCCTTATGCTTGATTATTTTAAGAAGTCCCAGCTGACATCTGCTAATGAGTGATTTTTGCATACTCGCTCTATTTCTGTCTGTCTTCTGGCATCTTTAACATTTGTTTTTTTATATTAATACTTAATTTACTTTTATTACAAAGCCAAAATGTTATGTTGGACTATTAGCGTGCACTAAAACTCCTCTTTTTCTTCATTCTCCATCACTAAATCCAAAACTTTTGATTTTTCCCTTTCTCCAGCATTTCGCACTGAGATGAGGGCAGAACACAGGACAGGGCGAGCTCCTAGCATGACAGGTAATTACAGACTATTTCTACTATTTCTAGATATAAATTAAGAGCATTTTGTAATTTTGTGCTGTGGACTCAAAATATTTTGAATAAAAGGAATTGCAGCCTGTCTTCACCTCCACCTCCATCACCTGTATTTGTCATCTTACCAGTTACAGAATCAGTGCGCTCACGTTCAGCTCGCAGTGGCCACTCCACCCCACGCACCCCTGGCTCAACAGCCATCACCCCAGGAACTCCTCCCAGTTACTCATCATCTTCGAGGACCCCCGGGACCCCACGCTCCCTCAGTCTGATTTGTCAGGAGAGGAAGGTGGCTGTGGTCCGTACCCCACCCAAGTCACCTGCAACAACACCCAAGCAGCTCCGTATTATCAACCAGCCACTCCCTGACTTCAAGAATATCAAGTCTAAGATTGGCTCCACAGAGAATATCAAGTATCAGCCTAAAGGAGGACAGGTAACACTTTTACTTTGTCCAGAAATCTGCAGCTTTTTTTAACTGCTTGCTAATTTTCTTCCATCTTCACATTTGGTTTTACTGCTTATTGTAGTTTCCTTTTTTCCTACCTCTCCCTTCTGCACTGATCTCAGAGACAGAAGCTGCCATGTATTTTATTTTTGTTTCAGGAAGTTACATGTAATAGAAATAAAAAGTATATTAGGTATATATAGGTAGATTTACTGAGCATGCAAAGAAACTTAATGCTTGCCTCCTAGCAGATTTTACTCAGGATTTGACCTTTGAACCATAAAGCAACAACAAAACATTCAATAGGAGGAAAAAATTGAGTCAAATAACTGTTTCATATGGATCTGCAAGAAAAATCTGTACAATATATTTACAGACCACTGATCTGTGATGAGGTCTGCTTTACCATTCCTCGTATAAATAATATTATAAGGTTTTGTCTAACATCTTCTGTCTTTTTCTTCTGCTTTAAGATGCTTATTTCCCATGTGTTTCCTCCCGTCTCTAGGTCCTCGCTAAAAGTCCTGCTTTAGTCTTTTAGTTTCCCTTGCCTGCTGCTAGCTCGTGAATAATCTTGCCCATCCATCATCGTAAAAAAAAAAGAGTACAAAATATTACATAATGATGTTTTGTATAAGAAAAAAGGAAAATCACACGTAATTACATGTGTCCATTGGTTAAATTTACAATGTATACAATGTAAAGTGTAGCGTGTTAAACTTTTCCTTTACCTGATAGACTATCCTAAAATGTACTTCAACTTATAATGTTGATTTTAATGATATATAAACCTATTGGACATGTGATTTATCATCTAAACTATTTATATGGTGAATCAAGACCTACAGCAGCTTAGCAGTTCTTTACCACTTCTAGATATTTTCAGTTCCCAGTCTGATTTTGTGGCTGTCTTCCTCTGTTGTCTCTATGTGAAGCATTAGTTCAGATATCAGTTGCTGCTGTCAGTGAAAGTAAAAGTATGCTTGCGTTAATCAGATTGCAGAAAAATTTGTCTTCAAGAGCTGTAAATGTTGCTCTGTGTCTGATGGATGAAAGCAGTTTGATATATCTGTTGCCATCAACACAGTAGACCGAGGCTCTTTTTCTCTGAGTTTAATATAGACTAATATAGACTGCCACCTGATGGCAGGTTAAAAAGTCATTTTAACATTGTTGTGATTGATTGTGAGTTTATCCCAAAGATAAACACTGAGATAAAGGTCTAAAGAATGATTTCAAAATATGTATATATACATTTTTTACAATTTTAAAGCAGTAAATGCTAGCTTATGTTATGTCAGCTTTATTTTTACCTGTGATTTCTCACCACCAAGCAGTTCTCCATCTAGAGATTTCAGTAAACAGAAAATGACATGACTATGACACCTGAGCGAGAGTCTGAACTCTGAGCAGTATTGTCCCGTAAGCGTTCCTCCTGGCTCTCTAAAGCAAAGACAGCAGTTCAGCAAAATCAGAATTACAAATCTTGTTTTCTGTTGCTGCACAGAATCTGCATTAGCACAGTGTCTCGGGGTACATTTCTTACATTTTGACAAATGTCTCGAGTCTGAAACACAAAGGCAGCACTGCACCAGGAAGCAATGTGTCTGTAGCCATCAGTTCCTACAAGCCTTTGCTGATGACCTGATTAGGAATCTAAGTGTTTGGCTGGCATCTTTATGACTTAGCAGGCCTCTGAGCTGCTCTGTGCAGTCAGCCATAAAATAGGGAGGGATCATGTTCCAAATGCCAGCCTGTCATCTGCAGGAGAAACACGCTTGAGCTTCTCTGGGGGGGGGGTTAGCATGTGTACAGCATTACTGTTTATGCTTTGTCAAAGTGTTCATAACTAGCTTCATCAGTGTTTGCAATGTAAATACTCAATTATACAGTCACATCACTCACTGTGGATGTGGAAGTGCTTGGCCAATATTTCAGTGTGGATTTTGCTCCACTGTGTGTTAGTTTGCTTGTGTGTGATTTTGAATACGTCATGCTTTTGTGTATTTCTTATCTGTAACACAGATAGCAGATACATTGACTAGGGGGTTATCTCCCTGTTAGATAGACGCGGCTATTTATCAAATGCATCTATTGAATTTGCACAGATATCTGATCCTTAATGGGAATTATTCTCCTTATTGTGTAGTTGTTCCTTCTGATTACAGGTGTTTGTTTCACACATGAGCATGCTGTCTTCAGACAAAGTCTTTTGATTTTGGAATCAGCATAGATTAATGCAGTGCGTTATTCGTCTTCAGTGGTAGTTTGATAAGTTGTTGAGGTTCAGAGGTCTATGTTTATGCCCATAAATGAAACTGAATATAATGACTGATATCAGTACTGATATTTGGTGATTTAAAAAGCTAATATACTGTAAATATGTTCTTTAATATTTCTTTTAGCCACACAAAACATTTGTTTTGTGTAGTTATTTGTCATTGTTTTATTATCACAGCAAATCATGGATTACTCAACGCTCAGCTCGACTCTGATCAGATCAGCTGAGATCTTGAAGTTGCAGAGTGCGCACTGGTGGACCATCAACACCCATAACATTGTTAAAGGATATTTCTCCTGTCTCATCTCTATTTTTTAAAATGTTAATTTATCAGCAGTTATAAAGAGTGATACTTTTTATAATTTCGGGCTATATGTCGGGCCTACTGACACATTGGTCAAATTGTATTAATCTTCACATTTTAGTTTAGATTTAAAAGACACCTTGATGCATATTAATAGAAGCATTTATAATTATACAATTACAAATCTATCCATCCATTTATTTTCTTACCTGCTTACCTGCCTTGGCTGCTATATAGTGAGAAGCTTGGCAAAGAATTATCATATATAATGATCTTTAACACTTGCATTAATGCTCCTGTTAATGTCTCCAAGGTTCTTTTAACAAAAGCAAATAACTTGAGAATATCATTGAGTGTTAATTATAAGAGAAAAATGGAAATACAAATAGAAAACTTTAGGACATTTGAATGAAACAAATGATTGATTAAAGTATTTGTTTAACTGGAGCCTTTATTGCAGTACAGTGTTATAAACATTCATTGTTGAAATGGTCCTCTAGTGTCACTATTGTACCACTGAAGTAGTACAAAATTATAGATAGCGCATAATTTTACCTCTTTTTTTAAACTTAATGAAAATTAAAAAGCCAAACTAGTGTGACAGCATTTATATTGTTGCAAATATTTATAGACAGTAGTCACATGACATGATGGAAGTGTACTCCTCACCTTAATATTCACAGCACCCTCAAAGATCCAAATAGTGTTACTATAAGCAGCTCCTGTAGTGAGCCTCCCCCAGCCCACAGCAATATAGCAAGCCTATACTCAGCTACTGACCTGTCTAATGACTGTCCTCATAGAAACAGAAGGACCCAGATGGGCCAACAGAGGCCAAACGCAGGGCCTCTTTGATCTGGAAGTCAGTGCTGCGCCTCATCTCTGTTACTCTGTGTCTGTCTGCGGTACACAGCGTGACCTGGACGCAGGACCTGCTGGTATACCTTATCACTTTTAATTATAGCACTTTGAATAAAAAGTCCGGAAACCTTTGTCCCAGTGGAATAATTAAAAAGAAAGCATTTACTATGTGTAATTTTACTCATTAATATCTTGAAAAGGTAATTTGATTGATTAAATTTAAATTCAAATGAGCCATTAATATTAACAATACAAAAAACTATTTTAGAGCCAATTAATTATTACGTGGCCACTGCCTTTTGTCTTTTGATTGATTATTGAATTTTAAAGTGCTGAAGAAAGTCCATCGCACAGAGCAGCAGCAGAACGTGTTTGCGTAGCTGCTTTACATAGGATCGAACCAGTCACATCAAAAAATCAAAAGGCAGTATTTTTCTTTTTTTTTCTTAATATTTTAGTAATCATCATGTTGAAATTGTACAGTACTGAGGAAAAGTCTTAAGCCACCCCTCATTTGGGAAATATGTACAATGATTTACTGAAATGTGTGCAAACATATAGTATAAAAAACAAAAACTGAGTTTGTACAATTCTAAGTCAACATTTGGTATGCCCACCTTTATTCTTCAACACAGCCTAAACTCTAAGGCAACCTTTCTTTCAGTAGTGTTCAGGAATAGTTCTCCAGGCTTCTTGAAGAACAGTCAAAGCTCCTCTTTTGATGTTGGCTGCCTTTTGCTCTAATCTCTGTCAAGATGATCCTACATTGCTTCAATAAAGTTGAGGTCTGGACTCTGGGGAGGCCAATCCCTGATTGATTGGGTTTCATTGTGTGTTTTTCTATTTTGTTATGCTTTTATTGCATTGGCATTGTGTTTGGGATCGTTTTCATTTTGGATAAGGAAGCCATTGCCAATCAAATGCTTTCCAGATGCTATGGCATTGTGGATCAAAATGCTAAGATACTTTTCTGTCCATAATACACAAGAACCGACAACCAGCTAAATAAGAAATAAGAAAAAATTTAGCATCAAACAAAGATGGAGCCTCTAAGAAGTTTTACAGATGGCTATAGAAACTCACTGTTGTACCTACTGACTATTTTAACCAATAGGTTCATCGTGTTCATCATGTTCTTCCTTATGAATGGCATCTTGGCAACAAACCTTTCATTGAGACCAATTCTGATGAGTAATCAGTAAACAGTAGATGGATCAACTGAAAGATCAAATGAATCTCTCGGGTCATGTGTCAGGTCTTTGGTGGAATTTTGACTTTCCGATACTGTTCATGTGTTCAAATAGTCTTCTTCTTGTGCAGTTTCCTCAAACTTTTTAAGAACACACTACACACCATGCTGAGATGTGTTTTTGTGACAGCCTGCTAGTAACAAAGAGCCTAAAGAGACAATTTAATTCATGTATTTATTTATCAGTTCATTTATGTATTTATTCTTTGAAAAGTTGTCTGTTATTTGTTGATAATACCTGGGTCCATCTCTTGCGTGAGGTGCCTTATTTATGCTGAAATTATTCATTAAAACTATGAAAGATCTCTGGAAAGCCTGGTGAACTATTGCGCAGGACCATTAAACATTACAAGAAAGTCTGGCTTCAAAGTGAAAGAAAATGTGAAGAAATGTGCGTTGGCTTGAGACTTTTCATAAAGAGAAGTCAAACAAATACTCTGGTTGGCAGACTGATGACTCATGGGAAGAAAATTGAAAAACTCTATTTGTTTCAACATGAATGCAAGAGGTACAGAAAACAGTTAAAGAAAACACAAACTTGTGATTTCTCATTCTTTAAAGCATTAATCATGCTCCAGAACAATAGAAATGTGTGCACTGACACTTTTTCAGTATGCTGATCATCAGTATCCGGTAGTCCCTAGAGTATTAGACAGTGCGATCAAGCATACGAAGATAATACACAGTCATTCCTATCTACCATTTAAGAGGTCCATATATCTCTGCATGTTTCCATAGATTCATATTTTAAACAAGAGGCAGGACTTCACACCATCACTGTCAAAGTGCAGCTCCAAGGATAATCTGAAGCACTCTCCTCGTGGAGCCAATGTATGTACCCTTCAAGCTTTGCCTTCCTCATTAAGAGGATGGGTGAATGCCTTATACAGGGAGTGCAGAATTATTAGGCAAATGAGTATTTTGTCCACATCATCCTCTTCATGCATGTTGTCTTACTCCAAGCTGTATAGGCTCGAAAGCCTACTACCAATTAAGCATATTAGGTGATGTGCATCTCTGTAATGAGAAGGGGTGTGGTCTAATGACATCAACACCCTATATCAGGTGTGCATAATTATTAGGCAACGTCCTTTCCTTTGGCAAAATGGGTCAAAAGAAGGACTTGACAGGCTCAGAAAAGTCAAAAATAGTGAGATATCTTGCAGAGGGATGCAGCAGTCTCAAAATTGCAAAGCTTCTGAAGCGTGATCATCGAACAATCAAGCGTTTCATTCAAAATAGTCAACAGGGTCGCAAGAAGCGTGTGGAAAAACCAAGGCGCAAAATAACTGCCCATGAACTGAGAAAAGTCAAGCGTGCAGCTGCCAAGATGCCACTTGCCACCAGTTTGGCCATATTTCAGAGCTGCAACATCACTGGAGTGCCCAAAAGCACAAGGTGTGCAATACTCAGAGACATGGCCAAGGTAAGAAAGGCTGAAAGACGACCACCACTGAACAAGACACACAAGCTGAAACGTCAAGACTGGGCCAAGAAATATCTCAAGACTGATTTTTCTAAGGTTTTATGGACTGATGAAATGAGAGTGAGTCTTGATGGGCCAGATGGATGGGCCCGTGGCTGGATTGGTAAAGGGCAGAGAGCTCCAGTCCGACTCAGACGCCAGCAAGGTGGAGGTGGAGTACTGGTTTGGGCTGGTATCATCAAAGATGAGCTTGTGGGGCCTTTTCGGGTTGAGGATGGAGTCAAGCTCAACTCCCAGTCCTACTGCCAGTTTCTGGAAGACACCTTCTTCAAGCAGTGGTACAGGAAGAAGTCTGCATCCTTCAAGAAAAACATGATTTTCATGCAGGACAATGCTCCATCACACGCGTCCAAGTACACCACAGCGTGGCTGGCAAGAAAGGGTATAAAAGAAGAAAAACTAATGACATGGCCTCCTTGTTCACCTGATCTGAACCCCATTGAGAACCTGTGGTCCATCATCAAATGTGAGATTTACAAGGAGGGAAAACAGTACACCTCTCTGAACAGTGTCTGGGAGGCTGTGGTTGCTGCTGCACGCAATGTTGATGGTGAACAGATCAAAACACTGACAGAATCCATGGATGGCAGGCTTTTGAGTGTCCTTGCAAAGAAAGGTGGCTATATTGGTCGCTGATTTGTTTTTGTTTTGTTTTTGAATGTCAGAAATGTATATTTGTGAATGTGGAGATGTTATCTTGGTTTCACTGGTAAAAATAAATAATTGAAATGGGTATATATTTGTTTTTTGTTAAGTTGCCTAATAATTATGCACAGTAATAGTCACCTGCACACACAGATATCCCCCTAAAATAGCTAAAACTAAAAACAAACTAAAAACTACTTCCAAAAACATTCAGCTTTGATATTAATGAGTTTTTTTGGGTTCATTGAGAACATGGTTGTTGTTCAATAATAAAATTATTCCTCAAAAATACAACTTGCCTAATAATTCTGCACTCCCTGTATAATTCTAGTTAGTCCAATTCCCAATAAATATTTTGATTCATATCTCTTTAGGTAGTGTACAACATGTTGCTTCTTGTTGTGTTGTGCAGTATATGGGTAGGTTAATAGTATCAAAGTGAGCTAGTTTGTATATTACCCCCCTTTTCACTGTAGTTTGGCTCTCGGTTCTTAATTTTAGATACAGTTGTCTCTTTTCAACTATAGTTCAAGGGGTGACAAATGTCACTTGTATTATAGGTTATATATTACTGGCATTATGAATGACCAACAACAACATAGCAAGGAGGATGCATGCTTCTGACTTTTTTCTAATATTTAGCCGACTGTCTAGCACAAAAATGACCTGATGGTTAAGAGAAAGATCCACTCAGTTGACTATAGCCTTAGCTAAAATGCTAAAGTATACTTGAACATGCAGTCCTGTTGGATCCATATGAATACTGTAGCCTAACTTTTCTTTAGCACTTTACCCCAAAAAACCCCCGTCATGTATCTGTGATTAGTTTGACATTTAATCCTGCACTATTGTGTGTATTAGGTCTAGTCCTACATTTCGTGTAGAATAATACGAATAATAGTGAGTCGACAATAGATTAAATGTGTTTTTCCTTCCCCAGAAATCTCCCACTAGTTGAGTTCTCTTTTTCTTTCTATCCTCTTCTTCTATTTTTTCCCCTTTTTCCTCCATTTATTTCCTTCTGAGGGTTCATAAAATGCTTGTTTCCTCACTTTAGTTTATCCCACAATTCTAGGTCACATGAGATATAATAGGTCACATGCTATGCTATAGTGATGGTGCTTTGTGGCAAGACGAGGTTTGCATATCTTGTGGATATTCTGTGGTGTTACAAGCATGAATAATCTGCTCTCATTATTCATTTAGTTTGCTACCTTGTGTTTAGGTTGCATTAAGAAGAAAGACAAAAATAATTCCTCTTTTAAAGAAGGGGAATAAATTCTCTGTTATATTTAGCTATTAAAAATTTATTGATAGTGTAACATTTTACTGGCAGTGGGTGGAAAGTTATGGTTCGATGTCCATTTATAGGTCACGGGAGCTGTTTAATGAGACCACTTGTGCATACCCGATGTTTGAAGGGAAGTAACAGCAGAAAACCTTGTGCTAATTGAGAACTGAATGAAAACACTTCCTCTTTGTCTATGTCTGTTGCATATTAAAGAAATTCTCAATATAGCATAAGAAAGGACGTCTGATCCCCCACAAATGAGATATTCTTTATATGTTCTTTATTGCCTCTGGTTGTCTTGAGCCCATCGGCACATAAGCATTGTTCCAGCAGTGTTTTGAACCGAGACTGATTGTCTTCCATATTCTTTGAACAGATGTCCACATATTTGAAAGCACTCCTTGTGTTTCATTAAGCGGTGAAGGAAAAGGAAAACAGTTCAGAGGCCACATACCCGAAAGTCTCCGTTGTCCTCATCTTTTCTAATTCACAAAATGTGTAAGAAGTGTATGCACTGTCACTTCTTTATCTGGTGTAAACCCCCATTGCTTTTGCTGTGCTGTCGTATAAAAATGAAAGCTATTTATTTGTTGTTTCAGTACTGTTCCAACTCTGCTTTGTCTGCATCTCACTCCTGCTTTTTCTCCTTGCAGCTACAGAGAGTCAGCACACGTCACAACACACTCACATGTTCATCATCCTCAATCCCTAAAGTAGTGGCCTCAAATCAAAGAACTTTCAATTGTGTTTTTAGCTTCTAAAGGTTCATCAGTTGTTGCATTTTGGTACATAACCAAGGCTCACAGACTGTCACAGCTCACGCCATGAGTCAGATCAAATTGTCTTTTCCTCTGAGCTTAAAGTGATCGTATCAGTTGAATGATGTTTGTCCTGGGCAACAGGGAAACTACTAGTCCAATTGTACCGCCAAACACAGTCAGACATCTATTTAAACAGTGGGAGTATACAAACTGTTTAAAAGACTTAAGCCCAAGCGTTTTCCCACCTCATTCCTCACCTCCACCCTGCAGGTTTTCATCCCCAGTGTTAAACTGGACTATAGCCATGTTCAGTCTAGGTGTGGGTCCTTGGACAGGCGTGGCTACTCGGCAGGAGGTGGAAACGTGAGTCTTGTGCTGCAAGCCCATTGTGTCAGTGTTGTTGTCGGTATTATTTATGTGCCGTGCTGTGCTGTGTTTCCTCTGTGTTTTCCTGTATTTTTATTTTGCCTTACTGTTTCTCAGTTTAATAGTTAAGTCACTCATTCATTTGCAGTGCTCTTACTAGACTGCTCTTCATCTTTGCATTATTCTCCACCAGTGGTTTGTGTCCTGCAAGTAATGATACCAAGGGCTGAATGTGTCTGCCTCCAGAACCTGACATTTGACTAGTCTGCTGACTTAGCTTCTAAGGGCACTAGCTAATATTAGGATGTAGCCAAGTTATCAGGAGATTAGAAAAAATATATCCTTTTCAAAATGCGGGCATGTTAAAAAAAGCTAAGTCTTCGTCAGATGATAGCCAGTGGTTTCAGTATTGCATTTTACCAAATGCAATGTCTTTATGATCCCCATCTTGACTTTGTAACTGCATGCAGACACAGCCTGCTTGGACTACAAGTTCAAAAACAAAACAAAACAAATAAACCCAGAAAGCTTCTGGTACCAAAAGCTCCTTCCTGCTTGTACATATTCATGTTTGTTACACTTTTCTGCTTAATGCTTTTCTAATCCTATATTGTATTTTGTACTGGACAGAGAAGCTCATCAAATCTTAATGAATTTTCTTTATGTACGATGAAAATAAAGCTAATAAAGGCTTTCTTCTTCATATGCAGAAACACACAGAAGAGAAAGTAGACTTAGTGCTTAACAAAATTAGCCCACTCATTGCTAGCAAAACTCTTGCCAGCATCTCTCATCCACAACAGGTAGCACGCTGCATGAAGCACTTGATTAAGACTGATTACAGCCATCTGAAGGCAGCAGGTATAGTGTGCGCTCCATCTGCAGTTTCTGATTTGAATAATGCACATTAACAATGCACAGTTATGCAAGCTTAATAACAATGAGACAGTTAAAACTTATCTCTTGACTTTATATCACTTCCCTCAGAATGATCTGTTCCCATAAAACCTCTTTTTATTTGATTCTTGCTACAGCAGCTGAAAAAAGTAGTGCCAGGAACATTTATAAGGTCAGTGCTTTTGGCACAGCAGATATTATCTGTTCAGGTGACTGTAGTGATTAAATTCATCTGTTGTGTAACAAGAAACAGCTATTATTCTGTGCCCAGTTTTACAATAGCGGCCTCAAAGTAGTGAAATCAGAGTTGGCATTGTGTGTATTATTCTGTATTCTTACATGTTACTTGTAATCGCTCGTCTTTAATTATCTGCAGAAAACCGCCGTCAACCTAAAGAGACACGTGGTAGCACATTTGCTCATATATTGCAGCATCTTAGTTTTGAGAGTCTCAAATAGAGTGTCAGTACACATCAAGTGAAGAATAGCGCAAAGGCCGCTCAACTGACAGTTCCTGCAGATTTTTAGGACAAGCCCAGCACAAGTCAAGGTCGCTCAGGAGAGCGAAGGTGGAGAGCGGTGGTTGGCTGAGTTGCTGAACGTAAGGACATTAAATTGCAGATTAACATTTGCAATCAAACATTACTAAAAGTTGTTGCATATAACTGTGCATAATTTCATGAGAAGTGCTCTTTACTCTTCCCTCTGTTGCAAATTATTATATTTGGAGATTACATCAGCTCCCGTCAGTGTATAAAAGAGCCAGTTCGTATTGCCTCTGATAAATTAGACTTTAAAAAAACTCACTAGAAAACTGAGGCAAAGGTTTGAAAAAATTAAAGCCATAATTAACTATTAGTCAGAAAATCTTTATTACATTTGATATAAATAAAGAAAACAATGTCATTTCTCCAAATTAAGCATGCAAACACTCAATTATTGCAGTTCTCTTTTGAGAAACAATTAAAAATGGATATCGTACTACTCTGCTAATGTGTAAAATCTACACCAATCATCGGCAACATTAAACCCACTGATTGCTTAAATAAAAAAAACATGTATCACAGTGTTATTACGAAAAGTGTTATAATTGTTTAGTAATCTTATTATGAAAAATGTGCAATTAATGAAGGTTCTTACTGTTAAAGACTTTGGATCCTTGTGTTCATCAATGATACTTTTACATGTATAACCTACATAAGAAGGCATACTAGCCTTTTTCAGTGGTAGCAGCCTTTCCCAGCAGACCAATGTGCTCCACCAGGCCACAAAAACTCTTCAGCAATGACTTTAAGAGACCAAAAGTCCAAGGTGACGATCCTGGCTCCAAGATCCCTAATGATGATCTGCAGCACACAGAAGAAACTTGATCCACAGAGACTCCAGCACACTAAAGGACCCTAAAGGACCCACTACCATCATCATACAGGGCCTCCATAAGTCCTAATGGGTCCAAGGTGCTTTGTACAAAGACCTTCAGAAAGATGGTTTTTAATGTTGTGTGTGATTGGTGTTTTCACTTCTTAGTAGAACTGATAAATTAAGCAATCATGCGCATCTGAAGAAAAATGCATGTATCTGGTTTATGTTCAGTTATATGAATAGGTCAAGAATTTGCATTTGCAGAAGGTACTGTGTTATGTAAGAAATCAACACATACCATACAAATGAAAAACATCAACAGTGGGGTTAACAGATGCCTAAGTGACATGACTACAGGAGCGATGTGCCAAACAGTAGCCTGATGTTCACCCACGCTGACACAAAGCACTTATAATCTCTTCTCTTTAAAACTCATATGGTATACTTTTGCTAGTCTTTTGCATGTGTAAGAGACTTGGTGTTCTTTGTCAGTCCACAGCTTCACAAAACAATAAGGCCACAACAAGATATATTGTAGGTAAAGGCTGCATACAGTATTGTGTGCTTGCGGTGTGGTTTTTTTTTTTATGTGACTTTCTATGTGTCATCTTACTTTTTATGTCATTTTGTGTCCCGGGCCTTGTAAAGAGGGTTGAAATTACGGGACACAAAATCACTGGTTACAAAAGACATTTGTACTAAATCAGCGACATGGCAAAGGTTGCTGACCACAGGCGTGTCTGCGTGATTCATCTCAGGATGTGGTGTATCTGTCCTTGTTCATCGTGCTGTGATTAAAGCTTTATGTTTGCTGTCTCATCAGTTCACTCCTTACACATTTCTCTGCGGGTTGCTCTTCAGACCTCCTCGGTGTGTCCTTGCCCTCTCTTTGCCTTACACTTCTCACTGTTATGTGTATCTGTTCAGTTTTATAAATGGGACAAATTATTTTCAAGACATACTTACAGCTTGAAAACAGGTTGCTTCGGTTACAGGTACAATCTAGATCAGATGTATTCCTCTTGATAAATCAGGGGGGGGGACCTGATGATCTTGCCTTGAACTGTGGGCTCTAAACTTGCCTTTTCCTGACTGTGTTCCTTCCAGGTACAAATACAGAACAAGAAGATTGACTTGAGCCATGTGACCTCCAAGTGTGGCTCTCTAGACAACATCCATCATCGGCCAGGTAAAGGTTTGCAGTTCCCCTACAAAGAGGGCAACACTGCACTGCAGTGAGTGTGCTGTGACCAGAAGGTTGCTGCTGCAGTCCCTTACTTTCAAATATGAATTTTATATGTGGGATGTCCAGGAGGCCGTCGAACTGCTTAGATACACTTGAGCAATTTATCTAAATTTCATGAGCTTTTGAGTTCAGACTGTGGTTATACTGGAAAGCCTCAAGGTATGACTGCATGTGAAGCTAAAAATGTGAGTAGATAAGATGAACTGCACGCTCCCATTTTTTCTTTTAGTGACATAAGGAAGTGCATAGTAGACAAGCCAGACAGGTAAACAGTGTTGAGTTCAACATTCATCACCCAACTCTGTTTGATGCTGCTGGCTTACAATGCCAGGTAAACCCCTGTGCGCTTCCACCTGGTCTTATCATTACACGATAATACCAAGGGACACAGATTAGACGTTCTAAGACCGGTTTTCTTGTATTTGTTAGACAAAGAATTTCCTGCCCTATTTGAATGTATGTATTCATTTGGCAGTTTTTTTATTAACTCCTGAAATAACATGTCAATCAGATGCAGCTCCTGGACCAGTCTTTATCTAAATTTGCAACAACAGTGGAAGCAAGCAGTAAACTGACAGCCTGATAGATGTGTCCGCAGGTGGCCGCATGTAGGAGGTGTTTTGGTTCCTGGCAGCATTTTCTGAAATTTGTCTTTATACCTTGAGTGTTAGAGTGTGGGATATGATGTTAATAAATTGGGTTACATCAAACCTGGAGAGGGTTTTACATTCAATTTAATGTTTGTTCATCCAAATTTCTGAAATGCAAAGTAATAAATTGCCTTCACAGTAATCCCTTAACATTCCTAAGTCCATAGGACTTGCACTAAAAGAAAACTTGCATATTGGTTATAGGGGTTGCTGTTGGTAAGTTTGAAATTTCTTTTCCATTAATACAACAAAATAAATTCTCTGATGCTGTAGGGCAGTGTGATGCTCTGTGACAGTCATGTTAAAAGCTCTACAATTAAAATATAAATCATAATTATTAGATGCCATAAAAGTGGTTTTATGTTTTTTATTCTTCCGGATAACTGCACAGAACTTGTGCTTATATTTATCTGAATTGGCCTTTGAAATCATTTTCTGAATTTCCAGCTTAATTTACAGAACTGGAAAGATTTAGTTGCACTACCAGTACTTTGGCAGCAAAGCCCCAGGCAGAAATATGGAATCCCCTTTTTATTTACCCATAGAGAGTATTGGACTGTCCTGCAGCGCCACCTGCTGTTCATTCTGCCATGTTTATTACAGTCTTTCATCTATTCCTAAACTCTCATTGAGAAGCTACTGGGGTTTCATACTTTAACTCTGCACAATTTTTAACCTCACTCTCTCATCTGACCTTTAATAACTTCTTAATAAGGTGGGCGTGTCTTGAGTAGATATTAGGTGGATATTTGGTGACTAAGTATTCGCATTTTTTTTCACTTGATGCTGTTTCAATTTCAAAATTGAAATAAATACTTACAATTAATATAGCGCTCTTCTCACTTAATAGTTTTTACACTTCTTCTGCTTTTAAACAGGAGGTGGTAATGTGCGTATCGAGAGTGTGAAGTTGGACTTCAAAGACAAAGCCCAAGCAAAGGTGGGTTCCCTGGAAAATGCTCACCACATTCCTGGTGGAGGCCACGTGACGGTGAGTGTCAGCTCCATGCTTCTAATCAGCCATTTAAGGGAAAACATCAAGTTATTGAGAGATTGTCCTACTCATCAATTTAAATATAAGCCCTCATAAGTAATAGCCTTTACTCTCCCTTTACTCAATATTCACCCAAATCTCAGGCTGTGCAGTAGTCAGAGAAATTGCAAAAAAAGCCCAAGGCCTACATCTCAGACTCAATGTTCATGACAGTGCAATTAGAAAAGGATTGCACAGATACGTCTTGTCTGGAAGGTTGTCAGGAGAAAGCTTTTCTCTACAAAGAACATAGCAACCAAGCTCAGGTTGCATCTAAACCTGCAAGACTTCTAGAGCGTGTTTTTCAATCAGACATCATTTAGATGTTTAACTGTAATATACACTGTTCCATGTAGTCAAAACCAAAGCACAGCATATCAGCACAAGCACCTTATATCAATTGTCAAGCATGGTGGTGTGATGATTTGGGTTTGTTTTTGCCACAGGACTTGGGCGCCTTGCACTCAGTCGGTCGACCGTGAACTCCTCAGTATAAGTACTCTATGTGAGGCCATCTGTCTGACAGTTAAAGCTTGGCTGAAACTGGGTAATGCAACTAGACAACTATCTTGTTGCATTGCAAACCAGAAAAAAGGTTTTCCAGGACTCTGCAGTCATGTGAAAAACTAAGAACAAGCAAACCAGAAAATTGGTAATAGAATCTCTGAGAAAACCACAATGAACTGATGCAACGTAAAGAAGAGTACGTCGTGTAGAAAATTATTACTTAAGATTATTACTGCTCAAGGTGGTTCTAGAAGATATTAAACCATGGGTTGTACTTGGTTTTTCACATGACTGCAGAGTCCTGGAAAACTTTTCTGTAGTAGCAATAACTTGAAAAAATCATTTTCTGTATGACCATCAGTCTCTCACGTCATTGTGTGTGTGCATCTTAACTATTTGTTTCCATAGTTCTGTAGTCAATTAAGTTTAAATCTTACAAAACGGTGTTTCCACCAGGCCAATCTTCCAAAAACTTGCTGTATTCCTTTAGCAGTAAAGGTACAGTATATACATCAGTCCATACATGACTGCTCTTAATAAGTGATCAGTAATCCTCTGGAGGCATGGGAGTTTTTCCACTTGTTCTAAAGCCGTTTCTAAAATGAATCAATATTTCATATGACGTCTGATAGTAATATTTGTTTTTCCCTATTCGCTTCTCACATCACACCATCTGCCTTTAACAGATTGAAAGCCACAGGTTGACATTTCGGGACAATGCCAAGGCCCGAGTAGATCATGGAGCCGAGATCATCATCCAGTCACCAGGTCTCTCTGGCTCAGTGTCTCCCCACCGCATCCGCGAAAGCCATCTATCATCCTCCGGGAGTCTCAACATGATGGATTCCCCACAGTTAGCAACCTTGGCGGAGGATGTCACTGCAGCTCTGGCCAAGCAGGGTTTGTGAACACTGGATCTCTGGATCGCTGCTCTGCACCCAAGACGTCCTCATCCTGATCCATTCAAACTTTTCTGCCCTCTCCTGCCACCCTAAGGCTGACTGATCACCGCTACTACTCAGCTAAACCGGTTCTAAGTAGAGACTCAAAGTAGGAGCTACTGTACTTTGGTCCTATTTATTCTGTTTTCTGTCTATTTTAAACCCAAACGTCCTATTTCTGATTGATTTTGATCTCCCTCGTTTTGAATGATGTTGCAAAGAAAAGTTTGCTGTAACCTCTAAATAGTGGGGACAAAAGATTGGCTTTACTGGTCTTGGATCAGTGTTGAAGAAGCAACAGCCTTTTTTCTACTTTGAATAAGAAATAACGCCACGACCACCACACCGCACGTGTTGCTCTTGTTCAGTAAACGTGCATGGACACCCTATCAAAACACGCATCCTTACTGCAAGTCATTCTTGTCATCCAATATATAATATATTTATCAAATATATATAGAAACATGTATAAAATAAAGGTTCTTTGCCATCTACATGTCCTGAAAACATTTTAAAAGGAAGTGACAAAAATGGCTTGAAAATCTGTAAAATTGCATTTATGCAAGCAACTAGGTCATGTTACCACGAGCATGTATGGATTCAAGTCTTAAAAGAGGCTATTTTGTAATTTAAAATAAGGATTTTAGTAAGTTATTTCCTCATTTATTGGATAAAAATTAAACAAGTTCATGTTTTGTAGTTAATAGTTGTTTACAGTGTAATGCTTGGTGACAATGTCAGACAGCTGATTTGGTGTTGCTAAAGAATGCATCTCAGTCATGTCAAAGTGCATCACACACTTGCACCTGCTCAGCGGTTCAACGCAGAAGCCTGTCCATACATCACAGCAGTATTAAACACTGGCACTCATTCGACAAACATCCTCAAAAGGAAAGTCTGTTCAGACGCAGCTCACAAGAATAAACAGCACTGACATTTCTCCAGTATTACAGGCTGACATTGCCCTCATCGGGACTGCCGGAACCACAGAGGAGATGCTACAATTTGCGACCTGATATTTAGCAGAAGATGCAGCTACTCTGAAATCTGTCTGTGCGTGTGCTTTTTGGTGCAGGTCCCCTGCTGTTTTACAGCGGACGCTACCGTATCTGGATGTTTTGTTGCAATATGCGGGAGAATAAATTGGACAAAAATATTTTGAAAAATCCTAAAAGTTAAAAAGACTCAGTCAACTCCTGTTATGTCTGTTAGGAAAAAAAAAGTGTTTGGGTGATCTAGTTTCTTTTTCAGACACCATTTGTGGTATGCCCTGCCCTCCTGCCCACTACTTACTGCCCTCACCTGCAACTGTTTGTTTGCTTCCGTGTTTTTTCTGCATTCCCCATCTCTGTGTGCCCCTTCCCCACCTCCTACTCCAACCTACAGCAACTGTAAATGTATTTAAAAGGTCAAGTAGATGTACGCAGTTTTTCTCTTGTTGATATGACACCAGTTACAATAATTAATGACAATAAAACGACCAAAAAATGGGAAAAAAAGTGACGTACTTGTTTTGTTTTCCGCTAACCAGAAAAAGCACCGCGTATATAACTTCAAAATGTCAAACCACTTCCTTTTGAAAACATCTGGCTTAAAATAAATGTCCAAATATCAGCGTACAACACACGGAGTCAAAAAGAGGGAAATTAAATGGGAGTGTGAAAAGTTTATTGTGAAATGGCAGAGGATACAATAAGTTAAGACTTAGGGAGGGTTAGATTGGAAGAGGATTGAATTCATTTTGATGGCCAGTCCTGGGCCAAACGAGTCACTTTACTGGCAGATAGAGAGCCAGACAGGCAGTAAGTGGGGAGGGATGGTCATCGTTATTCCGCCTTCCCATCCATCACTGTTCTTCTGTGACGAATATAAACCCCAATGACACTGCGGGATTTTGGTGAAGATAACGAAAGAAGCACCTCATGAGTAATCAGGATAGCTTTCCAAGTGACAGGAGGAGGAAGAGAGGAAAATAAAAAGCACCAGTTTGGACAAAAGAGGAAAAAGAAAGTGTTGAAAAAATAAAACAAGGATTCAGGAAATGATATCTCATAGTCCTTTGATCCCCCTGCTTCCACAGATGGTACAGGAAGCAGCGAGCGAATGCAGCGACACCATGGGGTCTGCACATGTACGATGCTCACCACCACGGTGGCAGGGTCCTTACACAGACATGATGTGCTTGACGAAGGCTGCGGGCGAAGGCCGGGGCGGGAGACAGAAAAAAAAAAAACAAGAAAGGAAGAGAGGGAAAACTGAGTGAACTGGAAGAAAAATACATTCTCAAACTTCCATGAAATAAACATATGTTTAATTTACTAAATGTGAAGACTGACACTGCAGTTTCTCTGTTAACACCCTCATCATTCATTACATTTTCTTTGCTGATAAAAAGCACTTTGTTCTTTGCTGTTTACATTTTATGAGCAAATCGCAAAGTAAGAAACTATCTCTGCTGTGGTTGTTTCTAAGATATTGTTTTCTGTGATTCACAGCATTTAAAGTATGAGAGTTTGTACTGTCTATAATAGCTTCATCTATTAAGCTACACTTTTTTGTCTAGAGGACAGATGACACTAGAAAAGGTTTGACAGTCACTTCTTTAAGACTATAAGAGAGACTTACACGAGGCTAAGATACTGTGTGTTAACTCCAAAAAGTCTGGATTCAACACTTCTATTAATATCAAAGAAAAGCAATGACATCATCAGGGATGTGAAGCTCCAAGACAGAAGGAGTCAAATAGTTTTCACAGGTTAGATTAAGCAAAACTTGTAAAGTAATTCTCACATAAGATAAAACAATCTATAATAATAGAGTTAATAATTATTTTGAACAGTGTGAATACTATCAGCAGCAGTAATAGTATCATCATGTTTTTATGTAGCTGTTGTTGGACTGTGTGGCTCACCCTCATAGTTGACACAGCCGTTTTCATCCTCTTGTCCTGTCATGAGAGCGTCAATCTCAGCCTCTGTCATCTTCTCTCCTGCAGGGGGAGGCAGAGGACATCTGATATTAACAACACACAAAGCGACTCGGGCACGCACCTGAACAGATCAAAGGAAACGCATCCTAGGCTGACTCACCGAGTGTTGACAGGACAATACGCAGCTCAGCACCCATCACTGTGCCGTTGCCCTCCTTGTCGAAGACGCGCAGACCCTCAACATAGTCTTCAAATCCTGCCTTGTTTGGGCTGTTGATGATGGCCTGGAGCATGGGCAGGAAGCCCTCAAACTCTACTCTCTTGCTGGCCATGTCTGCATGAAAGGAGGTAGAGTAAGTTGGATCTAGAGGTGACACTAAAGGAAGGCTCAGAGTTCTAGAGCTTCAGCGGGTTCACGATTGAGCACAGCGCAGTTCTATTTTAAGGCACATTTATTACTTTGTTTATTTATTTATTAGGTCATTTGTCATTTTGATCTTGATTGCAGTCTTGAGTTTGCACAAATCTGCACCTACGCCATCATTTGTCTTCTTTCAGTTGCTCCCTTATTTAAAGGGGCTGCCATGGCAGATTCACATATTGGATTTAGCATAGGTTTTTATACCACATGCCCTTCAAGGGATTTGTGTCTCCTCCTGGTCTTGAACCAGGGATCTTTCTCGTCTTAGGCAAATATGTTAACCACTATAATAATATAGTTCTTCTGTTAGTTTAGAATACAAAGTGTGTGTGATTAAAAACAAACAAAAAAGTTTTAGATCAGGCTACGTTTTGTACTGAAAAATACAAGACGTGGACAAGCGTGAGCATTTATTGCATAGCTCTGTGCTACACTTCACAGTTTGGGAGAGTTTATGAATGAATATGACAATGTTGACCACTAGCTGGCAGCATAAACAATTTATTATGCCATTTCCTCAAAGGCACAGACCTGACCACAATATAAGACACTTTTGATGAGCAGACGATCATTTCTCAATTCTTTGAACATGACTGCTTCCAGTCAAAAAAGCAGCTACTGATAATTTCTCTCTCATACTTGCTATCGTTTGTGTTTGACAGCAGCACTGTACACCTCTTTTGCATATTTTACCAAAAACCCAGAGCTATCCATTAATATTTACCACACATATTATTAAAATCAGTTTAGACAAATTAGCCTTTTGAACTATGCCTCAGTTAGTAATGTTCCTTGTTTTAGCCCAGTGACGACAGCATGTCATACTGGCATCAATACAAAAAGCAAATTGCTAACTTATCTTTATTGGGATTAGAATGAATCTAGTCATGTATTTCATGCTCCCTAACATCTTCTGTAGCAAATCTTTAAGTGATCAAGTGAGGGAGCAGTTACTAAATGTCATTACTGTACCATCAGCAGAGGGGTTTCCCAGCAGTTTGGTCACCTCCTTGTTGGTGGGGTTCTGTCCCAGAGCGCGCATGATGTCAGCAATCTGGTTGTAAGCCACCTTGTTGTCACCCACCCTGTCGAACAGACCGAAGGCCTCCCTGTAGTCTGTTTAACAGAAGCAAAAGAGGATTTTGCCTGCTTAATGATCCATAATTTCCATTTTTATTTTATCTCAAAGTTGGTAAAGTTTATAATCATTATAGTTTGTTATGTCTTTATCATGGACAGTAAGACATTTCTGTTATATTCCTTCTAACTGTAGAATTTCTTTATTAAACAGAAACTACAGCAATGCAAAAACCTATTTAAAGAAGAAGAACTGCATTTGGGGCACATTTACATTTAATTGCATAAAAATAGCACTAACCTGAGGTATTGCAATATTTTTGCATTTATGTTTGTATAAAAAGAAGCTTGTGATGTTTATTTTATAGACTAGCACAGTTGCTCATCAATATATGTGATATGCATTGTCATCTGATTGTATGTATATGCAAACATAACATATCTTACTTCAAAAATTGAAGTTATAGTTTGTGTAAATGCTTTTTTTAAACCGAGTCACTAGTTTATATTTCAGCCTTAGCTGTTGCCTGTCAGCAGGTGGAGACAACTATGCTACAAACTGACAAGGAAAATATCTAACAAGTGCAAGACATCTCAAAAGGTTGTGGTATTACTGGCTGAATAGAGTCTCTCCTGCCGATCTCGTCACCCCTCATACTATTTTCATCTCAGCTGTCTCCTTCTCTCTCAGTCAGCGGGGCAATGGGCTCTTTTAAAAGACCACCTTGGAATTGATAAACATAGCTGAGAATATGAGCTCCTCCTTTTAAAGGCAAGGCCCTCTGTGGGCGAGCTGAGTAAAAGTAGGGAATGCTGACTGCAGTGTAACAAGCAGCCTGCCAGACTTCAGGTTTGGTCATGTGGTTCCAACCAACAGCACACAGGTGTTTCTATCTGTCAAACACTACACTATCATTTTACTGTGCTTCCATCTGTAATCTTTAAATCTTCCGATCTTTTCTTTTTTTTTCTTGTTTTTTTTGGCTGTTGGCTCTTGGAACACAATGAGATATCGCTGATCTAGTGACACAGAGTTCTAAAAAGCATGTAAACAAGCTAAAGTTAATATCTGGTCACAGGGATTTGCTGGCTTGATTTGTGACATGCGACCCTTTCGTTATTAAATGATACTCTTTACAGCCAAACTGTGATGTGATCAAAATGCTTTTTAAAATGCAATCTGAGTGTTTTTAACTTGACACCAGTTGTCCTATTTATTTTTACTAACAAGTTCAGTTAGTTGATGCATTTGTTGCCAGTGTTTTCCATGCAAGAAGCCACATGTTTAACCACATATGCGGTTTCTTATTCAAGCATGCAAATCAGTCAAGCTTCTGAAACCGTAAAAGTCTTCCTAAGACTGACTGTACGCATGAAGTGTTTCTGAGCTTCATTAGCCACAAATGGGCTTCAGAATGGATTTGATGGCTTTGTGGAATTTCAAAATACAAAAATGAATGAGGTGTCCAACTGTCATGGATACGCTGAGACCTGTTATGATGTCTATTGTAGTTTTTTTTACATTGCTGTACTCTGTTATTTCTCTTTTGCTCCCTGGATGTTTTTAATTGATGGAATTTGCAAGTCACATTTTATGATAAAGGCAGATTTTCAGATTTCTCTGATGGAGGGCCAGCTGAGTTTTGTGGACTGTAAGTAACAGTATAGAACTGAGGTGAATTAAGTTTTACATACCTTCAATCTGGTCTGCGCTGAATTCCACCTACAAGCCAATATAAAAGCAACATTTTAGTAAAAAACATGGAAAGGCAAAAGTTATCACTTGCCATATAATTAACATCACATTTGTATTCAAACAACGTGATCAGGCACTTCCCATTTATTGTGCCCTAAACAATCACATCAAAACCAAATTTAGCTTCATATTATGCCACATATGTAGGTCCATCTTTAGCTACGTTAACATGTCCACATTTGGTGTCACTCTGCATTGCCATCACATATTAGTCCCTACTCTGATAGTCCAATCCAGAGAGCCCAGGGTGTGGTCTAAGAGATCTAAGACATGGTGCGCTATCCATGGTCCCACTCATTCTCCCCAATACTCTGCACACCTTTTATTGTGGTCCTGCCAACCCGCAGTTGCTCTCACTGACTCTCAAGTGCGTATAAGCTTATAGATATTCAAATCATTCATATAAATGTAATAAATGGTGATTGCCCCTCCCCCGCCACTCCACCAAGCTCTTACTCCATTTAGCAAAAACACTGCATCCGTCTACTTCTGTCATGCAACTTTATGAGTAGAGAGAGAGATAAATCCCAGTTCTTCCTTCCTCGGTATCCAGCACCCCAGTGTAGATCTGGTTAGGCCTTCACAGGTCATTGTACCTTGATGGCGGAAAGGTCGACAGCGGGAGCTGCGGGAGCAGGGGCTGGCTCGGGCGCTGGTGCAGGTGCGGGCGCAGGTTCGGCTTTCTTTGCGGGAGCCTTAGCGTCCTTCTTGGGTGCCATTTTTGCTGATAGTAGAACTACTTTGGCCCTGAAGCACAGACAATTCCCGGATCGGGTGACACACAAAGACTGTAGCACAGACTGAGCACAGAGGAAGAAATCACCGTTGGGGCGTATATATATGTGACTATTTTTCCTCTTGACCACCCGTCAACCCTATCCCCGTGTAAGGATTGGATAGCGGATGGGAGGGGTGTGTGTATGTGAAGGGGTTCTCTCTAAACTTGGAATATAGGGCTACGAGCCAGAAGGTGTTTAGCCATATACCTATAATCACAAACGAAAACATTGAAACGGCGTGAAAGGTTATCCGGGGTCACGTGATCTTTCCGCTGGATCGTTTCTTAAAGGATCTACTTTTACGCACTGCCCCCACTTTTACGCACAGCTTTGCGCTTCATTGCGTACACTATCTAGGTAATATATTCTGAAATGTTTTTCAGGCCAATCCAATAGATGATATGGATACATTAACACAAATCAGCGACTATCAGACCATTAAAACCTGACCTAAGAAATGGGAATGTGTCTGAGTAGAGGAGAGATAAAGCAATTTGATGGAAACTAAAGAGCAGATCCCGTGGAGCTGCAATATTAGACATGTGATGGAAAATGAAATCAGCTGCTGTCAAGCAGAAGTTAATGTGAGTGATTATGAGTGTGAGAGCAGAAATACGTCAATGACTTTTTTCTCTGAAAAGAAAAAGACGTCCATGGTCATATCCTCTAGGAACTGCAGTATCAGTGTTTCATTAAACACATCTCTGCTTACCACAATATTAGTAATGTTAGCTGAGCTGATCTTTGACAACATCTCTGATGGACTCTTCGGGGGGCTTCATTTTTACCATCAGCTGTGTATCCAAGCATTGCACAGAAATTTATTTGAAATATAGCACAGATATCCGTGTTTCCAGTGAGTTTAAGGTGACGATATTTCTAACATTCCTTTAAAATATTACACAACATATTTAGAATATGTGCAACTGATATCACGATGGTGCAATCATAAGAACATGGCACATTTGCTTTAATATTTAGCTTGAGATGACCCTATTATATGTGGTGCCAGTGGAGTATTGATACAAATACATTTGGAATATGTGTGTATCTAAGAGTGTAGAAAACTCAAAAAGGAATAAATGCATATGACGTTTTATGGTAAGAAATATGTCTGCTGTTGGCTGTAGTCAGAAAAAAAAACCTAACTGATCGGACTACTTCAAATTAATATGTCAGTGTCAATATCTCATTTTTTAGATGAACAGGTGGTGGAAGGAGTGTCTTTCAGAACTAATAAAGAGCCATTGTTTATTTCTAGTCACGGATAATGTGCGTTGGGTAGATCAGCAGCTGTGGTCAGTTTGATTCTCTACTGAGGGAGGTGAATGGGGAGGAGGGGTCACCACAACCACAGGAAGGATGTGATGTAAAGGCACAGGGAGATGGCGACCTAGTGGAGCTTTCAGCTGCTGATGCCAGTAACCCAGACAAGGCCAAGAGTGCAAATTCTACCTCCTTAATTCTTGTCTATATCTGTCTCCCAGTGCCAGCGGTGCCGCCCTGCCCCCAACACCATGACAGGGCCAAGTGACGAAGGAACAGCATAAATTCCTTCACCCCACAGCCCCCAACCCCTACACACTCCCCACCCACTTGCTTTCACTGACCCCATCTCCGTGAGGGTAAGCCAGAGAAAGCCTCAGTCCCTCAGCTGTCATCTAGGCTCACCCCCAGCACTCCACTTCATCTTCTTGGAGTCTGACTTCCCTTTACTCCCTCCCCCTATAGAAACTCTGCCCCAGTCCTTGCACCTGTGCTGCAGTCCAAACTGAGCTCCACTATAGAACCTTAATGGATTCAGCAGCACGATAGAGCTGGGCTTTATTAGGAGGTGATGGCAGGTCAGCTTATGAAAAGAGAAAAAAAATGGACAGAGCAAGTTCATGAGGTGATAATCTTTAAAAATTTACCAAGCAATGTCATTTCTAACATTTATAAAACATTTTAGTGAGTAAAATACTGGGCAGTTTTTTTCCTTTTGCTTATTCAAACCTACATAATGTTTCAATTTCACTCCCGTAACAAATTAAAATCCAGACAAATAAGTTCTGTGTCATTTGCTCCAGCAGCGTGAAGAAAAAGGGTGTCTAAATATCTTTGGGTTTACTGTTACTGAGAATCGCATTAGTGAATATATACAGTGCTGTCTTCTCATGACTAAATGCTTAAACCTTTACTTAGCTATCTTCAGTGCTCAGTTCCTTTGAGAATGCCATAGAAGACATATGAGGTCAGACCTTTGGAGAGAAGAATGAGCTTCAGCCTTACAGTGCATGGCACGGCAGTGACATCTGAAGAACAAATATAACAGCCCCCCTTGGTGATTCACGATGCCGTTCACGGTAACAGAACAAGAGGATAAGGGAGAAAAAAAAAACCTGTATCCAATGTTACAATGAGTTGTGTTTTCTTATTTTTGTGGAGATGGAGTGGAGCTGTTACATTTATGCATGAGGAAGACTATCTAAGAGAGATCGTATGTGGAGCTTCTTCGTAGCATACAGTACTGTGTAAAAGTCTTGAATAACCCTCATTTCTTTATATTTTGCTCAAAAGAAGCCAGACGTGGTCTTGTGCAATAGTTCTACAGGCTTCTGTAGGACTTTCAGGTTTCTTTGACAATGGCTGCTATTTTGGTCATTTTCAGTCCAGTCCAAGCTCGGGCAAAGGCAGCCATTGGCCAAAACTGGTTGCTGGTGAGGAAAGGGAGACAGGTCAAAAGATGGATTGTGGAAGAGATCTAGAGATAACCTTATGATTAAATGCGGAGTGGCTTTTATTGATAGAAAATCAAATAATCTTGTGTATGTAAAGTGGAGGTCAAGAGAGAGGTACAAAGGTAAGTGTCTACAGCCTGTAAAACATAGTGAAGTCTCTGTGATGGTTTGTAGCTAACATGGAGTGAAGAGGATTTTATCACAATTGATGGAATTTCAAAGACAGAAAAGGTCAGATTTGGGTCTACCATGAAATACTACCTGGAAAGCAATTGATTGGCAGTTATTACAATGTTCTCAAATACACTGCCAAGTAAAAGGATACCTGGATACCTAACCAACGTAGGATAATCTTGACAAAGAATGGAATAAAAGGCAGACAACATTCAGAGAAAAGCTTTGAATGTCCGTCAAGAAGCTTGGGGAACCCTAAAACCTGCTTAGAGAAATCTCAAAGCTTAACTAAGAGAGTTCAGGCTCTGTTGAAAATAAGGTGGCCATAGCAAATATTGATTTTCAAGCTCATTAGAATTGTATAGACTGTTTTTGCCTCATATGCCATATTTCCACCTGTGGTTGCACATATTTTATTAAATGCTTGCACCTATTTCCCATTTTCTTAGCAAAATATAAAGGAAAAGGAGCAGCTTAAGACCTTTGTACCATATTGATAAACAAGTGTAAGACTCTTTTTTTGCTGATATAGAGTTCACCCATACTCCATTTCTCCAGTCTCAGGTTGGACCTTCCTTGGAGGACCAGCCTACATGCCCTGTAGCCATGTCGCTACCATTATATAGGTCTACATAATGTACCTGTAATTTAAAAAGTACTTTTTCTTTCTTTTATTTTTAAACTTTATTTTAAAATACCCTGAATATATTCTCTGATCATATAATAAGCTATGCAAAGTGACCAGCTAGCCAATCTTCTTCCAAGCTCAGACAATACTGAGCTATAATTATCCTAGTTAGGGTGAAGACCGTGAGCTGTCAGAGCTATTCATATTTCTTATGTGCCTCGTATTCCTTCTTTGGTAGTCAGGTCTTCCAGTTGGTCAACAAGCACTATAAAAGTTTAGCTCTTACAACCACAATTTTGCTAGTGGTTGTTTCCCCCGTTAAAGAAATAACAGAAATAGTGCATACAAAAAGTCTAGATCACTAGTTAGAATCAGCCATGGTGCATTCCCTACACAAATGTTTGTATTTATTCAACTTTCTTCTTACTAGAGCTTTTCTTTTGAGTCTGAAGTGGATAGGATAAGATAAATCATCACTGAACATTATAGAGGATCTGGGATGTTAAAGCAAAACAGTAATAGGAAGCAATAACCAAAAGTGGGGTAAAACAAACAGTCTTTATTGAAGTGAAAGCCTATTATCTTCCTACTTAGTAATAACCAAATTATGTTCCACAGAAAGATCACAGAAAGACAAAGAAATTGTTTGCAGTAGAGTTGAACAAAGCAGTTGATAGATGTGAGTGGGGGGCTTTTGATGGGCATTCTTTTGCAGCTACCTTGCTTTAACCTGTCTTCTCTGGGTCACTTCCGCACTCTGTAGCTATGCCCTTGGTGGGGACAAGAGAGGCATTTCGTATTATCACTCCAAGGTTTGCTTCAGGACAGGTGCTATAACAGTCTCACCTCAGGAATGGAGTTGTGACATAAAGTGGCAATGAATGTTTGCTACTTTGCGTTCATAGTAATTTGTCAAATTTTGCAGTTCAAAGTATTTCTAACTTGTATCCGTACTGGAAATTCTGGATTTTATAGTACTGCAACTAAAACAGCCGTGAAATTACGAGTTGTGCAATTAAGATTCCACGAAGAAGGAAAGACAGAGGTACTGATTTCAAGACATAGCACCTGTCCTAGCCTTGGAGTACTCCTGCGTTAAGCATGATTAATGAAATGCTGAGAACATGAGCTTGAGAAAAACATCATGCGATGAGTGCAGTGTGGTGTAAGATTCCAAAGATGGCAGAAGCTCCTTGGTCACTGGCATTTGGCTCGGTGGGGAGCTGCAGTGCTGAAAGGGTTACTGAAAAGAAGGAAATGACGGACCGTAGCGAAGGACTTCCTTTGCTTCAAAATATTCAGCAGAGGTCACTGAGTCAGTCTTCTGAGATGAGCAGAGTAAATTTTGGATTCTGGTTCCATCTACCGCCCCATCTTTTTAAACCCTGAGTGCTTCCTTCTCTGCCCTACGTCCATGCCAAAAGGAATGAGGCTGTAACTGAGCCTGGGGGACAGATGGTGCCTATTTATAGTCCCCACAGAGAGGTGTGAAGTTTCTTGGGATTTCAAAGAGCGGGAGCCATGGCTCCTTAAGGGGTCTGATGCAGCCTCTGTGGCCCATGTGTTCTCTTCCCCTCCCTCGCTCTCTAGAAAGCCCCACACTGGCCACACAGGGCTTAAGATGGGTTCAGGCTAAACAAAGGTACCTATTGCCTTTTTTACTGAGGCCACTGCATCACTACAGAGGATGGGAATCTAATACGAGCCAAAGGGAAAAGTCTGCTCCTTCTTTTCTCTCCAGACGATAACTTTCTTTAATAATCCAGAGGTTGAATTTGCTGTCACAGCAAGACTGCTAAACTGTCACAATGCCACTCAAAGCATGTATGGTAACACTGTGAGCGGATTTTGTACCAGCTTGACAGCTCATGCTGAGGCACTGATTGATGCTAGCAAAACCTTGTTCAAAAGATTGTATTAACAGTATACAACACAACTCCATTATAGATACGGAGGCTTGACTCAATGATTATAAATCAGCGACTGTTCATTTAGAATAATTCAAATGAAAGCATTAAAATATAGTTTTACTATTTTTTCTTTTTAAATAATGGAACGTTTTGCTTCAAAGTACTGGTTCAGAAAGTCACACAAACAATTTTCCAGTCATTACAACTGTTGCAACAACTGATACACATGTCACTACTCCTGCTCTCCTGCCATTAGTGCTGTATGCATAAAATCCAGCCTAAGTGTGCAATGACTTGAACAAAATCAGGTCGGCCATGAATGTGAAACAAATCACTGCTTTCCGTGCATTTGCTTTCTGTATGCTGTGAACTGTAACTGAGAGGTTTGGTCCTGCGGTGCTGTACATTTCTCATCTGCTGCTACTTTATGAACCTTTCAGACCTCCAAAATCATCCCACGCACACACACACTTCTTCTTTTTTCGACCTGTTTATATTTTTCAATAGCATTTTTTATTAGTCTTATTGTTGGAACACACTATACAAACAAACTTGCTTTCATATGTAAAGTGAAAGTATTGTCAGTCAAACTGCTCAATTTAAGTAGTCCGAACTGACGGCGAACAAACCCCACCATACATCCTTGAAACGAAGCACCAGTTATCTCTCTTATGTCAGGGCCAAGACTTGGAAACCTGGCAAACAGCGGGGAGAGTTAGCGGGGCGTCTATTTAAGTCCTCTCTTAAGCTTGGTCCCCATCTGAAACTCATCTGAAACTCACACTTGAAACTGCAGACAATGTGGGATCCCTCCGCCGAGGATAGACACTAGAGTTCATTAGGCCGTACGCCAGCCAATCAGTGGAGGAATTTAAAAGGCAGCTAATGACAGCCCTCCCAGTAATAAAGAGCCATACAGTACATTGCCCAGGCTTCTCGTGTTCTCGCAGTCATCACATAGTTATTTTCTAGATGCAGTTTATTCATTATTGATAGAAAAGAGCTAAGGCTAAATTTTGGCACTCTATCTGTAAATGGAAACATTCAGCAGAGAAGATCAGAGGACGAAATTGAATACAGTTGAATATAGTATATGAATACAGTCCTATAATTACAATTATACAATCAGTTGTTTCGGTCTAATATAGTGCAGTGGTAATCTCTAAACGCTGAGTGCATGTTTATTTTACCGCATTATTTTTAAAACAGAAAAACAACGACCCAGCATCAAATCGGATATTTGATGGCACTGTTTAAATGACCTGTGTATTTAAAAGTGACAGAGGAACAAAGTTATTGCCCAATTAAGTGTTGAGTGGCTTCATAGTCTCATAAAAATATTTACAGACTTAATATAAAGCTTTTTAATGCCAGTAATAATTCTCGGGCTTATGGATCTGCTATGACGGGTTTTTCTCAAGGACAACTTCAAATAAAATGATTTATTACTGTAACGGTTCAGCACCAGGACGAAAACTGATGTGTAATGAGGTCTGTAATGTATAGACTCCAGGCCAAATGACTGTAGGAGTTAATGTTAGAGTTTCACAATCTGATCAGTTTCAACCGGTGCACTTAACCTTTTAATTTTCAATGTGACATTGTCTCTCTTCACTACATACTAACAGATCTCCTGCAGACGCCTTACTTGTTCATGCCTCTTTTTTTTCGGAATATTTATTTCCACATAGTGGAACTTTATATGGTTGAACCATTATATTTAATTATCCTCTCAGCAGTGGGCTCTGCAGTAGGCTATACTCCCATGCACTCAAGGAAGATTTGCACTTGCATAGCTCACGTTTATTGTTGTTAAAAGGATACATAAATAAATGTTCTATGCACATGAAATGCTCTTCTGTGTTATTTTAATATGCAGAATAATACTGTACTGTAAATGTAAACTACTGCATAAGCTACAGCACGATCACAGAAATAAACAGTCTGACTATAGAGAGACAGAAGCTTGAGTTCCCTTGAAGTGGCTGTTGTTGTGATTTGGTGCTATATAAATAAAACCGAACTGTATGAAAATGAACCAATATTAACCTGAATGGCTAAGCTTGTGCTGGATATTTGCTCTCAAAAACATGAAACCAACCTTTTAAATCCCTGTTAAATGTTAAAGTTCACTACATTGGATTACAACATCAACCGTTTAAAAAAGCTGTAATGGTATTAAGTGAGGTTTAGACAGCAGTATAAACAGAGACTATGCATCACATCCTTTATTACATCAAAAAAGACATGTCCTCTGACTTAAATTTAGTTGTCGTTTTACCGATAAAGCTGTCAAAGCTTTTACAACATAGTAGGAGCGAAGGTGTTATTTTACTTATGCATATACAGAGAGCTGCAAATCTACACATCAAGTGTACCCACTCACTGAGCTGCTGTAACACTATTCAGTGACTCAAGATCCCTCCGCAGCTCTTGCACAACATCTGCCACTGGATGTCAGCAGTGTTCCACAGATCTACAGAAGGAGCTCACTAGGTTCATTTTGATCGGGGAAATGATTGTGGTTTGCAGGGAGAGGAGGGCAGTTTCATCAAATAGAAAGGAACTACACAAAATGCACAGAACTAAAAAAATATAAAAATAAAAACAAAATAAGCTTCAGCACAGGAAATGAGGCATATATGTACAATGCAATGACATATTGCACCAGAGCACTTCTTTAATGCTAAAGACTGGCACATGGCAACAAAGTTAACTATACAGCACATGTTATAGTTCCAAGTCTATTTTCTGGAGTGTGGAGGTATTTCCTGATCTAAACAGGTTCTAGTACTCACACCCACTTTGTTCAGACTGCTGAACACAGCAGAGTGGCAGTCAGACAGCCTTCTCCACAGAGGACCAGTCTTGCAGTGATCAGCAAATACACAGTACACTCTAATCCTACCACCATGCAGCCACTCCATGGTCAGTTTGCCTTTTTTTTTTGCAGGCAATTGGCCTCAAAGAAAATGTTGTATAGAGTTTGTTGCACAGAAAGCACTATACAAAAGTTTGCTATAAGTGGGCACATTTATTCCCAGTGGGAAAGCATTTTTCTTTTAGCTCTGTCTGTGTTTAATGTTCTAAAATGCAGGGTGTGCATTTAATCACAAATGTCTTGTGTGTAGACATTTTTTAAAAAGTCAGTTGTTGTTTTTTTCCATTGTAACTTAAACTAAAAACATAATCTAAGAAAAAAATTGCCAAAAGCCTGTTTTTAGCTTGACATTAGTCTCTATAATAATGTTGAAACACGGCCAAATGATTAGAACAAAAGCTACATCCAAGGTCAACTTATTAGAAAACCAACAGGTGACTGTGTTTATATAGTTCACAGGTTAAGTCACGCTGATACACTACAGAGCTACATTTCTGAACACTTCCTGCTAATCGTGCACTATATTTTTATCCTTTGTGTCCCTCCTCCCTCGTATTGAGACAGTGGACCTTATTTTTGTTTGGCTCTACTAGAGAATGAAAAGAATGAGTGTTCCTTTATGCTTTCAAAACAATTAAAGTCAATTCAAAATATATATTTTTGACATCTCACAGTGCAGCTAGGTAAGTAAGGTGTGGCCTTGATCCCAAATTGAATGTTACAAAGGTCACGTGTGTTTAGATTTCCTTGCATTCAGTAAGTACACCTCTGTGTTGTAGCTTGTATTTGCAGTGATAGTGATTGTTTTGAATTTTCAATTTGATAAAAATGAAGGAATTAGAGGTATTAGAACAGGGGTGTCACACTCCAGGCCTCGAGGGCGGGTGTCCTGCAGGTTTTAGATCTCACCCTGGTTCAACACACTTGAATCAAATGATTAGTTCATTACCAGGCTTCTGGAGAACTTCAAGACATGCTGAGGAGGTAATTTAGCCATTTAAATCAGATGTGTTGGACCAAGGACACATCTAAAACCTGCAGGACACCGGCCCTCGAGGCCTGGAGTTCGACAACTGTGTATTAGCACGTATGCATAAACAATTAGGTCCATAAATATTTGAACATTTAAAATCACAATATCAGTATTGTGATATCTGTCATCTTCAATTCAACAACAGGTTAAACAATATTGTTGCATCAACTGTTTAGAAAACCACAACCATTCTAGTGCTGGGATGTGATCACTTTACCCGTGAGTCGAAATTTAAACACATGCTACTTCTACATTCATTCGGCTTTCCCCGAGGCCCTAAACACCGCGCGCTTCAACAATTCCCCACCGGCGAATCCACATCAACGTTTCAAGCGCTCACTTGCTTATACTGCAATCCTGCGGCGTGGACACGAGGGAAAGCTTAAATCTCGCTCACACTTTTTCTCCCTCAGTTATTTGTTATAACAAGTAGCTTCTCAACCACGTCTGCGCCGTCTTACTAAAAGTCTGCTTATAGGTTAATATGGCAAAAATCCTCCAAGCTGTCAGCGTTGTGAAATCTTTGAGACAAGGATGCGTGTTAGGCAGAAACGTGGGGAACGCGGGCTGCCTGAGACTTCACACTGCAAAACTTTTTAGTGTCAAGGTAAGAAAACAGAAGTGTGACCGGTAAGGACTGTTGTCTGCGATAAATCCAAGAACTGAACTGTTTTAAAGATCTCGCTGAAAGTAATTTACTTTATTCAGCCCTTGAAGTTCAGGAAAAAAATGCTGAAGTTTACAAACAACAGCTGATCCACATGGTGGCTGGCAAATAGGAATCCGTGCCAGATGAGGGGGGGGTAGAAACTGCAAGTGTATTAAAATAAATGGCGTCAGGCATGCTTTGCATACGGCGAATACACACACGAATATATTCTATAAAACACACGGAGTTGTTTGTGGTAGAGCTTGACGTTTTTCATTGTGCAACATTTTAGTAAATTGGCTGATTTTTCAAGGCAGATTGGAGCGGTCATGGACAAGTGAAATTTTAGTGTGACAATTCGTAAAAGAAGTTGTAAAATGAGATGCTGTAAGTGGGTGAGATGTTCACATGCCTGTCTCGGCTAAAGTGGCAAACAGCTGCACAACTATGCACAACGTGTAAATCAGAAGGAGTGTTGCGTCATGCTTCAGATGATCTCTGATTGCAACATTCACGGAAAAGGCGAGAATTTTATTTGTTTCGAGTCAGGGTTGTGGTAGATAAAGTACTAGTTTTTAAAATGACATGCATTAATTTGCTAAATAACGTTAGTAAGTAAATGCATTAATTGAGAAATTACTTTTTTTTAATTTAAAAGATCTTAAGGCTGTGAATAAATCGGTGGTATGCTAATATTTTTATATCTGTGACGAGTACGAGTAATATTGGTCACTGTTTTCCTGATTGCTATCTGGAGGTCATGGTGCATCACACCAGCCTCTTTAATAATCTATGCAGCTCTCTCTCTCTCTTAGACACGTGTACAGATGCACTCTCTCACTCCTACACAACAGAAAAACAGATTTGTCTGTCTCAGCATTCGCAGTACAATTCACACAGGCCTGCAGTTTCAGCATGATGTCCCAGAGCGTCACTGGTTGCCATTGCATCTAAACTCAAAATCTACAACACATCTTTTTCAAAGTCTTTCCTTTGGTTCTTCCAAAGTCTCTTAATAAAAAGAGAATATATTATTTTGGGGTGTGATGATTTTTTTTTTTTAACTTTACTTTTAACTCCCAGGCCCAGACAGCCCACCTGGTCTTGGAGGATGGCACCAGGATGAAAGGGATTTCTTTTGGGCATGATGCCTCTGTAGCTGGAGAGCTGGTCTTCAATACTGGTCTTGTGGGGTAAGAAGGAGAAATGCTGACTGAAATTATAACACCGTTAGATTTTTATTTCTTTATTTCTTTTGAATGGCACATTTCAACAATTCCAGTACATATTTGAAGAAACAAAAAGGCATTGACATCTGACATGAAACTTGCTTTTAATTTGATAACCTCTGCATCAGTCACATTTATATAGTTTTAAATAGAAGTGTGAGTTTAAGTGCATTTTTTTTAAAACCAATAAATCACTTCAATAAAAATCTTTACAAAATGTTTGTTTTTTTTCTACTTTAGGTATCCCGAGGCCCTGACTGACCCAAGTTATAGAGGTCAAATACTGACGCTGACATATCCTATTGTAGGGAACTATGGTGTGCCGAATACAGAGGAACTGGATGAGCTAGGCCTGAGAAAACATGTAGAGTCAGAACGCATTCAAGTAGGTAACTAAGGTGTGGCTTGTCTTACAAGCATGTCTTCATATTCCGCCACATTGAGTAATTATCTGACTGTACAAGCGTTTGTCTCATTCTTTTGTTTTTAATAATTGGATAGAAATCCTGTGTAAACAATGCCTGCCTGCCTGCCTGCCTCAAGTTTAGAACCCATGGGCATCACCAGACTAATGCAGACAAATATCATTTTCTCCCCTGAAATGCTCTGTTAGGCTTTTACTGCAACCTCCTTCAGTTGCTGCTTGTTTATGAGTCTCTCTCTGCCTTCAGTTTTGTATTTAATAACTGAATAGCATGCTCTGTTGAGTTGAGATCAGGTGACTTTGCAGTTGGAAAATGTCACTTTTTTTTTGTCTTGAGAAAAAGTCTTGGGATGCTTCTGCAGTATGCTTGGCTCGTTATCCATTTGCACTTAGAAGTTCTGTCCGATCACTTTTGAAGTATTTCGCTAATACGAGCAAATGCTATAGCCAATCCATTACAGCCAATTCAACTAGTGGCCCAATCCATTATAGGCGCTCCAGCAATACATGCCCATAACATTCCCTCCACCATATTTGACAGCTGATGTGACATATTGGATCTGTTTCTTTTCTTCTTCAAACTTTTCGCTTCCCATCTCTCTGTTACAAGCTAAGTTTTAGCTGCCTAAATAGTTTTTTCCGACCTGCCCAAAGAGCATGGGAAGGGTTTCCTGTTAAGTGTAACCAGTGGTTTGCAACTTGATGCAAACGTTTATTTGCAGTCTTGAGGACATCTCTTGAATGTAGACTTTAACAGTGATACAGCTACCGCGTAAAGAGTTCTTGACTTGGATAGATGTGAAAGGTTTTACTTAATCAAGTGAAAAATAAACTCTGTGCTCATTCCATTTTTTGAAGCTTTCTGGTGTTGCTGAGCTGGTGGTGCGTTCATTCTTTTTAAGAATGATGGTTATTTTTGGTCACTCTTAAAGTTTTTGATACATCTCAACCTCATTAAGGCTTCCTTAAATTGGCTTGGCATCTCTTTGTTCTTCATATTGAGATTTTCAGTGAATGGCTACTAAATTCACCTCTGGATCCTTTATGTGTTTGGCTTTGTGCACGGCTTCACTTGGCTATGAAAATGATTGCCAGAAGGCAGTCTGTTTGCTTTTCAAGCCATAAATTGTCCAGATACTTATGGACCTAACTGCATATAATCCACCACAGTTTTCTCACTGATAACAATGTCAGCTGTTAATGTTGAATCATATTAGAGCTGCTTTAATTTTCTGGCAAATAAAGAATTAACACTGCAGTTGGCACTGACCACTCATGGCCATTTTCCTTTTTTTTTTTTTTTTTAACTTCACTGAATTTTTGTTTAATTACAGCTAGGGTTAAGTGGTTGAAGCATCAGGTCAGAATGGTTATTATTATTGACTGACCCTTTTATTAAAACTGTGTAACTGCAGTTAATAGACTGGAGGGGTTTTAAATTGGACTTTTTTTCCAAGGCTCATACAATGCTTTGGTTTCTCTAGGTATCTGGTCTACTGGTTCAAGACTACAGCCACGAGTACAGCCACTGGAACTCTGTCAAGTCTCTGGGTCAATGGCTGCAAGAAGAGAAGGTTAGATTGCAAATTAGAAGCTGTGAGAATGCGTGAATGATGAATATGACTTTTCTGTTAATGTAAATCTTACCCTCAAAAGGTTCCTGCACTGTTTGGGATAGACACCAGGATGCTGACCAAAGTCATCAGAGATAAGGTACCACAATTAGAAAGACTGTATCTGTTTCACGTTTAATGAATGAGTCGGTCAGTTTCTGATATGTTTGGCTTGTGGTTTCTCTTAAGGGAACAGTTTTGGGGAAGATTGAATTTGATGGTCAGCCTGTTGACATAACTGACCCCAATCAGAAAAACTTAGTAGCAGAAGTTTCAACCAAGGTAACAACTGCCAGTTTTTTTTCTTTTTTTTATTTAACGATAATATCAGATTTAAAAACTCCTTTTGTTTAGATATTTTGAAATGGCACTAACCTCTTCTTGTCATGCCTCTATACTCACCAGGAAGTCAAAGTTTTTGGAAAAGGCAACCCAATTAAAGTGGTGGCTGTCGACTGTGGCATTAAACATAACATAATTCGACTGCTGGTTAAGGTGAGAGTTGCGTGAAACATCCTTGTTCGACTGTGTGCGTTCCATTTGGAGACCTTGTTTTTGTGACTTAGCCCCAAATGACCTCCTCTGCATAAACGCAGAATAAAAAAGTCAGCGCTCTGTTACATGCTTTCTGCAACCTGACCTAGAAATTTTGAGAAAGTAAATCTGGGCCTAATGAGCTCCAGAAATGTAAAATTTGTTTGTGGCATGGAGATTGGTAAGAGAGTGGGTTTTCATCATGTTTGTACTCAAAGTTAATGACTTGTGATATTTGCTTTTAATTGGATTGGTTATAACATTGTATTCATCGATTTGCTCTTATTCGTTACACTCAGCGTTGACCCTTCTCTATGTTTTCTTTTTGTTCTATTTTTCAGTTGTTTTTTTTTTTTTTTTTAAACAACATTACATGTTTGGAGATTATAAACCATAAATGTCAGAGCTCTCATTATGACATTATGTCTATTTGGTGTTGTCTGTAGTTATTTTTACAGCTAGGGGGATAAAATAAATGTCATCTTCTGCTACTTTGATTTTACATTCATTTGACATTTTAAGTATACTCAGAAGATTACAAAATAACTACATTTGTGCTTTTGTGCAGCGAGGTGCAGAAGTCCACCTAGTGCCGTGGGACCAGGACTTGCTTAGTCTAGACTATGATGGCCTGTTCATATCTAATGGACCAGGAGATCCATCTCTGGCCAAGACACTCATCAATAACGTGCACAAGGTAGGATGCTTCACAAATGTTTATGTGAACTGAGAGACTTGAGTATTGATTCGCAGGTTTAACAAGGAACTAAAATTGTTGCAGAGCTCTATCTATATAATATTTAATATATTTGTTTCAACTATTTCTTTTCATAACTGTGTTTATAGCTCCACCATTGTTTCTGTAATAATATTTATTTTGTGAAGGTGCTGGAGAGCGATCGTCCCCAGCCAGTATTTGGGATCTGTATGGGCAATCAGATCACTGCCCTGGCTGCAGGAGCCAAGTCATACAAACTACCTATGGGCAACAGGTGACCAATTTAACAGCCAATCATAAATATGATACAGCGTGCTGTATATGCTCTGCATTCAGATAAAGATTTCAGTCTAAAGTGTAACCTGTCCGACAGAAAATGTAATGAAGTAGATGATGTGTTTTATTCATTTCTGTGGGTCCCCAGAGGCCAGAACCAGCCGGTGTTGAATGTGATGACGGGCCAGGCCTTCATTACCGCACAGAACCACGGTTATGGCATAGACAGCGAGTCCCTGCCCCCAGGGTGGGGCCCGCTTTTCATCAACGCAAATGATGGCACCAATGAGGTTGATTTCAGTCTGTGTGAATATTCAGTCTTTAACAGGACTTTTTTCCCTAGGCTTTGGCTATAAAAATAAAGAAATAAACAATTCTTTTACAGCAATAACTGAAGCAAATACAGGACTGTATGATGTTTACACTAATATTTTGGAAAGATGCATTTATTTTCGAAATGCTAACAGTATCTTTCTTTTTTTTTTTAATATATACATAATTTCATGATTTTTATTTCACAATTTCCAGGGGATCATGCACAGCACTAAACCTGTTTTTACAGCCCAGTTTCACCCTGAGGCTAAGGGCGGTCCCACGGACACAGAGGTAATTAAAAAAACTTGATGGTGCTGCATGAAGTACCTGAACACTATACTCCAGCTAATTAAAGTATATTCACAAAATGGAACTTGCGTAAAACTTTGAGCTCTATTCTAAAATAGTACTTGTGTAAATGTTGTGAATGGTTTGGAAAAGTGATGTGGTGTCCAGGTAGCAATAATCAGTCAGACCTCAGAAGTCATCAGGTGCAGATCTTTTAACTGTTCTTAGAATCTGATCTAAGTAAGCTGAGGGTGATGTTAGTTGCATAGCCCTGCGACAGACTGCCGACCTGTCCAGGGTGTACCCCGCCTCTCGCCCTATGACAGCTGGGATAGGCTCCAGCGCCCCCCGCGACCCTGAAAAGGATAAGCGGAAGCGAATGGATAGATGGACGAATGGCACACTTTTGCATTAGAAGATCATTTATTCAGCACGTTTGTCTTGATCTCAAAGATCTGTCACTTTAGTTAAATTGAATTCAGATTCCATGTACATTTTAGCCAGAATTTAGCCTTTTGTTTTAACCAATATAGGGGTTTGGCTCCAAAACGATTAACAGGAGACCATTAAAAAAAACAATATCGTTAATATAATACTTAAACTGTGATTATAAGGCGCTTTTTTTTTTTTCTTCTCCCCCACAGTTTCTCTTTGATGTCTTTTTGTCCCTGATCAAAAAAGGAAAGAATATCAGCATAGCGTCAGTCATGCCCATAAAACCCAGGATCCCTCCCAGGGCCCAGGTAGAGTATTTCACCCAGGTTGAGCAGGTTCAACTTCAAATATTCTGAACATAAGAGACTTTTATATCAGTCATTTAGTGGAACCTGCTGTTTAAATGGTGCCAATCACACCTTTTTGTGTCGACGCAGGTTTCAAAGGTGCTTGTATTGGGTTCTGGTGGCCTCTCTATTGGTCAGGCTGGTGAGTTTGACTACTCTGGATCTCAAGCCATCAAGGCCATGAAGGTCAGAGCATCTGGATGAATTAATCATTTCTGTAGCCAATTAATAATACTTTAATATGGTTGTGAATGAAGGCATAGAAGTGTGTTTCATGTGACTTTATGTGTGAGAGTCAATGCAGACGTTTTTGTTTTTTTTTTGTTTGTTTTTTTTAAAGTGATGTGATGATCCAATTTGTCTGCATTTTAATTCATGGACTTTTAAATGTGTCATTTATTCTGCTATACTGTCCTTATATTGGGTAGTTAAGATGCTGTAGCTTATTTCATCGATGAGCTTGGCAGCTTTTTCCCTAATTACGTGGAACACTGGGATTTTAGTTTATCTAATTAAGATCTAAAAATGCTGAGCAGGCCCAGTTGATTGTGATTTTCTTTTTTAATCAATATGGCAAGATGAGAATATTTAAATGATAATGAAAGATGGTTCATTATTTGGACACAGATGCAGGAGATTCACTAGCTAATACTGCTCAATGGGCAACTGTGACTAAACTTGCATTTGGATTAAGCTCTGTAAAAAAAAAAAAAAAAAAAAAAAAAAAAAAAGGCAAACGTAAAAGGAGTTTTTCATGGACAGAGCACATTTGATAACTGCAATTCTTGTGCATTATAGTTGGTATGCATTGAAAAAACAGTAAATCCTCCTTAGATAACTGTGACTTTTTGATAATTGCATAGGGACCAACACTATAGTACTGCATAAACCGCTCACTTCAAGAAATAAAACATATTTGAGGAATTAGTGGAATTTAAAAAAAAAACAAAAACAACAGGCAGTGATCTGCAGAGACGTGAAAAAGGTTTATACCCAGATGAGTTCCGTGGCGGCCTGAGTGCTTGACCCCAACAATGACAGCATTTGGTGCCACCGTGCTTATACTGTGGGGGGCCGTTTCGTGCCATAGGTTAGCTCCACTTATCCATTACAGGGAATGGTCACTGCAAATGAAAACAAAGTTGTCCTGAGTGACCCCCTTTATCCTTGGATGTAACATTTTTATTCTCTTCTATGATGACATAGGGCACAGCAATATGAATTTCATGCTGTGATATTTGCAGTCAGTAGATCTTAACCCAATTAAATGGCCACAGGACATTTTGACCAACCTGTTAGAGGTCAGCCTGTAAAAGGAATATCTTTTAAAGGAATGATTTTCCTTCCCTCTGTAGCATTCCAGAGACTTGAAAAATAAATGCCAAATTGCATTGATGCTGTTGTGCTGTGTCTTAGGTGTTTGCTTTTACTGTAATTTGTCACTATCTCTGGGCCCCATGTTCCAATTTTTGAATGGACTTTTATGAAAAATAGAGGGAATCATTTTTTTAATATAAAGTTTGGTATAATAAAATATAAATGACAGCAATATGACAATGATAAAATTAATGAGGACTGAATTCTATTTAGCATTTGAATTGGGGCACAGAATTGAGCAGAGCTGCTAATGTTGTTAGTAACACTTGCCTCTTGTATCTGAGATATGTGACAGGCCTGGAAAACACTTTAGAACATCTAAAATGTCAGACATGATGTAAAAGTGTCCCTGAAGACTTTTTGTCATGGGTGAGTTTGCTTTTAATAATTTCCCTTGCGGTCATACAGGAGGAAAACCTGAAGACTGTGCTCATGAATCCAAACATAGCCTCCGTTCAGACCAATGAAGTGGGCTCCAAGCAGGCTGACTCAGTCTACTTCCTGCCTGTCACGCCAGAATTTGTAACCGAGGTCATCAAGACAGAGCGTCCAGACGGCATCCTGCTCTCGATGGGTGGACAAACTGCACTCAACTGTGGTAAGATGTGCACAGTTGCTTGATTAGTACGTGTAACTGACCAAAGGGAATGAAATTCAGTTCAAATGTTACGTCTAAGTCTCCTATTATATTAAAAACCTTTTGTATTATATATTTTATATTATATTAAAAATCTTTTACCTTAAAAAGGTAAAACATATATAATAGATATAATATAAATGTGTTATATATACATATGTGTGTAATTTATTTAGACATATCTTTTTTTTTTTTTTTTTGTGTGTGTGTTTAACCATGCATCTTTAATTTGTTTTCAGGGGTAGAGTTATTCCAGCGTGGGATCTTGGACCAGTATGGGGTGAAAGTCCTTGGAACCCCTGTGGAGTCCATAATGGCAACAGAGGACAGGCAGCTTTTTGCTGACAAACTAATGGAGATCAATGAGAAAATTGCACCTAGTATTGCTGTTGAGTCGGTAAGGACCCATGTCCAGTTGCCGAAAAAAGTGTTCTTGAGCGATACGTTTGGTAACTACGTATAGAAGATACTAAAATATCCTGTCAGCTTGTAGTCTACCACTAATTTCTTGATTCCAGCATTTTGTTAGTGTTAAAAAAAAGAAGTCATTGACATTACTTATATTGGAGGTCTTGTGTTTGTAATAGTTCTATAGTGGTTTAAAGCCCGTATCAACAGTTTTTGTTATGGGAAGCGTAACATTTATGTGCATCCTTCAGGTGTCTGATGCATTACGAGCAGCAGAGCAGATAGGCTACCCGGTGATGTTGCGATCGGCCTACGCTCTGGGGGGTCTGGGCTCTGGTCTGTGTGCCAATAAAGAAAAGCTGGAGGAAACTGCCCAGAAGGTCAGAAAAAGCAGACACTTATCAATAGCTAATGGTTTTTTGTTTTTTTTTGTTTTTTTTTTTCTCTCACTGGTCCTTTTTTTCTCCTGGCATTTAAGCAAACATTCAAAATCTTTTGTCCAAATCAATCAGAGCATTTATACCTTGGCTTACCATGTTTTTTCCTCTTTTTATACCTTTTCTCGAGTTTACAGCATGAACCTGCACAGAAATAATACCTTTTGAAATTGTTCAGATACATTTCTTTGGTCCTGTGCCAAGAAAGGAATAGTTTTCTGTTGCTAAGCAACATTCTTTTGTGCTCTTCCCCTTTTCAGCATTATGTCTGACAGCTCAATTGGTTCTAATCTATGATCACAGGCTTCAAAATGAACCGCTTGTGCCAGACTGTGTTAGATTGGTGCGTGCTTGCTTTTTTTTTTTTTAAATTTTTTTTTTTATGCTTAATGTTTGTGCTCTTTTTAAGTATTTCTTTGAAGCTTACTTTAGTTATTTATTTATTTTTGGTTTCATTTGGAAGTTTCAATGGCAAGTGCATTGGTACCAATTATACTCAGCAGCTGTTCACCTGGTTTGTATCAAGGGCAGTTCACCAAGACAAGAATGCAAAACAAAAACCCCAAGGTAGACAGTCCTTTAACCTGGTCTGGCCTTGTCTGTTATCAAAAAGAGTTTGATAATTGTTTCGGTGCAAACTGTCCTAATAGATTACTACATTTAGTTTGATTCAACAAAGCATCTTAGCTATCGACAAACCAGAAGGACAGTTTGCAATGAAACAATTCTAACCCTTATTTTGATAACTGACAAGGACAGACCGGCTATAGGGCACATTTATCGCATTCTGAAAAGCATCTTCTCTGTGATTGTCACTGTGATTTGGAAGTTTGCATTACAAAGATAAAACACTATTTAAAAAGACCAAAAATCCTTACTACACAAAACACAAACTTTAGTTTGATACATTTCAGTATGGATGTCCTGCATTTACTTCTACTGCATTTACTACTACTAACTACTTAAACTACTAACTACTTAAACTTACTTACTTAAACTTTAATATATAGGTATTAATTTCTTTCCGCTTCAGTTTGATGATTGTAGTGAAACACACATCTAAATTGTTTAAGCTGTTTATGTATCGTAGGCTCTGGCCATGAGCAATCAAATCCTCGTGGAAAAGTCTTTGCTTGGCTGGAAAGAGGTGGAATACGAGGTGGTACGAGACGTTGCTGATAACTGTGTCACCGTCTGCAACATGGAGAACTTCGATCCACTGGGCATCCACACAGGTAGGCACTAATCTGTGGCCCTTTTCAAACCATGAAAGGCTCTTTCTTATTATTTTTGTGAAAATTTTTTTTATTTGTTTCTCTCTCAATCTCCATATCTTTGAGCACACTTCACCTGTCTTTTGAGGGTTGTTTTTTTTTTTTTTTTTTTTTAAATTTTATGAAATTTAAAGCTTCTGCAGAAGGATCATTGTGCTCTGACACACAAATTATTATGTGCAGGTCGATAAAGAACTGCACTCAGAGGTATTTACTGGTACTCCATTGGGAGCCAGCACAATAAGGACATACTGACCTTGAAGCTGGACAGTTACAAGAGCACACTGGTTGAAACTAACGACACAGTTGCTCCCTATTCACCTGGCATAAACGTAAAACATTGACGCAATGACAAAAGAGAGATATTTGTTTCCCAGATTATTGATGAATAAAAGAAACTAAAGATAATCAAATTTCTGAGAGTAAACAAATTAGAAGTTAGTTCAAGTTAAAGTTCGGTTGGTTAACTGTTTTCTCCGGCTTAGTTCAGAGCCGGGCTGAGATGTGTAGCAATCACTGGGTCTTCACTTAGGGATTATGCGGTCTGCAGGCCTCAAATTATATTATTGTAGTCATTCAGGTAGTTTGGCACTCTAGCCAGATTTGATGGAGCAATGCTGGTCGGCAGCAAGCAGCTGTTGGTCACTGGATAATTTGTACATATGCCTTTATTGGTTGTGATCCAATAAACTGAAGGTAAATGAACAATTTGACATACAGTGAGTTGTATAAAGAATAACATTTTAAATTTACTCTTGCTCACCAGCTCTCTCTCGCTCCCTCACTCTCTCTCTCTCACTCTCTCTCGCTCTGCCTATGAGATCAACCAACACATGTAGCTCAAATCAAAGCCTCTGTGAATTCTCATGGTTCAGTCACGGTTTATCTTAAAATAGTTATGCATGTCTTTGGAATTACAGCAACATAATTTTATTGTATTTTATGTTCATTTTCTTTTTACTCTTGGTAGTAATATATGGTAGTGTAAATTGGTAGTGATATACTGAAATATATAAAGAATTGTAGGGACTGGCAGGATTACAGAAATATTAACCATTTTAATAGAAAAATTGCAAAATAAGATGATGATGATGATGATGATAATAATAATAATAATAATAATAATAATAATAATAATAATAATAATAATAACTCAATAAAGCCAATGCAGTCTGTCCACTTGTGGTATGCAGGCTTATGTTGGGTGCATAAACAGATGTCTGTGTTTGCGCAGCTCTTTATTGACCTGCACATACTTTGCGTGTCCGTTCACGCTGATCCTTCTGCAGAATTTGGGCGGATCCTCCCAAATTCCATTGCAATTCAGATTTGTCACTTGAGATTATCCTAAGGCCAATCTTGTGGTGTGCTAGTTTATAAGATTAAGGTGTTTTATCCTTTCATTTTACCTTGCCGTACTGAAGTGCAAGCAGTGTTCTTCATGCTGTCTGAGCTGTCGCAGGAAGTCTGATTTTGATAACCTCTGTACATTTGCCTGTCATTTTATTATTTTTTTTTCCCACGCTAGATTATGCAAATACCACATGTTACATGGATTTTTTTTTTTTTTTTTTTTTTTTGTGATTAGTGTGATTTAGACTCATTCTCTATGCATGGTAGTTCTGATTACCATATTACTACTTTTTTTTTTTTTCCCCCCCCATTTATGATTGACTAATTTTCCTGTACTTCCTGTGGTGGTGGTGGTGGTTGTTGTTGTTGTTGTGGTGTGTTTGTTTGTTTGTTTGTTTGTTTGTTTGTTTGTTTTTCTCCTCCTCCCACCTCTTAAACATCACAGTCAGATTTTCCAGGTCCTCTGGCTGTTCCTTTCCATGTGGATCCATAATGCATACACACATCCCAAACTAACAGAGTACTGGTGTTCTACAGATCATTTTATAGTTATGCTTATGCAATTAGATGCAAAACACGTGTGATTTACATTTAGCATGAGATGATGTATGATTGTAACTACAGGTGTGTAATTTGAATTGATTAAAAAAAAACAAACACTCCCTTTGACAATTCAGAAGTGATTGTCATTGGGAGGTGATACAATTGTTTTTTTTTTTTTTTTTTTTTTGAATCACTGACATTGAAGTGAAAATGCACGGTGGTGCACTCAGTTGTAGACGTTCTGCAGAGCTGTTGTCCTTGTCCTGTTTTGGTAGGAGAGCACAGAGTATCAATATTTTGAGGAAAAAAAGTGTTGGGTTTGAGTTCTGCTCTTATTGCCAGCATTAAGGCTGGTTTAAGTGCTTCTCACAAAGTCCACTGTATAAACAGGTGTGTTTTCAATTTAAGACACACTTTTTTTGGTCACATGGCTTTTTTGTTTTCCTCTAAAAATGAATAAGGAAAAACATGAGATGACTGTAAATAATTTTTACAGTCTCTAATGTTTTAAAATTATTGTATGTAAAAGTTTCTCTAATTTAAAAAAAAAAAAAGAAAACAACCCCGCTACAACCACTCCATGGCTTTTAAGTGACACGTTTACTTTTTCTGTCACTTTCACTTAACTAAAGCCAAGTTTAGATATATATTTATTATTCGTTAAAGCGAATCTTAGTCTGAACAACTTCTGAACAACACTTCTTTTACAGGTGACTCCATTGTGGTGGCACCAAGCCAGACATTATCCAATGAGGAATACCATATGCTCCGTGAAACTGCTATCAAGGTGGTACGTCACCTTGGCATTGTTGGCGAATGCAACATCCAGTATGCCTTACACCCATCTTCTTTGGAGTACTGCATTATTGAGGTGAATGCACGGCTATCGAGAAGCTCAGCTCTTGCATCCAAAGCAACTGGGTAAGTTGACACCTGAAACAGGCTCTTTTAAGGCAGAGTTATGAACTCATGCGGCAGAAGATAAAAATGCACGTTAACACATCAAGAGATCTTAGATATTTATGTATGACAGACTATTGAGGTAATAAAACAATAATTTTACACTGTACTCACTTTTTAACCCTTTTTTTTTTTTTTTAAACAAATTATGTTTGATAAAATATTCTTGCACTTTTGCCCATCGTTATTTGATTTTGGTCTCCCTGCACTCCGGTTCTGGTTTCAGTTACCCCTTGGCATTTGTGGCTGCTAAGCTGGCTCTGGGAATCCCCCTGCCTGAGATCAAGAATGCTGTATCAGAGAAGACCACAGCCTGCTTTGAGCCCAGTTTAGACTACATCGTCACCAAGATTCCTCGCTGGGACCTCGACCGCTTTCACGGCATGTCTCGTGAAATAGGCAGTGCCATGAAGAGTGTAGGAGAGGTGGGGCTAAACATTTAACCGCTCACTCGGTTACTCAGTGTTCTGGCAAGCCAATTATTCCATCGTGTGTTTTCTTCCTTTGCATCCAGGTGATGGCAATAGGCCGTACGTTTGAGGAGAGTATGCAGAAGGCCTTAAGGATGTGCCATCCATCAGTAGATGGCTTTGTGCCCCGGCTGCCACTCAAGAAGCCGTGGTCCGACACCCACGATCTAGAACAGGAGCTGGCTGTGCCCTCTAGCACCCGCATCTTCTCCCTCGCTAAGGTACAATTATTCTTCATTACATTAATAATAAATGACACTCACTATAGTTTGCTCATTAAAATCACATTTTGTAGTGTTGCTGAAAAAAAAGTCCCTGCATGCCTAGCTATGAATGCTTAATCCTGTGGCTGTACTCGTCATTTAAATTTCAATTCAGTTAAACAGAGCTGACAGTAGGGCTCTTCAAATATATTCCAGAGAGAGGAAAGATGGATCGCGCAAACATATACTGCTATGTGTCTGTAGCTTTCCTCATAGAAGCAGATGAAGGTGAGACAGCACTTATAAGCACAGGGTTGAGCTTTATTTTTCAGGCACAAAGATCTTACAAGGTGAAAAACATTTATGGCTCCAGCATATGAACATGTTTTTCATCACCGGTGTAGATGGATCAATTTCCTTAAGTATTGAATGAGATAATTGAGGTGGTGACAGCGTCAGGGATTGATGATCCACATTTGATCTCTAGTCTGTTACATGAGTCTGTAATGCTGCGGGGTGGTAAGCATAGCTACTGTCACTCAAAGCTAAACTGCCTGCTATCCACATGATCTCAGACTGTTAGAAGCTCAAACAGTTTGAATGGTTTTAGTTTTACACCTGTACATCTTGGGGACATTTTCTTTGTTGTGTGTAAAGCAAAAAACAAATTGCATCAACTGTAAGAGACTTACAGCCAGATGTAAAGGTCCAAGACACGACACATTGCAACACAACACAGTAACTTAACTTAGTAATAATGAAATGTTAACATCATGTTATGATGTAATCTTGTTTTCTAAATTCAAACGTACCTTTACCATTAAAGACTGTCCTTTTAAATTTTTTTTATTTTTTTGTGTATATTCATAGCACTCCTTCTTACGCGTTGGTCAATTATCAAAGTTGTTCATCTTCCCTCAAGTGTTGCTGGAGTTCCTGCTTTGTGAATTCTTTCATCCTCTCCATGCACCTTGGAAGCAGGTGAAGTTGTGCCAGAATTTTTTTGCTGCGCTTTAGTCTGTTTGTCCAGGACCTCAGCAGCCTGAATCTCTTACCAGACGGCAGCAGCTTAAACACCCAGTGTCCTAGGTATGCACAGTCCTGTAGGATGCTGCGTGCCCTCTTGAGACAGCGAGTGCTGTACAGATCCTTCGGGAAGGGAAGAGGATGCCTAATGAGTTTTTTTGGGCCATATTAATGACCTTCTGGACTGCCTGTCTGTGTGCCATAGTGCAGCTGGAGAACCACACAGATGTAGTATGTCAGCACACTTTCAATGGAGCAGTGGTAGAAGACGCTCAGCAGCTCCTTCAGGTCCATTTTTTCTGAGGATTCTCAGAAAGTGGAGACGCTGTTGGGCTTTCTTCAAAACCACAGAGGTGTTTGAGCTCCATTGGAGGTCTGGGTCTATGTGCACACCCAGGAACTTGAAACTGGAGACCCTTTCCACACACTCCCCATTGATGCTGACAGGCTGCAGCTCAGACTTCCACCTTCTAAAGTCAACTACCAGTTCTTTTGTCTTGGTGGTATTGAGGTCCAGGTTGTTGTCTACACACCAGTCTGACCGCCTCTGAACCTCAGCTACGTACGCCGTCTTGACACATCAACTGTTAGGTGAGCAGTTCTCAGTGCTTCACTGCAAATGTAATATAACTATACTTTTGTTATTCCTAAGTGTTTTTGTCTGCATGCACAAATGCAACAACTGAAAACATTCTTTTTTTTTTTTCTACTTTTGGCATCCTTGCTTCACGATGTACTACATTCAAGTGCGTGTAGGGTATAGATGACTTTCCAGCCTACATAAATTTTGCAAGGCATCCCAGCCTGTTTTGGAAATGACTATATTGGTCTGCTCTTTGTAGGTATTTCTCATGGTTGATAACTTGGTGCACCAGATGGTTTGTTACAGATAACCTTGGACTTTCTGGCAAGTTGTCCTTGGAAACTGTTTGTATGTGTGCGCAGATTTTTAAGATTTATTTTTTGGCTTTTTGCATTTATTAGATAGTGACAGTTGGAAGACAGGAAGGTAGGAAGAGCGAGAGGGGGACGACATGCTGTAAATGACCTGGGGCGCTGCTGTGAATAAAAAGCTTTCAGTACAAGGAGCTTGCACACTATCAGCCTGACACTTTAGACACTTTATTTCAGATAAAATACTTATTTTTCTTTTAGATGAAATGTTGCAATAATACTCTGTATTGTTCATGCACTTGATTTACTTATAATACACTAGAGATCACTGGGTTATTGGTTGCGTGGTTTTTCTCATGAGCAGCCGATCACAGAATAAAATCAAAATTTAAAACTCTGACCAATTAAACACATGTCCGAGTTTCGTAATAGTCGTAACAATGGAAGATCATGATGATCCCGTTCTTTGTTTCTTGCTTTTACTTCTCAGGCCCTCTACAGTGGCATGATGAGTGTTGATCAGATCCACCAGCTGACAGCCATAGACAAGTGGTTCCTCCACAAACTTCATGGAATAACAAACGTGGAGCAACATCTTGCAAACTACAACAGGTAAAGCATGCGGAGTGTTTATTCAAGTAACTTGAACTTACTTAAATAGATATGTACATTTAATAAAAAAAATTTTTTTTTTAAAAGTAGATGTGCCGTCTATTTGTTTATGGGTGTGGATAGAAACATGAAAAACTGTGCCCACAAATTAGATAAGCCCCAGTCTCTTTAGTCTCTGTGTCTGTCTCCTTTCATTCTTTCTCAGGGTTCCTCGCAACTACCTTCCTCCCCCTCTTTCTCTTTCCTGTCCTTCTGCCCTTCAGCTCTTACCTGGACAGCCCAAATCCAAGCCTTTGTGAATTATCATTGCTCAGCCACAGGTTACCTGGTGCTTTCTTCCGACTCTGCTGTTTAATAATTAATGGCTGGCCGTTTGGTGGGCACCCACTGCTACAGCCTGACACACGGCGTGTTGTTGTAGTTTTCACTTCTTCTGGAGCAGGGGACATGGGGATGGGCAGAAAATGTTAGTCTGCTGCCAGACTGATGGAGTATGGTGCTGAGCACGGGTGGGCTTCATGCTCTGCTGCTCAGCAGTCTTTGTGTGCGTAAGAATTTTTTTCCTCTAGATTGAAGGGTAATTACAATTAAATCACAAGGAAAAAATATAATACAACATATTTTAATCCTTATTTGTACACTGCATCACGTACTGCACGCTCTCTTATTTGGTCAGCTGGCTTAGTGAAAAAAGACACACTGGCTGCATAATGTAACTCTGCAGTCCTCTAAGGAGGAGTCGGGCTCAGACAGAACATGTTGAGACTTCTGCAAAAGTTGCTACATTACGCATTATATGCTTTTATGCAATGGTGTTAACATTTCCAAAGAAAGCTTACTTTTGACCATTTGTTCTATTTTTCCAAAGTTGTTTGCACAAGTCAATATGAATATAGTATTGAGTCCTTTTTTTTTTATTGGTACTTGCATTTCTATAAATTAAAATTGCATCATGCTGCCATGGATACCTGGGTATAGATAAACCACAGACAGTCCCTAGCAATTTAATGATTTATGCACACAAATGTAAATATAATCATTTAAAAGTTTAAACTTCAAGGGAAAGTGAGTTTTTAAAACATATTGTGTGTTCATGTGTCTTTGCAATATGTCAGAATACATAGCAACTTTCTATTCACACATAGCCGCAATGGCAATGGCAAGTATATGGTGGAGTGTTTTATTTGTGCGCGATGGTCTATTCACATCGGTTCATGGCATGCGAGGGGCTTTCTTCATTCTTTAAACTGCTTTTCCAGACAAAATTGCTCACAACACAGCCAAGCTTTGGGATCAAATGTCTTTCCTTTGATTCTGACTTGCCGCTCCCGTTTCTTGGGTTTGTTATTTCTCAGCAAAGCCACGTGCAGTGGGAGTTAAAACACACTTGACATTTCCAATATTGTTACGCTATAAGGTTATAAATAATTCAGATAAGGAGCAGGAAGAAAAGGCAGTGGTTTACCAGGAAAATAGAATCCCTTATTGTCTCTACCTTGGGTTAAAGAAATACTGCTACATTTGCTTGTTGCTTTGTATGTGGGAGTTGGATGATAAAGTCAATATCAACTTTATAGCAGCATATTCATCTGTTCAGTTTAACTCATTACTTAATCAGGAAGCAAATGGAAGTTTGCATACCTCCTAAAAAGAATACTTTCAACACTTACAATGTGGTGTTTTTATATTATGTTTTTTTTAATGTGTGGAATGTTGTATTGTTTTAATAAAGTTTAATATTTTATCATGCACTGGAGCGGTTTTACCTACCACCTCCTCTGTCATTTTACTGCAGTAATGTTGCAATTATAGTTCATGTTTTAGATTGGTTTTTAGCTGGCTAGAAAATTCAATACAACATGTAAACAAAACAAATTTAAAAGGACCATTTTTCCTTGAGTACTTACTAATAACAGAATCCATCACACTACCTCAGATCTTGTGATAAGCTAACAGAGTCATGGTAAAAAAGTTCATTCTCTTTAAATTCTAAGGTTTTGTGTCAGGACATATTTTGAATTCTCCCCAGACAGTTTTAAAATTGGGTAAATGCAACCTCAGATGAAATACAAATCCAAAAAGAAACTGAATAATACTAAATATATTACTTTGCCATTGCACATGATTATTGGTCATCATCAGGTGTGGCCGAATCTATGAAGTTTATAAAACAGTTTATAAAACCTGTGGACAAACCTGTATGAAAGCAGTTTGCAGGTCTGGACCATTCAGAGGGGGGGGGGGTGTGTGTGTGTGTGTGTGTGTGTGTGTGTGTGTGTGTGTGTGTGTGTGTGTGTGTGTGAGAACAAGGACGAAAGACATCAGCAATGATGTGAAAGAGTCAACCTTTGCTGCCCATCAATCTGGGAAGGGTTACGTGGCTGTTTGACATTCATTTTCTTACAGTGAGAATATTCACAAGTGGAAAATTATTTCAGCAAAAAAACAGAACAAAACAGTGGAGTGGACGTACTAGCAAATTCAAAGGTCAGACCGTGCAATGCTCAGAAAAACTGGAAAATACCCAAGAGCTGCATCTTAAGACTCTACGGGCCTCATTTAGCATGCTAAATGTTAAAGTTCATGACAGTACAATTAGGGAAAAAAAAAAACTGAACAAGTATGGCTTTTTAGGGAGGGTTGCCAGGGGAAAGCCTCTTCTTTAAGTTTGCATGTAAACACACCACAAGACAAGGAACAATGTCCTTTTAGGAAATGAAACCAAAATGGAGATGTTTGTCTATAATGCACAGCACCACATGCAGAGAAAACAAACAAATAAAACCCATATTGGTATAAACTACTCATACCAGCTGTCAAGAGTAGTGGTGGGGGGCTGATGATTAAGGTTTGTTTTGGAGCCACAGTACATGGACATCCACGAGCACCTTTTGTGTACCAAAGTATTCTAGAGTCAATTATGACCTCTGTTGGACAGCTAAAACTGGTCATGCAAGAGAACAAGTTTGCCAAGCATACTAGCATATTTACAGAATGGCTGAAAAAGAAAAGGGTCGAGGTGTTATAATGGCCCAGATTCAACACTCAACCTGACTTTAAGAGAGCTGTGTAAAAACAAATACCCAAAAGCCCCTATGAACTGAAGTAACATGGTAAAGATAATGTGAGAGGAGAATGACGGAACGGACCACATCTTCCAAACTTTAACACTACGCAGCTGCGCCACAAACCGCGCCACAAACCGCGCCACAAACCACGCCCCGCAACAGATGAGTGGGCAAAAGTTTCTGCACAATGATGTGAGAGACTAGCAGTCACACAGAAAATGATTACTGACAGTTATTTCTGCTGAAGTTGGCTCTACAAACTATTGAAGCACGAGGTGTACTTATTATTTCTTATTCATTTTTTCCCCCTGAATTTTGGTTTAGTGTTTGTCTAAAAAAAACATTGTAATGTGTCATGATTTCACACATCTCAGGTTGCCTTTACCTCATCTTTAAGACCTGATATGGACTAAAGAGAATTTTTGTCTTAATGTGTAAAACATTGCTATTGACAGACTATAAACTGTTTTACCATCACAATAGGTAGTATGCCAACTGATATAAATTCTTTTATCAAAATTATTTTAAAAGGGGATTATTATTATTAAAGAGGATTTATTGTATCAATAGAAAATTGATATGCAGACTATCAGTGCAAGTAAATTGTGCAAGGCATGGTATCACTTAATAAGTAAAAATGTAAATAAACAAAGGAATAAAAGAGATCTTATTCCTTTCTCAGACGTCGCTCTACGGGTTGTATTCCTGATTGTGACTTTTCTGCACACAAACCACATACTCGCCTTACCACGATTCAGAATTCACCTTCCGATTCCCAACTTTATTCCCACTGCTATTTATCTGTGTAACCTTACAGCTCACGTGGAAGTTTTATTGATTCAAATGGGTTTTAAATGGCTGCACTTGCCAGCCTAATGCTCCCACAACTTTGCACCTTGTTTGTCAATTTGTTATTGATTGCTCTGAGGTGGACGCTTCCCTGTGGTCTCCGCTGCTGGGTAAGTGAGCTAGTCATGACCCACTTACTCGATTCACCTTCTTATTTCTATGGTTCTATGGACGTTTTCCTCTTTTTCTCATACTAATGTCTGGCATTTGCAGGGATTCACACTTAAAATGCATCAAACTGTGGACAGTCTTTAAGATTCAGAATGGTTAGCAAAATTGCCTAATTACCTCTGCTGATTATCTTTTCCCACAGTGGCACAGTCCCCAAGGGGATGTTGCTAAAGGCCAAGCAGGATGGCTTCTCAGACCGGCAGGTTGGTCAGATTCTAGGCTGCAATGAGGGAGTAGCAAGAGAGCTGAGGCTCAATTATGGCATCAGACCTTGGGTCAAACAGGTGAGCATTACTGGGCTGATCCTTTTAGTAGAGACCAGATGGGCTCAGATAACTGACTCTGGCTAATCGATATATACACACACCTCAACAGAGAAGTATCCTCTGGCTACAAATATATTTAAAAGATAAGCATAAAAAGTGCATATAGCGAGAGAGTCAGTAAAGTTGTCTTTGCATCTCAGTCTGTATTGACATGTCCTTTGTCCAAATTGTATTTCTTGAAGCAGGTGACTAAATTATTAACATCTGCAAATCCAATTCACCAGCCTGGCATGAAATCTGTTTTTTACAGGGCTGGGACAACAGCAGAGTTCATAAGCGTAAAGGGATGAAGCTGTATCAGCTTCAGAGGCTAACTTTTTAGTAGTCCAAATTAATTTTTATTTAATACATCATCAGCTAGTACATGTTCTGTCTTTAACCACATACTGAAGTTAATACACATGATAATCTGTAATTATGCGGTATCGTGGTAAACCTCGTAAAAATGAGCAAATTTCTTCGTTCTGGAGAGAGTCTGCATGCTCTTCAAATGCTTAAACTGGTTTACTCCCATTTTGGCCATTATGATTACATTATAGAGTAGAGGGGCTCAGAGTAGAGCAGCTGCTGCTCCACATCGAAAGGACCCAGCTGAGGTGGTTCGGGCATCTGACAAGGATGCCCCCTGGGCGCCACCTGGGTGAGGTGTTCCAGGCATGTCCCACCGGGAGGAGGCCCCGGGGCAGACCCAGGACACGCTGGAGAGATTACATCTCTCGGCTGGCCTGGGAACGCCTTGGTATTCCCCCGGACAAGCTGGAGGAGGTGGCTGGGGAGAGGGAGGTCTGGGCCTCTTTGCTTAGGCTGCTGCCCCCGCGACCCGACCCCGGACAAAGCGGATGACGATGGATGGATGGATGGATGGATGGATGATTACATTATAGAGTAGTAGTTGAGTTATTTATTTATTTAAATGCCCCATTTTTAACATTTTGTTTTCTCTCATCTTAGATTGACACTTTGGCTGCAGAGTACCCAGCAATGACCAACTACCTGTATTGTACTTACCACGGTCAGGTATGTGGTCTCGGAAAAACAAAGTCGTTTGTAAATATACAATTATTGAATGTATAAAATTGAATTACTGTATCTCTTACTATGTGAGGCACACAGTTTATTTGTTTGCCTACAAACTTTTTTCACTATCAGGAGTTGAATAGACAAAATGAACACACAGGAACATCTTAGGCCCGTGAAGGTTCTTATCTAAATCTGATATTATGATGTCATCGTGTGGCCTGGTAGGCATCTACAAATGGGCTAAAATTACCCATTTGTAGCATTTATCCACCTTGAATATGTTGTAAAAGCACATCATTTTAATTTTAAATCCACAAAAATATATAATTATATCACTATGTTGCCTAGCATCAACCTAACAATAGAATAAAATCACAGTCCAAACAATACTGTAGCATGACCAAACACTAGTATATTTACTAGTAAATGCACATATTAATCCACTGGCTGACTTTCTTATTTGTTTTGAGAAGACAATGAAAGAAAATTTGGCAGCAAAAAAAGGCTAAAACATGGTTTATGTATGCAAGAGTCTATCGTTGATTTGTCTGCTTCACTAGGAGCATGATCTGGACTTTAAAGACCAGGGAATTATGGTTCTTGGTTGTGGACCCTACCACATAGGTGAGTGTAATAATAAACTGTTTGTTTGTTTGTTTGTTGCGATATGTGATAATAAAAATAGCACCATTACTTCTAAGATGTACATTTTTCATTATTTCTCTTGTCTAGTGTTTTTTACCCAGAAGGGATATAACTGAAACTTGCTGCATTTTGTTTCAAGTTAAAACTTTGTAGGATGAAATTTTGAAATTGTGATCTTCCTTTGATGGCCAACCTATTTATCAACCATTTGACCACCAGGCAGCAGTGTTGAGTTTGACTGGTGTGCGGTGTCCAGCATCAGAGCCTTGAGACAAATGGGCAAGAAGACAGTTGTAGTAAACCACAACCCAGAGACGGTCAGCACAGACTTCGATGAGTGTGATCGCCTTTACTTTGAAGAACTGACCCTGGAACGCATTCTGGATATCACCCAGCAGGAGGTTAAAACACTACCGAACACGTGACTTTTTTCATTTGTGGAAATTCAAACAAAATACACATATTTCTCTACTTTTTGTAAACGAACAAATATTTTAATGCAATACAATTAAGACACTGTCCAAACCAAACATACTACAACTTTAAATGCTGAATTACTGAAAATACCAAAGATAAATGTACTGCCCTGCTTTGATCTAAAACTCTAAGCCTATCACAGCTCAGTGTTGAGGCAGTAGACCCTGGGCAGGTCACCAATATGTTAAAGGGTTTTGTCAATGAAAACGATTATATTCATATGTAAACTGTGGAATCTGATTTAAATATTGCATTGCAACCAATTTAAATTTCCCATAAACAGAGTTATATTGATTAAGTACATGATGCATATTTATTAAAGAAATCAATCTTGACCGCTATATCAAAGGCAGAGTGCACTCGTGGACTTAAATGTTTGCCCGATAATACTGGCAAGTAGATTTATAATCCGAGACCAGCACACAAGCACTCATATAATGGCATAATAACTTCTCTGCACTGCTGAAGAATAATTCTTTATTGAAAAATATATAGAAATCAAACATTAGCAGCATGACTGTGACTTATTACCATGGACTACCCACAGAGTAGATCGCCGCAGTGTTGGAGGAAAAATACCTTCTCTGCTCAGAGTGGCATGGATGAAACATAACCACCACTGTCTGAATTTTCTCTTATTCTTATATATGAATTCAGAAGACGGTTAAGCAAGCAGCTTTGTCACTCTTTATGTGTCACACCAATTTTTGCCTCAAAAACCAGCTTAACATAACTCTTTTAAATGGGGGGGGGGAATTGGCAGTGAATGGACATTTTGCTTTTGTTGTTTTGCGTGGGTTGTTTTTTTTTTATTTTATTTTTTATATGTGTGTGTATGTGTATATAGAGATATAGATATCTAGATATAGATATCTATCTATCTCTGCTTTTGGTTTACATAATGCAACATTGCATAATGAAGTTTTTTTTATTTTTATGGTTATTTCTGGATTTATTGGTTGATCTATGATCCTACTCTTAGTCATGACTAGAAGATGTGGGCAGTAACTGGAAAAAAAAAAAAAGATGGGTCATACAAGTGGTAGAGCTCAAGTTAGGGTGTGATGCTAGGTCTTTTAGGAACCTGGTCAGAGATGCTGCTGCTCCACATTACGAGGAAGAGCTGAGGTGGATTGAGAATCAGGACTAGGAAATCTTATCGGAGCCCACGTAGGTGATGTGTTTCAAGCATGCCTTACCATCAATAAACCCTAGGGCAGTCTGAGGGCACTATGGACTAACTTGGCCTTGGCAACTCCCAAGATGAGGTAGAAGCAGTGGCTAGGCAGGGGGAGATTTTTGGGGGCTCTGCATAGACTCTTACCCCTGCAACCTGGACATGGAGAAGTGGTAAATGGTTGTTGGATTGATGATTTTATGAACAAAAACAAATGAACAGTGTATTGTGGACTTTTATAAATAAATTATTTGACAGTTAGCATCCTAAATGTAGCTCACTTCCATCTCCATATTTTTGTACTTGGAGTAAAAGTACTTTGCACGATTCTTAACTTTATATATCTTATACAGCCCCTCATCCTGTCTGAAATGAGCCATTTTGGCTCCCATTTAAGCCAACGTTCTTCTGGTTCATTGCCCTTTTGCAAACAAACAATTTGAACAACAGGTGGACAGGGTTACTGTGTCCCTAGCAAGAGCGATGCGCCCTCCGCCAGAGCGATGTGCCTGAGATGCCTATATTAAGGATGTCCCGACTCTTTGATGTCATAAAGATTCAAAAGTAGGAAAGGGGAAAAACTGCTTGAAAACTTTTGGCTCACAGACCGACCTCTTCATTTGGCCGTGTGTGTGTGTGTGTGTGTGTGTGTGTGTGTGTGTGTGTGTGTGTGTGGGTGGGTGGCGTAAGGTGACTCAGATGTTGTCAAAGAATATTCAAGGGCAACGTTTCCCTGCTATTTTCCGTGTATAGGTTTGTTGGCACCTGTGTATTTATGTTGTGTTCTGTGTTTGTATACTTACGTCCGCTGACTTTCCCTTGCAGGGGAAATGTAATCCAGTTAAAGTTGAGATGGGATCAGAGTGTGATTAAGTGTTTGTTTGTTCAGGGAGATAGCATTACCATCAATCCCTCTCTCACAGCTACAGTTTGTATATGTGTGTGTGATAAATATGGCATTAGAGCATGGAGATAAACCCTGGACAGGAGCAGGAGAGCAAGGCCATGAATAATGAAGAGATACAACCTGGCATTGCCATGGAAACAGCATCCCCCTTGGATCAGCTAGACAGGAAAAGGGGCTGCACGCTGTTATTAAAAGGAGCGCGCGCGCACACACACACACACACATCTATCTTCCCCGGTGATAACTAAACCCATGGCACGACCAAGATCAACTCTTTGTGCTTGTCTCATATTTTCACTGTGATCAGAGGTCAGAATAATTGAAAGTGGTTTCAGAATGTAGATCTTGGCTTATAGGCAGGGTTTCTCTCCTCCCGTCTTTTCTCCCCTCTTCCTCTTCTTGTTTTAGTATTCTAGTTGATTTAGTGCCTGCTCTCTTTTGCATTCTTCTTATTCTATTTACTCCTCTCCAGGGTTGCTCTGGCTGCATCGTATCAGTGGGAGGTCAGATTCCTAACAACCTAGCCGTCCCCTTGCACATGAGTGGGGTGAAGATTCTCGGGACGAGCCCCCTGCAGATCGACCGAGCTGAAGAGCGCTCAGTCTTCTCCAGTATCCTGGATGACCTCGAGGTTGCCCAAGCCCCATGGAGGGCCCTGAGCTCCCTGGTGAGAGGAAACTCGCAAATTCTGAATTATTGATGTGACAAAGTTGTATAGTAGTACAATGCTGGGATGCAGATTTTTCTCAGCAAACTCTTTACCTGTGGCCCAAGGATCAGTATTATACCATTAATTATTTCTGATAACGGGGAAAAAAAATCAAAATGTATTGAAAGAGGTTTTAATTTTGAGTTGGTGCTTATATATGAGACTTGCCCTAACACATAATGGCACTTCAAATACTAGTTAGCATTCTCAACTTCTTCTTTTTTTTCCCTTCAGTTTGTGTGGTACATGCTTTCTCTTATATTCACCATCACAAAATGCAAGAGTGACATTTGCGACTTGTAACTGCAGTTAACAATTTTGAGGCAAAGATTTTAAGACAATATTTTGAGTCAAGGCATGTAAAGACATTTACTTGTATACATTGCTAGATTTATTACAGCTCTGCTGTGGAAAGTGTGTTAATATTGCAGCCATTTAAAAAGTTTTTAGAGTCAAAACATGGTGTAAAACAGTTCCTGGAGAAACTGTAACAAGATTTTGCTTGTCAGCTGAGGCAGAGAACATAAAGTGATTGGAAATTTAGCGTTTTACTTCGTTTCTATAAGACGATCTTGATGGTTTACAGGGAACTCCTATGAATATCAATCATAGTGTTTGGATGAGAAATTTCAAAACTATGAAAAATATTAAGATCATCAAACCCCACACAGAGTGTACTGATGCACATATTTGACCATGGAAATGCCTTTTTTCTGATTTATCAATTAGCATTATTTTTTTATATTTAGAATTTTCTACACACATGCTTATTATTTCTAAAATATATTCCTTACAAAGGTACTATTCACTACTACGTGCATGTCTTTTTTTTAGTCTTTTTCTTGTAATTGGCTGGCTATACTCACTCCTGGCTCCATCTGAATGAAACACTGGCAGACTGCTCTGTGGAACATGCGGAGCACTGTGGAAATATGTCTGCAGTCGGTGCTAAAATGTCTCTTCCATTACCTTTGCTCTTGTATTCAGTTACCACTGAGGAGTGATTATCTAGTTCACACACACAGATAGAGTTCCTTCTCTCCAAGGTTTGCGTATATTCTATATTCATGCCAGTCTTTGAGAAACGGTTTGTTTTTAATTGGCTGGAATAACTCCAGGAGAGCCTCAGGGAGATGGTTCTTGCATCTCTGGGAAGCTATTTTCTGTTTGGTAAATGGTACTTCACCTGGTGAGTGAAGAGTGGGTAATGATGGAGAGAACAAGACCAGACATGCGGTGAAACAGAATAGAGAGAATGATGATGATAATGATGATGAGGAGGAGGAGGAGGAGGAGGAGGAGGAGGAGGAGGAGGACATTCAGCCTTGCTTTTGCTTCTAGACTCTGTCCACAACTCCGACAATTTCTTCGTTCACTCTTTTCATGACAGAGGGAGGGTTCAAAAGGGAGATGAATGTAAGCCCCATGCTTTTTCACTCTTGGAGCATTTATCTTCCCCCTTGTATTTGCTTGATTTGTTCTGTTCTTCGCAGATATGGGAGTACACCCTTTGTTCATGAGACACTAGTATGTGTGTTTTTGAACTGAGAAAAGGTAAAACAGGGGCTTGCTGTATAAAAGATTTAAGAGGATGAGCACAAGAATTCCTTGTTTTGATATTTAGTCTTTTATCTGAAGTGTCTGTAATCAATAAGCTTTCTTATTGCAGCAACAACATAGTAGTTACACAAGTCAGATGAATCTAGGTATTATTAAATGTACTTTGATACTCTGGTTAAACTGTCATGTCTGGACTAAATATCCTCCCTCAGAGTTTTTAACACTGTTAACACATTTTAGTATGTTAAAGGAATAAAATATTTTTTCACTGTGTCCTCCAAAACCGATGTATTTGTAATTTACACAGATGTCCTAAACAGCTAATATGCAGAACCTTTCAGAACTTTTATTCTATAAAAAGCAAAATTGCACTGGATGTTGATGAACGTTTGCATTTGAAAGCACCTGTCCAACTTTATATTAGCAACCCCAACCCTTCCCCTAATATCAACTGGATTTTAAAACCTTTATGTTTCAGTTAGTTGTTTACTACAAAATGTAAAATTGCAGAAATGTAAAAAAAAAAAAAAAAATCCCACTTCAGTTGACAGATGTGTTTTTCTAAAATTTTAGTGCAGTGTCACTGGAGCTTCAAGATGCACATTTATATGTGGAGCTCCGAGTTGTGGCAGCTTATTCCCTTTGATTTCTGGCCCAACTATAATACGTCTGCTGTGCACTTCTGTCTCCTCACAGGAAGACGCGTTTGCCTTCGCTAACCAGATGGGGTACCCCTGTCTGCTGAGGCCCTCCTATGTTCTGAGGTAGGTTTTAATATATCATAACAACCAGACTAATCTTGTTTCCCATCACAAAGGTTGCGGTAGTTCAGATTCTTATTCCATCAGCAGTCTCTTAACTGTAAATGTTGCATATTAATCATTAATACTTTAAAATATATAGATATTTTTAGATAATTTGCTTCATCTTTTTCCAAAAAATATAGACTGTAGTGGCCTGCAAGTATAAAATCTAATCAGAATTTATCTTGTGCCACTTTTCTGTCCTAAATAAATACACACTAAGTGCACCCTTGGTTTTACTGAGACTTGAGAGGGAAATCAATGGAATTTCTTAACAGCTAATTCACAGCGTAATTACTAGATGGATAAAACAGATTTTAAGTTATGATGATTAATGAACTGCATTCACTCAAACGCTGCTTCAGTCATGCAGTGACACTTTTGTCCAGAAGGTGTCATGATGGCACCCTGGATTCGGCAGGCAGTCTGCTGTCACCGAAAACGTATGTTTCTACATTCAAGCTGTGATGTTGTTTTAAACAGGATTTGTCTATTCACTGCAGGGGACTGTGGGAAACCCATGAGTTTTGTGCACGAGGCAATATTAATGTAATTCAGTCAAGTGATATGTACCAGTATTAAAGTGTGCTTCTGTTTGATGTTGAAGGAACTATAATCATACAGTTTATGATCGAATGAAATGAATAATAATCCACTTACAGTGACTTCTGTTGAATACCAGTGGAGTGGAAGCTCCTCTCTTCTCCGTAGCATCAGTGTTCGATGAACTCATCCTGATCTTTAGCATCCCTACAGCTTTTTTCACTTTTTTCCCTCTGACATGCTTGCTAATATATTTTGAGTGTTCTGCTCAGCCTCAGTACATATGCAGAGATACTCAGATTTACACACTAAACACTCTCATCCTTGTCGGAATCATACTTCAGTTTTCTGTAGAAGTAAAATGTGCACACAAACGACAAAAGTGATACTATTTGCATATTTAACTTAATCTTTCCATTTAGTTGTGTAAACATTTGCTTAGTATTGTTACTGCTGTGACAAGCAAAGCAGACTTTAAACTAGTCTGTAGTTTTACCATTTTATGAAGGTCGCGTCTTTTAAACATGCATCTGAGATGTGAGTCCAGAGCAGAAAGATTGAGACATCGTCTTGTTCTTTGCTTTTAACAAATGCTGCAAAAGCTTTTCTTGAAAATACAAAGTGCAAATGCAAAGTCCTGAAAATTTGCTACGCGTGTGAAATATCTGTGTGGGTGAGTTACCATAGTCGCTTTTATTAGTGGGGGAGAGGGGACAAAAAAAGCATCAAGTGAGTTTATTGCACTCCAGTTGTTTTAATAAGTGTCTGATATGGTGAAACGTCTCTGACTGGGAGCTAGCTGGAAGTCTTGGAAGTTGAAATCCCATCAGAATGTGAAAGTAAACAAACGAGGGTTTACAACTGAGCACCTAATTAATACTTGCCACTTTCCAACTGGCCAACCCTAACTAACGTATTGTCTGTCAGACATTAGGATCATTTTACATCAGGCATGTGGCCTTTTACTGAAAGTTGGTTAAGATTAAGACAGCATTTTTACTTACTCCTTAAAAAAAGTCTTGAATTTTCAAAGTATGATGATTACCATTACATTATCCAGCAAATGTGCACCTCTTTAGAACTAAAACTCATTGTGATCACAACTTTTACTAATCCTGCTAATACTGGACACATTATATGCTGGGCTAATGGATGGAAAGACATTAAAGCATAGACATTTTAGGGGGTTTTAATAGAATGCTGACTTTTGATTTTGGCCAACACTGGACACATAAGCCATCAAGTTTTAACTCGGCAGCACTTACACAGCATGCTGAACAGCTTTAATCTTAATGGCTGGATACATTTGAATGTTCCGAGAACAGTGAGGCAAAAACTAGATGGCATCTGAGTCAGTTATATGCCTTCATTTAAATGCGATATAAATATATCACTGGTTTCCTGAATGAAGGGTCAGTTTTGTGTTGGGGTTTAGACATACAGTATATCTGCCTCTAAGCTATAGAGAGCTACGGTATAAAGCTCTGACCCAAGCATGAGGCCTTCCTTCGTCCTGTTTCACTCAACCACGCTTTTTCTATCAGGAGGATAGCCCAGCTAGCAGTCTAAAATCAAAAACAACAACCACAACAAAACTAGCCTAAATCCATTGTTTTTTAATGATGAAGATCTGAACTCATTTTCTAGAGCCTGGAGTGCTTTTCGACCTAAATAGCTGTTCTTCTCCCAGTCTCTCTCGCTCCCTCGCTCCTTATTTCAACTGTTTCCAGACCTTGTTCCTGATGGTAATAGTGATGCAATGGAGAGATAATGAGTGTTTTTGAACAATCATTTGAAGCTTGTATGTTCTCCTCTTTTGCTTGTTTCTCATCCTCTCCTGTGCCCTTTTGATTTCCCTTCCCCACTCTCTCTCCCTCGCCTGCATCGTGCCAGTGGCTCTGCTATGAACGTTGTGTACGGTGAAGAGGAGATGAAACGCTTCTTGGAAGAGGCTGCACACGTGTCCCAGGTGAGCTCACTCTTAACTATTTGTACTTACCTGCACCTGCAAAAGAGACATATTGCGATAAAACTCTGTCTCACCCTTATTTATTTTTTTCTACTGGTCCCTCTGTCTCTGTCTAGCATATACAATCACATTAATTTTGCACAAAGTTGTCCCTTTGCTTTCAATTAACTAATGCTACCAGCTGGCAACGGCTGTTGACTAGTATTATGTGCCCATCTCTACTCCACTGAACACCTAGGCAGCTTGGAGGCAGTTGGCCCTTCCAAGGGCCTTTGCTTAGGGCTATATGCGTACACACATGCACATTTTACACCTTCAGAGCACCAAAGCAAACCTTTTCATGGCATTTTAATAGACTTGGAACAAGGCAATAATCACAGCCTCTTGTAGTTAAAAGCAAAATAAGGAAAAATGTGTGCAAGAATAGAAATATCTTATCTGCATACATGGATGAACTTAAGCTACGGGGATCAGGTGTTCAGTCTGCTGTGTCGCCTGATGCTGATGGTGGCCAGGGAAGTGGACGCTGTATGCAATGTGTTAGGGACCTGAAGCATGGTGAGAGGGTACACATCCATGCCTGGCTAAAAACAAACCCTAGTCAGCCAAATCTCTCCAGCAACATTATTGTTGTGCTGTTCATTGACTGCCTGTTCTTCAACGTGACTGACAAGAAGTCGAAATTACGGTGTATAAAAGAAAAATGCAACACCTGGGCAGTGTCACCTCTTTTTCTTGTGTTTGAATGAGGCAGACCAGATGTTACAGTGACTCACCATCACCTCTTCGGGGTACAATGTGGTGTAATGTAATGGCAGATGGCTAGCTGTTAACAAAAGTAACTGCCATAACCCACTGTACACTGCTTTCTCAAGTGATGGCAAAAAATGGTAAAGCATTTAGGAGAAGAGAGACTTTCCTCAGAACTGGGTAGAATCCAAAAACTAAAATTATGTTGATGTTGGCACTAGGCCAGAAACTGAAAAGTTCTCTTCATAAGATTCATATCTTCTCAATATGAATATACACAACTGCGTTTTGTTTCCCCCCCACAAATGAATAACCTTGCTCGTGACTCTCTTTCAGGAGCATCCAGTTGTCATCACCAAATTCATACGTGGTGCCAGGGAGGTGGAGGTAGATGCTGTGGCCAAGAATGGCAAGGTGGCTTACTCTACAAAGGCATTACTGGCAATACAGGCTAAATATACAACATGTGCTAAGTGTTTAATTATGAGGTTCTTACAGTGCTCACACAAAGTACCCGACTATTTAAACAGTGTGTGGTGTTGTTTAAAATATGACCTGTCCTAATGTTCTGGACTCAGTTTTTTATTTATATTGACAGTACTTTTTTTTTTTTTAAACATATATTCATTTATAGTATTCACAACATTTTTATTCATCTCTATAGCCTGGCATTATTCAGTCTTCCATTATTCCTTAGTTTAAACTGAGAGGTAGGACAGATATATTGAGCTTAGAAGAAAAATAAAGTGGAGCTAATCTCATTCATCTTGTATGAAAAACATCACAGCCCAGATAGATCTGATGGGAAGAATGGAATATATTAAAACCAAAGTACAGGAAAATGGTGGTACTAAATTATTTTTTCTATTTATATTGGATCAGTTAAGGATACTTTTAAATGATTCTGCTTCAACATACTGACTTTTAAATCTGACAGTTCACACAGATTTAGTTTTCCATTGCTTTGTTACTGGATTGAACTGCTGCGTTGTTACTGTCATGTATGACATGCACATACAATAACTATGCACAACTTGGCTTGTTCCAATGACTGCTTGAAGGAAAACTCTAATTCAAAGTGCAGTCCAGTTAATGCAATATCAGAAAGGTCAGTTATGCACTGGATGTACACTATATTAGGTACACCTTGTTAGTACTGTGTTAGACCCCCTTTTTGCCTTCAGAACAGCCTTAATTCTTCATGGCATCAATTCAACAGTGTTGTGGAAACATTCCTCAGCTGCAGATTTGTGTGCAGCCAACAAATCTTCTACCACATCCCAAAGGTGGTCTATTGGATTGAGATCTGTTGAGTATAGAGGCCGTGAACTCATTACGTTGTTCAAGAAGCCAGTTTAAGTTGATTTGAGATCTGTGACATGGTGCATTATCTTGCTGGAAGCAGTAATCAGGTAAACAGTGGTCATAAAGGAAACTGTCAATAAGAAACATTTACGTAGGTTGTGGCAGTTAAACAATATTTAGCTGGTACTACGGAGTGTGGCAAGAAAATATTACTAGTGGTGTGCGGATCGATATTGATTCTTCCGATACCAGTAATTTATGCTCTAGAATCGATTCTCATATTAAAATATCAATATTTTAGTACTTTGGGGTAAATTTGTAGTTTATCATTACCAGGAACACAGTGGAAAGAAACTATATCATTCGGATCATCTATATTGGAAGGAACTACTTCCTCTTACGCCTTTCATAGTCATATGCGAAATACGGCTGTATAAATGTGTCGCAGCCCCTTGGCGTGCACACGAACAACAATGGCTGAGCGTAAACAGAGTCATGCGTGGACATATTTTACCTCCACAAACAGCCGAGACGCAGTTTGCGATACATGTGGCAAGACAGTGAGGTGTTGTGGCAACACCACTAACCTTGTCAAACACCTCAGAGTAAATCATATCACAGAATATGACGAGCGTATGTTGAGGCGAACTGAAGAGGAGGAGAGGGACAGGTGCTGCTAGGGTGAGACAGACGTCTCTTACGGAGTCCTTTAGTGCTGCAGGCAGGCAAGGTGTTCAAATAGGCACAACTTCAAGTTTTTTTTATTTCTATATGATAATTCTGCATTATTAAGCAATAAGAACAAGTAGTCTGATGTCCTGTAATCATTATGAAGCTATATTATATTATTATTACAATTACATAATACAATTTTATATATATATATATGAAATATAATGAAACAGTTTTTGTACAAAGTAATATAATAATAATAATAATAATAATAATAATAATAATACATTTTATTTTTAGGCGCCTTTCAGACCCTCAAGGTCACCTTACAGTAGCACGTAAACAATACCATAAAAACATAAGAAAAATGTGTATATATAGCAAACACGGTAGATAAAATTTAGACACAAACAGTCATAAAAGTATCAAAGCAAATATAAAAACTGAGCAAGGTAAAAATGTCCTAAGACAGATCAGGTGTATGCAATTCTAAACAGATGGGTTTTGAGTAGTGATTTAAAAGTGGTGAGACAGTGTGTGGTCTGTAGAGCAAGTGGAAGTGCATCCAAAGTCTCGCGGCAGAACAACTAAAGGCTCTGAGTCCCATGGTAGTCAGGCGAGCAGGTGGAACTGACAGAAGGGAAGCTGAAGAAGAGCGGAGTGTACGAGGGGGTGAGTATGTATGGAGAAGATCGGATAGATATGGAGGAGCAAAGTTATGAAGCGGTTTGAAAGTGAGAAGCAGGATCTTGAAATTGACACGGAGGTGAATTGGGAGCCAATGGAGCTGTTTAAGAACAGGTGTTATATGTTCAGTGTATCTAGTTCTGGAAATAATACGAGCAGCTGTATTTTGAACCAACTGCAGTTTATGGAGGGATTTATGAGGTAAATCATACAGAAGAGAATTACAGTAATCCAGCCGAGATTGACAAGTATGGCGGTACTGTGTCGTGTGAGTGAGGGACGAAGACGGTTAATATTACGGAGATGAAAGTAGGAAGACCGAGTGATATTATATGTGCTGTGAAGGACAGAGTGCTATCGAGAATGACACCAAGACTCTTAACCTGAGGGGAGGGTGTGACAACAGTTATCAATGGATAACGAAAGACTGGTTGGAACTGTAGTCAGTTTTGATCTGGTGCCTATTAAAATGAATTCTGTTTTATTGCCAGTAAGTTTAAGAAAGTTGTGAGTAAACCAGACCTTGATTTCAATTAAACAGTCAGAAATGGATGTGGGTGGGAGAGTAGCTGTGGGTTTGGAGGATGGGTAGAGCTGGGTGTCATCTGCGTAGCAGTGAAACTGGATGTTATGCTTCCTAAAAATATTACCTAGGGGTAGGAGATAGATGATTAAAAAGTAAAGGACCCAGGTCAGAGCCTTGGGGTACACCGGAATTAACTGGAGTAGATACTGATCTGTGAGGGAGTAATTGAACAAACTATGAGCGGCCAGAGAGATGAGAAGTAAACCAGGCGAGTACTGTACCATTGATGCCAATAGATGCTAATCTGTGAAGGAGGATGCGGTGGGAGATCCAGAATCAGCTGCAAGCAAAAGATCATTGGTGAATTTTACTAGGGCTGTTTCTGTACTGTGACATGAACGGAAGCTGGACTGAAACTGTTCGTACAAGTTATTTCCAATGAGATGATGATGAACCTGTGCAGCCACTATCTTTTCAAGAATTTTTGCTAGGAAAGGGAGATTTGAAATTGGCCTGAAATTATTTAGATTGGAGGGATCTGAACCATTTTTTTTTTCCAGTATTGGAGTTATTGTTTTAAGAGAAGAAGGAACAGAACCAGATATAAGAGAGGAGTGTACGATATTAGCAATCAGTGGGGCAAGAGACGGGAATAAGAGTTTAACAAGATTTGTAGGCAGTGGATCAAGTTTACGTGATGATGACTTTAAGTTAGTAATTATGGAAGATAGCTGAGTTATTGTGGGAAGTTCAAAATTGGATAGAGAGGATGACAGCTGAGAAGGACAAAAAATGCAGATAGAACAATTGACCATTTCACAGTACGAGGGCAATTGTTGATGAAGATTCTCAATCTTGGTGTTAAAAAAAAAAATCATAAATTTGTTGTAAACGGTGGCAGAGTGTGTATGTATGGCAAAGGTATCTGGGGGTTTAACAATATTATGCAATGTAGAAAACAAAGTGAGAGTGTTTCCTTCAGCAGATTCAATAACAGGTGTAGTAAGCAGATTTAGCAGGATGAATAGCTTCTTTATAGTGTTGTATATGACTGAGATACATGTCCTTGTGAATAGTAAGTCCCGTTTTCCTGGAGAGACGTTCTAGGCGGCGTCCAGTAGCTTTAAGTTGGCGAAGTTCAGATGAGTACCATGGCGCAGAGCGAGAGAAAGAAACTGTTCGAGTTTTTTGGGGAGCCAAGGTATCTAAGAGGTTGATGAGTTCATTGTTATAGTGAGATACCAGGTCGTCTATGGAAGCTGAGGCATCAATGGTAGGTAAGTTATTAATGCCATGGGAAAGAGCTGATAGATCAATGCCCCTAATATTTCTAAAAGTAATTGAGCGGTTTTGTTTATTTTTGTATAGTGGGAGACTAGCATTGAATAAAACTAATTTATGGTCTGAAAAAGATACAAGACAGGATGGATCCATGCTTTCATGTTGTTTATGGCAACATGACCCTACCATTTAAGCAACATTTTTCTAGTGTTCCAGAGAACTGTTGCTCACCTGATTTTTTTTTTTTTTTTTTTTTTCTTCAGACCATTTGTCCTGCAGGTTTTAGATCTCACCCTGGGTCAACACACCTGAATCCATTCTCATTCCCAGGCCTCCGAAGAACTCCAAGACATGTTGAGGAGGTCATTTAGCCATTTAAATCAGCTGTGTTGGATCAAGGACACATCTAAAACCTGCAGGACACCAGCCCTCGAGGCCTGGAGTGCATGTTTCTCTAATGCATTTACCTAATAAAAAAAAACAAACATTGACCTGCATATTCTGTAATTTTTCATATCATATTATTCTGAGTGTTCACTGAAGTGATCATCTCCTCCATGCTGATGCCAACTTGCCCGCACCTTATTTAATACGGTAATTTGACTGTCTAGGGATGAAGCTAGAGGAGTTGAATACAAGCAATTTGGCTTGAAAAGATTTTTTTTTAAATTATTATTATTAATTACCACTGAGTGGAGAAATGGATCCACAATGCATGACGCCACCCCATTTAAAGTAAACGTAAGGTGAGCGTTGACCTCTGACACCTACATATGAATCTGACCTTGCAGACGAAAACACTACATAGTGCTACAGTAATTTCACATTAAAGTACAAGCTGGTGGTCTAACTTTTTAATTCTTGTATAACTGTATCTGCAGTTTAAGCTGCAGTAGGCGAAGGAGCCACCAAGGTAATTGTCCTGAACGCCTTGTCTATTTTTCTATTGTTTAGACTGTGAGAGTCCTTTCAAGGGTGTCATTTTGAACGTGGGCTCTTCAGTTGTATGGTAGATTTTCTCACTCTGCTTTCTCTGAATACAGACCCTTCTTTATCTTCAGTATCACATTAACAAGCTGTCCATTCATTGAATACCAAACAGGACTCATTACTTGAAGCTAGACTGTGTGCGTATGTGTGGGGGAGAGTAAAAAAGTCAGAGATAATACGTATTAATTACAGGCTCTATCTGAAGAGTGTTAATGAATGCCGTGGTTAGCAGCAGTTTAAATGAGCTAATGACACGGCAGCTCATTTACAGACCCGCACACGCACTCACACACATACAGAGTGGCTTGGCAATATAGATCTTCTTTCCTTTGGGTGAAATTTTGGAAGTTATTCAGACATAGTTATATCAATGTACATTGTTTCAACAAATACAAGGCCTTTGTCTCAAACAGTGTTGACCTTGCTGAATTTATTTGTTTCTCCCACATGCACAATGCAGCAGTCGTCATCGTCAAGGTGGCTCCCTGTACGTTAATGCTACAGTTTTCTGTTGTGGCATACTGTATGTATGAAAACATCAAATCTGGAGGCGATTTTCCTCAAATTTGGAAACTTCCTCTTGGTCAACAGACCAAGGCTGTGAAAGGAGTATTTGCTTTGAACAGATATTTTTGTGTCTTATTAGAGCTGTGAGCTGCTTGCAAATGTTATTCTGTGCCCAGTTTACTCCGTTAATGTTTCTGCATGCGTTCGGGTGTGTCTTTTTAGGTTTTGGTTCATGCCATAACAGAGCACGTGGAAGATGCTGGGGTGCACTCTGGAGATGCTACCCTAATGCTGCCAACACAGACCATTAGCCAAGGGGCACAGGAAAAGGTCAGTTAAGTCACCTTAAAGTTGACACGGTGCACATTGCATATTCCCTTGTAGAAAGTGTCCAGTGTGTTATAGACACACAAAAAATGACATATAAAGAAATTATTTAGTGTTCAACAAATTTCCAGATTGAGACCATAATTCAAATGGTTTAAGAAACAGTCTACAAAACAGTCGATCATCTGTTGAATTTTTTTTTTTTTATGATATTTATTTAAAGCTAGTTTCACATTTATAGCTAAGTGAGGGGGGATGTGCCTTGGAATATTATATTCTTTTGTACTAATTACTTTAAGTCCTGCAGTTTTAGGTACAAAATGAGCTTTTCATATGTGTCTCTTGCTTTAGGTCTTTTCCAGCCCCATGCACATGTCGTTATGTTAGAACCAGAGCTGGTACTGCCATCCCTGTTTGTTGTTACAAACACAACAGTGTGAATAAGCAGAAAATGCAACCAATCAATAAAATGTATCCTGATGAAAAGGGTGCATCTGTCCATTAAAAAATAAATAAATAAATAAAAAAAAATTTTTAAAAAAGGAAATCAAAACTGGCAGAATGGAAAGCAGCTTTAGTGATTCAAACTGGGTTTTTTTTTTTCTTAATCCATGTTGAGTAAGCAGTTTACCTTGCACTTTATGCTTTGAATGTTCTCCATTTGTGTTCAAACTGAAACAGTCTTATTTGATTTTTAAGTGTGTGGTTTTTTTTCCCCTTCGTCTTCTCCTCCTCCTTCTTTTAGGTTAAAATTGCCACCCGAAAAATCGCGCACGCATTTGAAATTTCTGGGCCATTTAACACTCAATTTCTGGTTAAAGGCAATGATGTCATGGTAGGTATATCTCTCAGTGTGTGACTAAAAAGACAGATTGACATTTTCACACCTGGTTTCAGCTAATGCAATTCACTCACAAAATGAAATCCCCTGTTGTTTAAAATGGTTGGCAAAGCTGGCCGAATTAATAATCAACCTTGCCTTCAGCTTTGGTGTTCAGCCACAGCGCACATGCACGCCCACTATTTGTGTGTATGTGTGTGTATCTAATCTGGCCATTTGTATAGTATATTTATGCATTTGTAATCTATATATTTCTATTTATCTAAGTAACCTTAATTTAAAGTTAATGGTATACTGAAAGAATCGGTTTTTCTTATTTTTATTTTTTAAAAAAAAGAAAAAAAAAACTTTTTTCAGATGACTATATTTTTGTATATTGCATCCTGTAGGTGATCGAATGCAATCTGCGAGCGTCACGCTCCTTCCCTTTTGTATCCAAAACAATTGGTGTCGACTTTATCAACGTGGCAACCAAAGTGATGGTGGGAGAGCCTTTGGATGAGGCCAGCCTTCCCTCGCTCGATAAACCCATCATTCCCGTGCACTACGTTGGAATCAAAGTAAGAAGGAAAACTTACAGCTTACAGCTGGGAAATGCACGACTGGCTTTCTTTGAATGTTTTTGTTTGTTATTTTGATGTTTTTCAGGGTGCAGAGAGAATGGATTGGATTATAGACAAAATGAGTTTTAAAAAAAGAAAGCATAAGTGAGGAAACACAATTGCAACTCTCTGTAAGTCTTTGTGTCCAAGCATGAAGAATGGAAAAGCAATGTAGGCTATAACAGCTTACTAACCTCTCATAGTTGGTCGAATTAATTGATAGTATTAATAAATTTTAATAAAGTACTGATAGTAAAATGGTGTTAGGACCAGAGATGGGCCGATTACTTTTTTCAAGTAATGAGTAAAGTAAGGGATTACTATTTTAAAAGAGTAATTAGAATACTGTTACTTTCCCGTAAGCATGCTGCATTACTGCGTTACTAAACCGTGATTTTGTTTGTGAGAGTGTCTCATGACAATGACGTACGAGCGTGCGACGTCCGTGGTAGCAACAGACGTGTGTAGCTCAATAATGTATAATATGGAGAGCGGGAGAGAGTACGACCATTCAGTGTTTAAAGCTATATTTAATTGTTATCAGCTCTATTCACTGCTGTCTTCCTTTTTCTTCACTCTCAGAAGGTTAACTCTTCTTCTTTTTTTCACTGGCTAGCCTCACTCATTACGTTCGTTTAAACAGAATCAGAAACGCCACTTGCAGTGGGAGCGACTGGAGTCAGGTGGGGCCCCCTTAGGGATGTGTGGTCTCTCTGATTCTCATTGCAAACTTTTCCATTGCTGTAGTGTAAAGTTTGCCTGGTGCCAAGCGGTGCCTCTGTCCAAGGAGGTCTACAAAATTAACCACCTGGGATACCAGGCTTGCAAGGTTTTGACATAAACTGTTGCTATTGTTGAGCAGCCCAAGTAGCCCTGTGATTCAACCCACAGGAGGCCACAGAGTAGCTCCTGTGATCAGCCAAAATGTCCCAAGTGCTGCTCCGGTCAGCCTAAGTGCCTGCCCTAAATTCTCCTTTGGTCATCAGCTGTCAATGCGAAGAGTCGGGTGACCCTGTTTTCAGCCCTTCTGCTTTTTGTAGTGGTTTTGTTTTTGTTTTTTTGTTTTTTTCCCTCCAGTCTGGCAGTACTCAGGACTCTCTTCAGTGTGCCCATGGAACCCTGTGCTCAGCCCATTTTGCTGCTAGTGGGCACAAATGCTGTCAACGCACTTGTGTAATTGTGTGTTCAGTGTCATTCTGTGCAGGAAAAAATGGAATAGCTGAGCAGACAAAGGAACCGCTTTTATTTTTCATTATTTCAGCCCATGCCCATTAGAGTCTGTACACACTAATGTAATAGAAATTTAACCATGGTTCCATTATGCGCTTGCAGGAAATTCTTCAGATGTCACTTTTGTGTTTATGTGTGTACATTAAAGCAGTCGCCTGACACTTCAGGCCAAAACATGTTGTTAGCTCTCTGGCTTGAGAAATTACACAGATAGTCATTGTTAACACTCTAAAGTGCAACAAATGAATTAAAAATGATTTAGTTCTTCTGAATTTCATTCTATTTGCACACTGAAAGCCTCTTTAAATTGAGTAGCAACAGTATTTGTGCTGTGGTGTTATAAAATGCAGCTGTTTATTTTGAGATCAAGCTTAACACCAGCTTTCTTTTCTTTTTCATTTCCCCCCCCCCCTTTTTTTTTTATTTTTTTTTTTTTTTTTTTTTCCACTTAATAATCCTGACTTTTGGGTTTTAGGGCCATAAGAAAATAGTATCCATTCATTCTTTCTCTACTGCTTATCCATTCAGGGTTGCAGGGGGGCTGGAGCCTATCCCAGCTGTCTTAGGGCAAGAGGCAGGGTACACCCTGGACAGGTTGCCAATCTGTCGCAGGGTTAACACATAGACACAGACAACCATTCTCACTTACATTCACCTATCACCATTAACTGCATGCCACTAACTGCATGTCTTTGGACTGTGCGAGGGAGCCGGAGTACCCAGAGATAACCCACACAAACATGGGGAGAACATGCAAACTCCACACAGCAAGAAGGTCCTGAGTTCGATTCCACCATCAGGCCGGGGTCTTTCTGTGAGGCAACAGTGCTGAGAGAAACCAGTGTTTTTAACATTACAAGGTATAATCTTGTAACATCATCTTGTATTATGAACAAACAGTATAATTTGATAGAGTATAGTATATTGCATATTTTGGCTGTCTCAGAAACACCAGTTTGGACAAATGGAGGTGAAGCTTCTCTGTTTTGCAAATGGGCAGGGCAAGTCAACGATACTGTGGTAGTTCGCTGTCACTGAGCTTCAGGTTGCACTATTTCACAGATTTCTCTAGCGGTCTCCTATAACCCCTGTAGTTTGCATCAGACCACAAACACAATGGTGACTTTAAAGGGAACAAGTGTTTTGTGTGAAAGAGTCATTTACCTTTCCTTAAAAATACCTAACTGCCATATCCTTATCCTGTGTGGTTTGTAAATGAGTTCGCGTTTAGAGCCTTACATGTATGGTATTGTTATACGTACTGCAGGCTGCACTAATACAGCTTGCGTTGGCTCACATAACAAAGACAGCAATTACTCCTTCATCGTTATACCTAGGCATGATGAGGAGAATAGTACCTGGCTTTCTCATACCAACTGGGAGGCTTACTTCTTAGACTGGGTATGAGAGCGTTTACGTGTCGCCAGCTGTTCAAAAGCTATTTTTTCTGAAGTAATTTCTCTCTCTAATTACAACAGAGCTGCTGTAACAATGGTTGTAGTTTGAAACCAATCACGCAGGCATAATCCCCAACTCTTCCCCACCACCTAAAGTTTTCAATTTCCAGTCTGCGCGGTGGTAAGGAATATTAATCAGAGCTCTGAATTCTCAACGCGCCAGGCTTAGACTTCCAGAGTTTATTTGGAGAATATGACACAGGCTTCATACCCCCTGACTGATATGGGACTTCTTTGAAACCTTGCCTCGGTGCATTTGAGTTGTTTTAACAAAGCAGAGCTAATTTTCTTTTTTCCTGTTAAACATGTTTCTTCCACAACATCAAACCTGACTGCAGACAGAGTGATTGTGGAAAAAAAAAAAACAACCTTATCCAGCAAAAATTGCCCTAAAGTGTGTTTGATCAGTATATCCCCTCTCACCACCTTTATCCTCACTGTATCATCACAAGACACATGTTATTACCACCAGAGAGACCACTGTCATTTATCTGTCTTATTCCCTCTCAAGCTTTAGTCTTGCAGCCTGTTTTCCCTCTGAAGGCCCCTCATTTGAAGCAATGTTTCTTTATTTTTATTTTTTTATTTTCACTAACAAGTCCCTATTGTGTCATTTCTGTCTCCATATACAAACTCATAGGAATAACACCACATTTGTATTTATGATACCAGGAGGAGAAAGAGCATGAAAACAACATTTGAGCAGGATATGATGGTTTGGTGTCGCTCCCCGGTTCAAAGCCATTTATTGAAGAAATGTAAGTTCCAGCTGCTACATGCTTGGTCCCCTGACCATGGGGAATTACTGTATTATGGTAACTTCTAAGACAAATTCTTGTGAGCTTAATGACCCAGGAGAAAAATGTACACTTGAAACAGCATGCTGGACTTACACTTTTCTTAAACACTTAAATATGAGGAGGTCATGTTAGTAACACTCATGATACTGGCACCAAAGCATGTGGCACAGGTATATCTGCCAGTTGGTGTTTGGTTACTTTTATGTCATTTTTAAACACTCAAATATTGCTCCTGCTTTTTAAAGTGCTGTGCAAACTGCTCCAAAATATTTCATATTTTTAGGTACATGCAGGTACCAGAATTTTGGGGCCACATATACGCTTTAGTCTACTCCTTTATCATGCATGACTAGTCCATACTGTTAAAAATGTACAAAAATGATTATGGTTTGTTGTGGAGACTGCTTGAAGGAGTGGCCAATCTTAAAGTCCTGGCCAGAAAGTGACCTCAGAAAGGTCACTTTACTGGGGACACTTTGCTAGTATTGGGTTGGACCCCATTTTTGCCTTCATTACTGCCTCAAGTCTTCATGGCATAAAATTATCAAGTTGCTCAAAACATTTCTCAGAGATTTTGGACCATGCTCTCATGATGCCATTCCACAGTCGCTATTGATTTGTCAATTGCACATCCAAGACACACCTCGTAGCCCGAAGGTGCTCCCTTGGATTGGATCCCAGTCTGAGATGATTTGGGATTTGTGACATTAGTGTGTTATTCTGCTGGAAACTGAAGATCTGTACAACGTGGTCATAAAGGAGTGTGCATGGCCAGGATTAGTACTTACGTAGGATCTGCTATTTAAATGATGCTTAGTAGGGAACTAAGGGCCCCAAAGTGTGCTAAGAAAACAAGGTTCAAGGTTTGGCATGTTGTGCGTTTAGAGATGTCTTCTGTGCAGTATGGCCATTATCCTCTGATTCCTGGCTTCTCTAGGTAAAAATAACTAGTTGAACTGCTGCTCATTGGACGTTTTTTCTTATTTTGAACCAGTTGGCTGCGTGCAAAAATGCCAGTACATTGCAAAATTCTAAAATACTCAGACCAGCCTGTGAGACACCAAAAACCATTCCATAGTTTTTTACTGTTCTGACGCTCCGCTTAAACTTCAGCAGGTCGTCTTGAGTACGTCTACATGCCTAAATACATTAAGATGGTAACATAATTATGAATAATGATTTATGTCAACAAGCAATTGAACAGATATACCTAATAATAAGGTGATCTGCGAGGGCAGATTTTTATTTTATTTTTTTAATTGATTTCCTTAAGAATTCTGGTCAGCTTTCTGGGTGGGGGGGATAAATAGTTCTTCTTTTTCATCTTCTTTCACATGCTCTTTTTTTTTTTTTTTCAACATGAGAGTGACCCAATTTAGCCTGAACTTAGCAGAAACTTGTTTTGTGGTTTTCTTTTTTGTTTTTTGTTTTTAAGTCTTGCATGCCACTGAGACGCACAGCAGCTACCCTTCTGATTTTGGCAGATGTTTTTTATTTTTTCTGTGTGTGAGTGTAAGAAAAATCTTGCCCAAACAGATTTTTTTTCCTTCAGTTCTTTTAAAAGAAAAAAGAAGAACTTATAATGGTTTCTAGTTTGCCCAATTATATGCTTCCAAGCTTTTCAACTAAAAACGGTTCTCAAATTAGAAGTGTGCTTTGCTGTTTCCCCTGCTGGTGGCGTGATTTTATGAAAAAGAAGAAAAGAACATTTTAGACTGTGCAGCTTTTCACAGTTGTGTTGCCTTTATTCACACATGTGTATAAATATCAACTACTGGTTGGAGAACCACAGGAATAATATTAACTGGGGTTTATTGGTAGTGATGATCAGTCAGAGCACCTTCCAGCAAGCTTTACCACTGAGGTGACTGAGGTGCAGCATAACAGAGCCAACCTGCACCATACAGTCATGTGAGAAAATTAGGACACCCAATTAAATAAGTGGCTCTTTCTAAAGAAATGTTCACATATCAATGTCCAATCATGTTTTCATGTATTACTGGGAAAGAAAGTGACTTAATTGCAATTAAACAACAATAATTAAAAACATTTTACACATCAAAAAAAGATATGAACAAAAATTTGTATTTTAATGGAGGAAAAAGTTAGGACACCCTACCCCCTAATAACTAGTGTTGCCCCCTTTGGCTGACATAAATTCAGTGAGACGCCTTTTGTAGCTTTTTACCAGTCTTTGACAACGATCAGAAGAAAGTTTGCCCCACTCCTCAATGCAGAATTCTTTCTGCTGTGAGATGTTTGAGGGTTTTCTTGCATGTACAACCTGTTTCAAGTCACCCCACAGCATCTCAATGGTATTAATATCAGGGCTTTGATTTGACCATTCCAGGACTCTCTACTTAGTTTTTAGCCAGTCCTTGGTGGATTTGCTGGTATGCTTTGGGTCATTGTCATGTTGCAGTGTCCAGTTCCACTTCGGCTTTAATTTTTTAACAGATGGTTTCACATGTTCTATAAGCACCCCCCAATACACAGTCAGATGCATGATGGATTCTATTAAATTCAAATTCAAATTTTATTTGTCACGTACACAGTCATACACAGTACGATATGTAGTGAAATGCTTGGACAACTGCTCGTGACCTAAAGAAAACAAAAAAGGAAAAGGCTATGAATAAGATAGGAAATAAATATGAAAAATTAAAAAGGGTAAATTTAACTAAGAAGGAATAAAATATAAATTAAGGTTAAAAATGAAATAACTGTACAACACAAATTAGAATGAAGGGTAAATTTAACTGGGAAGGAATAAGATAAAATATATAAATTAAAGTTGAAAATAAAATAACTGTACAACAAAATACACAATATAGAACTATATAAGAATGTATGAAGAAATCTAAATCTAAATAAATATATACACAATAACAGCAGCTGTACAAGTATTAACCGGAAATGAAGAATATAGTGACCAGTGTTGTGCAAAAAAACAATGTGTGCAAAAACAATGTCCAGAAAGTCCAGTGTGTGTGTAAGAACTGTATGTGTGGGTCAGTACTGTGTGGTGGTGTGATTGAGAGACCGTATCGCCTGCGGGAAGAAGCTCCTCCTCAGTCTCTCTGTGTTGGTCTTCAGGGAGCAGAATCGCTTTCCTGACCTCAGCAGAGAGAACAGTCTGTTGTTGGGATGGCTGAGGTCCTTCACGATCTTCCTGGCCTTGGTCCAGCACCGCCTGCTGTAGATTGAGTGCAGGTCAGGGAGCTCGGAGCGGATGGTGCGCTCAGCTGACCGCACAACCCTCTGTAGAGCTCGTCTGTCCTGCATGGTGCTGTTCCCGAACCAGGTTAAGATGTTTCCCGCCAGGATGCTCTCTATGGTGCACGAGTAAAAGTTCCTGAGCACCTTGGAGGGCAGTTGGAAGTCTCTCAAGCGTCTGAGGTGGTAGAGACGCTGTCGGGCCTTTTTCACCACGGTGTTGATGTGACAGGACCATGACAGGTCCTGCGTGATGTGAACTCCGAGGTATTTGAAGCTGTCCACTCTCTCCACTGGGCACTCGTTGATGACGGGGGTCTGGTAGTTCCTCTCCTGCTCAGTGCTGAAGTCCACTATCAGCTCCTTTGTCTTACTGACGTTTAGAAGGAGGTTGTTCCTCTGGCACCAGTTCTCCAGATTCCTAATCTCCTTCAGGTAGGCCGTCTCGTTGTTATCAGAGATCAGGCCCACCACGACGGTGTTGTCAGCAAACTTGATGATGGTGGTGGAGCTGGTAGTGGCCACACAGTCATATGTGTACAAAGAGTACAGCAGGGGGCTCAGAACACACCCCTGGGGGGCTCCAGTGCTGAGAGTGGTGGAGGCTGAGACATGTCCGCCCATCCTTACTGCCTGTGGTCTGCCAGTTAGGAAGTTGGAGATCCACTTACACATAGATGAGCTGAGTCCCAGATGCTCCAGCTTGGTGGTGAGTGTGGAGGGAATTATGGTGTTAAATGCAGAGCTGTAGTCTATGAAGAGCATTTTAACATAATTCCCCTTCTAGTGTCCAAGTGAGTGAGTGATGTGTGGAGGAGATGAGAGATGGCATCGTCTGTGGAACGATTTGGACGGTAAGCGAACTGTAGTGGGTCCAGTGTGTCTGGTAGTGAAGAAATGATGAAGTCTCTGACCAGGCGTTCAAAGCACTTCATCACTACTGAGGTGAGGGCTACAGGGCGATAGTCATTGAGAGAAGCCTATTATGGGGGGCTGCAGGTGCTGCTGCTACAAAGTATCCCCAAATTAGGATACTGCCACCTCCATGCTTCACAGCTGGTATGAGGTTCTTTTCTTAGAAGGCCGTACTTCTTCTTGTCCTTAGCGGGCGACCAGCGGCGGTGGTCTGCCGCGCAACCAGTACGCTGCTGTAGGGGCCGCAGGTTCTCTTGCTTGACCAACGATTATCTTCCACGCTTTTCGATCTAAGGCGATGGTTCTTGCCAAACATGGTGTCCAAATAATTCCGTTTTAGACTCATTTGTCCAAAGAACATAATTCCAGAAGTCATGGTCTTTCTCTACGTTCGCTCTGGCAAACTTCAGTCTGGCCTTAATGTTTCTCTTAGAGAGCAAAGGTTTCCTCCTTGCACACCTACCATGAAAGTCAAACTTGTGTAGTTTCTTTCTGATAGTCATGCACTTTCACATCGACAGTAGCCAGAGCCTGCTGCAGTTCCTGTGATGACATTTTAGGATTTTTGTGCATCTTGCGCTCTGCTCTGGGGATGAATATGCTCGCACGGCCAGCCCTGGGAATCTTGGCAGGTGTTTTGAATGTCTTACACTTGTAAACATTTGGATGGTGGAATGGCTGATGTCAAATTCTTTTGAGATCTTTTTGAATGCCTTACCAAACCCATAAGTGGCCACAATCTTCTGAGGGCATCAGACAGCTCTTTAGATCTCACCATAGCGCTCACTTCAACAGTCAGGAGCACACCAAACTAAATCTGAGGTTTAAATAGGGCAAGGCTCCTTTAAAATGCTGGTTAATGACGTACTGATCATGTGCACCTGACGTGATACACCGGTGGGATTTTAACCATTTTAAGTGTTTTACGTGTGGGAGTGTCCTAATTTATTCCTCACCAGAAATTGCATTCTTTTTAAATTGCATTTCACAAAGTTTTAAAAAGTCTTTTCTTATTTTTTAATCGTTTAATTATATTATTTGAATCCCTCAGTATCATCAAAATTTATATTAAATATCCAAAATATAAAGGTCATCACCATGAAGATGAAACTTTTACTGTGTTATAGCTGTTCTAATGATAAATGGCACCGAGGAACACTTGTTTCACACCAGCAACAATTAAGTTCTCTAGGATCCAATGCTATGTAACTTGGTACTGCCCATTAATGGTATTGACACCACCCCAGTTATCTACTTATAACACAATCCTCAGAGGGCCTACCCCTAGTTGGCAGTAAGTGTGCAGCTTTACCAAGAACACTATCCAGGCACTATTTGTTTCCTAGAATCCTTACAGCCATGCAACCAACTAGCATGAGCCAGTTAAAAACTTCAAAATTACCACATAATTGCGTTTGTAATAGAAAAAGCACTTTACTCAGAATGGCAGTCGTTTTACTTCTTAGAATGAAGATGCCGTCAACTTTCAGAAAACTGTCTTCACTATTCGTATTTGTTAAAATGTCTTCCAAGAATCCTGAATCTGCCAAGTTCCTGAGTTCCATTTATCTGTGAGTATAAAGACATTCATACAAGTGCTTTTTCTAGTAAAGCAGACAACAACAACAGCAATGTTACATGAAAATGTCTTGCTAGATTCATGTCCTTCTCCACTGGAGCTCAGCTGGTGCCCGAAGATAACACGATTCATGTTGTGGACACTCACAGTTCTACTCTGTTTCGAGTGGTAGGATGTTGAGATTGGAAAAGCTGGAATATTGTAACAATCATACAATCCCACACACTCAATTGCATTTGAAGAACAAGCAATTATAGGCCAAACTGGGCAGCCTTTTTAAGAACTCTGTTTATGAAGGCTTGTCTTCTCGTATCTCGTGACGGCTAAATCTTGACAGATGTCGGTGAGTGCATTTTTTTTTTTTTTTTTTTTTTAAACACGTCCCTGTGTTTCCCCTTTTGTTTGCGCCTACATTATATTTCCATTTTCATTTCTTCTTCTTAGTGTTAATGATTTAGAATTGGATGATGTTGCTTGGGTCTTTACAGTTTTGTGGCAGGTAAAATTGGTACTTCATTTGACTCACAAATGGACCGTTTTACTCGGAAAACTTCAAATGTGTCTTTGTCAGTCTTTCTGAATTTATATCTGTTTTTGTCTCCGTCATTAAAACTTCCCTCATTGTTGTTCATTCTCAATACATGGCCCTCTCTCCATTTCATTTTCTTTCTTCTTTACATTCTGCCATTTTATCTCTGCATACTTCCCTGCCTTTCTCTGACTCTTTGAACAAAGGCACGATAAAGATGCTGGTCCCTTGTCTGCATTCCCCTCTCTTCGTCCCTTCTTACATTAGTATGCTAACATTACATTCACTGATTAGATAGCTCACTTCAAGGATGAATCCCCCGCCCCCCAAGTGGCCCTTGCGTGTGTGTGTGTGTGTGTGTGTGTGTGTGTGTGTGTGTGTGTGTGTGTGTGTGTGTGTGTGTGTGTGTGTGTGTGTGTGTGTGTGTGTGTGTGTGGACAGACAATGCCACAACCCTATTCGTGGTGGTCTGCAGTTTGAGAAGCATCACTACTTTTCTGTTTCATGTTGTCCACGGCAGTAGTCATAGCAGTTCTCTCTTGTATTATACCTCCTCTTCTCATTTCTGTAGAAAGAATTGTTTCTACTTGGTATTAATTTGACACTCTATTTATCAGTATTTGCCTTTTCTTTTCTGTAGTCCATAAACAAACAGCTGTTGCGTGGTTTAGCTGTTACTCCTAATGACAAGCTTTCTTCCACCTGTAGGTGGCAGCGTCATGAAATCTCTGAAATGGTTTCAGTAGACTGTAACCATAATGCATGATACTGACCAATAATGTTAAAGAATATTCTTAATTGACTGCCACTTTTTTGTAGTTTTCTTTTTCTGTTCTTTGGAAACCATTTTTTCAACTTCAGTTAAAGATTTTATTGATTTTTGGAAACTTATCCCACAAACCTAATATTAATCTTCTAGCTTGTTAGAGCTGTAAACTGGAGTCTCTTCAAAAAAACAAGTGACAGAGCTTTAGTATTAGCTCACATTTGGTGACATTTCTTTTCTTTTTTCACAATCTTGTCAAAATAAACTTCTTGCTCTTTTCGATCTTTTTACCAGGCACCCATGTTCTCCTGGCCACGACTGAGAGATGCAGATCCTGTACTTCGCTGTGAGATGGCTTCCACTGGAGAAGTAGGTCCCTTGCAAATATACAACTCAATGGTGTGTGTGTGTGTGTGTGTGTGTGTGTGTGGGGATATAGAGATATCTAGGGATATAGAGATATCTAGGGATATAGAGATATCTAGGGATATAGAGATATCTAGGGATATAGAGATATCTATAGATATAGAGATATCTATAGATATCTCTCTCTCTCTTTATTATTGTGTTTCAATTGTAGAATTAGTTCAAAGACATTCTCATGTTTCTCCTTTTTTGTGTTCTGATGCAGGTAGCTTGTTTTGGACCAAACATTTACTCAGCCTTCCTGAAAGCTATGCTGTCCACAGGCTTTAAGTTGCCTCAGAAGGGCATCCTGATTGGGATTCAGGTAAGGCTCCAACTATTATGCTTTTACTTCTTTCTGTTTCCTTTAGGTGCTCCCCTACAAGACATCAAATGTGTAGACAAGTGTTTCAGGCTATCGGGTTCATGCAGGTCTAACTACTATCACTGACCTATAAACTATGACCAACTCTGGCAGTCTGGGGAATGACCCAGTAAGGCTGCAATACATAATATGGAAATGATAAAAGTTCTTAGTTATAGAGCTGATGCTTTTTTACATAAATGACTAAGAACTACCACTGACATAAGAGTCACATTAGTTAAGGAGAAAACTGTTTACATACTTATCAGAATGCTATGTCAGAATGAAAAAATTGCTGCAAAACACAGAAGTTTTTCCAATCTGCAGTCACAGAAAAGAACAAAATGTTAAGCTGGACTGTTTTCTGCCACTGCATTACATGATTTCTAGTAATTAAGTCTTGCTGCTACCCAGAGTTGCCAAACTGCGAGTTCACTAATGCAGCTTTAACAAAGCACTCACAGCACCAGCTGTGTAATTGGTGCTCTTGGGGAACAGGTCCACTTCAAGGCAAGTGCCTGGGGTCATATACAGACTATAACGTGGCTGACAAACAGCAGCAATTTTGGCTGACGGATCCAGAGAATGCAGACACATGGAACTACAAAAAACAAAAAAACTTAGTTGTAGGGGAGTTTAAAATGGTCTTTTTGATTGAGCAATCTTTGTGAAGAAGTCTGCTGGAGGGTGGGGTAAACATCTGAGTTTCACACAGAGTTCTGAAATGATGTACTCATATTAGGCTCATTTCTGTGATGCTGATATGAGTTTTTTAATGGATATTCTGCTGACAGTGTACACATTGGACTCTTGGTTTCTGCCTATCACAGTTTTTTGGCAGAAAAGTTCCTAAACCCAACCAGCTGCAGTAGAGGAGGCGGGGGATGGGAGAGTTCAGTGCTTCATTACAATTTAATACTGTGCTCTTCTCATGCAGCATTATCAATCCTCCATATTGAAGCCAATCACCTATTGTGCAGTAACACAAGAACAATGGATCCACTAAAATGCCAGAGATGGCAACAGAGAGATAAAAGATCACACGTTTATTTTTTTCTTTCAGCATGAATATAACATATAATAGTCATATAATATAATTGTAACCATCAAAGGAAAACTTAACTTATGACATTGTGAAAAGATGACATGGGCTCCCGTATTTCAGTACGAAAGCTTTTTATTCCGTGTTGCGGAAAATAACTGCTCTAGGCAAATTTCTAATTTGTCTCTGATTGGTGAGAAAGCTGAGTGAGCGTGGAACTTCAGAAATTGCATGAGCGGAAAGAAGCACTATACCATATCGATAACTAGGCTATACTTCACTACAAAGTATTTTCCAAATTATAATTCTAAAATACTACAATAATGAAAAGTATTACATTTAAAAAGGTAGAAGTGGTACTTTCAATAAACAAATGGCTTAGCAGTTCTGTCACTGTTCAAAGTAAATATGTACAAAATCTTGTACCATTTTGTTTTTAATTTTTGTTACTTATTTTATTCCATGTTCAAACATTTAATGATTCACCTTGTAGGTGATTGACTTAGTTGAAGGCTTCAAACTTTTATATAAAAAAATTCTGAAATGTAAGGAATATTTTTGGAAAATTCCCTTCTGGAACCAAGGCCCTAAAAAAGGTATGCAGTCACTGTTGCGCTCGTCACATTAGCTTAACTTAATGGTTGTAGCTTTACCTTAGGACCAGCAGGAGGTCAACTTGCAGCTTCTCTGACTTGTAGCACAGTGGCAAAAACCCTTTAGGGTTCTATTTCTATTGTAATTCCTTTGGTTACTCGTATCATGTTGTCTGATGGATAACTAAGTGACAGTTATAAACACAATCTAACTAAACAAACACACAAAGACTTGTACCTTTTTCTTATGGAACAGTCTGAGCCAAGGCTCACGGTGCAGGCTGGAAAGAGTAAGTGAACAGATGAAATTGGAAGTGAGGTGCCCCTCCCTACAAAGAAGCACATACGTCTGGTTACTGACAAGGTTTGCTGTTCTCATGCTGTGATCGATGCTGGATGAATCCACAACAAGATAAAAATCAGAGCTGAGTTGTTTTGGGATGGTTGTTCTCCCTAGAAGTCGTTGTCCTGCAAAGACCACACCAAGAGCACAATAAGCAGTCCTGAAAGATGTGCAAAAATATCTACAAAATACAGAATTAAATGGGTTGTGTACTCACACTGAGCACGCATACCAATTTTTCATATAGTGGACAGTCTTTAATATACAAAAACACTGAATAAGAATGGTGTTAATCGGTGAAAGGACACTGCAAAAGAAATCCCTATTGGGTTAAAAAAAAAGGGGAAACTTCTAAGGTTCAGAAAAGATACTAGATACTTATAAGAAATGCACAAAGCAGACGTAAGTTAACTTAATGGAAAAAATCCACAAAGGGAGAAAAGGCAATGCACAGCACCATCAAAGCCTCTTTCTAACCACAGTGATGCTTTGCTACATTAGGCTTGAAAACTTTACTACCAGCGTGTACACCCTGAATTCCAAATTGTATCAAGAAATTACAGAAAAAAAGGACCAATCTTACGAAATGTTGAGTGAAATGATAAACAAAGGCACTCCAAAAGCACACACCAATTACCACTAGAAGAAAGATCTTCAACTAAGACGATGCAGAAATGTTAGACGTTTGCATGAGATACGGTACAAGATTCTTTAGCAGATACAGAAAATGTCTGAGGTCATTCCTGCTAATGGATGTTCCACAGGTTGCTCAATTGAGGCGTTTACTTTTTCCAGCATGTACTGTGAGGTATACTAGTTTTGGTTTTTTTTTTTGTTTGTTTTTTTTGTTTGTTTTTCCCCAATAAAGGCTTAAACATTTTGAATAATTAATCCGTAAACCCTGACAATACCGATGGTTTTCAAAAATGTTTTCTTGCAACTCTACACAAACTCTACAAAGTTCTTTGATCTGGTTTTGTATTGGAAATATGTATGTAGGTCTGAAAATATTATAACCGCTGTCTGCGGCTCTGTGTTACGGCAGATCATTTTACAAATTGTTTGTCTAGAAATGGATTGCTTAGCTATCAAATGTCTTCAGCATTTCAGTATTTTTGCAGGATCTACAAAAGTAAAGTTTTTTTGTTTTACTTTGTTTAGTTTGTCTTAACAGACAAAAACTAAACAGTTGTGTTCAAGATACTCTTTCTTTAAGGCTGTTTAAACAAGTTTTTATTGAAAATTAGATTAATCACTCAGACTACTTATATTAACAATAACTATTGGTAAAGTTTGTTATTTTCCTAACCTGTCATGCCCTTATTTTTAGCTGTATGTCAGATTTTCCCATCTAAGTACAGACTTGCGTGTTATATAAGGCTTAATGTAGTTACATGACAAATATCAAACCATATCACAATGCTTTTGATGAGACAGCAGTGACTTCAGCAGGCGCATTGTTTACTAAGCTGAAGGGCACCCAGTGTGAGCATAATCAGTTGCAAATCAGGAGCAAACACTCTGAAAGTGCTGAAAACTCTTCTGTGTGCTTGGTAGAATCCATTAAGTGGGTCATTTGAAGTTGATCTCCAACAAAATTGTTTTTTTTTTACGTCAGCTTGTTTCATGGAAAAAAAAGAATAATTGAAATTCTTTTCTGCTTAAATAATAGTTTTTTTTTTTTTTTTAAGTGCACAGCATTGTCTGTACCGAATGTCCATGAGTTACATAAAACAGACTCGAGCAACACACAAGAATGAATGTGTACTGCATAACAAAACTGACATCATGTAAACTGCTTGTATGGTTGAACATGTTTATAATCCTCTGACAGAACAGTCTTAACTACCACAGTTACAATCAAACAAGCATCTGCAGACAACAAGAGTAACCCTTTTAATACTTAACTGAATACCTCGTTTCAGGGCTGGTTTGTGTCTTCCTTTTATAGCTCTAGAAGATGTAACCTTGAAGTCTTTTTTTAGCATCAGTGGTGTCAGACTGTTCCAAGATTGGCACAATATGACCTACCCTCCATTGACCTGAAGGAAAAAGAACACCTAGTTACAATCACATCCTTAAGATCAGAGCAGTTTGGTCTATTTAGATTTTCCGTACGAATGTAGTTGTCCTGCTCATACCTTGTTTTATAGATTATTATAGATTCGCATTATCAAGGGTTCTGAATCTAGAAGGATACCTCAAGAAATATGTATTGTTGTTTTTGTGTTTTGTCTCTTTCTTTCTTTTCTTTTTTTAAAACAATGGTTTCTCAGTATTTTTTTTTTAAATTTATTTATTTTTTTTAGCACAACTGAAGTTCCTGGTAAGCTTGAAAATAAATTATGCAGTCAGTGTCTGTTGTCATAGCAAACACATGTACTCTCTGAGAAATCTTCCATTGGTTGACTGTTGCCAAAAGACAGATGGCAAAGTCATCCCACCAGAGTGAGGAAGTAAATAGACTGTCACACTTTAAAAGAAAAAAACAAAACTGCTCCTTAGCTTGCCTCAGTTATCATATTCCTTATCAGAGAATCTGTTGTTTAGATTTCTGTTGTCTAGATATTGCAATGCTGCCTTTTTTCTTTTCTTTTTTAACTTCAAATTGACTGATATAACACACCTACCTACCAAACCAGAATGTCATTATGTTGTCTTAATTTGGAACAACCCTTTATTGCCTTTGTAAATGTTTAATGAATTGGGTGGGGGGGGAGAATGTGGGTATTCCAAAGGGATGACAATATTTGTATTATTGTTGAATATTTATATAGTCCTAATTGGGCATCTAAAAATTCAATTATTTTACAAGTTGTGCCTTATTTTGTAACCGCTTTTCTGTAGGGAAGTATCATGAATACAGTGTGATTGTGATTTGAAAGGGAAAGTGAGACAGAAAAGAAGAACAAACCTTCAATGATACAGTGCTGAATTTGTCTCATTCAGTATCAGTTTTTCAAATATCCGTCTGCTTCCCTCCCTTCCAGCATTCGTTCCGACCCAGTTTCTTGGCTACAGCAAACCAGCTGAAAGAGGAAGGCTTCAAGGTGACTGCAATTTCAAACATAAGAGACGAGACGTGTTATTGAAAATCAGAAATATTTTCCTTTTTGTGATTTTCGGTCATTGAAAATCAGAAATGGCTTCCTTTTTATGATCTTCGGTTAATGAAGCTCTTCTGATTCCTGCTCTTTAGATTTACTGAAAAGAACTAAGAATTTCTTTCCTTCAGTATTTTTACATTCTATATATGTATGCGTTTGTAATGCTGCATTACAGGGAGTGCAGAATTATTAGGCAAGTTGTATTTTTGAGGAATAATTTTATTATTGAACAACAACCATGTTCTCAATGAACCCAAAAAACTCATTAATATCAAAGCTGAATGTTTGTGGAAGTAGTTTTTAGTTTGTTTTTAGTTTTAGCTATTTTAGGGGGATATCTGTGTGTGCAGGTGACTATTACTGTGCATAATTATTAGGCAACTTAACAAAAAACAAATATATACCCATTTCAATTATTTATTTTCACCAGTGAAACCAATATAACATCTCCACATTCACAAATATACATTTCTGACATTCAAAAACAAAACAAAAACAAATCAGCGACCAATATAGCCACCTTTCTTTGCAAGGACACTCAAAAGCCTGCCATCCATGGATTCTGTCAGTGTTTTGATCTGTTCACCATCAACATTGCGTGCAGCAGCAACCACAGCCTCCCAGACACTGTTCAGAGAGGTGTACTGTTTTCCCTCCTTGTAAATCTCACATTTGATGATGGACCACAGGTTCTCAATGGGGTTCAGATCAGGTGAACAAGGTGGCCATGTCATTAGTTTTTCTTCTTTTATACCCTTTCTTGCCAGCGACGCTGTGGAGTACTTGGACGCGTGTGATGGAGCATTGTCCTGCATGACAATAATGTTTTTCTTGAAGGATGCAGACTTCTTCCTGTACTACTGCTTGAAGAAGGTGTCTTCCAGAAACTGGCAGTAGGACTGGGAGTTGAGCTTGACTCCATCCTCAACCCGAAAAGGCCCCACAAGCTCATCTTTGATGATACCAGCCCAAACCAGTACTCCACCTCCACCTTGCTGGCGTCTGAGTCGGACTGGAGCTCTCTGCCCTTTACCAATCCAGCCACGGGCCCATCCATCTGGCCCATCAAGACTCACTCTCATTTCATCAGTCCATAAAACCTTAGAAAATCAGTCTTGAGATATTTCTTGGCCCAGTCTTGACGTTTCAGCTTGTGTGTCTTGTTCAGTGGTGGTCGTCTTTCAGCCTTTCTTACCTTGGCCATGTCTCTGAGTATTGCACACCTTGTGCTTTTGGGCACTCCAGTGATGTTGCAGCTCTGAAATATGGCCAAACTGGTGGCAAGTGGCATCTTGGCAGCTGCACGCTTGACTTTTCTCAGTTCATGGGCAGTTATTTTGCGCCTTGGTTTTTCCACACGCTTCTTGCGACCCTGTTGACTATTTTGAATGAAACGCTTGATTGTTTGATGATCACGCTTCAGAAGCTTTGCAATTTTGAGACTGCTGCATCCCTCTGCAAGATATCTCACTATTTTTGACTTTTCTGAGCCTGTCAAGTCCTTCTTTTGACCCATTTTGCCAAAGGAAAGGACGTTGCCTAATAATTATGCACACCTGATATAGGGTGTTGATGTCATTAGACCACACCCCTTCTCATTACAGAGATGCACATCACCTTAATTGGTATTAGGCTTTCGAGCCTATACAGCTTGGAGTAAGACAACATGCATGAAGAGGATGATGTGGACAAAATACTCATTTGCCTAATAATTCTGCACTCCCTGTATATTGCTCTTCTAGCTCTATGCTACTGAAGCCACTTCCGCTTGGTTGTGTGCCAATGACGTTCCTGCCATTCCAGTAGCCTGGCCCACTGGGATGGGTGGAGACAACAGCTTGCCCAGTATTAAGAGGTGAGTAAATGTTCATTTAGATTACTAAATTGATGTTAAACCCTTCTGGCACATTTATTGAAGTGGCTCATGTGAAACTTTGGCCTTTAAACTTTGAAGCCAAGCTTGTGGTTTTCAGAGGAAGTGTTTAAGCATTAAATGAATTGTAACATATTAGATTAAAAACAAGATGTCTAATCAGCATAGTATGCTGCCTTAAGATCTAAAGCCTCTTCATTATCGTTGTAAGATGTGAAAAGATCAAAGAAGATTTAGCAGACTCTGAAGTCCAGAGTCATTACATTGACCAGTATAAGACTTGAATAGGGAGAATGATGAAATTATTTATAAGGGTAACATAAAGTTAAAGCAGTTATGGGCAATAATAAAGTACAAAAATTGAACAAATATTTTGCACAACTTCCATAAATGGCACTGCTACTCTTCCACTTTTTGACACTTTGTTACGGTCCTATAGCGTGTCTCCTAAGTTGATTTTGGTTGGTCGACACTAATGACTTGTCATTGAATTATCATTTTCTCGTGTACTACTGCTCCACTTTCCAGACACACAGCACACTGTAAAATACTGACACTGAAGTCTGGTCACAGAGAGAAACTATCACAACCAAAGAAAATCAAAAATAGCACAAATTAGGTAGATAGTGATATATTTTGCTGTTGGCCACTCCTGTGAAACATTGTAGGGAAACTTGCAGTGGAAGCTTAATTAGAGTTGCAAAACTTTGAACATTATAGATTGCATTCTTTAATAGCATTTCACTTTCTTGGTATCTTAACCAGGACAGGTCTGGCGACGAATTGCTGTACATTGTTTTAACATTGGTCTGTTTTTTATTGAATTGCTCAGTTGCCAGTAGTACAACCTGTTAAGAAAGTTCTACATACAGAGAATTATTGTAGCACAGTAGCCGTGACTGTGACGGTGTTCGGGTAACGATTCCACAAACGGGTAATGATCATGCCACAATGAAGCCATCTGGACCATATGTTCGGAAGTCAGCTAGTGAAAAAGAAGGTACGAAAAATGTAATAAGCCTAGACCAACACTAACAAACACATACAGATGTACACAACACTATTTGGCATCATCTGTGCAAGGTGGCATAGAGGCCAATTCTTTATAGAAGGAAAAAAACTCAACCTTTGTTGTCACTGTCTGTCACACACGTTCATTTAGAATTCAGCCTTATTTCTATGCAGTCTGTCGAAGGCCTTCAGGTGAAAATGTAAAAAGAGACTGGGGCTGTGTGTGTGTGGGGACAGAGAAAATTTGGTCTGATCTTTGTTTATGTTGGAAGTATACAAACACAATTTGCTTATTTGGTCATAATTATAATATTTGTTTGTTTGTTTTTTGTTTTTTTGTCTTTTCTGAACATTCTTGTCCAACATTTGGATTATTGGCAGGAAAAATCTAACACTTGGATTTAATAACTGGCGGGACATCCTTTTGCAGCAGTAACTTCAAATAAGTGTTTTCAGTAGCTTCACATCAGGCCTGTTATGCTCTCAGAAGGTATTTTAGACTTTTTTTATTTTTTTTATTTTATTTTATTTTTTTTACAGCGTTCCTATATCTCGGCCACATTGTTAAGATTTCTTGAGTGAACAACTGACCTGAGCTCCGTAACATTTCTAGTCTCAAGGTCTGGGTTCTGTCTGGCCAATGTGCAAATTCAGCGTCTCTTTCTTTTCACAGTGTATTTACTTTTATGTTTAAAGTCCTTTTTTTTTTTTTTTTTCTTTTCTGCGGCATCACCAATTTCTACAACAGCTTCAGCTAGTGGAGAAGCCACTCTGATATTATCCTGTAAAATGCTCTTGAGCTGTCTAGAAGGAGCAAACCAACCCCAAATCCTCTTTCCACTGTGTTTGACTTTTGGGTGAATGATTTCATTTTGGCAGCAGCCCTCTTTTACACTATGGTTAACTTGCATACAGTACAGAAAGCTCAATCACTGAAAAATATTCCTGTATTGATTCCTCTTCATCTCCAACTTTTTGTCTCTGATTCTTGTTTTAAGTTGTTAAAAATATTGTATTATAGTTGGGTGACCATTTCCACAGAGTAGACTCTGCTAAATTGTCTTTACATCCACCTGTAAACTGATGACTGAGACTTTCTTCATCAACTGTTCCAGCTTCATACAAGTCAGCAATTACAACAGCAAATACAACTTTGAGATCTTAGATCTTCCCACAACTTCAAGCTGATTTCATTGATGATTGGGCTTTATGTTTGCAAGTTTGTAACTCAGCTTTTGCTGATGATTATAATTTTAGCTGTAATTTTCTACTTGCATTATGAGTATTTCAGTTGTGTGATCAATGTGGACTTGTGTTTGTGTTTGAATATTTGTTAAACTATGGTTTTATCAATCAAGAGCTGATATAAGATAAGATAAGCTTTATTAGTCCCACACATGGGACTAATAAAGGTAATGATTATAATGATAATGATTATCTGAAGCAGACTGATCAGTCAGGCAGGAGCAGTGTTGGTCAAGTTACTTGAAAAAAGTAATCAGTAACTAATTACTGATTACTTCCCCAAAAAAGTAATCCCGTTACTTTACTGATTACTTATTTTCAAAAGTAATTAATTACTTAGTTACTTAGTTACTTAGTTACTTTTTAAAAACACGATTTACAACCTGAAGAGGTGATAAAGCGATAGATCTTTCAGCCCAATTCTACTTTTTCTACATAATCCATCATACAAAATGTAATCAAATGGAAAAGTCTCTTTTTTTAACTTGTTTTATCATTTTTAATCTTTTAACTTTATGCATCAAGCAAAAATTTAATTATATGCAACATTCTCTGACTTGAATAAATGAGTTTAACATTTAAACCTATTTTCTGCACATTCCAGCACATAAAATAAAATAATTTTTTGTGTTTACACTCACTCTTTCAAATAGATGCAAGTAAAACACAGCAGAACATAAATAAAGTCAAAGACTCAGCGGTCCTGTTGCTCTATTTTCACCTGTAAAGCAGGACTGCAGTAGGCGGAGGTTTACCCTGGTGCAGGTGTGCAGCGGTCAGTGGAAGGATACGGTAGTGTCTCTGTGAGTTTCCCATTACATCGTTGCGCTCTTGGTGCTTCCTTGGAAGTTTAGGGGTTTTTTTCGCTGTAAAAAGAAGTTTTCTTCCCACGCACGATGGACGCTAATGTTTTTGTCACTTTTTATGGAATCAAACTCAAAGTAAGGTCAGTACTTCCACGCTTTAAACGCTGCATGCTCATACTCTCTCCCGCACTCGATATGTGATCCATTGTTGATCTGCACACAGCTGTTGTCACTAACGGCGCACTCGCTTACGTCACTGTCGTGAGACATTCTCGCAAAAAATCACGGTTTTAGTAACGCAGTAACGCAGCGTTCCTACGGGAAAGTAACGGTAATCTAATTACCGATTTTGCAATAGTAATCCCTTACTTTACTCGTTACTCGAAAAAAGTAATCAGATTACAGTAACGCGTTACAAGTAACGCGTTACTGCCCATCTCTGGGCAGGAGAAAATGCCATTGTCAGCAACATGGTCAAACCTGATTTTAGTTATTTCATTTTTTTTTTTTAATTCTTCATAGCTCTCTTTGTTCTTTCTGTTCTTTTCCTAGTTGTAAAGTATCTGTGTCATTTCAACTTGCTGCATCTCTGTATAATTGTCTTCGTCCTTCACTGATTCCTTTTTTTTGTCTTTTTTGCTTAGAATGTAAAGTCAAGTCATCTTGTCTAATCTGATTTTCAAAAATCTGTTTCCACTGTAGAGAATCTGTGGGGTATATGGCCTAAAGCTATGCGGTTCTGGTCAGGCGAGTTGGCTGCCAATCAAGCACAGTAATAACAAACCATTTGGTAGATGTTTTGTCACTATGGGCAGGTACTAAGGGCTGCTAGAAAACAAAAATGGGTATTTCCATAAAGCTCGTCAGCAGCTGGAAGCTCTACAACTTCCTGGCAGACGACCTGCCATTTGCAGGCACCTCAAATAATCGGACTGTGGACAATTCAAACTTGAATAATCTTCAACTCTTGTTTCTTGTACTCTCCCCCCACGCTCTAGGTCCTTGATTTCCAAATCAAGTCAGAATTTACTTTTATTTGAAAGGGGGATTTTTGAACCAGTGAACAACACTCTAGTTCTTTTTTTCTTTTTCTTTTTTCTTTTTTTTTTTCTTTTTTTTTCTTTACCCCAAGTAAGAAGCTTCTCACATCTCTGATTTAGGAGTGGCTTAATATTAAGAATGTGACGGTTGTAGCTCCTTTCCTGAAAACATCTGTTCATGGTGGCTTGTGATACACTGACACCAGTTGTGAAACCCAAGTTCTTGAATCAACTGGTCACTGGTTGCTTGTGCACCTTCCCAACAACACTTTCCTGTTCCAGTGAACTCTCCAATCTGTGGACTTTCTCTGGCTTAATCCTCCTTGTTGAAGGTTTCATTTGTCTTCCCAGTGACTGTTTCCATGTGCAAGACTGAACTAGACTGTAAATATCATTTCTTAATGTTTGAATAGTAATTTAATCAAATTTAAAATTTAATATTCTAATAATCTGAGATTAATTATTGATTTTAGTCCTCTATAATCCATAACCAAAGTTAAAACACAAAATGAATGAAATATTTCATTTTACATAAATAAAAATAGGTTAAAATCTTTTCTGAATTAAATTATAAAAAAATTTCATAATATTCTTACATGTAGCAGCTCAGAATCTTAACATTTAATTGTCTTAAGAGTTAATGCAAAGGAGTTAAGTCATTGACAGATTGACACACTCACTCTCACACACATCAGTTGTGGGTGTAGAAATATTTGCTGCATTTTCCAAGGAAACTTTGGCACATAAGGTTCAGGGCTCAAACCTTCAAACCTACAGATAGTCGAGTCTGCTCCACCACCTGAGCTGCATCCACCCCATCACATTTTGTTTGAGTCAAAGTTTACTCTGTGCTTTGGGTTTAAATTGAATGATTTCTTTTAATTGTTTTTTTTGCATGTGTTTTTTTTTTTTTTTTTTTTTTTTTTTTGTTTATAGATTGATCAGTGAGGGTCATATCGACCTGGTGGTCAACTTGCCCAATAACAATACTCGACACGTGAAGGATAACTTCCTCATCCGCAGAATGGCCATTGACCATGGAGTCCCACTCATTACCAATTTTCAGGTCAGTACTATGCTGCCAACTAAAACTTGTGGTTTTATTTACAATCTGACTCACTGTGACAACTGACTGACTTCTGTTTCATTTTTTTTCTTTCTGCGTTAGGTGGTAAAGCTATTTGCTGAGGCGATCCACTATGCAGCTCAGCTGGACACTACAAGTCTTTTCCACTACCGACAGAAAGAAAGCCAACAAAGAGGGTCTGGCCAGCAGGGTTAGAATTTCCTCTCCAGTCCTGTTGCCAAACAGCAATATGAAGTGAGAGCAATATTTTGTACTATTTTCTTATAACACTTGGAGCCAAGCTTTCCACATTAATGGGGAAATAAGCCCATTTTAAATAAACCAGAATTCTCCTAAAGTCAGGGCTTTTACAATAATTAAACTCTGCCTTTCCCAAAAGGTCAGACGGGTCATTAGAATAAATGTCCCGAACTAGGAAAGAGATGAGTGTTGTACTGAATTAGGATAAACATCAGCCATCGAGTTTCTTCATAACCCGGCAATTCAAAAACTGTTAATATTAATAGCTAGCAAGCTAAAAAGCATTATAGAACTAATTACTAATAATTAAAGCCCTTTCGTTGGAGCGCAAAACCAATTCTAAAGGGTGACTTATAAAGGGGTACCAGCGAAGGTAATTACACTGGATTTTCAATTATGTAAATCCCTAAGGAGAGTTTATGTTCTTTTGTTGTTTCATTTATGGCTCTCGCTGGATGTAATGAAATGAAAATTTTCAATTTCTCAGCTCCCCTCAGTAAATTTTAATGCTACTGGCTTGGCCAAAAGACTTTACTAATTTGCTCTTGTTGAGGCATTTTATTGTAGTTTGGATGGTGCTAAAGATGTACTGTATGTAAAGCATGTACTATATCCATAACTTTCAACATAAGTGTAGATAAACAAACTGAAATAATAGACTTTCCCCCATTTTGGTAAGAAATCACTGTTATTTTCAAGGGCATCGGTCTGGAACACAAACTTTGAAGTTTGAAGAAGATGGCAACCTCCCTGTTTATATATTTGGATCGATCTCTGTATATGCCATATGTTTCAAATTCAGTCTGCATGTGAACCTGCTGTGCATTTTAATGCATCAAAGTGAAAACGCATTCAACCAGACGTTGTGTTGAAATAGTCTCATATTTTGTTACGTGCTTTTGGTAATAGTTGTTTTAACAATCAGTGAAACACAATAAAGACTTATTTCACATAATGGATGCTCTTTGTGTTGGTGTTTTTCAGTGCGCTTGTGATGGTCGTGCATTAAAATGACTGTCACTCTAACATCAGTGTAGATGCTTTTAAGAGCCCCGTCGGACACAGACACACACAAATTAATTTGGCACTAAAACGTCAAATTGAGAAAGACTAATAATGGCGACAGTTAATTCTAAGGCCAGTTGTTAGCTTGTGATCAGATCATCTAAGTCATATTTACTGCAAATGTGTATGACGTAAAAGCAAAAATCCCAACTTTATAACAAGGCTTGATATCTGTGGCACTGTACACTAGATGTTAAATTTGTTTAATACTATTATATGTGTTAATACAGTTCTTACATGGACAATTAAGATGACTTTTAATGTCAGAATGTCATGTACAAGTTTGGATTTATTTGGGATTTTCTTTCATCCACACAGGCTCAAAATTAGACATGCATACATGAAGTGATGCTGAAGCGCGCTGGTTGGATATGCAGTCGACCATATGCCGCACGGCTGAGAGTGGCCGGCCCGGGTTCCAGTGTGACTCATGGCCCTTTGCTGCATTTCTCCCCCTCTCTGTCACCCTCAGATGAGAATAAGTTGGTTAGGAAAGATGACTACAATAAAATGAGTTTTACAATACGTTGGCATCCTCTCAATCCATCCAATCAAGAAAGACGCACCTGGTCCAGAATAAATACACAAGCTCAACGGAAATTTACAGCTGTCCACACAGACAAGCTAAATGTCTTCTGAAAAGAAAAGTTTTGCTGTCGGATAATAGAAAGATTGAGGTATTTGCCCACAAAGTGTGTTTGAAGGAGTAAAGGTGAGACTTTCAAACCTAAAAACACTGTACAACATAGCCATGGATTCATTGTACTCTGCATTGTTTTTCCACCTGTTGACTGATAATATTGCACAAAGTGGATGGGATAATCAAAAAGTAGTAGTACCTCGAAATTCTTCAACTTCACCTCATGTCAACAGCTAGATGGTTGAAACTTGGACATAATTGGGTGTTCCAACAGGACTTATGCCAAAAACGTGATGGCTACCAAAACATTTGGTCAAGATGGAAGTTGTTAAACATTTAACCAAATATTAGTGGGGGTGTATGCATATAATTGAACCTTTTATGTGTAATTTTGACTCGATGTGCAATTTTAAATGAGAAGAAAATGCAATTCTTGTCATTAAAGATGTATGCTGAAAAAGTCATTGCACCCTGGAATAAGAATAGTTATAAGTGATAAATAATAAACAAATTATTAAAACCCCTAAATTATCATGGCATTCATGCCATGAGGAGTGTATGCAAACTTTTGATCACAGCTGTGAGTCGGAGTGTAACTATTTCAGTGAAGTAAGGAACAACAAAAGGTTTAGTGCAGTTCATCATCCCCGCAGAAAAGCTCAGGGAAGGAGCTTTGTTATGGTCTTTTCTCTTGTAAAAATAAAACGCAATTTAAAAAAGTATAAATCTTTCTTTAGTGTCAACTTTCCTAAATGGGTTTTCTTGTGCCGTGTTGTTCATTGTGCAGTGCCAAGCCATAATGTGCTCATTATTACCCCTTGAGACTGGTGGGGAAAAATCACTGACGGGTACATGAAGGTGGATGAGAACTGCATTTGTGTGTGTGTTCTCCTTAAGGGCCACAAGGTATAACAATTATAATAAACACCTCCAAACTTTTTTCCTCCACTTTCGCAGGAGAGAAAATATTGCAAATATAGACTAATGTATTTGTAAATGTATGAATAGCTGCCACACCTGCATTTACCACCTATTGAGACCCTCCAGGTTTTCTTCCACACAAGAGCACAGCTGAACAAAGAGGTAACCTGCACATCAAGTCCAAAAGACTCACACAATAATGCTATTATAGGGCCTACACACTTGGACTATGCAGTTTTTTATTTTTTTATTTTGTACCCCTATAGCTTAATCTCTTAAACCCCAACGCCCCCTGATACGGGGGCAAAAGGCAGGAGATCAGTTAGGCTTGGGGCTTAAGAGGTTAACTGCTACAGATTTCGTCTCTAGACTAAACTCTCTAAAGAGTGCTAATATTGATCTGCTACATATTCTTCCTCCTGTAGTTTGACCCACACTGTTTTTTTTTCTCCTGTGCCTCTGCTTCTACAGGTGACTAAAATAACTCACCATATTTCTTTAAGTACCATTCTGTTCATCTGCCTACAGCACTGTAATATCCACAAATAAGCAAACACTTTAAGAATTGTATTCATAAATGCAGCCTGGGGCATATTGTGTTTGTTTATAGTGCAGTTGTAAAATGTCCCATAGCTGGCAGTCAGTGGAGAGAGTATGGGAAAAATGCACAACCAAATTTGTCCATTAGAAGAGAGGGGGAAAAAAGCATTTATTTTTTTTTATTTTTTTTTACTGCTGATGGAGAAGCACATCTGGGGTTTAACATATGCTTTATAGTGTCACCCTATGCTGAACATTTGGTTTAGTGCAATGTCAGGGCTATAGTTTTACTTTTATTTGCTTTGGTGTGGGAGAGAAAAGGTGAAATGGGGAGAATATGTTTTTGACTCTCGGGGGTAAAAACAGCAAAAACAAAAACCCAACGACACTTGGGTCTCACATAAAAAAAATACCTCTGTCTTTATAAGCAAAATCTCAATTCTGATTCAGCTGAGCTAATACTACCTTAGCAGCCCAGAGCCATCAGAGTCATGAATCACTGCAGGTACAGTATCTAAGCAACAGGACTGCGCGTGGTGCTCATTGCTGACAATAACTTCCACACAGACCCCTGTGTCTTCAGGAGTATTTCACCAAATCCTGCTTTGATTAAAATATAGTGTTGCTAAATTTAACCTCACTCTGTTATTTGAAACATGGTTGTTTTGTGTTGGGTCTGCTGACTCTGAATCATCCACGAGCGTATCAAGGTGTTCGTTTCTATATGTGGCCAAGTGCTTCCTTGAGTGCACAAAATGAAAGAAAAGACAGCAAATGAAGACCATAAACAAAAATGTTCTTTGGAAGGTTAAAACTTAGATTTAAGCGTCATGAAGGTTGTATTTTTCCACTTTACAAACTGAGAGAAAATATTTTCCAGCCAGATTTTGAAACTTCTATTTTTCTAATTACCTGGGAATGGTGTTAGACATACCACATATTAATACATATTAAACTAGGCATATTTTACATAGCTAATTTAGTATTTAAATATTATAAATAATGAGGTTTAATTTAAATTTAAACTCATGAAAGTTTGCTAGATCACACTGTTGAGCATGCCATTGTTCCAATGCTTGAATAATGTTTTTAAATTCTTTAATCATTTATATCTGTTTCAAATGAAAGGTTTAATATTTTGGGGAAATTCTGCTATGTGTAATTTAAATAGTAAGTTGACCTGCAGGTAAAATTGCAGCTGATATTAATTGATGATTTAATTAAAGATGAAATAGCATTGTATTTTGTTGGATCTTCGGGTTATTATAACCTGAATCAAAGCATAAAAATGCAAATTATGTAAACATATAACATATTGAAATTAAAACATTTTTAGATTTTGGCAACTAAATATTACTGCTTAGCAGTTGTGCATAGGGCTCTATGGCTTATTTAAATATCTCACTGTGTACAGATATAGTTTCAGCTAGGATGGGGATAAACTGACAAGTATTTTGGGTGTACTCCTCCATATAGTGGATTTTTGGTACTATATACACATTTCTACATTGACTAAAAGGATCCTGTGATGTATTCTCAGTTTTACCGCATGCTTAGGCGGACAAGGACGAAATGAGGAAGTTCATCAAAGATCTTCAGTCATAGCGTTCATCAGCCAGCATTGATTTCAATCAATCACAGCATTAATACAACAGGCAAAATTAAAAACTACTCCAACTTAAGAAAAAATCCATCTATCTGTCCATCTACTGTATCTATCTGCAAACATATAGATATATGTCTGCTCAAATCAAACAGAATAACTGACATTGTCAGACTTTGTTCCTTTTTTTTAAAGAAGAATGAGGGTATGTAGCCTGAGCAGTCATGTCCAAAAATGATAAATAATGCACTGTTTCACTACATAATTCTTCTAGCTGGCATGAGGAGAAACCCGCTGTTTTTCATTGGAGGAAAAAAAAATAAACCTGGCTAATTGACATGCGTTTTTCATGCTGTGCTAAATGAATAATTTATGGAGGTGAGGAGCAAGCAGGGCTTAGAAGACAGTGCATCACAGTGGGATAAGTCATATAGTAGTTGGAGACAGAGCCTTGCATGCCAAGTGTGCACAAAAGATTTGCAAGGGACTCAGTTGTTCTGATTAGATAAATCACAGCAATAGTTTTTTTTTGTTTTGTTTGTTTTTAAAAAAAAAAAAAAGACATTTTTCTTCTTTAGATTTCTCTTGCATTACATTTTGTAGTTTTAACACACCATTTAGCAAATGCTGACAACTTTTATCTATTAAAATACACATAAGCTCTCCACCCTCACCTCCTCTCTTTCTCTAACACAAATATACAAACTTTCAATCGTATAATACAAATAATGATGTCAAATCAGCCCAGAAAGTCTTCTTAATGCTTTGCAGAGTCTAATTTCTTCAACTGCTCTCTTTTGATGAGTGTTAAATACCATTCTGTCAGCAAGACACCACCCCATTAGCTGTAGTAGCTTTTAAATTCAATTGTGATTGTGCAGCTTAATTGTTTCCCAGGCCATCAAACAGTTCGAGTTGCCATCTGTAAGTACACGATTGTCATAATGTGTTCCCACACTGCGACAGCATAGTCACCTATTGTTTAACAGCCTCTGTTCATCTCATGAGAGTTTAAATCGCTTGCCATGCCTCCAATAATGGATGGACTTTACTAGGACAAAGTCAAAGTTTTTTCTGTTTAGATAGTTAGTTAATCCCCATATACAGCAATTAATCTTAGTTTCACTTTTAACCAACTACAGCACATAAGTCCTGCTTACAATAATGCATCCATCCACTTTCTTCCACTTTACAAATCCAGGGTGATTGGGTGGACTGGAGCCTGTCCTGGCTACCAGTGGTTCTTTACCTGAAGCAACCTCTGACTGACTATAGGGCTGTCAATTCACACCCAGTTCACCCAATTCACACCCAATTATTGGCTCAAGCCAGTAAAACTTACCAATGCATCACTAGTTATTTTATATAGTTAAAAGGCTCCTTATAAAGACAAACACTTACATAAAATTATTTCAAAATCCATAAAAACAAAAAAGAGAGGACATTTCCAGAAAGAAAACTCACCTGCTTGGTTTAGCCCAGTGATGTTGAACATGACATCACCAGCACCATGAAAGTCAAGAAAAGCTGGACAGGTCACTTCATAAACTGTTGACCTGCGTGGAACCTCAGAACAAGAAAACAGAAGTACGTATAGACAAAGAAACAAACAGGATTTAAACCTGCAAGAAAATAAAAGTAACAGTTGATTGTCTGTTCGCTTTAACGTGCTCAGTTGTTTTGATGTTTTGAATACAGAAAAACCCAGGATAATAAGTGAAGCAATGTTATCTTAGCAATGGCAAGTCCCAGCAAATAAGCACAATTTGTCACACCTATAAGTGTGGTGCAACTAAGTAGTGTAATACTGTCAAGTGATTTCATACAACTAAGGTGTTTTGAGTCGGTTCAGTGTGACTATCTCTTAAATCTTGATTAGCAGAAGGTGTCTGTTGTAAATTGTACATTCTTCTTCATTGTTTTGACATGCACATGTATCGCAAGCCTAAAAAACTAATTACTCTAGCCCTGAATCACATCAGATCCCTGTATTTGTAAGCTTCCCCGATGAGCCCACGTTTAGATTACTTCCTTGTTAACACACAATTAGAAACACTTTGGAAGAGAAACGGCAGTGATGGCAAACTCCCTTTTGTTAATTTTTTTCCCACCTTGCAGGTTTCAAGGGAGGACTTTGAGTTCTTTAACGAGTATGTTTTGCAATCAGTATTACAGAACTTCCTCTAAGCTCAATCACGCCCCTTGTTTAGTGAAAGAGGGTGGCAATTAAATGTCAATGTGGAAGGGTGTTGGTATTCTAGTGGTAGAGAGGAGATTTCCCTGCACAGTCTGTGAAGGTTGTAACTGAGGCTTTGTCTGGAATGTCAAAGACGAGGTGTGTGCTGTTCAACACACACACTCCCCCAAATGTACATGCAACCGTGCAACTCGAGGAAACCTGTGTAGTCTGCTAAAAACTCACAGCCAACCTCTGTAACATGCTCCCAGGGAAGCTCTACTCAAAGTATCATAGGATTATCTTTCCAAGCCTCTAACTATTCTGCACTCAAGCATGGGTTTACTTGTACATTAAGCTGTTACAGTTGTGCAAACTATGGAGGAACTTTCATCCAAAACAAGTGAATGGAAATGTGATTTTAGGAATGAGTAGGTGTCTTAGGGCCAGATATATTAAGCAGAGCAAATTAGCATGAGGTTGCAGTTGCACAAAGTTCTGTGGGTAATGTATTAACAATGTATGATTTTACAAAGACTAAACCACTTAATTTTTTCAGGAATTACCAGACCTGATAAGTGAGTAATGCATTAGTGGAGGCTTTATGCATTGGATTCTCTTTGGAAACCATATGAAATTTTAGATCCATGAAGCACCTGAAGGAAAATTAATGTTTTTGAAACAAGGCAGAACTCCTTTAGCAATAGCTGGGGACTGTATGAATGTTAGACGGTAGTTCCCTGGATCTGAAAGCTCAGGAGAAGCACAACATCTATCCAGAGGAAGGTAGTTCTACAGCACACTCTTCTACCAAACAAACCTGGATTGCGTGTGCAACAGGTGACCTATAGGGTTTGTAGAAGAGCAGTACAAAACATTGTATGTTTTACTTTTACTGCACTAAGAGTGTAAATGTACACACCATCCTTTTAAATTTTTTGTTTTTCTTGTGTGTCTTTAGGGTGGAGGTATTTTTTTAGTCAATATTACATCTGGTGTCAAATAAGGTACACTGTGTAAAATCTCACCACTAGATGTCAGTAGTTCGCAGACTGCGATGAACTGAATTCTATTTTGTTTTTTTTTAACCCCTCCCAACTATAGGACAAACAACCAGTGTTACAAACTTAGCGACTTTGACGCTATATTTAGCGAGTTTTCAGACCCCTTAGTCGCTAAAAAAAAGACGTGAAAGCGCGTATCGCTTTTACTCTCAACAAGCAGCAGGTGCTGTAACGCAGTCAGTTCTTCTTTTACTCATATGCTGTTTTGTGGATCACAAGGTTTAAAACTACTTATAAACACACACACACACAAAGTAACTCCACCAGAGTGCCTATTTCGGGTCACTTTTGCCGGTCCAAGCCCGGGTAAAGGAGCAGGTTTGTGTAATTGTGACATAAAAAAAAAACAATAATTGCTAAAAGAAATTTAATATTGTGGCATGCAGAGGAATCTTTACAAAGAAGCTCACAGAGAGAGATTGTTATTCAACCCCAAGCTGGTAGGGGGAGCTCTTTATTACAACACACACTGATGCTACACTGTGCTTCGAGGGTCATCAACAGCATAACAGAACTCACCCATGGTTGCATTCATTCTATAAAACAACAACTGTAAGTGCCTTTGAACCGCAGTACAAAAACAACATTCAAGATAACAGTTAAAAGCAGTGTAACCATAAACAACAAAACAAGAACATCCAAACAGCAGTCCCAAGGCATGATGGGAGAGAACTAGCCGCTCCCCCAACATGCCACACAGCCCCCACCTGAGTGGTTAGCTGTCCCCAGCAACCGGCATGTCCATAGCAAAGTCTCTGAGGTGTTGGGGAAGGCGACAGCTTCGTTGAGGACGTTCCGTGGGTCCCCCAGCTGCCTCCGAGGCCAGGTTGGGGGCCTGCAGTTGAAGCTGGGACCCTGACGTCTCCCTGGATGGACTCAAGGGCTGATAGGGTGCCAGGCGATCGCGATGGAGTACGACCACCCTGTTCCGTTTGACCAGCCGCACCCTGTAGACCACGTCAGACAGCCTCTCAAGAACAGTGCAGGGTCCAACCCACTGGCTCATTAGTTTGGGAGAAAGCCCTTTCTTCCTCTCCGGGCTGTAGACCCACACATGCTGACTGGGCGAAAGTCCTTCCCCCTTGCAGCCTGCATCTCGGAGAGCCTGCCTGGTCAACTGATGCACCTCTCGGAGCCGGGCGAGGAGGTTGTGGAGGTAGTCCAACCCGGGATCCCCGCACACTTCCTGCCTGGGGGGAGATCCAAACACCAAGTCCACTGGGGTACGAAGCTCATGACCAAACATCAAGGCCGCTGGAGTGCACTTAGTAGACTCCTGGACTGCAGAACGGTAGGCCATTAGGACCAGGGGAAGGTGTTGATCCCAGTCACGCTGCTGGTGGGAGGTCAGGATAGCAAGCTGGGTGGCCAGGGTGCGGTTGAAGCGTTCCACCAACCCATCGCTTTGGGGGTGCAGTGGCGTCGTCCGGGTCTTCCTGATACCCAGCCGCTGACAGACCTCCTTGAACACCGCAGCCTCAAAATTCCGGCCCTGGTCGCTGTGCAGTTCCTCTGGTACCCCGAACCGGCAGAACATCTCGTTGACCAGACGCTCAGCAGTGGTAACAGCACTCTGGTCAGGGACTGCATAGGCCTCAGGCCACTTAGTGAAGTAGTCCATGGCAACCAGGACGTAGCGGTTCCCCTGGTCAGTGGTGGGGAAGGGTCCCAGGATGTCCACACCAACCCGCTCAATGGGAGCCCCCACCTGATACTGCTGCAAGGGGGCATGAGAGCGTTGGGAAGGCCCTTTCTGAGCCGTGCAGGCATCACACCGATGGACATGGAGCTCTACGTCCTGGCAACACCCGGGCCAGTAGAACCGAGACCGGAGTCGCCGCAGAGTCTTGGTAACTCCAAAGTGTCCTGCCCCCGCTGCACCATGAACCAGCTGGAGCACCCTGGACCGCAACTGTTGAGGTACCACGAGCTGGAAGACCTCTCGGTGATCCCCGGGAGCCTGCCAGCGGCGATAGAGGAGGCCGTTTCGGTTTGTGAGGTTGGCCCATTGGGAGTAGAGAGCCTTGGTCTCGAGGTCCAGTGCAGATACCTCTGGCCATGATGGTCTCTGACCGGCTCCAATCCAACACTGAACCTGGGAAATGGCAGGGTCCTGGTTCTGGTCGTGTTGCAGCTGTTAGGGATCCATGGCCTCCAGACCCTCAGTATCCCCTGCGGCGGACTGAACCTGAAGACTGCTACAATGCCCACCTGGAACAGAGTCATTCTCAGGGCCGCCCTGTGGTGACGCGATCACTGAAGTCATGCCCTCCCGGTCCTCCAAGCGTTGGCAGTACCTGCACTGTTTTTCCTCACAAGGGCGTCGGGAGAGGGCATCTGCATTGGTGTGGTCCCGCCCGGTGACGGACCTCAAAGTGGTAATCTTGCAACGTCTCCAACCACCGGGCTAGCTGTCCCTCCGGTTCTTTAAAGCTGAGCAGCCAAGTGAGGGACGCATGGTCTGTGCGCAGGAGGAACTTCTTCCCGTAGAGGTAGGGTCTGAAATGGCGGAGACCCAGGATGATGGCCAGCAGCTCTCGACGGGTGACACAATAGTTCCTCTCCGGTCTGCTGAGGGAATGGCTGTAGTAGGAGATGACCCGCTCCCCCTCAGGGCCTTCCTGCGAGAGTACAGCCCCCACCCCTGTGTTGCTGGCATCGGTGTCCACGACAAAAGGGAGCTGCAGGTCTGGGTAGGCTAGCACCGGTGCCTCAACCAGTGCAGATCGGAGCCGATCAAATGCCACGGCACTGTCCTGACTCCAATGGAACTCCCGGCCCTTCTGTGTGAGCCAGTGCAGGGGGCTTGCAATGGTAGCAAAGTCCTTGACGAAACGCCGGTAGTATGATGCCAGGCCAAGGAAACTCTGCAACTCAGCGGTGTTGCCCGGAATGGGCCAGTCTTTCACAGCGGCCACCTTCGCAGGGTCAGTGGAAACCCCTGCTCCTCTCACAACGTGACCCAAGGTCGTCTCCTTTCGGAAGAGATGGCACTTTTTGGGGTGGAGGCGAAGGCCAGCCTGGCGGATAGCGTGGAAAACAGCAGTCAGGTTAGCCAAGGCTTTCTCGAAGTCTGTCGCGTGGACGAGGAGGTCATCCAGGTAGACCACACAGCGGTCGCGGGGGATGTCAGCCAGAACCCTCTCCATTAGGCGCTCGAATGTGGCTGGGGCATTGCAGAGGCCGAAGGACATCACCTTAAACTGCCACAGTCCCTGGTCAATGGAGAAAGCAGTCTTTGGGCGGGCCTCTGGTGTCAGCTCCACCTGCCAGTAGCCACTGCGCAAATCGAGGGAACTGAACCAGCAGGACCCAGCAATGTCGTCGAGGGCATCGTCAATCCGGGGCAATGGGTAGGAGTCCTTGCGTGTGATGCTGTTGAGTAGACGATAGTCGACACAAAACCGCCAGGTACCATCCTTTTTCCGAACCAGTACAGCCGGGGCTGCCCAGGGGCTGTTTGAGGGTTCGATGATGCCCGCCTCTGCCATTTCCCTGATCTTCTGCTCTGCTGCGGCACGCTTGGCAAGGGGAAGGCGACGAGGGCGGAGGCGGATGGGCCGTGCATCCCCAGTGTCAATGTCGTGTTGTACCAGGCTGGTTTGCATGCAGTCCTCATCCTTGGCTGCAAAGATGTCGGCAAACAAGTCTAGTATCTCTCGCAGCTGCCGTCGCTGATCAGCCTGGAGACCCTCGCAGCTCCTCTGGTGTAGGTCCTCGACAGCTTGCTTGGTCTCTGCAGACAGTTGCGGTACTGCTGGTGAAGGCGAGGCCCCTTCCCCCGCCAGCGGTGACAGGTCCTCAGGCTTCCTGACGCTGGCTGAAAAAGTGGAGGCAGGCAGCGGGACTTCCATTGTGGTGTGGAGCTTCACAGCCTCCGTGCCCAGGTAAAGGATTGCTCGGGACACATCCACTGTGGCCTCCCATTTGGCTAGCAGGTCCAGGCCAATGATGCATTGGTCCTGGATGCTGGCTAGCCAGAACTGGTGGTCCACGGTGCAGTTAGCAACAGCCACCGGGAGGGATCTTTCCCCCTTAACTTTGGCACGCTCCCCCGTGACTGTGGTGATGTGGAGCTGAGTAGGCTGCCAACCCTGCGGTATTGGGCCATCAGAACCAGGGAGGACTCCAGCCTGTACTAAGGAGAGCGTGGATCCAGTGTCTATCAGGGCTCTACAGGTGGTGCCGGCAAGGTCACAGTCCAGATACAGTCCCCGTGTCTGGCCGAGCCGGCCAACCCGCAAGTGTGATTCGGAGGACAGTGTGGTGGCAGGGGGCAGTTCCTCCGTTGTGCCACCCCGCCTTAGTTTAACGGCTGCTGGGGTGCCAAGCTTTGTGGGCTTGGTGCTGGACAGTAGCGTGCGATGTGGCCTGGTTCTCCGCACCAATGGCAGTTACCCCTGGATTGGCCTCCTGCTCGCCTATTCCCTCGCCGAGATCGCCAGGGTGGTGTGTTGGTGGTTTGGCAGGCCTCCTCCTCCTGGTCGCTCCTTTCGTAGTCCGTTTGGCGCACTTGGTGACTTATGCCAGGGCTGCGTGCACCTGGGCTGAGCACATGCTCCACTCTTTCGGCCTCAGTTAGAGCTGCCGCCAGGGTTTCTGGTGCATGCAGACGGATGTGCTCTTGTAGTCTGTTTGGCTGGAGACCCCGGACAAAAGCCTGGAGAGCAAGCTCTTCTTGTGCTGCAGCATCAAAAGCAGGGTACCCTCTACGTGCATAAAGACGTAGGTCAGTAGCATAGGCACCCAGACTCTCCTCTTGTCTCCGTGGGCGGCTAGCAAGTTTATCTCGGGCATCATCTGCATGTGTACGGAGGCCAAACCTGCTCTGCATTGCTCTGGCAACAGCAGGCCAACTTAAACGCTCTTCTGGCTGAAGATCTGTGAGTATCTGCAGGGCCCTTCCTTCCAAGGCGAGGGCAACTTGGACAGCTGTCTCCTCTGTTGACCAACCGTTTAGCTGAGCAGCCAGCTGTACCTGGATAAGGTAGGTCTCTGGAGGTGCCTCCCCATTATAGCGTGGCAGCTTCATGCTCCCCCGGACAGGAGCCCCTGATGGCAGTGGCGGCTGCACTTGGTCCTGGAGACAGTTGGCGTTGTCCCCCTCGGCTGCCAACGATGAGGGTGTGCTGCTCCCAGGCATCACCCTGAGTGGAGGCTGGCTGGTCGCTCGTGGTCTTGGAGCCTGCAGCATGCCTTGGCGGCTCCGACAGCTCCCCATTGGGCGGGGGTGTGAGGCTCCATCTGGTAAGCCCCACAGATCTTCCCCTGGCTGGCTTGCTGCTGCCCGGGGCTCTCCCCACTTCTTCGATTGTGCTCCATTCACTGCTTCCAGGTGAGTGATAAGCTCCTCAATCTTCCTCAGCTCCTCTTCCTCTTTCAGAATAGTGGCCATGCTCTTGGAATCCCACTTCTGACACCAATGTGGCATGCAGAGGAATCTTTACAAAGAAGCTCACAGAGATTGTTATTCAACCCCAAGCTGGTAGGGGGAGCTCTTTATTACAACACACACTGATGCTACACTGTGCTTCGAGGGTCATCAACAGCATAACAGAACTCACCCATGGTTGCATTCATTCTATAAAACAACAACTGTAAGTGCCTTTGAACCGCAGTACAAACACAACATTCAAGATAACAGTTAAAAGCAGTGTAACCATAAACAACAAAACAAGAACATCCAAACAGCAGTCCCAAGGCATGATGGGAGAGAACTAGCCGCTCCCCCAACACGCCACAATATGTAGTTCTAAATAAACTCTAAATGCATTTAGGACGTTTTTTACTCACTTTATGTCTCTTCCAAGATGTTATTTCTCTTTCCAACAACATAGGTTACAATTAGATTAGCATGACCAATTATGCAAATTAGGCGATGACGTCATTTAGCGACTTCTAGCGACTTTTAGGACAACCAATAGCGATTTTCCTTACTGAGGAGTTGGCAACACTGCAAACAACTCTGGTCGCTGTTCATCTGTTGTGAGTGTAGGCTGTTAGGTGACGCTAGCCTAATATGTACTTACTCTGGAGGCAATATAACTTTGTGAAAGGAGTCAGATACGATGAATCAGTGAAGCTCATCTTTTGCAGTACGTGTTTGCCTACTGGTGGTGGTCAGAGGGCCCGGTGGCGCCAGTGTCCGGCAGCCTCGCCTCTGTCAGTGCGCCCCAGGGCAGCTGTGGCTACAATGTAGCTTGCCATCGCCAGTGTGTGAATGTGTGTGTGAATGGGTGAATGACTGAATGTAGTGTGAAGCGCTTTGGGGTCCTTAGGGACTAGAAAAGCGCTATACAAATGCAGGCCATTTACCATTTACCATTTCTGTTCACAGCGATACTGAGGTGAGTTGCTGAGGATATCCTGAACTTTTCTGTTGGCTAGCATTGCTGTCTTTGCCACTGTTAGCGGATGTCAGGGACCAAGCATTAAAGCATAGAGGACACAGTTGTTTAATTCAAAAATGGGGGTTTTATTGACCCAAAAATATGAAAAATAATTAACAAAGCTAAAACCTAAACAGGCAGACTAAAAAAAAGAAAAGAGGTCAACTGACATGTGGGAACTTAAATAATGGCTTAGCTAAACCATATGACACACAAGGGGAAAACAAAATGGCTGCCATATAATCAACTGACACAAAACAATTAAACAAACTCCCAAACACCCCCCAGGCAGGCAATGAAGCATGTGGTTTAGTCCAATGAGGCTGTGAGCAAGCAGTACTTCAGATCCCCCGGCCCTTTGCCACACCTTTTGCTAACCAGGAAGGAGAAGCCAGACCCACCAGGTAACTCAACCAAAAAAAGATCTGTTAATATAACATAGAACAGAAGTTCGACCTTGCACTGTAGATATGTGTGTACTCCATTTAAACATTGGAAGGTGTGATAGATAAACATTAAACTAATTTAATAAAGAAACAATATATTTGACAATAATAAGCAATATATATTAACTGATATAGCTCATAACCACCTGTTGTTGTTTAGTCAGCTTACTGGAGATGGGAAGGTTTTATGTCTATTAATATAGGACAATATTGGCTATAATATTGTTTATGGATGTTTTCGTGTGTTGGAGCCTTCATTTTGAGTTGTGCATTGAGTATCTGCAATGCTTCACTTGTTCCACATTTTGTCATGTTACAACCTTAGGTGTTTCTACAACTTGATTGGAGTCCCTCTGTGGTAAATTTATGTATGAGTGTATTTTTTATCTATATCTATAAATAATGTGTGTATATAATATGGATACCTATCTATTTTTAATTTATATAGATAGACAGATATAGTGCAGCACATGCTTTTTTTTTCCCACTGTTTTTTTTTTTTTTTTTTACCACTGTAGGCTGAAAAATTAAGTATAAAAAATATATTGGCTTTCTGAAATACAGAACACAAGACACTTTTTGGGATTCTCTCTCTCCTGCTGATGCTCCACATTAAGTTAATGTCACCTAATTTCTGCTCCATTACATCAAAATGCCCTTATCATTAAGGAGCAGAAATATTTCGAGTTCAGCTCTAAATAGTCAGGATAATGAGTAAAGTTTTGGCACTGTTTTGTACATCCACCAATGTCAACTGAGTGCTTGTCCTGACAACATCTTCTCCTGGAATTTCAAATTAATCAACACTCCTAGCAGCAACCATCCCAGCTACATATTTATGTTTGTGTGATTCATATAAGCCAGGGTTGTCCTTTGTCTCCACTCATGTTTCTAATACTGATGTACAAAATTTCAAGGCAAAAGGCAAGAGGGTAACTTTTTGGGTATAGCACCTCCAAGTCTAAGGCCATGGCTCCATGTACCTGTGGCAGCTGTATCATCCATGTTTTTGATCAGGGCAAAGTTAAGTTTAGGTAAGAATTAGTCTATTTAAGCCCTGCATATTATTATCACATGGCAGATGATCCGAAGCCAAAAAATGTAGTCTGATTAGATTTTGTATAAGTTAGTGCTTTATAGTTGAAGAAGGTTAGCAAAGTCAGACTCGAAACAGAGACTGACACAACAAAAGCAAATTTCACAAAACAGAATCACTTTAGCTACATTTCCTGAGGAACCATAGGGCTTTATTAGTCTCAAAGCACCTCATCTTCTGCCAGTTTGCCTTTAGTGACACAGACACATGGCCCAGGCAAAAAAAGGCCTCACAAACAGAATCAAAAAGACCTTTCATGAAAATGACACATTTTGTTGGATTATTATCCTCATCAAAAGCTCTGCCACCAGCTGGGTCTCTGTTTTATCCTTGCTTTCTTTCTGTGGCCCTGGGGTACAGATCTGCACAGATGAGTGCTGGATGGGTCCTGTAAAGTGTGGGACTTTAAAACAAGCTACATGAATAGAGCTGGTACATTCACAGCTAATTAGAGAAGTGTAGGAACAATGGCTCAGTGCTGCTCATATCACCAAACGGCTCCCACTGAGACACTCTTCATAGACATATGGAGGAAAACTTCTAACTTATCAGGGAACTATAGAAGTTCAACTGACATTGCATAATTAGTAATAGCAACAACACTGTAAAACACTTGAAGTCATTTAGTAGATGTTATATTAGTGAATAAGCAAAAGTCTGAATATGAACCATTGATTATTAAGTCACGTCATACCAGAGGATGACTGAGTGTTGCATAAGAAGGAAACTTGCGCAGCTCATTTTAAACCCTGCAAAATTCTTGTATGAAACCAGAGAGATGAACCCATTTAAAGATGAGTGTAGGTCTCTTCAGTGTTTTCACAACAACACAACATAAAACATTTAACTTTGGCTATGTTGCATAACTGGTTTTCTTTAAGCTCATTAGATATGAATCTAGGCCATGTAAATATTTCACCATAGGCTACTGTTAAGTCTGATCCCTAGCCTCTCCTCTGTTTTCTGAGGCACACTGAGAGTATCCCTCAACCTCTTTTGATGAAGCTTGCAGTCTGCAGTCTAAAAACCCAAGCTGTTGCCATTTTTAAATCAGATCATGTTAAGCATCTTTAAAGTTTATTATAGCTGATTTGCAACGTTTTCTGATTTATTTTTTTCTCTTTTGGCTCCTTAGCAGTCTCAGCACATGACAGCCACAGTATTTTCTTGTACTAAGCTAACTAAATGATGAGAGAGGTCTGCTCTGTGATCCGATGCCTGGCAGCTTGTGTCAGCCATTTTCAATTTGACACTACCTGGCAAAGGGGAACAATAACATCTACTACAGCAAGGGTATGAGGTGGTGGTTGGGTGATAAGTTACTAATGGTTGAAAGAAGGAGTATAATATCACTTATTGATTAGCTCTCAATACAGTTGATTGCATCCTTTAATTATGTTTCAGAGGCAGCCCACCATGTTCCTAGTTTAGATGTGGGAAGATCATATGATCACATGTGATACTGTGTGAGTGGATGCAGATGCAGACAAATCTTCTAGCTATAAAATAATAAAGCAACTGAAATCCAGGCTGGAGGTAAGCCAGAAAGTAAAGCCAATTCTTAGTCAGTACACATAAGCCAGACTGTTGAATTTTGGATGAGTTGTAACTGCAGCGAGTTTCCTGGATAATGGCAGTTTTGAGTTATAGTCATGTGGTCAATTCTAGGTAATGTCTCTACTTAGAGTTTCTAAGAATTGGTTTAACATGACTAGTGTTACAGTTTCACATAGAACTCTCACTGGACAACTCTTACCATTAGAGTTATACCATCAATTCAAGTCATAAATAAAACTAAGATTTGAAGCTCAATTGCTAAGTATAACCACATTACTGTGCTATGAAGGTACTAGCAGATTCAGAACACTGGATGGAATCATTGAAAATAAAAAAAATATATATATATAATTTCTATTATATATTTTTTTTTAATTTAAAAAAAACAAAAACACCCAGCACGCCCCTGCGGGCGGTTTATCCTTCAAGCTCGGGTCCTCTACCAGAGGCCTGGGAGCTTGAGGGTCCTGCGCAGTATCTTAGCTGTTCCCAGGACTGCGCTCTTCTGGGGCCTGTTCTTCGTACCGCGCTAAGTGAGTTAGCTGGATGAGATTGTTGACGATTTCGCGTGATCCTGGATCGTTCGGTTCCCCGAAGCCCATCCGGGACTTGCTGTCATAGCAACAGAGCCGTAAGCGTAAACCTGCTGGGGAGCAGGTTTACCTAGACCCGGTTTGTAGAGTACGCTTGGGGAGTGTGATCGTGTGTACAGCGTCTCTTTATGTCTGTCTCCACGTTGGTTGAGTGTGGAGTGAGTGCATATGAGAGCATGGGGGGGGGGGGGGGGGGGGGGGAATGGATGTTTGTGTCTGTGTGTGCCTGTATGTCTGTGTCTATATGTCAGGTTGGGTATCAGACGCCACCTCTCCAAGTTTTGGAGGCCTATCTCCGCCCACCACCACTTCCCCTGCCAGTGGTGGACTCCCTCAGGTGTCGGTGCGTTGGTGGTTCTTTGTGTCTGGGGGTGGGCGTCCAGGTACACACCGGCTCACTCCTTGGCGGCCGCTTATCGGGGCCTGGAGCCTGGGGCTCGCTTGGGCCCCTTCATGGCCAAGCTTGAAACCTGGATCCCCCGTAGCCGGTTACCAAGATTACGTGAAGTACCCTCAGAAGGTCTGCTAGATGATGTTAATGCAGCACTACGGGCAATACCTACAACCACGATTACCGACACTAACAAGCTGATCTACAATACGGCAGCAGTGATCAGTGAGATGCTTGGCTACAAGTTGAACAGCGACAAGGGACAGTACCCTCCATGGAGAAGGAGGCTAGAGGGCAAGATCAAAGTAGCACGGAGGGAGGTTAGCCAACTAACGGAGTTGCAGCAAGGTGCGACAAATAAGGTGCCTAAGAAATACAGCAAGCTGTCCATACCTGAGGCCTTGGAAACTGCCAAGCAAAGACTCACAGCCTTGGCCAGCCGCTTGAGGAGGTACACCAGAGAGATAGAAGGCAGGAGAATAAACCAGCTGTTCTCCACAGAACCAGCAAAGGTGTACTCTCAGTGGCAAGGGAACAATAAGAGAACAGCACCACCAAGGCTGGAGACAGAGCAATACTGGAAGAGCATATGGGAGAAGGATGCAACCCATAACGGCAATGCTCAGTGGCTAGAGGATCTGAGAGCAGACCACAGCGACCTCCCTGAACAGGGTCCAGTAACCATCACAGTGGCAGATATCCAAGAAAGGGTCTCCAGTATGAAGAGTTGGACAGCACCAGGGCCCGACATGGTTTACGCCTACTGGCTGAAGAAGCTGACTGCACTCCACGAGCGTCTGGCAGCACAAATGAACCAGCTGCTAGTTAACGAGAGACACCCGGAATGGCTAACTGAAGGCCGGACGGTCCTGATCCCCAAGGACCCCAAGAAGGGACCGGTCCCCTCCAACTACCGACCAATAACCTGCCTCAGTACTGCATGGAAGCTCCTGTCAGGCATCATATCGGCTAAGATGAACAGGCACATGGGTCAATACATGAGCGGGACACAGAAAGGAATTGGCAAGAATACCAGAGGTGCAAAACACCAGCTACTGGTAGACAGAACAATCAGCCGAGACTGCAAGACCAGACTGACCAACCTGTGCACTGCCTGGATTGATTACAAGAAGGCCTATGACTCAATGCCCCACAGCTGGATACTGGAATGCCTAGAATTGTACGAGATCAATGGGACCCTAAGAGCCTTCATCAGGAACTCAATGGGGATGTGGCGTACAACACTAGAGGCCAACTCCAAGCCCATAGCACAAGTCAGCATCAAGTGCGGGATCTACCAAGGAGATGCTCTGTCCCCACTGCTGTTCTGCATAGGCCTGAACCCCCTCAGTGAGATCATTAACAAGACTGGCTACGGATACCGACTACGGAACGGAGCAGTTGTCAGCCACCTCCTGTACATGGATGACATCAAGCTGTATGCCAAGAGTGAACGAGACATCGATTCACTGATCCACACTACCAGGCTATACAGCAATGACATTGGAATGTCGTTCGGAGAAGTGTAGTCGGATGGTATCAAAGAGAGGGAAGGTAGTCAGAACTGAGGGGATTGAACTACCAGAAGGCAACATTGCAGACATAGAGGGCAGTTACAAGTACCTGGGGATCCCGCAGGCGAATGGGAACCATGAAGAGGCCGCTAGAAAGGCTGCAACCACCAAGTACCTGCAGAGGGTCAGGCAAGTCCTGAGGAGTCAGCTGAATGGTAAGAACAAGATCCGGGCCATCAACATGTACGCCCTGCCCGTGATCAGGTACCCTGCTGGGGTAATAGGCTGGCCAAAGGAGGAGATAGAAGCCACTGACATAAAGACAAGAAAGCTCCTTACCATGCATGGAGGGTTTCACCCCAAGTCCAGCACCCTGAGGCTGTACGCTAAGCGGAAGGAAGGGGGCCGGGGACTGGTGAGTGTCAGCACCACAGTCCAGGATGAGACAAGGAACATCCAAGAATACATTGTGGAAGATGGCCCCAACTGACCGAGTGCTCAGTGAATACCTCAGGCAGCAGAAACCCAAGAAAGAGGAGGGAAACGAGGAACCATCATGGAAGGACAGGCCCCTGCACGGTATGTACCACCGGCAGATAGAGGAGGTGGCTGATATCCAGAAATCCTACCAGTGGCTGGACAAAGCTGGACTGAAAGACAGCACAGAGGCACTAATCATGGCAGCACAAGAACAAGCTCTGAGTACAAGATCCATAGAGGCTGGGGTCTATCACACCAGGCAAGACCCCAGGTGCAGGCTGTGTAAAGATGCCCCAGAGACAATCCAGCACATAACAGCAGGGTGCAAGATGCTAGCAAGCAAGGCATACATGGAACGCCATAACCAAGTGGCCGGCATAGTGTACAGGAACATCTGTGCCGAGTATAACCTGGAAGTCCCGAGGTCAAAATGGGAGATGCCCCCAAGGGTGGTGGAGAATGACCGAGCTAAGATCCTGTGGGACTTCCAGATACAGACGGACAAAATGGTGGTGGCTAACCAACCGGACATAGTGGTGGTAGACAAACAGAAGAAGACGGCCGTAGTGATCGATGTAGCGGTTCCGAATGACAGCAATATCAGGAAGAAGGAACACGAGAAGCAGGAGAAATACCAAGGGCTCAGAGAAGAGCTCGAGAGGATGTGGAGGGTGAAGGTAACGGTGGTCCCCGTGGTAATCGGAGCACTAGGTGCGGTGACTCCCAAGCTAGGCGAGTGGCTCCAGCAGATCCCGGGAATAACATCGGAGATCTCTGTCCAGAAGAGCGCAGTCCTGGGAACAGCTAAGATACTGCGCAGGACCCTCAAGCTGCCAGGCCTCTGGTAGAGGACCCGAGCTTGAAGGATAAACCGCCCGCAGGGGCGTGCTGGGTGTTAAAAGTTATATATATATACACACACACACACACACACACACACACAGAGGGCGGAGACACAGTTGCATGTCATTAATGCTGTTGGGGATACAAAGCATGACATAAATAAGAGGTTGACAAAGGCATCTCCAAAACTGCAGCGCTTGTGGGATGTTCTCAGTCTGCAGTTTCAGTGATCATCTATCCAATGTGGTCGAAGGAAGGAACAGTGGTCAACCAGTGACAGGGGGAGCGAAGATTGCTGCCTGTGGTCCAATCCGTCCAAATTAATTTCACCCAAATTGCTGAAAAAGTGATTTTTGGTTCTGATAGAAAGGTGTCACAATACACGATGCATTGGAAATTATTACAAACAAAGTAAATCGAACTCTTTGCAGAACGTTTGCGCAGCTTTATCAGTCATCCAAGCCTCAGTCTCCAAAGCAGAGTGATGAGCAGCATTCAAATGGTGGAACACTTAAACTCCATAGTTTTGTGAGAGACCTACACCGGTCAAGATAAATAACTTTCAGCCTATACACTGATACGAGTGCTCATAGCCGCATAGAAATATTTACCTATAACACATACATATACATATTGTTATTTTTGTGGAATCTGCACCTTTGTTATCCCTTGTATCTGCTGGAGCCACTCTTCCAGTTTCAAGGTTGCACCTCCTAACACTCCTATTACTGCTGGGACTTTACCTTCCACATCTGCTCCAGTTGTTCCTTCAGCTGTTGGTACTTCTTTCTTTTCCTGTGCTCCTTCCTTTCTAATGTTACTGTCAGGTGGGATTGCCACATCTATCACAGCTGTAGCCTTCTGCTCCTTGTTAACCACAACTATGACTGAATGTCTTGTTAGGTGCCCTGCAGCTGCTTCTCTATCTGAAACTTACGGTCCCACAGGACCGGTTGTTCTATACAACCTTTGGAGATGTCAGCATATCCCAATGGGAGACGCTGACTTCTAATACATATAATGCACTATCCCAACCACTTGGTTATGCCCCTCAGCTGTCCCAGCTTGCAATGCATTCATGTATCCATGTGTTCATGGATGCTTCTTACTTTATCTTGGGTCATGCACAGATGAAGCAAAAACTAGCAATTGTTGTCTCTGTGAAGTTTTCAGGTGGATCAAAATTAAAGACTTGCAAAGTAATAAGTTTATAGAAATGATTTGAGTTGCAGCTAGTGCATGTTAGTGTACACCCACTGACAGTCCAAACCAAATTCATTTGCTAAGGCAGATTTCTTTTTTGTGCATGCAGCAAGGATTTTTGTATTTTTGGTGATTCCCCCATATCCCCTCAGGGACCAACAGCTTGAATTTTACTGTTAACCTCAGAGGAATATTGAAATTAGGTGAATAAGAAAGATGTCAGAACTCTTATCTAAACATGAAAATCTTAGTAAACAGTCAAAAGAGCCTCACAGAACTCTTCAAGCAACATGAGGAGTTTTCATGTCTTGACATCATCTGTCATCAGTCGTCATCTATCGTCTCTTTTGGCCAGCTTATTATTCCAGCTATGAGATGACCACTAGGACGGGATGTAATGACAGATAAGATCTTATTCCTACTGTTGAGCTGGCATCAAATCTTTACTTACCTGTTCACCTGTTTTGCATATGGCCTTACCTTTGTCAGGTGCATTCGAGTGTTTTTCTTTTTTCACATATCTAGCTGCATCATTTGAGTTCCAGAAAGCTTATTTCATCCTTGGACCCATATGCAATAAAGTTGTTGCACTATTTCACTGAAGCATTTATGAATCAGCAATTAAATCATTTAAAATTGAATTAAATCTCACGTAATTAAAAAAGTGGCATTTCCCCATTGCAACTGTAAGTTAAGATCGTGCAGCAACATCCCAGTTTGGTTTCACAAAAACAGATGTTTTAGTTGAGTGTTACAGGAAAAATCTGGAGTATTTTCTAGGAGTAATCTTGGGTATTGATGTTGTACTAGTATGTAGTATTGATTACCTGCTCTACAGGCAATTAGGCAACGCTCCTCCTTTTAACTGGTAACCTTGCATGAACATGAAGAATACTTTAAAGGTTCATTTATATCCCTGAAATTGTTTTTTATTTTACTTTTTTCATCTGCTATTTCAACACAGTGAGCACTTAGTTACCGAAGCTCATCTTGGCGTAATTAAAAAAAAAAACTCTTTCGTAATTGTTGTGAGGTTGTTTCACATTTTCTTTCCAGGACACGCCACTGGGTGCTCCTGTGCCCTTAGTCAAGTAGAACGAGAACACAGCTATGACCAGGTGTTACGACCCGGCTCAAAAGCCGCAACATTAAAAAAAAAGGAGACGAACAACAGAGTGTGGGTGAGAAGAGGGTTCATCCTAAAATGGAAAACCAGGTTGGCTAAAATGGCTGGTGCCACCAAGGCAAAGACTAGTGCACTGCCGGGAAGCTTGCCTCAGGTATGCTTTTATCCACACCTGACTAGGTGTGGCCAATTAGCACCAGCTGAAAACACTGAGACTATTAGAAGCTGCACAGGGACGTAACACCTCCTCCCTTAAAAGGGTTCCTCTAGGACCCCTAAACAAATTAAAAGTCCCTCTGAAGCCTTGATCCCTCAAAAGTAACTTGGCATCTTTAAGCATGGATGCCCCTACATGAGGATCTGAAGTTGCCACACTGAACACACAAAAAGTAACATGTGACCAACACAAAGGAGCACAACAGTCAAACCCAAAATGATTACCTGACCTGCTACAACACAAAACCAAAAGTTGCAACAAATAATCACAAGTGATCTGTTGTCTCCACCACACAGTCACATACAAGTGGCCCTATACCACAACAAGTTACTTTAATCCAAGAAGTTCAGTAAATCAAGCACACTAGTGACCAACCACAAACTGGAGAGCTATGGCCACACAATGATCACATCAAGGGTGGCTCAGCACCCCACAGTGTTATTGCCATCACCTGGCCAACAACACTCACAAGTGATCCAACAAAATAGCCATATTCCCCACAACACTAAAGGTCACAGCACAAAACACTCACCTCACAAGGATCTCATTAGCATCCATCCACACTGACATATGCACACACAGGGTGTGCACACAATGCCAACTTAAAAACAGCCTACCTGCCTCAGCTACAGACCATAATCAAGAATGGTCTCAAACCTCCTACCAAGTTTGGTGCCACTGATTCACTATGTGCAACTCCCAGCCTAAAACACTAAAAACAACAAAACCCTTACTTTCCCTACCCTAGTCTTCAGTGGTGTACCAGGCTCGAGGCAACTTTAAACGCGAACTCGAGAGCAGGCAGCAGACCAGAGATACAGTCTCCTACCAAACTCTGAAGCGTACCCCCACCCAGGATAGCCACCAAACACAATAAACTAAAACAATAAAGCAAAACAACAAACAAGTGCTTCGATGGAAGGGCAGCACAGTCACCCAGCTGAAACACACTTACTAAAGGGAGTTTGCACAATTACACTGAACACCATCACTCACCCACTTAAAAGCAAAACAAAAGACTGATATTCAGTCTCCACTAAAATGTCCAAAGATCCCGGACGAGAAGAGGTTTCATCCTAAAATGGAAAACCAGGTTGGCTAAAATGGCTGGTGCCACCAAGGCAAAGACTAGTGCACTGCCGGGAAGCTTGCCTCAGGTATGCTTTTATCCACACCTGACTAGGTGTGGCCAATTAGCACCAGCTGAAAACACTGAGACTATTAGAAGCTGCACAGGGACGTAACACCAGGTCCTAATATACCAGTAGATTTAAATTCAGGAGAAGCAATCAGACTAACACACTGTGCATACAATTACTAGAACAAAAAAGGGCTACGCATACAAAAACTATGCAATATTTACATAAAACTATTTCCCGTGCTGTTTACAGCCTCCATTAATATTTACCAACCTCCAAATGCTCAATAAATACGGCTACATTGCCTTTCTGTGGGTTAATTAATTCACAGGTCAACAGCGTGGTGTAAATAGCCCTGTGTCACCTCTATGACCATGTAACTCACTGTACCCCGTCATTATTTAATCTATCTTGTAAGACGAGTGGTGAGGTAGTTGACACTGTCACCTCACAACAAGAAGGGTCTGAATCCAGCCTGGGGCCTTTCTATGTGAAGTTTGGAGTTTCTCTCTGGGTACTCAGTCTTCCTCAATCAGTCCAGGGTAATTTCAAGTTGTTCGTAGGTAGGAATGGGACTGTGGATGGTTGTGTGTGTCTGTGTTAGCCCTGCAACGGGTTGGTGACCTGTCCTCTAGTCCTGTGACAGCTGGGATGGGCTGCAGTCCCTTTGTTACCGAAATGGATAAATGAAAAAAGAAAAAAAAAAAGATGGATAGATAAGATGTGCTAATTTTGTGTATCAGTATGGCAGTATCATTTAAAGTGATAATCCCATACAGTGGCAATCACCTTTGAATGCCCCTGAAGAGCTTTGGCTATTAACTGAGTTTATTCAAGCTGAGACTCACCGGCAGACCATACTAAACACAGAAGTATTTTGTGGAGGAAAGCAGCCTATTTGAAGGTTCAATAACTGGCAAAAAGGGATGGCTTCAGGTTCACACAGAAATATATTGCAGTTTATGTTTAAAGGAGAATGGAAACCAGTAAGGTCGGCCTGAGAGGCTGCAAGCTTCAAACAAGAAGTTTTCCCAACTGTTCCAGCTTACCTTGATGTTGCACTCTGCGATACACAACAGTCATAAGGAATCCTTGCACTGTTACAATTTCACACATTCTTATTCTTTTGAGGACTCAGAAGAAGGAAATAGTTCCTGGACTGTGAAACTAAAGATTCAGAACATTTTCCTGGCATATGAGTAAAGACAGAGCTGAGCTGGATTGGATTGTGCGTAGGTTGTGGAAAAAAAAAAGTTTCGTGTGTGTGTATGTATATATGTATATATGTATATATATGTATATATTTTGTTAGGTGGGTAGAACGGTGACAATCAGAAGATACCTGATAAATTTAGTATCTTGTGATATCCTGGGTGTAGCCCGCTTCTCTGATCACATTAAGCTTTTGTACACGTTGGTGTACTGCTGTTGATAATGGCAACCTTGGTATAAGATCAAAAGGATGGTATAATAAAAGCAACATCAAACACACACACAGAGCTCATCACATAACTCAGTGAATGGTGGCGTATGATGTGGATGTTTATGCACAGTATAGTCATTTCACCAGTTTTTTTTTTTTTTACTTCTATCAAATCAAAATGTCAGAGCTAGAGTAACAAATTATTCTTTGTATTAAGTAAATTAAATGGGCATTATTCAACTAATTTCATCAACACATTTCATATTATGGCATTTCCATTGTCTTCAGGGTATTAAATGTATAAATGTAATGTCATGTAATAAAAATACCTGGCATTCAAAACAAGGATGACATTCATTTCATTAAATATTAAGCAAAATCAATTTTTGGAAAACACTTTTTTTTTAAAAACTTAGTCATTCTCTCTTTGTTTTAGGCACAGCTTGAGAGGGGGGGGTCTAATGCAGATACACCTCCAAGAATTCATTCCATATTGACATGATGGCGTTGCACAGTTGCTGCGTATTTGTTGGCTGAACTGCTGTGCTTCAAATCTCTTGTTCCACCACATCCCAGAGGTCCTCTAGTTCACTGAGGACCTGTGCTTTCATGTTGTTCAATACCAAATTCAGACTCTACCTTCTGAATGCCCCAGCAGAAATCAAGATACATCAGACCAGACAGCATTTTCTGTCTAATCTTCTAGTCCATGTTTGGCAAGCCTTCGCAAATTGTCGCCTCAGTTTCCTGTTTTTAGTCGACAGAAGTGACATGCAGTGTGGTCTTCTGTTGCTGTAACACACCTGCTTTAAGGTTTGATGCAGTGTGTATTCAGAAATGCTTAATTTTAACGTCATCAGGTTATCTTGACCATGTCTACAAGCCTAAATGCATTGAGTTGCTGCCATGTGAATGGCTAATTGGATAATGAAGGTGCAGTAGTTGGTGAGTGTATTACTACTTAAGCACTCATGATTATCTGTTAGCTTGCAGTCAATTCTACGTACTGTACATTGTGGCTTATAGTTCATTGCTCAGATTAAACTGTTACCCAAAAGTTGTAACAGCCACATTATATGCATTTTATAGAATTTCTTCACGTTCCTCAATGTGCTGGCTGATTGCCAGTCTAAGTCTTAGATCTGCCTGTCCATGGCTATAGCTTATTTCTCCCACTTATCTATGTTAATCCTCTAAATTACCCTTTCTGTGCTGAAGGTCCTTCCATAAAAGAGAGCGTGAGATCCATGTCCCCCCTTGATGAGCTCTTCTATTTACCTCATCACCCCACTCTAATCTCTGGCTCACTTAAAACATAATCTATAACTTTTGGATTGCCATTCACTAAAAAGGTGACAATTTTAAAATGAGTTTTGTCATTATGGGAAGGATATATTAACAAAAAATGGGAAATGCAAGCATGCGTCTCTCTGTGATTTACTAGGAAGTTGACCAAGTATAGAGAAAGATGTATATATTCAACAATGAGTAAAGTGATAAAGTTTTGCACAGCACCTCTGCCACCTCTGGTATATAAATGTATTAATGAGTGCATGGCCAGGTGAATGCAGTCCATAAAGTATATTTTATTGATAGATATGCAAGAGTGTGGAGAGATAACGGCTAGCCAGGTTGGTTAGGAGGCAAAGCTTATTTACAGGTAGTACGGTATGTACAGTATGACATTTGTGACTCTTATGAGTATTGTGTTTTAAGATATAATCAACAAGAGCTGTACAGAAGAATGAAAACAAAACAAAAAACAGCCAGCGCTGATGTAAAGGTTTTAAATCGTAACCAGACTTAAAAGGGATGTGATTAAATTGGTGCTTTTATCACAATTTACACCAAACACATTGGATTAATATAATTATTGGGCAGTTGTAAATTGCTCTAACTAATCACAAGTCCTCCATTAGGGTTGTTTGGGTTTTGAATGAAAGAGTTATTCATTGTGTTCCTCATTAAACTGTTAAAATTACAACATAATGTGCTTAGATCTACGCCACACTCCAGCTATCATTTAAAAGGAGTGCTCAGGCGCAGGCTTGTTGTTTATGGTTTTGTGTATTCCACTGAAAGCTAGTCAAGCACAGCTAAAGGTGGGCCCATACTCCATATTTATGAAATTGGCTCTGTGTGAAATTGGTTTTTGCCTAATGGATCCCTGCATGGGTGCTCCGTCTGATACCTCAGCTTCAGCTTATTGGCACCAGAGTCACATTGAGGACACAGAAACAAACTGGAAGAGGGACAAATGAAAATGGACCAAGACCTAAAAAGTTTAAAAATTTTGTAATTTTTGTAAAGAACTTGGACTAGTTTCAGCCTAGCCTTTAATGGTTAACATGAAATGCTTTCATTCTTTCAGTGGATTCATGGACTGTGTAATATTAATGCTTAACCCCAATCTGAGTATAAATCAATAAGCCACTTTATTTTAACTTCAACAACCTCCTCTACATTCTACATTCTTCTCTTTTACACAATCCTGCAGATTAGTCAGATGGTTAATGAGACTGAGGTTTCACAGTGCAGAATAACACTGGAAGTCATGCCATATTATGTGAGATAAGAATGGCACGAATCTCTGGATGAACCAGCACCATCTTCTATAAAACTCAGAGTCATTAGATAAGGCATATACTGTAAGGATTTCAGCATTGTTAAAGTAAATCAGTGTGCATTACTGTCTGGATCTTGGCCTCTTTAAAAAAAAAAAAAACTTTCATTCTTTTAATGTGTTCAACTTCATGTCGTGTCTGTGGTAACAATTGTTGTTTTCCCCAGCAATTTCCTCCAAATCCCTTCACTATGTGACTGGATTGGGGGATGTAAAACCTTCACAGTAAGTTCTTTTTTGTCTGCAGAAAGTGATAAAGGCCAGCTAGAACAGGCACAAAGAAAATCTTTGTAAAATCTGGCAAACGCACTCCTATTGCAGACTGATGTATGCTGTGTTGCATCAACAACTAATACGGGCGAATCTTTGCATCATTAAGTTGATTAACGGTCCAGAAAATATACTGTCAAGTTTGCACTCATATTCTTTATTAAAATGTCAAAAGATTTTTTTTAATATCTCCCCAGTTTTAAAGAAAAAATATAGTTCAGGATGTATTGTGGGTAGTCAACAGTACCAAAAACCTCACAGTAAGGAAAGACCCAGATAACAACACGTATGACCATTTAGTGTAAAACACCAACAATTTCTTTTTTCTTTTTTTTAACATAGGTTCAGAAGATTGAGCACCACTTTCTCTAGAGACCCATATTTGGTTCATATTTGATTAGGTGCTTTAAGATGAGATATTATCCTGTAGTTGGAATTTGACATGTCTGATCAGTTTTCCCACGTGGCACTTTAGGCTTTGGTTTTTGTATTCTATTTTTAACCAGAAAAGTGGTGGAGTTTAAGGGAGGCGTGGAAGGAGCATGCAAAAGAGGAAACGGGGGAGGAGGGGGAGTGGATGGGTGGATGAAGGTTGGCTGGAGCTGTCAGTCTCATCTCTCTCCTGTCTCTCCTCATCCATTCTCACCATGCTGACAGCAGTCTTCCAAGCAGAACACCGCCTGCCTGCAAGGTAATTCATATTCCCTACCTGCACAGCCACCACCACCACTGACACAAGGAAACTGACATGCAGAGATGGGATGGTAGGAGAATAGAAAAGCACTGGGAGGTACGAAGAATAGAGAGATTTGGAGATATACTAAAACACAGATGGAAATCAATGGTCAGAAGCAATATTTTCATATAAGAGGGTAATATGAATGAGAAAATAACAATAGTGATGGCTTTTTTTTTTTTATTTCATCCTTGCATTGCCAATCTGCTCACTGTTTTCTCTGTGCCAAACCTCACCACCATTGTCAACAAATTATCCACAACTCCTTCCTTCCAATTCCCTGAAGGACTGTACAACAACACATATTAAAAACACAGAAAATCATATCTGACCCATCCCATTCTTACTACCTGTTATATCTTTTGTACTCCGCGGGTGTTGCAGAAGTCTGACCTTGAGGGTATTCTGTCCCTTAACTCCAGGATACACCCTTGCATTTATGCAACATTTCCTGAATATCTAGCAGAAGTTTTTTTTTTCTGATACCCAAGTATACCGTATTGAGCCCTATATTGTATAATGCATAATGTTGCTGCAAACACAACTTTGCTGCGATTTGGTGCTTAAATCAACTTTCAATTACTATGGCTGGTTAAAGTAATGAGAACCAAGGGTAAAATAGCATCTGCACCAACAGCAACACCACCAGTTAACTTCGTTTATTTTGTTTTTCGAATTACTGAAAAACTGCCCAGCAGAATAACTTTCTAAGACATTGTTTTTTAAAGTCAGTCAGCATAAGCACCATTTTCCTCTTAGATGACTGAGTAGACTGGCAGTGTATTATTTTGGTGCAACTTTTGTAAATTGCCTTTTGTGAGACAGGCATCTGGCCAGTGGGTGCAATATATCCTCTAAATTCCTCCAATAAGTCAACAACAAAGAAATCATCACAGTCACATTTCTTATTATAGGCAATCTGTGATTTTCTGCTGCCAAAGAAATTATGTTACTGTTCATTTAGGTATCATCCTTATAAGGACTATTTTTAAGTCTTGTTTAGATCTCTAAACAATTAGGGTGATATGAGTTTCTACATTAATGAAAGCCATAATATGGTACATGTTACATATATGTTATATATACATTATTGCTTCAAGAAACGCAGTGGGATTGTTTTTGTTTGTTTGCTTGTTTGTTTGTTTTTCTGACCAGTGACCAATACCAACGCCCTGCAGCGGTGTTACAAATGATTTTTTTTAAGTATTCCACAAACAGAATTTGATGGGTTTGATTTTAAAATTTGCTCCCTGACCAATAGCACAAGCAGCTATTATGTACCATTCTCGCACTCTCTGCTCCCCTTGTTCCTCTTGTGTCTCACTGTTCGTCCTTTGCAATTCAGGAGACATCACGTAGAAATCTCAGCCATCGGATGAGGACAGATTGTGGGCCTCTGTAGCGTAGCGTAACTGATAGGTGATTGGATTGAGAATAATTCCCTCTAATGACGAGGCCGGCTCAAGGCTGTTAGCAGTAATGAGAACACGGTACGTGCACCAAACTAGACACCGCTTCGCCTCCCAATGCACCACAGGAAACTACAAAACACACATACACACACACATCGTCAAAATAGAGAGACTTGCATATCCTGACACAAGGACAAGGCTTCAGTGTTGTGTTATAACACTGTTGAGTTGTACTTTACTAAACCTTAGTAGCCAACTGAAAAAAAGCAAACACACTGACCTGATATGTTAAGGCACACAAACTTTCAGAAAAACAAAACGTCACTATGTTTTGGTTTGGTTTGATTAAATATGCTTCAAAAAAGTCTGTCGGGATAAGTGAAGGACATTCACTTCTGCCTATTAGTAGCTGTTTCTCTGCCCTGAAAGTGCCCCATAGTGTTGGCATGAGATTGGCACAGCTCCCCTCTAGTGCCTGGTGCTACTAACTGGCACACACTATTGGTGTGTCACGAACCACCTGCCAGGCACACATGTTACATGTGTGTTGCCAAGAACCATATTTCCGCACCCCTGCCGTACTTATGTGAACGCAGCAGAGCATCCCTCTGTCTACCTATGTCCCTACCCTTCCATTCATACATGCACAAAAAGTACTACACACCTGCAACTCGCCAGCATTATGTGCACACCTACACACAAGGAAACCCACCCAGACACAATCCCAGAAACATCCAAGCAGAGCAGGTCACCTAAAAACCACCGTATGTGCATCAACAGATGTTGTCGCGCAGGTATCCACATATACAAACAAGGATTCGCCCACACACATACATATAAATGCAGTCACAATCACACAAATAACAGCAGGAAGATTGTGCGCTATGGTATTGGGAGCTTAACCAAACGATGCATGTCTATGATTTTAATAATCATAAAACTCGTCTGCTATCCCTTGTGTGAGTCACAACCGAGGAAGTGGCACTTCAGATGCAGTGCATAATGACGGACCGCCAGATGCTCAATGGTATGCCCAATGGAGCTGATCAGTGTTGAGTGTGATCACAAAACTCCCAGTATACCTGCTATTCTAACCTCCACTGGCAGGAAGACGTCCAGTGGTAGCAGTCAGGCAAGTCGTTCTGTTCTCCAGAGGAGAGCGAGAGCACAAATGCTGATCTCTTCATAATCACTTGAACATTCTACTGATTTGCTTTCAGACAGCAGCATCTCATGTATATACTCTTAAGGCCCTTTCATACTGTACCTGTGAATATTCTGTGCGTTAAAAATATTATTCTGACTCACCTATTGCACTTAATGCAGCCGTTCATACTTACTGCATAATTTCACTGGACAAATTTTTGGCATTTATTTTTTTCAGACCGAACTTGATTTTTTTTTTCTTCAGATTTTTCAGAATCGAATAAACAGATCTGACCAATCACATCGCTGTGCAACAAGCGCACTCGTAGCTCAAATCACACACCTCTACCGAATGTACAATGATATGGAAATGGTAAAATGATACTATTTTGCCTCAGATACTCAGCTAAACACTGCTCTGGCTCACTTGGCTCTCTGAAATGATTTCTCTGCCTCGTCGAGTGTGGTCCCATTTGTCCTAACAACAGTTAAAACTGCCCCACTGACATCCTGAAATATGCACAAAAGCGGTTGTGATTCAGCGTCAACTCCTGGATCAAATCATAATATTCTCCCTGCTGCTGCCTCCTCTGAGAACTGGATGAAGCCAATTTCTCCTTTCTTCCTTTTTCATTTAGGACTATCAGGACCAGCTCATCCTCACTTCATGTCAACTTTATTTATTCTTTTTTTCACAATTTGAGCAACACATCCATTGTGTAACAGCCTTTAAACTGAAAACTTTTGGTTCTTTAAATACATATTTACATGTCAAGGTGTTGTTAGCTATACAAACTAATAGATGAGACTACTTACAAATTCAAAGCCCCCCCAAAAAAACTAACAAACTACTAAACACACGTGTATATACAGTACGTGAATATCAGCTGTCTAACATATCAGTTTCAGTTTTACTAGTTTTAGTATATAATAGGATAATATGTTATTTTCATAAATTGCCTCCCGAGTATATATACTTAAAATGAATTTAAGGCACAAGCTCTCCATTTTTCCTTCTTCCTTTCACTTTGTGACATTTAAAGTTTTATGTAGTTTATTTCTCACATCTGATTTGACCCACCACGCCAAAACACCAAAGGCTTGAAAGCACCCCTCAAAGAGGGGAAAAAATGTTTAATTTGCCTTACATCCAGCAGGGGGAGGTATTGCAGCTTACCCAGAGTCAGTTTACCCCCTGGTACAGGAGTTGAGTAACAGTTGTGTAAGATTCACTAGTGACACACCTGGGTACAAGAAAGCATTTTAATAATAATGATAATAAACAAACAAACAAACATAGATGCAGTGGATGGTACCAAATTTAGTCTCGTAACACCCCACTTTAAAAACATTATGTGAACTATCTTAATTTATGCATTGCATGTTAAAGACTGAGAACATTTTTTTTAATTATCTGTGTGTAGTCCATCAATCTGGAACATCCAGGCACACACAGTACCAGTCAAAAGTCTGAACACACCCACCCCTTCATACATACAGTACGTGTATAGTTGAGTAAACGGCTTCAGAGAAGCATAGTTAGATGAAGGATTTCAAAGGATGGAGCTTTGTCTATGGAACCATCTGGTGTTGCATAATTATATATAGTATATATCACAGTCAACAGTAACCAAATCATGTAAGATATGTATCAACGGTGTCCAGAAAAAAATAGTATTTAAAAGAGAACAAGGATGATGAGCAGTCTGAAAACATCGGTCTCTGTTGTGCCTCGTTCCAAAAGTCAACTCCGGGTATCCACCACAGATGATTAAATGAATTCACAATTATGAGTGCTCCTCATCATCTACCTACCTGCTGTGACAATGATGAGCCAGAGGATAGTGCTTCTTCCCATAGTCATATTTAGTAAACATATGATAAATGCTTAATGGGAGGCAAACTGTTATAATGTGATCTCTGCTTGTTTGTATCCTAATCCTCACACCTGTATTAAAGCAATTAATAGCCATATTCTGTCATCGGGGTACGATCAGTCATTGCTTCATACAGGAACATAATATATTCTTTGCTTATTGATTTCCAATTCCCTTCTATTGGCCAGGAGACATTTTTTTGTTATGTCAATGAGCACATGGAAAACGTAATGTTGCCTCTGAACACCACCTCACTGGATTTAAAACGATCAAAATTTGATTAAAATGCACACTTTTAGGTTTAAGAGACACTGTTGTGAAAGTAAATATACAGGCTTGACCAAACCACTGGTTACACTCAAAAACAGGAAGGCCAGATTAAACCTTGTTAGAAAACATCTAAAAAGAGGCTGTATAGTTCTGGAAAAAAAAAAATTTGAACAGAAGACAATAAATATTAACTTCTGTCAGAATGATGGGAAGAGAAAAGTATGGAGAAGGAGGGAAACGCCTAACATCTGAAACACACCACATGAGCTGGCAAACTTGGTGGAGGCAATGTTATGGCATGGACATATATGGCTATCAGTGAAAACCGCCCGCTAGTGTTTATTGATGATGTGACTGATAATGTCAGCCAAATTCTGCAAAACTGATTGGACAGTGCTTCACAGTGTAGCTGGATAGTGAGCCAAAGCATACTGTAGATGTCCAGTTACTTAAGAACCTCTGAAAAATGAGGGACACTGTATTAAAAAAAAAAAAAGCTGTAACTCCTAAACAAATTTAAAGCCTGCACTTCAACCACATTAATAAATAGACCTAAAACTGTATTTAAATCATTTTGCCAAATCATAGCTGTAAAGATCACATGCCAATCATCACGTTGTGTTAAATAAAGCATTTTTTTTTTTTTTTTTTGCATTTATAACTAAATTCCACATAAGTTAGAGTGAAGTAATTACATGTAGAGTGTCCCAAAAGCTTCTGATACCTGAATTATGCTTTACGTTACAGGTCACGCCGTAGATTTCCCACAGAGGTCAAAATTAGGCTTTACAGTCAAACTTCGGTTTGGTGGTGCAGACCAAAAATGTCATCTTGTATTAAGCACAACAGCTCAGGAAGCACTCATGCATATCATTTTGACAATTACAACCCAGTTATTTGAGAATGCAGTTTAGAGAACTTGGTAACTTCATAAATGTTAATATTTGAAATTCTCTTTTCTAGAAACCCAAGACAGTTTATTTTCTTCTGTAAATTAGCAAATCTAAATATAGTTTTAGTTGAACATGTGAAAATATTTTTGTGAGATGTTATGTTCTAAGTTGAAGGCATTGTATAAGTTTTTGCTGTTCAAATTTAGATGATGAGGATGTAAACCTGAGGGGGTAGGGCTAAATAAGTATATACTTCTGCCTACTCCTTTTCAAACAACTGTATGGAATGATTTTATGAAACGTTGGTGAATGCATATGTTTGAAATAAAAAGGAACTGAACTGAACTAGAAACAGAGCAGCAAGTAATTTTGTAGACTGATTAAGTCAAAGAAAAGAGCCCAGCAGACTGACCCGCTCCCATTTTTGCCCCAAAGCTGCTTGCTTGTTTGAAATTTGCTTTTCCATGTTGCAGTAAGACTTTATAAGAGGAACAAAAATAAATTTTACTATTTTCTGTATCCACACTTGGAATCCAATTTCACAAATAATAGCTCCGGGCTTTGTTTGATAAGTCTGTCCTCATACAAATGCATGCATTATAAGTTGACAAAAGAGAGGAGAAAACCTACTTCAGAGTCAATCAATAATAACATTTCACAACTTGATGGGATAAAAAGAGCTGTATGGACGTTGCTTGTCAATCAGGCTCCATAGTCTGCTGTTCTCTTCTACAAAGCTGTCAGCTATGACAACTGACAGCAGCAGAACCCTGTCTGGTCCAGTATTTGCTGTAGGTGTGTGTATGCATACTGTCCTGGAAATAAATTCAACAAGTTTAGCTACATGGCTATTATTTTAAGGTAAGCTGAATCCAGCGTTAAGGTTGTTACTCAAAAAAAGTAATCTGTTGCACATTGTTTCTTTTCTTAAAAGTAATGCAGTATGTTGCTTAATTACTCACCAAAGAAAGTAATTAGTTACACTACTTGTTACTTTTTTGTAACTCATTGTCACTCAATTACCAGTTAACAATTTGAACCAATAGGCTACAGTCACACACACTAACACAAATGACTACCCTCATGAGAACACGCATAAAATCTGTGTTTTCGTTTTTACGTTTGAACACAAATCCAACAACACAAAGCAAAGATGAAAACCAGAACAAAGTGGCTTTGAAGTGATGGACACACTGATTCTACTTTAGAAACATGGACAGGTAGAAATGGAGGCTGCAGAGTGACAGCTCATCAGTTTACCTTTTGGAGATCAGGGTCCGGCTGCTGGGCTGTGGTCAGCATTCACTCAGCTTTAAAGTCGCTCTGGGTTCTTGTTCTGCCCTGCATGCAGATAACTGAAAAACCTTTGTAGTGAAAGTAAGAAAATAATTGTAACCCTAATGCAGTCACTCAGTTTAGTACAGTAATGTGTTATTACTGCGTTACTTAAAAATGCAATATGATTATAGTGTCTTTGTAACTCATTACATCCAACATCGGCTGAATTTGTATAGATATTTATGCAAGCATGCTTCATTACTTAATTTATTCAAATACTGTTTTTTGATCATGATTTTATTTACTATCAGTATCTCCGTAGAGATGAATAAGCGGTCCCAAAAGGTTGGAAATATTTTGATCATATATGCATGTTCAGTGAGTCTCAGCCACATATGACACAACCTCTACGTCAACTTTACAAGTATGGTAACTTTTTATGTGGGCGTGTTTTTAATTTGTTTTCATTTCCAATATTTTGTATGCACAGTTTTCCAAATCAGCAGCAAAATGCAATAGTACTTTAAAATGTCTGATTAAAAAAACCCAAAAACGAGCTGGGAATATATTCCATGAGAAATTTGGAAAACAATGACCACTTTGAAAATATTGGCACATTAGTAGGCTTAGAGGAAAATCTTTTCACAAAGCTCTTTTGACATGCAAGCAGCCAACAGAAGACAGAAATAAAACCTGGTTTTGTATAAAGCTATGTTAATTATGCTATGGGGTTATGATGCCCTTTAAAAGGTAATTAGATAACACATGAATTGTGCTGTGCATGCAGTTATAATAGTGGATTTCTAACTTGGTTCTAGTCGATAAAGGCTTGTATTAAGGAGAGCGGCTCCGTAGTGTAGTGGTTTACATAATCGCCTGAGAAGTGAAAGATCCCTGGTGTGGTGACAAATCCCTGTGGGATTGTGTTAGGAAGGACATTCGGTCTAAAAAAAATCTGCAGCTGAAAGTTGTTTATTAAAGAGAGAGTGCTTACTCATTACTGTGGATGTCCTTAAAAAAAGCAACACAAAAATTCAAATTAACATAAGGTAGCTATGGTGATGAAGATGAGGGACAAGAGGATAAAGTGTGTTCTCATCATTGGAACAAGAGTGATAATGAACATTTTGTTGGTAAACACAAAGTCACATACACATCTGAGCTTCAGGTGCTTCTTTTCTTCTTCAGTCTTCTTTTCTGAAGAGGATATTTATGGTAATTAGCCACTTTTTGCTGCACTTGTTCTCTGAATGCTATAGTAGAATTTCTATTTCACTCTTAACCACCTGTCACTGCTAAGAAGATGAAAAATGGAGGGCGTACTGCAAAACAAGTGTGGATAGCGCGGTTGTACACCCTGCTCCTTTTTTGCTTTCTTAAAAGCGAAATCAAAGTGATTTATTGGCAGATAGGACATTCCTGCTGACGGTTATCTCAAAGATGGGAAAATGATTGGAAAAATGTGGAAAACGCACACGATCTAGTCGTAAGACAGAAGATATTTTCGTTGAAGGGGCATAGGTAGAAAGGCAACAACAAGAGCCATTGCAAGAAAAGCAAATATGCCTCATCCTCTGTTTGAAATGAACCGTTATTAATATTTTAACATGTTAGCTATGCGTGTGACTTTGAAGAAATGAGCAGTCTTTTTCAGTATATGCTAGAGGAAAGAAGGACAGAGATCGGAAGCTATGACAAAAAAGGATGGAGTTAAACAACGGAGTGAAATAATGGCTCAGAATGGAGCTCTCTCTCACACATAAAGAGCTCCGCAGCATTTTGTCAGCACTGAGCATAGGTAGGAGAGCATAGATGTGAAGTGGTTAAAAAGACCCCAAAGAGGAAGAAAAGTAGAGGAAGGTACATCTGCTTGTGCCTCTGTCATTACCCCTTCACTTTGCCTCTGCCAAGCCTATTACTTAATTTCCCTTGTTGTCCTTCACTATGACAGAGGTTCAAGTGAGTTAAAAGCAAGCCTGCAGAAGCTCATTTTATCAGAGAACTGTGATGAAAAAGTCAAATCAAACAATATCAGGCTTGAAATATGGTCACAAATGGTGCTGGTTGTTGGCTGTAATTGAGCAAAAGCTCAAAGGATTCTACTTATAATACATCACACAGTTAGTCACATTTTACATCTCTACATGCCGGAAACCCACTCTTTATATCCGATACTGGCACACACACAGACATATTCTGCAAAGAAACTATTCCTATGCAATCTCACAGATACAGGATTGTGGCCTAAGAGATTTGTGAGCTCATTTGCAGGCACATTATAGCTCTACTCACTCTAACTTGAAAAAAGAAAAAGTCTCAGCCTTCTGACAATTTTTTATTGTGGAAGTGCAAAACTCATTTAGGTGGTTGACACTAGGGTATAGATATCAGAGATACATGTACTTTTGGAGAGGAACTAGTGCGTGGAAGCAAGGTATGTCAGTAAATTGGATGTGCAAGCATTTTTGGTGCAGGGTGTGTAGGGTTAGGGTACACACGGAAAAAATATGCTTTTTTTGCTGTAATGAAATAAAGTGTATGCTTTCTGTAAGAGCAAGAGAGAAAATTCTCTGATAGGATTTTTCTGATGCCGGTCTAAACAGATGCTCAGATTTCAAGTACCCGCAGAGGTTGAAAAATATGCATATCAGCCTTTCCTATTTCAAAATGCTTTCCTTGAAAAATGCAGATTATAAAATACCAGCTGGGAAAAAGCATGAAGCTGACCCTATAGTTAGGTGCTTTGGGTGCAAATGCACCAATCATTATGTCCCCGCTTCAATTCCTCACTGACAAGACCCTTTGCTATTATTTACCTGGTGCCACAGATGCATATTAGGCAAAGTGCTTAGAAAATCTTGTCACTGTTAGTAAAAACCCATTACAGAAGAGTCACAACTGACTCATTTAGGTGCTGTGCAACTTTTTCAGAGGTCCAGAGCACCATCAGGTGAAAAATATCATATCCGCACAGCAAAACAAACAATTTTATCAAAAATTTTTTTTTTATCATTATTATTATTTTTTACATTTTTAGAAGGAAATAAAATTCTTAAATGCCATCAGTACTTACAAAGTAATACTAAGGGAAGAAACTATGGGAGCTAATATCATGCTCACTGACAAACTCATTTTGACCGAGCTGCAGCACCTTTTTTCACATCTGTCTGAAACTCACCATTTTAGGTCTTTATTATGCAAATGTGTTATGTAGCGACTTAGATAAGTCACGGAAGGAAAGCCTTGACTACAAACGAGGCGATCCGAGCAGTTCAGCTGCAGTGGGAAGTAGTAATTCAGTTTGGTGTGGACTTTGAATTTTGCAGCATGGCAAACATTTTCCATGCACAAAAAAAGCAATACAGTGCAGTAGACAAAAGTACAGGAAAAAAACCAACTGTAATATGAGTATTGTAATTCTTATTACTTTAACTATAGTGCAGCATGATTTTAATTCATCTGTTAAAAACTGTTTACATCAGGTGATCTGTGTTGTACGTAGGGGAAAACTGAAAGAGTACTCTTTCCCATTAATTTGGCATTGCAGTATTGTAATATTGTTGACATAGTATAGAAGAGAGAAAAAAGTACCAATATTAAACACATATTGTATCATATAATTTCAGAATTAATTACCTAAATGTTGTTTCAGATAATTTTACAGAATATAGTATAAAACCACTGATACTATTAACAAACTACTTTCAAAATGAATCTTGAATCCAAATTGACATGATGAAAATATTTTTTTTCACTCATTGATACTAGTTAAGGATCCATGATAACCTGCGATTTAGTTCCTGTGTCATCTACAGTTCGACTTGGCTGTCATGCCTGTCAGGCTGGCTGGAGCGGCTGTATGTGTGCAGTGGTTTTGACTAGTGTGTTGTGATGAAGAAAAAAGGGGTGGAAAAGAGTCTCAAAGCAAAATTCTTATTTTTATCAATTGATCTATAATCCCATCTTCAACTTATGGGGCGCCGTTTGTAAAGTGAAACATGCTGAAATTAACGGCAACATTTTTCCACATTTAGCTCAAAACAAGTCCTTTTTTTACAATATTTAGTAAAATATTTGTAACCTTTCATATTTAAAACAGAATTTTAAATGTTAAATATTCAATCTAAATATTATATTTAAATCTAAATGTTAAATCTATATATTATATTTAAATCTAAATGCTAAATCTAAATATTATATTTAAATCTAAATGTTAAATCTATATATTATATTTAAATCTAAATGCTAAATCTAAATATTATATTTAAATCTAAATATACATGTTAAATCTAAATGTTAAATCTAAATGTTTAGGCTAACATGCAAATTTATTGCACGGATCAGCGGAAATACCAAAATAAAAGCTTTCCGAAAACCTCCGGTGCAAAAGTGTGCTGGTAGTGGTCAGACACGTTCTCACTCCCTAAGCATAATAATTTTCGCTAAGTGACAAATTGTCAACATGTTATGCTTTCGGGTACCCAACACGTTCCTAAATGACAGCATCGGAAAAAGGAGAGCACATGAGAACCGTTTGGACTCAATCTACACATGTTCGATCATTTTCTAAAAATCGCTTTGGAAAACACTATTTTATGTCATTTAGCTGCTAGTTAAAGTTAGGGATAAGGTTAGGTTTAGGGCTGGAACACATGGCTGGAACGTCTATTATGGCGGGACCGTCATTCCACTGGAATTCAGCCATAACCAGGCGCGGACCATGAGAAAGCACGTCCGGCGATTTAGCTGAAAACATCGGAAGATCCGTTTTGTCGGCCATCCAAAGGTTTAGCAGTAGTGCACTCTTAGCAGCTGCAGTCTCCACTTCACAATCGCTGCAGCACATGTCCAGCAAAATCGCTGGACATGCTCGTAGGCAAGAAGTGAAGCAGCACATGGCTGGGAGAGGTGAGGAGGAGAGCAGACACAATTTTGCACCGGAGGTTTTCGGGAAGCTTTTATTTTGGTATTTCCGTTGATCCGTACAATAAATTTGCATGTTAGCCTAAATATTTAGTTTTCTGTAACATTTAGATTTAACATTTAGATTTAACATTTAGATTTAGCATTTAACATTTAACATTTAGATTTAACATTTAGATTTAACATTTAGATTTAACATTTGATGAAAAGTTACAAATATTTTACTAAATGTTGTAAAAAATTACTCGAAAACATGTTTTTGTAAGGTTTTGAGCTAAATGTGGAAAAATGTTGCCGTTAATTTCAGCATGTTTCACTTTACAAACGGAACCCCATATCAACTATGATGGCAAACAAATCAAATCAAATCACTTTTATTGTCACATCACATGTGCAGGTACATTGGTACAGCACGTGTGAGTGAAATTCTTGTGTGCGAGCTTCACAAGCAACAGAGTTGTGCAAAATACAATAATGTAAACACGGGCGGCTGAAATGATTTTCTACTCAGAGTAAGTAATTCTACTGCTTCACACTGCTGGAGCCAGCTGGAGTGGTTTCACTGGGATGAAACATAGATGCCTCCTTACACGAACTTTCAGGCATAGCCAACTGAGAGGTTACCATGAGGCAGAACAACATAATGCTCAAAAACATAGCTCATGGGATCACCAGTCCACCATAAGGTGCCAATTCAGTGATGAGCTTTTCTAAGTGTCGTTTATCTTATTCCCAGAAGAACTAACTAGTAACTTTCCACTTAGTAATCATCATACTAAAGGTATTTCTTGGATAAAATCATTGCTTCCTTCTTTGTTTGAACTCTTGAACTGTATTTCACAAAGGGATGCAAAGCGATGCATCTATCTATTTTTGGTATATGACTCCAGTAGGCTGAGTCAACGCACTTATAAAAGTTGTCTCGCTAAACATTCACTCACTTCCATCACCACCTCAACAATACCACCTCCCACATAAACCTCCCTGGGTTTTTTTGGGGTCCCAGGAGTGCTGTGCGTGTGATCTCGCATACATCCTTTATTCATGTAGAAGGAGTGTTTTTTGGTGGTCCTGCTTCAGACTGGGACATAATCTCTGCTGCTGGTAAACACCAATTTAATTGGCTCAGCTGGTTGGAAAGAGCTACAGTAAGCTGGGGGAAGATGGCATGTATAAGAAATGAGCAACACAGATGTGTCAGGCAAAAAGCAGCGAGAGGAATGAAGTGGCAGCATAGCAAATGTCTCAAACTAGAGAAAGACTAAGGGAGATGACAATGTGCTGGCGTGAGCTCTCCGTTCCCTCAGGGTGTAGGTACTGTATGCTGAAATGCTCTGAAATGTTAGTGCTGGCCCACTTTGCCTTTCTGAAACGGTGATACAGACAGGCAACCATGTTGAACACTTAACTCAAAGGTGACATATAGGTACATATTAGAGAAATTCCTGGGAGATAAACAAGTAAGCCCTGCATACGTGTGTGTGCACACAGTGGATGAAGGTAAGCAGTTATCTAGGGCACCAGAACACTCAGATCACTCAAAAAATGTAACATTACTTTTACTGAACATGGAAAAAAAAATCAGATTTGACAGTACAATTTGGACCATTCTCAGTTCTTATAATACAAAAACATCTTTCTTCCTCAGTTTACTATTTTGCTAATTCATTTGAAATATTTCTTAGAGGTGTAAATAGTAAGGGCTGTTGGAAAGATGACTCTACAGGTCCTGTGGCTCACCTGTTTTCCTGTATTTAAGGAACTAATGTTTCTTCTGAGAATTTCTTGGTCCCTTTTTCTAACGCTTCTGCCTTCCTGTTACCAGCGACTGCATTCTGAGGAAAAGGATGGATTATTCACCTGTGCCACTTCCTTCCATCCATGAATCCAGTCCCACGTGCACAGAAAGCATCCCAGGATCAACAGCTCTCACTACCTGCCTATTTGCCTGCCCCCCTAGAACCTGCCAGCCTTTCACCAGCCGCCTCTCCCACTTTCCCAAGTAAGTCAGAACATTTTCTCTGACAGTCTTCCTTACACTTGCACCACTTTCCTCTCTCCTAGTGGACCTATCTAAAGACCACAGCTTAAACAGTCCCCATCACTCTAGTGAACAAATCCTGCCCAGTTTTCCTTTCGAGTTAAATAAAGACTTTAAAACCGCTATCATCGTTTGGGTTTTATCTGCACTTGAGTCCTCCACTGTACAGGGCGGGCCATTTGTATGGATACACCGTAATAAAATGGGAATGGTTGGTGATATTAAAGTCCTGTTTGTGGCAACATTTCCAAACAAGCTATATTAGTTTGGTCTTTTTCGAATTGTACTGTCATCTACTTTAACATTTAACTCGTTAACTGAGGCCTCTGACATTGTATTATCTGACCCTGGGATGAATTAGTAAATTAGGGACGTCCACCACTCCTGCGAACACACACCGTAATGCTCCAGACCAGCAAACTGCCAAAAGCTCTGTTTTTACACAGGTGGTAACACTTGCTGAGGATCAATTATTCAAGTTCATTTCCTATGGATGCAGTAAGGATCTGCTTATTTTCTTCACAGAGTCCTGTTGAAACTACAAATATAGATTTGGAATTTATATGCAGACACTCCAATATGTGAGCTTGTGCTCAGAGTGGATGAAAAAGATGTCTAAAACATCAAGTTTGTGTCCTTATATGTTCCAAAGGAGCTTCATTAGCACAAACCTATCATACTCTAAGATATAGGAAAAGATGGGGGAATGAGGACAAGACAGCCGCTTGAGCTGAGAAGCTGAAAAATCAGCCGAGCAAAGCAGAGCAGACAGTAACTCCCCACACAAATCAGCAGGATAATGTCCATGAGTAGAAACAGCTCTGACACATACAGTGTTACAGCTACTGAAAAGGAGCTGAAAGAATTTCCCCTCCTTTTATGTTATGTCATATTGTGAAGATTTATGGAAACATACACGAGCATGGTGTAGCCTTCTTTGGTAAAGCTTAACAAATAAGTATGACAGAAATTGCTAGCTTGTGTCAGCGTGGCATGTAACACATTATTGTACCTGGAGCTGGTGCTATACTGATACTGGGATGTTGGCAACTCTTGTCTCCTCCACTTTGCATGTTGATTGTTCAACCAAACTGCTGTCAACCTCTACTCTCATCCTGAACCTGACAAGTTTTCACAGTCCTAATAAAACCGGTCTGAAGATGTTTTGAGGAGTAATGGAAATTAAATTAAATTGAACAAAGCCAGATAAATTGGCTTGGTGGCATTTGTTATTTAGAGAGTGTTAATCCACAGCAGTGCTGTCCAAATAAAAGCGAGGGCAGAATGAGCTGTTGCCTTTAAGCTAATGAGATATTAGCCAAATCCTCTTAGCCAAACTATTTTGTTAGGGTTCAGTGAGCGATTGCCTTGCTGGCACTAATATGGATGAAGAACTGTGGTTTTGTTAAGTGCCAGACTGAAAGCGACTCCAGTTGAGAGTGGTATTAACCATGGATGAATGAAGGAGGAAAAGTGAGAAAACTGAGATTGTCCTTTTCTCCATCAGGTCCTTCAGAAAGCTTGTTTTCATTTAAGATTTTACTGTTGTGCAAACCTAGACTTTTATATTCAGTGTTAAAGCAGAAAAATATGTCACTTAGCAAAGGAAATGAGATTGCTTTTCTGCATGGTGTTTGTAATGGATACAATGATACAAATGACACAACGAAAAATAAATCTGTATTTTCAATTTCTTGTATTCCACTTGAGAAATATTTTGTCGCTTTTGCTTTTAAACACCCCAAGGCAATTGATTTTGATCTTGATAAAACCAAACTGTCACCAATGTAGGCTTATTTTATTTGAAAGATTCTTTTAATTTATTTTGACGTAAAGATTCAGTTCTAAAACTGTGATATTTTTCAGGTTCAGTATATTTGATGGAGTTTTTAAATACTTGTTAATACTCCCCCCCCCCCCCCCCCAGATTTCTTCTCAAAATGTATTGGCTGCTTCTTGTTAAAAACTAGAATTGTATTTTCTTTTTACATGTTAGTTTGAGAATGCAATAAAATACAGAACTAATGATGTGTAATCCACTTCAACCAAACCAGTGGGGTATTGCAATAGAAGAACAGACGCTTCACAATAGATCAGTGGGAGTATAACAGAGTGGGGCACAAGCCAATTTTCAATCTGAGACGCAAAGCTTAGAATAGACTGACGTGCAGACGCTGTTTGTTTGCCAACTGACTTTCTTTTCTACACACAAGATGGCTTTACACGGGGTGTGAGTTTTACAAACTATAATGATAATTAACACATGACGACAGGATGGTCTTAGAAAAAAATAGGTAAAATGGACTCACGTGACCTCAATCGTAAGTAATCTATGCTAACCATAAACGGCATAAACAATACCTTGACATGAATACATGAGGAATATACAGTTACAAATGAGTGATGACAGTGCTGTGATAATACAGTCTCCTGCCAGTTTGTGACATAGTCACAAAATTGGTTTCACTGATTCTTGCTCACTGACAAAAATTGTCCTTTTGTTGGTGTTAAAGCAGCTGCCGCACAGTTTGAGGGCAGTGCATGAAATACTCAGGAAATTTGATCCTCTAGTTTGTGTTCATGGACACGAACTGCCAAATTGTAGTGCTTGCTCTTTGACAAGGTGATAAAGTCCACATTTGGTGCTTACTTCTGGTTTCACTTGCTGTTTGTCTGTTCTTGTTTAATTGAACAAAAACACTATGCTAGTTTTTAAATAATAAGTCATTTTTATTATTGTCGTACTTGTTTGTTTACTTATCTATAAGCGGAAAACCTGTTGGTAGCTTGAACGTTATTAATATTCTTTTGTTTTGTGGTATGGTGACCTCTATTGGCCACAGTTGGTATACTGGAGCCTTTGTTATACCTAACTATTTCAGTGCTCCGCATAGGCGCAGTAGCGGGTTTATTCCTGTAAGTTTGCATGCTGCCTAATATTCTAATTTACTTTATTTGATTTGTGATGCATGTATAACATGAGTACATTAAGTTGCTAGTTTGTTTGATAAGCTGTGTGGCTGTGTAATTATATATTACACGTATAAGTATATTAGCATTGTATTCTAACTTGTTCTGAGGAATAATGTTACTTCACTCAGTGTTAAGGTTGATCCAGGCTACTTTGAAATGTATGCATGCTCAGTGAATGAGAAAATAATGATCTGTGTTGTTTTGTGTTCGTTTAGTTTTTAGAAAAAGAGGAAACAGAAGAAAATGATTAAAGGATGCCATGTAGAGAAAACTCAAACTCTTTAAAAAATGCAAATGCAGATTTTATGTGTCAGTCACCACTGAAATTAACGTTAATTCAAATAATGAGGAATTTGTGTAGATATTGGCCAACGCAGCAGTTTATGATATAGTCACAACCACAAACTTATACCATGGGGATGCTACACCTTGCACAAATGGACTTAAAAAGTAGTCTGACTCCAGACTCCAGACAAACATTTAGTTTATATTGACAAGTTAATGAGTGAAAAGTTTAAACCTGCTTATTCTCATCAGTGTTTTGGGGGCAATTGGCTCTAAATGATTATATTATTGCCACAAACATTCTGCTCCAGGCAGCAGTAAAAGAAACATTTCCAGCACTAAGTCAGATTTATGTCAAAGTGTTAAATCAGCAACTGCTCAAATAAACCTAGAAGCCGATATTATCCTTAGTTAACACATTTGGACTACATTACATTGTAGTAACACAGCAGTCATTCAGAAAAAAATGCTAATAGCAAGTATAGCTTTATTTTCTTTTGTGACTTTCACAACTACAAATTTCTCAAACACCTGTTTTCCTTTTGTCATAAGATATTAGATAATTGATGCAGTGTTTACAGTACTCCACCATAATGCTGTAGTTATGGGGCACCATTGAAGGAAATGAAATTCTAATATTTATATCTACTGACAATTTTACTTCACATTTCACATGATAGTGTTTGCTAGATTTACAAGGAAGACTGAAACTGATAGAAAGTATCAGTACACCAATCTTTGCAACTACCGGGCCAATTATAATACCACTTAAAAACACTAGGCACTCATCCTGTGATTATCACTTTAAAGTAGATGCAAACTCTCATGTTTAAACTGATCAACTTTGAAAACACAAATTTGCATATTTTTTTTCCCTCTGTCAATCCTGTGAAAGGATTGACAAAAAAAGTTGATTCTGTTCATCTGGACGTAGCGTTTTCAGTGGGAGACACGTTTCGTCACTCATCCAAGTGACTTCTTCCGTCTCAGCTGACTGCAGGTTTCCCCAAACTTACAAACAGTACATTTGCACAATAACTGAAACCGTGAGGTCAGTTTCCTTTTCCTGATGACACTCAGTTTGTGCTCCAGTGGATGATGAGTGAAGGTTTGACTCTCATCATCCACTGCAGCACAAACTGGGTGTCATCAGGACGCTACAACATAGAGCGAAAAACCATTCCCACAGACATAGCGGCCAGGGAAGCAGAAGAACATCACGTCAAGAAGGTCCTGAGTAAATGTGGTTATCCCAGCTGGATGTTTCTCAAAGCTGGGAAGGCACCTAAAAAAAGCTTCAGCTGATCCAGGAAAGAGGGGCAACTGCTGCCTAGGCTTAGTGATCCAATATGTGTCAGGAGTATCGGAACAGTTGACACACATTTTTCTCCAAACACTGCGTCTCTGTGGCTTTTAAACCCCAAAACACGCTGCTCCAAAAACTGTTCCACCGCAAGGATCAGGTCCCCCGACACAAACAGAGTAATGTCGTGTATGCTGTTAAGTGCCAGGAGGATTCCCATGATTTATACATTGGGGAAACCAAACAACTTTTGGCGAAGCAGATGGCACAACACAGAAGAGCTAACTCATCAGACCAGGACTTTGTAGTCCAGTGATGAGGATGTACACATTCTGGACAGAGGAACGCTGGTTTGAGCGGGGAGTCAAGGAGGCCATTTACGTGAAAAGGGAAAGAACATCTCTGAATCAAGGAGGGGACCTAAGGGTACATCTTTCACCATCTTACAATGCTGTGATTGCAGCCATTCTCCAACTCTCTCTGAATGGTACTCATGGCAATTGATTAATGGTCTTTGATCAGTGGGCTATGACTATTGAAAACGCTACGTCCAGATGAACAGAATCAACTTTTGGGATTTACTTACCTGGATTATTGAGCATGCATCAAGACAATCCTGTGATGATCTAACAGTTTTCATGTCCACCAGCTTATAAGGGCTTCATAGCTGCTAAATGCTGCACAGATTCCTCTGGCCGGCTTGGTTGCTAGGTAGCTTACTTTCAGTTAGTCCGTGAGACTAACTAGACAGTAAATTTGAGGCTCATAACAACATAACAATGAGCTGATGGATATTAAAAACAGTCTTTAAAGCTTTGGGGAGCTGCATGCTTGATTAATACAGCTAATGCAGGAGTTTTGCATGCTGCTACTACAGGAAGCAGTCTGTTCCTTGGAGGCAAACCTTGTGTTTCCCTGCTACATATGCTAATGAATTCTAAGGGCAAAAAACAGGTTGATTTACAAATTGACCCTTACCATCTCAAATGGCATTACAAACAGCTCTGATTTCCTTCTACACGGGAATCTGGGAAGACAGAGAGGGCAATCATATTCATCTGTAGCCACCCTCCCTCTGCATTTGCCTGGTCTGACAGAAACTGCAGGGGTTGTGTGCTCACGGAATGAAATGTGAATAAATAACAGCGAGAGAGAGAGAGAGGAAGAACAGGCAAAAGCATTAATTTCCCACCTTCATTCATATTCACATGGTGGGGCCATCGCTCTCAGACGTGTGATCTTAAACAGATTTTTTGGCGCTCACCCCCATCAGCGCATTTTTGCTGTCATGTATCAAAGCTGTCGTGTATATGAATAAACCCCGAAACCCAGCTTCATATCCAGCCTGAGCTAAAGTGATATGCGGAGGTGGGGTGGGTGCAAGGCAGCAAGGACCCAGTTGCACATTGCAGGGATCATGGCAGGAGACGACACCATACATCAGTGAGGACATAGGCTGTCAGAGCATGAATGGGTTTTGTCATGAATGAATAACTACCACAAATGTGCGGTGAGGGGAAGAGGAGAGCTTTACTTGCCTTAGCCTTTTCATCTCCTATGATCCACACTTCAGAGTTGGAGTGAAGAGGTGTGTGTTTGTGTGTAGTGAGCTTGTTGAAATAAACAGATTCCTCATTGGAAGAAACAAGGAAGGATAGCCTCCTCTTCACAATGAGAGAACACTAACGGAAAGTGAAGCCAAGCAAATGTTGCCAGGGCAAACGGAGTGTGTGCCGTCTGTGTCAGCATTGTGTTTTATACTCATGTGTACTGTCACCTCAGGCTTGTGTCGTCGGAACATCTCAACACTTTTGTCTCACTGAATAGAGCTAATTTCCCACCCAAAGGGAGTTCTGTCACAAGGAATGTGCAATGAGAAATGGACTCATTGCTCGTCACAGTCACTCAGTTGTCATCATTTTATTCCCAAGAGGTGTGTTCATTTCTGCCTACTATGTATTTGAGGAACAAAAACTACAGTAAAAATGACTCTCTAGTAAAAGAAAAAAAGATAAGAAAAACCCACCAAGATGGAGTGAGACAAAGAAAGATGTAGCCCCTCCTCTGGGATAAAACAGTCCATACTGTGAGGAGGTGGGTGAGACTGGGAAGGTGAGGAAACTGGGCTGAAACAGTAGGAGGGGGAGGGGATACTGAGTCTTACCCACCATACTGTGTTTGTACTTCATCAACAGTATCCCAGAATGCCGCATGCTGATTTCCCGTATGCCCTGGCACTCTCTCCCATGGCAGCTGGTGTCCATTCTCCTTGTACTTCCATTCCACATACCATGGCAACGACTAACTCCTTCCACCCCCTGGTTTGACTCTCCTGTTACCTGTGACCTTACTGTTGTTCTCACCAGGGGGTATGTTATCCTAACATACACATTCACACGTATGCATTTATATCTGCTCAAATATTTACAGATATGTTTTCTCTGTCCCACTTTGTCTGCTAAAAACATAAAAGTAATTACATTTTTTAAAAATATTTCGCATAGATTTTTTTTTCCTTTTGTTTTCTTTTTCCATTTGTGTCGATGCCAGCTGGACTGGACTGTTTCCCCTCAGCGCACACACATTTGCACATGGTTCTGCACTGTCCACTGTACCCTTGACTGTACAAGGTGGGAGTGATTTATGTATTTACAGGGACAGTGAACAATGAAAAACACTTATTAGGTGTCATGTTCTTCATCGTTCATGATCAAGGTTAAAGGAGGATTTTAAACATGTTCTGCAGCATAGGCGTTGGTGTGTGTGTGTGTGTGTGTGTGTGTGTGTGTGTGTGTGTGTGTGTGTGTGTGTGTCTGTGCCGGTCCCCAAAGGCCCAGTGGCTTCCCCTGAATAACTGTGTAATCGATCATAAAAACTGCTGATTAGCTCAGTGTGGACAAGAGACAAGAAGGCAGTCGTGTACAAGGGACATTGACTGAATTAATGATGGTTTATGTGATGGCCGGTGCACAGGCTATTTTATGATCAATGTATGAACTCAGTCACACTGGGCTAGTTTATTGGATAAAATTCTAATTTGTATTGGGTTAAAATAAATTATACTTTTGTTGAATCATATCCATCCTTTTTTTTACTCAATGGCCAATTTAGATATCAGAGCTATTGATTTGTGCCTTGCTTTCATTATGTGATTGCATGCAGACCCTGAACCACATAAGCATGAATTTTTGAAGCTCAAAGGAATACCTTAGGATTATTCATTCATTAGCGTTGCTGAAGATGAAGCCAACAGTTGCATCTCTTGCATGCACAACAAAGATCTTGTTTTCTGAACCATCAAGTCTAGTCAACGGTGTTACTTTTACAGCCCAATATTAGAAACTATGAATTTGCCACAAGCAGCTGCACATTATGCACAACATGCAACACCCTTTATACTCAAACAGTTTAAGACTGTTGGAAGTGTGAAATACAGTCACGGTATAATAATGCTTAATGCAAACAGTCTCCAACAAAATGATGAAGTACTAGACATTATTGGAAGTCATTAAAAGTCACCTTCAGTTTAGTTGGGCCCAGTTGGGTTGCATATATCCACAAGCAAAACCACAGTGGAAAACAATGAAAAATCAGAGTTAATTTAAAAGATTCTTTTAAAAAAACGCTGTGTTCAGTTAGGGCTACTGATATAATGTTGTTTAGATTATAGGTAAGAATTTAACCAAAGCATTCAAGCTATTTTAAAGTAATTAAGTATTCAAGGGATGCCCAGATGAACAGAATAAATTTTTGGGGATTTCCTTACCTGGATATTGAGCATGCATCAAGATATTCGAGGGATGATGTCTTTTCTTGTCCGCTGGTTCCTATCGCCTATTTCCAAATTAATTTCACATTGCATTTAAAATAAACCAAGTTTTGAATTTAAAAAGAAATACAAACAGATAAGATTCATATTACAACATATTACAACTTTGAGTTTTTCAAATCTCTTTTGTGAAAATGCCTCTATGGTGGGAGAAACTGGGGACGAACCATGTAAGCAAAGGTTGTAAACTCTAGACAAGAGGCCTACTAAGTTCAAATATGTGAGAAAATGTTAAACAAAGGATTTGGGCCTCCTAAAACAACGCAGTGATTGCCAGAAAAAACATCAAGAAAAATGTGCTTGCAAAGGACACCAAAACACAGACAGAAGAATCAAGCAGTGCACCCTGTCCTAATCCAGGCTGGATGGAGCCTGCAATACAGCGACTCATCCCTCCTTGTAGGCCCCAGTTCGTCTTTTATCTCCAAGGGACTGTTTACTTCCAGTAATTAGGCTATTCATCACACTAATGGGAACATCCCCTGCCACTAAATAACTTCTCTTTTCTCTGAATAAGGCTTACAATTCCGGCAAGGCATCATGAGAGGGAGGTGATACTCCTCCTAACCATGATGCCATAGCGGGCAAGTTGTCTAATCTGTCAACATTTCTTATCAAAAGGCCATTCATGGCCTACAATGCACTGGGGAGCATCATGAGCAAATATTAACAAAAAAAGTATAAAAATATAATAATTCCAAATGAAGTATAGAGGATTTGCTCTCCAAATGCTGAATATGCTATGTGAAGGAATTTCTGATCTACTTCCCACAAACAGCAATCTTTTGGAAAGCCACTAGATGAAAAATGTAATTTCAGTTCAGTCAGGGCCACTTTATTCTGAGTAAATTATAAATTACTGTGGATGGAATAATATTTGCTAGTATGGATCTTTGCTGGGACCTTTCTGCCCTTCACATGGAAAGCCTGAGGCGAGAAGAACAGCAGCAAAGGTAGAGGGCAAAGTAGGCATCAGTGACAACAGTGATGACACTGATTAAGTCAGATACAGCTTAAAAAGCAGCATCTTTGGTGGTTGCAAAGAGGCATGCAGATGAAGAAGCAGAGTCAGATAGCAGCTCACCAGACTCATCTGAACCAGGGGCGATTTTAGCCCATTTTTGGGGGTCCTTCAAATCAAAGCGCCCCCAAAGATTTCTTACTTTTTTTGACAATATTTGCTGTTTGTGGGACACACTGCTAAAAATATAAAAAGCATACAGTACGTAATTGATTCGGAACATTTTAACAACAAAAGTATAGATAAGCCCTCCCTGTTTGAAATGGTTATTTTGTCCTATGTGTATGTGCCGATATTGAACCCAAGGTACTAACTAGCTAACTGGCTGGATGCCCATTAACCTTATAACTCCTGGTGTGTGTGTGTGTGTGTGTGTGTGTGTGTGTGTGTGTGTGTGTGTGTGTGTGTGTGTGTGTGTGTGTGTGTGTGTACAGAGAGACAGGAAGGTTTTTTTTTCAAACACATTCAGTGTAAGATCAAATGATCCATCAATAAAGGATAATGTTGGATCAGTGTTTCAATATTTATATCCTCTATTAGATGTACATGTGGTTTGGTTATTTGCCTTTTGGTTGAAAGTACGCTAAGAGAGGACTTTTTTAAATTAGTGATCTTAATAGTATTTTTTTTTAATCTAATTGAATACTATCTATTTGTGTATGATTGTCAGTCCAAAGAGGGAGAGAGGAAAGAGGAGAACATGAGGAGAAAGTACAAGGTCAGGAAGAACCAGGTAAGAAAACAGACAGGGAGTACTAACAGGCAAAACAGAAACTGTTAAACTGACAAAGAGAAAAAACAACACCTAATTTTACTCATACAATCTGGAAGTTGTGTTCTCCCTATATTAAAGCTGCTATACAGAATCTGCAAAACAAACTAGGTTGTCAGCCCTGGCACTGCATTACCATATTGAAATTCAGTCAGAGGAAGTCACAGTTGCCAAAAACCTTTTGAAGCTCAAGAGTGAGGCTGGTGCCATTCCAGACATGTTAACATTGTACAATCCTCTGGATAATCAGATCTTCCCCACACTGAAAACTGTTATTCGGGTTGTCCTAACAAACCCAGTTAGCAGCTGTAGCGGTGAGAGGTCTTTTAGTGTCTTGAGTCAGCTCCATACCTGGCTGAGAAGGACCATGGGTCAAAGCAGACTCCAGCACCTGGCTGTGATGTCAGTTGAGAAAGAGATGCTTGAGAGACTTGACCACCAAAATGTGATGGACAGATTTACCAACCTCAAGGTGAGGCGACATAGGTTAAAAGAAAAGAAAAAATTTCAAGGACTCTTCTATTTTTGGAGTGTATTTTTATTTATCTGTATTATATTATACATACACTTTAAAAGGGAATCTCTGTCCAAAAAATGCACTCAGTTTACTTTTTACTCACTATGAGCATCATTCATTATTCTCCCGCAGTAATTAAGGTTAGGATATGTATATATATATTTTTAAATTCCAATCCATTCTTCTTTTGCAGCATTTAAATAACCTTTATCAGATTTGATGGTTTTGTTACAGACTTTTCAGTGTTTTGCTTTTCTTTCACAAATGTGGGGATTAAATTGTGTTAGAATGTACAAAACAGTGACGTCATGTTTTGTGACGAGGACCCAGGCACAGAGAGACTTGATGAATTTAAGAATCTTATGATTTAATAAGGAAATTTGCAGATTTGCACAGAGAGGGTGAAACTATGATGACTGATAACGGAGACTGTTGAAGACAACAGACGATGAGGACAGGGAGGAACAGGGTTTTAAATGCACCAAGGAGACAGTCAGAGGGAACTCGGGACAACCGGAGACATTTAAGGATGTAGGGACTGACAGAGACAGGGAAGAAGTCTCATTGTGACGAGTAAAGTTTACCTTGCCTGCATGGGCAGCTCTCTGGGTGCTCAGCACCCCCAAAGCGCTGATCCTAGAATCGCCCCTGATCTGATCTTGGCTCAGAAAATACTGCAACAAAGTAAATTATAAACCAGCTCCAAGTGTTACAATCGTGAGCCAAAATGCTCTTTTTCTTCTGTTTTGTTTTTGTTCTACTTATTTGTAAGTTAGTGTTTAACACCAGCCTTTTCTGTAGTGCCAGGAAAATTGTTTTGCACGACCTTTTGATTTCATGAAATCTAGATAGATGTCTTAATTTGCAGCATTTGTAACTATTCCAAGGTACCATGCATTTTTGTACACAGCATCCACATCTATGCTAGTATTAACTTGTACCACTGCTGGTGTTGTTGCAGTGCTACTGACCTTCTGGACGATGGTTGTACTTTCTTTTCCAAGCAACCTGCAGGTTTTCTGCTTAGTCTTTTTTTTTTTTTTTTTTTTTTTCTGCTTAGTCTGAGTGACTGGAACAAAGTGCGATGGCTGCAGGTTTTCTTGAAATATCTTTCTTTATTCAAAAGGTTCCTTCAACCTTGCACTCTTGGCATCAACTGAAATGGAGAACTGCGTAATTTCTGAGATGTGCTCAAATAGTTGCTGTGAAGTCAGCATATGCTCACTGTTTGTTTGCTGCTTGTTGCAAATTGGCTCTGGCTACAAGGCGTTTAATTTAACCACCAGTTCAATCGCATACCTTTTAGCCATGGTTAATTTCAAGAGTAGCTTTTCTTTTGGCATTTATCCTCCGTGAAAACACAGATTTTAGAGGTTTCTTGATCCATGATGTTTTGCCACAATGTCTCAAAATAATATTCTCATCAGTACTGATTTTATGACATTTGCTGAGCGTCACATGTTTATGACGACTAGTTGGAAAACCTCTATTTTTCTGATCTTGTGACTATCAAGACTTGCCCTGTTGCAAACAACATCACCAAAGATCCAAGTTAAACTTGCAAACCACACTTGTGTCCATGTTGTATGCATGCATAAGTATTCACTCGACATTATCGTGGTTTAAATCTATGAGTAAACACACTGTCAAATTCAACATTTAATGAGTGTTAAAAATAACGATATTAAAAATAAAATGTAACAATGTTTCCATTACTATATGTTATAAACATTAAATTTGTAGAGTGTTGCTGCTGAAACTATGATATACTCAATGATCTCAATGCTCAAAGCATAAAAAGTGCTGGAAAAAATAAGGAAACTTAAAGGTGCCAAATTTCAAGCCATCACTCTATATTGAATTAAGATAAGATAAGATAAGATAGAACTTTATTAATCCCTCGGGTGGGTTCCTCTGGGAAATTCGACTTCCAAAAAAAGCACAGCAACGACCAAAGTTACAGTTACAGAACTGTTATATATATATACACACACACACACACACACACACACACACACACACACACACACACACACACACACACACACACACACACACACACACATATATATATATTATATATAAATTAATCAATTTAACAGTTTTTTTGCAGCCACATTCAAATGTCTGGACCTCAGATTTGCACTGTAGTGAATGTGGATTGTAATCATAAAAAGTTAAAAATAGACAAACTTACAGATTCTGTAAAATTGTTTGCATATGTTTTATATCCAAATTCACCTCACAAGTACATACATATATAAAGTGCATATATGAATAAACCAAAAACATGTTGGAGTACAAACCTTTTTATCTAACCAATAGGCTTGGTGTCAGGCTTGGAAACATTTCTTTCAGTGGAGCTCAGTAGAATGATACAATTACTCATCATTTCTGGCTTCAAGAAGCTTCATCTCTCTACGAGAGCGAGTGAAAGCCATTGTGGCATGGAGAGACACCTTTGACAGAGCCATGGGAAGAGATGGGGGAGTATATTAACAAAACACCGGTGGGAGCTTTGGTGATGAGAGATTGGTTAGTTGATGGTTCCAGCAGTACAGCCTTTCCATTCATTACCCCGTGCTGCTGTATCGGCACACACTGAAGCCCAAAGCCTTGTCTCGTCCACGGGGAATGACTAGACGAGCTGGACTCCTCATCAACCTTTCTGATCACCACTCACCTCTCTGAGGTGCCTTTGTGTCCCGTCTCTCTTCATTAAGATAGGCCTTAATGGACTTTTTGCAGGCCTCTGTGCTTGCAGAGAGAGATAGACTAGGGAGATGTAAAAGGGCATATGAGGCTGTGGATGAATGTGTTCTCCATCTTCAACAGCCTCAACAGGCTAAAAAGAAAGTGCCTTTCAATAATGAAAGGGCTTCCTTTCTATATTTGGTCTTAGAGAGAGAAAAATGGGGGAAAAGGGGGATAACTGAGGCATTTTCCTGGGGTCTTTCTATGGACAATCATAATTTGAAGCAGTACCACCTTTTTCGTGACTGGAACTTATTCCTTGCCATATTGGCAAACTGAGACACAGTTAAATGACGATCAACTCCAATCATATTACACATATTTTTATCAAGTCTGATCTATTTAGGCATTCAGAAATACACATTTTCTCTGGACTTTTCCAGCACACTTTTGACCAAAGCAACTTTCACTGTTGCTTTTTATTTTCTACTCTTTAGCTCATTTTTTCATTTGTTTTTTTTCTGTTAAAAACAGAGAACAGTTTGGGTTTGATTTTTTTTCTCCATTTTCCCCTGTGTCACTATATCTCTGGTCAGACTAACTTGTCCTCTAGGCTACTCAGCCTGTGTTTGGTATGGGTCTACTCATAATGCTCATGCATTGTCTGACATAAACTGACTGACTGTTATACAGTAGTTCAGGGTAGAGCAGGGTCTGCCTCTTGTGTTTGTATATGACTTAATGGGTTATATTATACTTTTGTTTGTCTTTAACTTATCATACACTTTTTTACAGTGTGTATTCAGTATTTCTTCTCAGTTTACTGCTTTGATAAAATCCGTGTTATGCTGTTTGCCACTCCAAATCTAAAGAAGAATGACAATCACTTTGAGTGCACCTATTATTTAAAAAGTATATGAATCTTAATTACTCAGTGAATACAACAAAGATCTAAAAAGATTTTGTGTGTTAAGAACAGAGAGATATCTCATCTGGTTATGCCCCACAACTACTATAAGATGAAGGTTTTGTATTCAGCAAAGGGTCACTCTCATTAGTCACATCCTTATATTGCACAATAATGAATGAAATTAGGTAGCTCATTAGCAAGCAACTAGGTGATATGCGATCTCATTTGAAGAACATGTGCCTTCTTTAGTTTCAGTACTGATGAGGATGTTACTGGAACAGGAAGGTGTTTCACTTGGAAGCTGCTTTGTTGCTCATCTTTGAAGGTTTTACATAAGACATAGAAATGAAATCAATTTGTCACATATGTGATCTCAATTACTGAAAAAAAAAATGAAAGCATCGTTAGATCATAATAAGAAAATGGTTCATCATCCACAACTTTCATCCTAACCTTTATAATGCAAGACTGAGATAACACTATTAAACCTACTATACTGGTAAACCCAACTTGAGAAATTACAGGTCAGGTCTACATACCTAAAAAAAAAAATGGATGTATCCATTATGGATGAAATCCTATTCATTAAGTTAAAAGAGAAGGACAGAAGGATACAAGACAATTGTAGTATAATGCTGCCTGTATATTACCAATAAAAGAATAGTTACTACACAAACAGAACAGAAAAAGCCCCAAGCAGAAAAATAAATATGCCTTGTAAGTGTGGGCTAAATACATAATTTCCACATCTATGTGCAAATACGTTTGAATGAATAGAGCAAAATAATGTGGTAGAAGATCTTGGATGTGAAGTGTAAAAGGGTGATGATATATAGCCTTTAAAGTTGATGAGCAAAGTATGCCAGGTCAGTGAAAACAAGGATTAGACGGTCAGACAGTACTTTCCATCAGACAGGTTACTCGTATCTGATGGAAAATCAAATTGGCAAGACAGGGAGCAGGGTGGTTTCAAGACAGTGGGCATGTCTTACCATTGGTGTAGCGGTTTCCAGTGGCCAGGCAAGAGACTAGTAATGAAATCAGAAGCCCTCTGGGGATCGGGCAGGCAGCTAACTGCACAGGTGGGACCTCTGAAGTGGAATAGCTGGATACAGGACTTCCAGGCATGATAGAAGATGGCCAGAAGGTTGGAAGACATAGCAATCAGATACCAGATGGGTATCAGGAGACAGGCGGACAGATGTCGTCAGGGTGACTAAGAAGCCGTCCAATATTTTACCCATCACAAACCAGGTGCATTGTTATCTTACTCATTATTTCACAAATGTAACAAATTTGGTCAATGGGGGGGGAAGACAAAAAAAGGTCTCCTAACAAGCCCAAAGTACAGTCTATCTGATAGTATTATTAGCTTTAATGAATTTAAATAAACATTTTAAATTAAAATGATTTTTACCGTTTCAGTTAGAAATAAGGCTTTATACCCATACCGCTGATTTTTGGTAAATTCTAGCATTGATGCTTCCACTGTCATTTGATGCAACTGCCAGTTTAAAACCTTTTTAGACCAAACTTTGCAAAATTGTAATTTTAATAGGTTCAAACTAAAAGCATTAAATATGTATCAAAACTTGGGAGAACAAAACATTCTAATAATGTTAGATCCACTTTAAAGAAAGTTTCACTAACAAAAGTTAACAGAGGCTAACAGCAAAAACAACAACGCTTATTGACAAAAAGGTTCAGCATGTCAGCTCGGTATCGCTGTTACTGGTGTGAGCTTCACTGACTCACAGACTCACATCAGCCTCCTTTCCCAGTGCTTCACAGCCTCCACAGTAAACGGACGTGGACAACAACTGAGGTCAACAGCAGACTGACAGTCTGTATTCCCTACAGATGAATGGCAGCCAGAGCCCACTGGAGCTAGGATAAAGCATTTGAATTGGGAGTGGTAACCTGATTATATTATTACTATATAATAACGATTTAAGTGTAATTGGGAGACATCCGTTGAAGCATGGACTTCAATGAGCAACCCTTTTTCAGAATCTTTCACATTGTTTTAGATTGTCTGTTTGAAGGACAAAAAAATGTTAGGGTGTTGGGCCACAGAGGGAGGGGGGAGACAGACAGACAGACTTGCTTTCATGATTTAAAAGATTTCCCTGCTTAGTTTACTATTTCCATTGAAAAACGCCTCTTCTCTCGCTCTCTCTCACACACACTAACAGGCACAGCCATGTGTACAAAACCACAGTCACATCACAAGGACAAAATGCACCATAATAAGAGCTGTGAGTATCCATTATGTTATAAAAAGGGGGAAAATGATTGATGCACATAGGAATTAAAGTTCAATTGAAGGACGCAGCTCCCTGTTATGGCAGCTATTCATCAATTAGTTCCAGAAACACCCCTCTTGCAAAGAGAGAAAAAAATTGAAGGTAACTCATAGTTTCTTTACTTTACTGGCTACTTTTAATTTGATGGGGGAAGGGTAACTCTCTCCTGATAATTTCCCTACAACAGAATATTTAAGAAGGTGGAAGTTGAGCATTTTTAACTTCGACTGTTGTTGTTTTTTTTTAAATGTATAAACTTCAAAGAATGTAAGGCTACCTGTAATTTCTTGGTCTGATTTTTAAACATCTCCAAAGAGGGGTGTAATGTTTTGCTAGTATCCAGACATGCAAACTGAACTGGGATGATGAAAGTGACAGCAACTAAGATTAATCCAAATTAACACTGCAGGCATTATTGATAATCTGTTTTTTGTTTTTTGAAGATTTGCTGCATTGCTCTATTTTATTAGTTTATTTCTATTAGTTTATTTCATTACAATCTTCAGGTTTTAAAGTCTACCATTTTTTTTACAATATACTGTGCTCCAGTCTGTCATAACACATTATACTGTAAGAGAAGTTGTTTTTCTGTTACATCACAAAAGGCAGTATCCCCTAAATTGAGCATGTCTGGTAGTAGTAAACAAGGACAGGCCAATCCCTATGTACACTTAGCAAAGGTCAAGCGATGTATGTGTGTGCAAAACATGTAACAATATCTAGATTTTTCAAGTAAGCAAGTATAAAAAGCTAGTAAGTTGACACTAGTATAATACTAAGTCCACAGTGTTGCAGATAATGCATGAAAGTTATGTTAGACCCTATGGTGTGTGTTTAAGGTCTTTTTTTTTTTTTTTTTTTTTTTTTAAATCTGTGTAGATTAGATATATAGCAAATTGTTTACTAGTCCTTGAGAGACCACAAGGGACTTTATGGAAAATGTATAAGAGTGTGTTATATCTGTATTTTGTTTTGCTGTTTTGTATGATTTCGGGATTCAGGAAGTAAAAAATAAAATGAAATCTACAATTGTCTGTAGTCATCGTCTAGTCTAGTATCCCAAGTACTGTATGTACTCTTTGACAATCATATACTTTATGAAACTGGTAAGGGTCTGCACAATAAAACATGTTCCACAGAGAGTGACAGTTCAGCAGCCTTTTGACATTGTGAATAGCGAAAAGCTCAGTTGCTCCATATTTGGCAACTTGCTTGTAACAGCAAATAACGCCATCCTCTAAGCTTTTTCAAAATCTTCACACGTTTTTCTATCACAGGTGCTGAATGCTTCTTTGAAATACCAGACAATGTCTCTTACACTTTTATACTGCAATTGAGCTGAAAACCAATAAAGCACCAAGCTTCCTTGACATTTTGCAGCTTTACCTGTGTCAATTTTACCGTACATTGTTTCTGACGGAGGTAATCCGTGACACAGAGCTTTGATCAGGCACTTGTTTATGGTGCTGCAATCTAAGGTCTTAATCTGCTAGGGAGATATCAGATAGTGTCATCCCTGGGTGGTGTTGAGTGGCTAGGAGAGTGTCTGGTCGTGACTTCGTGTGCACAGGAGGGGATTAGCTGAGAACAATACTGAGAGTAAGAGGAAAGTAGAGATACATAGAAATTATAATACAGGTAGAAAGATGCCTGTGCGTATATTTAAACAAGAGATTCATGATGACATTATTGTAATTGCAGAATATGCAAGATAAAAGTGAAAGAAATTTTTTCTGCAGTTATAAGGTGTAACTGCATGCTTACAGTTAAAAAAAGAAAGACAAACGGCACTCACTGAAAACAACTTCTGCTGTCTAAATGACAGAACAGGTTGGTTGTTTTTAGCGGCTCTAATGAGGCAGCATAAATATCAACATTACATTTAGAGTCTAAGGGCATGGTAATAGCTCAAATCAAAAACAGAATTTATACACCAAGTGTGCATATTGTATGATTACAATGTTTGCCCAGTTCTGGAAATTATAACAATTTGTTTGAAAGTAGTACCTTTCACTGCACAGTTAGGCACAGGCAAATGTCTCATGTTGGCATCATGGATGTATCTCCTGTATTCCACTGTGGGGAAACTGTCATTGCAAATGGCTATATGGCAACCAAATAGGTTGATTTTGGACTTGGGTAAGTTGCTTGTTTTAGTCTTTTTTTGAGCTACTTTACTGCTGATAGGTGGTTGAAGAGTTTTGCAAAAAAAAAATTTTGGCTTCGCAGTTTAAGCATCACCACAGTAAATCATCTGCCTCTATCTCACCTAGCTCTATAGCAGGGGTGTCCAACTCCAGTCCTCGAGAGCTACCGTCCTGCAGCTTTTAGACGCATTCTCGTTCCGACACACCTGAATCAAATAAATGGCTTGTTATCAGGCCTTTGCCAAACTTGATGGCATGTTGAAGAGGTAAACTAACCATTTGATTCAGCTGTGCTGGAGTAGGAAAGCATCTAAATGCTGCAGGACATTAGCTCTCGAGGACTGGACTTGGACACTTTTGGTAAAAATGGTAAATGGCCTGCATTTGTATAGCGCTTTACTCAGTCCCTAAGGACCCCAAAGCACTTTACCCATTCACACACAGGCAAGCTACATTATAGCCACAGCTGCCCTGGGGTGCACTGACAGAGGCGAGTCTGCCGGCCACTGGGCCCTCTGACCACCACCAGTAGGCAAACATGGGGTTAGTATCTTGCCCAAGGATATTTGGCATGCAGCCAGGAGGCAGCCTGGGATCGAACCACCAACCTTCTGATTAGTGGCTGACGTGCTCTGCCACCTGAGCTACAGCCACCCTCTTGCACTATAGCATCCACTTCTGTCACACCAACCCTCTGCATGTCCTGCTTCACTACATCCATGAATCTTCTCGGAGCTCTAAAACTCTGTGTCATATGTTTTTGTTAGTGCCATGGTCTCACTACAACCTTGTGAACCTTCCATTTCACTCTTGCTACTGTCCGTCTGTCACAAATCACCCCTGACAAGCATCTCCTCCCAGTCCACCGTGCTTCCACTTTCCTCTTCACCTGTTGTGTGGACTGTCTGTTGCATTGAGTGGTTGACCTCAGGTACTTAAACTCATCTACCTTCACTATCTCTACTGCTTGCATGCTGACCTTTCTATGCGCTTGTTTCTCATTCACACACGTTTTCTCTCTTGCTACTGACTTTGATTTCTTATTTATCCGCAGCATACCTCCACTTCTCAAAGTTCTCTTCCACATGACCTCTACTCTCACTGCAAGCCACCATGTCATCTGCAAACATTAAAGTCTATGGAGATGCTGGCCTGGCTAGATATGTCACCCTGTCCATCATCACTTCAAAGAAGAAGGGGCTCAGAGCTCATCCCTGATACTCTAACCCCACCCCAACCTTGAACCCAATTGTAACTCTTCGTGCACATCTGACCACTGTCTTGCTGTCCTGTTTTTTTCCTCTTTGTTTTCAAGTCTGTTTGTGGTTTGTTTGAAAATTCTAAATAGCAATTTAAGTCTTTGATTTTTATGTTTTTGATATTCTACTTTTCCAGAACTAGTTTGGGTCTCTTTATTTAGTCAGTCTCTGTGTGATGATCAGGCAAGGGTATAGTAAAATGCTAATTTATTTAAAAAAATTCCCTAATACTGTGAAGGGAGATACAAGGCTGTTTAGATACAAACAGCCTTAGTTTGGCAACACCTGGTATGCCACTGCCATGTTCAGATTAAAAGACACGAGAGAGAATTGAAGAAAAATGCCTAAAAGAACAGACGGAAAAGAAGGCTTATCATTTTTCAAACTGATGTTTTCCTCAGGACAAGTCTGGGAGGAGGACAGAGAGACAAAGCAAGAAAAAAGGGGAAAAATACCACAATAAGAAATGCTAATATGCACTGAAATTAATTAAATGATGTCAAGTTTGATTTTATCTGACAGGGAGGTAATTTGTCTCTCTTTGGCTGCCTGTGGACTATGGCATTGTCAGTATTTGTGTGTGTGTGTGTGTGTGTGTGTGTGTGTGTGTGTGTGTGTGTGTGTGTGTGTGTGTGTGTGTGTGTGTGTGTGTGTGTGTGTGTGTGTGTGTGTGTGTGCGTGTGTGTGTGTGTGCTGGTGTATGCATGAGTTTTGTAATTGCTTTGTGCCAATGAGGCACCTTCTCTCTATTCCATGTGACTGTAATATGAGCATTTTTCTTTTGCGCTTCCCTGTGATTTTCAAAGTGGGATATGTCAGCTAAATCACATGGGGACAGGACATGAAAAACAGTCTTGTGTCGAGATCAGAATCGTGTTGATTTATTTGTGTAACGCTTTTAGAACAAAATCATATGAAGCTGCTTTAACAGAAACAGTGACGGCACACAACCAAGGAAAATTTGTACGTGGGGAAAAAATGGAAACCCTGAGAAATTATTTTAAAAGGCAGCTTTGGTTGTGTGATCAAAAAATTAAGTAATGCCATTTGAAATGCTACAGTAATGCAAATCCATTTAGCAAAACTGTATTCAGTCAGCACTGAATTCAAGCTGTGCATTCAAGCTGACAATACAACCCTAAAGACTCATTCAAATTAGAATGTTTAAAATGTCTTCCTAGCATTTTACTGTATTTAAATTTCAGTCTTGATCTTTTTCTGAGTGTAAACATCTTCATGAAAAATCTCTGGCAGACAAAGAGGTTGTGGATTAACAGTAGAAGAAGTTCTGGTCTAATAACCTGCTCCAGTAACCTTACATTCCCCTGATTTCTTCCACCAGGACTAAAGTCTTCTGACCTTTCCTCTGTTACGCATTTTCAGCCCTTGTGATTTGAGAAGGTGAAGGGTTAAGACTGGGATCTTTTGTGGGAGGATCCCAAAGGTTCTCCTTTGGTGTGGGTCTAACATGAGGAAAAAAAATCTAAGAAGAGGTCAGCACCAAGCAGCAACCTTAGGGGCTGAAAGTGAAGCCAGTGCTAAAATGCCAGTAACTGCAATTCCCAGTCATCAGAGGAATTGTATTAAAACTTACATAAATGCATACTTAAAGGTGTAGCCACTCAGAGTGAACTGTTTTACTATAAAGGGCAGTTCAGTGGTTCATTTCTTTATTCAGCAGTTCTTTATTTCTTTAAAACAAAAAGTCACATTTTTACCATGAAAGGTAACAGTGTAACAGTTTCAGCACAATACCATGATTTATACCCTTTTCTACTAATAACCTTTTTTGAGAGTTTCTCTACATGCAATCATCACCTCTTCTTTTGATATAGTGGTGTAAAATGCAGAACATCTTTGTGTCCAATCAGTACTGACTGTCCACTTGCAAACTGCACCTTAAAACTCTGTGCCCACAATCATAGCAAAACACTGGTACATCACTGTAGGAATTGTGCACTGATTGTCCTATTGTTATGAAAAAAAGCAGATTCAATTACAGATAAACAAACTTAAACATGGTGGATGGCAACAAGAAGCCTTGAAGATGGACAACATTAGGTGGAAACCACCTGAACTGTGCTGCATACCACTGTCACTGTGTGGGCACACAGATACCGGGAAGTGATCAAAACGGGTGGTAGAATGGTGGAAAATATAAAGCAAAAAGCACTGCAGTTTTGCCTTTTGCAACATGGTTTATGTTTTTAACTGACAACTGATAACAGCTGACTACTTAGACCTCAGAGAGATGAAAAAGCAGGAGTCTGTACCAAGACCTTTTTCACTTTCAACCTGTCCTGCTCTCCTGATTGGATGCCCTATGATTTCATCATATCTCCAAGAAATTAAATTCAACCAGAAAGGTCACACAGTGAGAGAGATCCAGACAGCATTGCGATGCAAGTGATGGACTTTCAGGAATGACCTAAATATAGCAGCTCTGTATAAAGAGCTTTAAAGGTTCATAAGAACATGCCCATGTATGAGAAACTTAATAATACATAGCTTTATTTTATTTATATTTTACCCATTTTCTTTTGATCACAGTGTGTGATCAAAACCATTTGTTACATCATCTCACATGTTGCTTTGACTTACAGTTCAACATTTAGTCCTCTTCATAGAAAATAGAAAGAAATATGTTGTATATTACGGTGGCCCCTAGAGACAAAGCACGTACAAACTCCAAAACACTTGCAAACTCCAAAACACATGCAAACTCCAAAACACTTGCAAACTAAAAAACAAATGCAAACTCCAAAACACTTGCAAAATCCAAAACACTTGCAAACTAAAAAGCACATGCAAAGTCCAAAACACGTGCAAACTCCAAAACACGTGCAAACTCCAAAACACGTGCAAACTCCAAAACACGTGCAAACTCCAAAACACGTACAAACTCAAAAACACATGCAAATTCCAAAACATAACGGAAGTGCTCCAGGACGCTAGGGGCAGTGTTGAGCTCGATTTGCAAAATAAACGGCAAGTTTGTCTGTATGGGACGGTCTAGTCTCCGTCGCGCTTCCCAGGTTGCCTAGCAACCATGATACTAATCGCTGGAAACGTGTCATACAACTTGGTTTGACAGAAATGAGGGAGAACATATTTTGTTCATTTGTTTGTTTGTTTCTACAAGAGCTTTGTGTGATTTGATAAGTATCTGAGGCTGAGACCACGGGACAGTGATTTTTGGGCTTCATTTCTGTACTGAACAGTTATTTCAAGATTAATTAGTAAATAAGAATTAGCTGATGTTGTTCATGAGACTAAAGTCATATCACTTTGGTAATGTAAATATAATATGGCCAATATTATAGTTATTATATTAATCATTATTAGCTATTACAGCAGTGAACATGAACTCTGTGTCAAATACTGAGCTTCAGTACAGATTCAAGTTGCAGTTATTTATATGTCTTATGACCTTAAATCTTCACTCAAAGACAAGTATCTTTGACAGTGCATATACAGGTGTATCATATATATGAGACAAATATTGTTCCTTCAGTATGTTGGCATTACTAAATTTGGCTCATTGCTTACATATATTTATAAAAAGAAAATGTACAAGCTGTGATAACTGTTTCTGATAAAATGAAGAGTAGACTGATATATGAAATATTCCTTTATTGGGTGAGAAAATCAGACCATGTCATAACTGCTTTAAGTCATACAGAATAGATATCAGAGCCTTAAACAGGCTGGCTTCTGCTAAATGGGTCAAACTGGGCACAAAGTATACAAACACATACAGTAACATCCTTATAGAATATGATGTAACACTATAGATTACCTCAGAATATATAAAGCATATAAACAATTACAGCAATATGATGCAACAAACACAGCAGTGCTACTGATCCAAAATACTCAAAGCTTCATAGAACTGGAACAAACATTTATTTTTAGGTCCATTCTGCTGCTGATACATACTTTAGGTTTCTGAATATTACACTTGTTGCTGCCTTTCATAGTGTGTAACTTGAAGGCCCTTGAGTACTTTCTCCCACACTGAAAACACTGGAATGATAAAATGATTTGAACATTACCTAATAAGACTGATTCAGGACAGACAATTAGTTATTTTAAACTTTTCTAGCAGTCCTTCACAAACAGGGAACAGTCTGTCTATTCTCTCCATCTGTCAGCTGCTGCTGGCTCTTCCTCCTCCTCTTCCTCACACACTGTTGAGTTTGTCCTGGTGGATCATCAGGGGTGCAAAGCCTCACAGATGATGTGCAGCAGTGTGTCCCTCAGTCTGTCCTCACTCTGGACACTTGCAGTTGTCACACATGGAAATCAAATGTGTGATAAGCTGCAGGATTCAAACACAAGTGTGACTTATAAACACATGTTCATACTTTTATTACACAATCAGAGAGAAAGAAACAGAGAGCGAGTGCAGGACAGACAGACAGGTGAAAGTCTCAGGTGTATACACTGCTACAAAACAGCACAAAAGAAGGAGGATTTAGTGTTTGTGTTATTATGAAACAAGAGGAGTTCCCAGATGGTACAGTGAACACCTGTGTGACTCCTGCGATTAAAGCATCTTTCTTTCAGCTTAACGAGTGAACCGTCAGCTCGTTCAAACACACGTTAAAGTCCGTTTGGCTCAACACCACCGAACAGAGGCAGCAATATAGCAGAGCTAACATTAACAGTGCAGTGGATCCTGCTTGTGCCGTGATATTCAGGACTGCAAACCGAGCAGCATCACTGACTTTCAGCTTGTTGTGTTTGTGGATATATGACTGACTTTAATTATCCACAAAATCATCACAATCTCTGTAAGATTAAGGTCGACTATATATATATTTTTTAAAGTAAAGGCTTTAAAACCAAGTTAATTCTGAAAGTACAGACATCGCTAATGTCACATAACTTTCCCGACATGTGGCCAACAATAATGGTTTAATGTTCTTCATTAAAAAAATATTTGCGCATAAATAAGTGACATAATATTCAGTACTTACTTCTGAAAGTTTACTCTTCCTCCGCTCCGCTTCCACCGTTTTTTTTCGGCAAAATTATCCACACCACCACCGCACTATGAAGTCTGGGATATGTTGGGCCATGAAGGCTACACCGACCCATCCTTAAAATTCAGGGAAATTAAGGACGCATTTGAGGGCCGCATGTAGAGCAGCCTTCTCTTGTCGCTGTGACGTAATCGGCCTTAAAATGCAGCCTTTAAGGCTGCAAACCCCAAATCCGGTCATTGGTACTTCCTGGCTTGTGTAGTTACTAGGTAACAAAAGCTCAACACTGCCCCTAGCGTCCTGGAGCACTTCCATTGTGTTTTGGAGTTTGCAAGTGTTTTGGATTTTGCAAGTGTTTTGGAGTTTGTACGTGTTTTGGAGTTTGCATGTGTTTTTTTAGTTTGCAAGTGTTTTGGATTTTGCAAGTGTTTTGTAGTTTGTACGTGTTTTGGAGTTTGCAAGTGTTTTGGAGTTTGCATGTGTTTTGGAGTTTGCATGTGTTTTGGAGTTTGCATGTGTTTTGGAGTTTGCAAGTGTTTTGGAGTTTGCAAGTGTTTTGGAGTTTGCAAGTGTTTTGGAGTTTGTACGTGCTTTGTCTCTAGGGGCCACCGTAGTATATGGCCATTTAAACTAAAATAATGAGATATTCTACGAAATTGAATATAATAAGAAAAAATACACACAGGCACACAAATTCCCACAATTGGACAGTCACCATTTGTTTCTCTCAGCCGTAGAGGTCTATAAGCTCTTTTTAGTCTCTCACACTAAGTGCACAGAGGATAGGAAAAAAAACCCACTCCACATAGTAGAGATCTTCACCAAGGCCAAATAAACTGCTACATTCACAGTGAGCATTTTGCCATGTGGATAAGCCAAAGTTTACAGTCTAATAGTATTGCTGAGAGAACAGTCTCCAAAATCAATAATGCTCTCCATGGTGTAGGCATTAATGTGAACAAAAAGCTGTGATCAGGATATGCTCATTGACAAAAAAAAAAAAAAAAAGAAGCTATACAGGGTGGGCCATTTATATGGATACACCGTAATAAAATGGGAATGGTTGGTGATATTAAAGTCTTGTTTGTGGCAATTTGTATATGTGACGGGGTAAACTCCTCAAGATGGGTGGTGACCATGGAGGCCATTTAGAAGTCGGCCATCTTGGATACAACTTTTGTTTTTTCAATAGGAAGAGGGCCATGTGACACATCAAACTTATTGGTAATGTCACAAGAAAAACAATGGTGTGCTTGGTTTCAACGTAACTTTATTCTTCATGAGTTATTTAGTTATTTAAGTTTCTCTTTGTTCACAGCCATTGACATGTTGAAGAGGTTAACACGTGAGGAGCGGATCGAAATTGTGTTGATATCTGGTGAACGCAGTAACCGGGTCATTGCAGCAGATTTCAATGCAAGACACCCTACGAGACCACCCATCTCCCATGCTACAGTTAGCAAACTGCTTGCTAAGTTTCGTGAAACTGGTTCAGTGTTGGATTTGCCAAAATGTGGACGCAAGAAAACTGTCACTAATGAAGAAACATCAGTAGCTGTCCTAGCTTCATTCAGCAAGAACCCGCAGCGTAGCACTCGCCGCATGTCACTGGAGAGTAGTCAAACATCCCTTCGGCGGATATTAGCTACTCACAAATGGCACCCTTACAAACTCCAGCTACTGCAGCATCTCAACAAGGATGACCCAGATCGACGCACAGAATTTGCAGAATGGGCAAAACAAAAATTGGAACAGGACCCTCAGTTCACGCAGAAGATTTTGTTCAGTGATGAGGCAAACTTTTATGTGAATGGTGAAGTTAACAAACAAAACCACCGCTATTGGTCTGACACTAACCCACATTGGATGGATCTCTCCAAGACTGTTGGAACAACAAAAGTGATGGTTTGGTGTGGTATATGGGGTACAACGATAGTGGGTCCATTCTATATCAATGGAAACCTCAAGGCCACTGGATATTTGAAATTGCTACATGATGATGTGTTTCCCTCTTTATGCACTGAAGCTGGCACGTTCCCTGAGTTTTTCCAGCAAGATGGTGCACCACCACATTATTGGTGGCAGGTCCGAGCATTCCTAGATGAACAGTTTCCTAGAAAGTGGATTGGTCGTCGTGGGCCAATTGAATGGCCCCCAAGGTCTCCCGATCTGACCCCCTTAGACTTTTATCTTTGGGGTCATCTGAAGTCAATTGTCTATGGTGTGAAGATACAAGATGTGCAGCACCTGAAACTATGGATACTGGATGCCTGTGCTGGCATTTCTCCTGCGGTGTTGCTATCAGTGTGTGAAGAGTGGGAGAAGAGGGTTGCATTGACAATCCAACACAATGGGCAGCACATTGAACACATTTTATAAGTGGTCAGAAACTTGTAAATAACTCATGAAAGAATAAAGTTATGTTGAAACCAAGCACACCGTTGTCTGTGAAGGTTCTCAGTCATCCAGGTCATCGTCGTCAAATGAGCTTGCAAAGAAAAGCATCTGGACTTCTTTAAGTTACTTGAAGACGTTTCACCTCTCATCCGAGAAGCTTCTTCAGTTCTAAGGTCAAATGGTGGAGAGTCCCAGATATAAACCTAGTGGGAGTATACCCCCACAGAGGGTCCCCTGATGATCCTCTAATTGCCTGAGCCAAGGTGTGAAACTGGGTGTGGGTCCCAATCAGCCAGAGTTTCGGGTGAGTTCATTGTGAAACCTGGCCCCACCTTATCATGCGAATTCCTGAGATCAGATGGCCCAGGATGTGAGTGGGCGTTAAGGGGTCTGGGAAGGGATCTCAAAACTGGATTATAGATGGCAGAGAGTTGGTGTCGTAAACCACCGCCTCTGTTCAAAGATGGTTGCTCACAGTGGAGATAGATGGCTTCTTTCACTCCTCTTTCAAACCATCTGTCCTCTCTGTCCAAAATGTGAACATTGGCATCCTCGAAAGAGTGTCCTTTATCCTTAAGATGCAGATGGACTGCTGAGTCTTGTCCTGTGGAGGTGGCTCTTCTATGTTGTGCCATGCGATTGTGAAGTGGCTGTTTGGTCTCTCCAATGTAGAGGTCTGGGCATTCCTCGCTGCACTGTACAGCATACACCACATTGTTAAGTTTGTGTTTTGGCGTTTTGTCTTTCGGGTGAACCAGTTTTTGTCTGAGCGTGTTGCTGGGTCTGAAATACACTGGGATGTCGTGCTTGGAGAAAACTCTCCTGAGTTTTTCTGATACACCGGCAACATAGGGGATGAAGTCCAGATGCTTTTCTTTGCAAGCTCCTTTGACCAAGCACACCATTGTTTTTCTTGTGACATTACCAATAGGTTTGATGTGTCACATGGCCCTCTTCCTATTGAAAAAACAAAAGTTGTATCCAAGATGGCCGACTTCTAAATGGCCACCATGGTCACCACCCATCTTGAGGAGTTTCCCCCCTCACATATACTAATGTGCCACAAACAGGACTTTAATATCACCAACCATTCCCATTTTATTACGGTGTATCCATATAAATGGCCCACCCTGTACTTTGTGCTAATCGCCACATACTAGTGTACTAACACTATTTAAGGCATAGAATATAGCCACTGTGATGCCATTCATTGGTTTTGGACTACCTGTTTTAAAACTAAACAATATTAAAGCAACATTAGGTGTAATTATGTGGACCACTGCATTACCCAATCAGGAGCAAAAAGGTTCTAGACCACGGGTAGACCACGCCAGGTCTCGAGTGTCCTGCAGGTTTTAGATGTGTCCTTGATCCAACACAGCTGATTCAAATTACTAAATTACCTAGCCAACATGTCTTGAAGTTCTCCAGAGGCCTGGGAATGAACTAATCCTTTGATTCAAGTGTGTTGACAGAGGGTGATACCTAAAAACCTGCAGGACATTGGCACCCGAGGCCTGGAGTTGGAGTAAATGTGTTAAAATCATTGAAGTAGCGACAAATTATTCATAACCGTTATTAAAGATGCATGTGTAAATATCCAAACATGTAAATACTAAATATAAACACAAATATGACCATGGTTAGCTCTGCAAATAATGTAAGAAAATTTAACTAAAGTATAAATTCACTGCCACACCTGAAATTAGTGTTTAATGTATTTTAGAACGAGAAATGACCATATTTGGATCACACTGTGCACACTACGTTATCAGCCAATGCTTAGGCTTAGTGAGCCATTTTTGTTCATACTCAGGGGCAGTAAGCAATTAATTAGAGCTTTGAAAAAGATCAATTAAATTCTAGAATTTCTCTCAACAAAACTGAAGTAAAAATATGTGGGATGATCTGACACTCACAGAATTTATATTATTCAGATAATTCAGTTAAAAAGCTACAAAAAGAAGGCATCAACAGTACAAACACAGTAAAAAATGAGGTCTAGCAAACAGTGACTGACTCCAGCTGCCTGTGTTGTGACTCCAGTATGGATAAAATATTTTAAAAATCGACTTGCTATCAAAAGGACTGTGATCATATTAGATAGTTCTCACAGTTTTAACCTGTAGTCTTACTGTTTATTATACATTGATATACAAACTCTTGGCAGCACAAATATAACCAGTGTTTCAATCACTACTCCAACAAATAAAGTATCACACATTACACTTTACTTTTAAAAAGTTTATTTAATTATCCCTAACATGCTCTGAGAAAACAAGCACATAATTACCAACAATATGAAAATTAGCCTAAGCATTTTGCAATTTTGCATAATTTTAAAAAGTTTAAATTTGTTCAGTATTGAACAGCAGAAATGAGGCTTTCTTGTCGGAAATAAGTAAAAAAAACCAAACAAACAACAAAAACAAAAAAACCCAGCGGCCGACACCTTAGACTGGTTGGTAATAAGTAGGGGTGGGTTTTGATTAGAGATTGAGAGAGAGAGAGAGAGAGAGAGAGAGCTCTACATGAAGTGTGATATATATATATATATTTTTTTTTTGGTGGTGGAAGCAAAACCGCAAATGTACGAGGAAATTCGTGACAATGTTTATGTGAAGCGAAATATGAAGCGAAATGTGAAGCGTAGTTTGGATAGTCTTTGTGGCTGCTGGTTCAGTCAATATTGTTTGGAGAGAGATAAAACCTGCAGCTTCAGAATCGAGCGCTGTCGGCTTTCAGCCCCGAAGGCGTGTCCGCGTCCTCGTACGTGCTGTCGGGTGAGAAAGGCGACATCTCACTGATTCGGATGCGTTGGGTCCACGTTTTGTGTTTACGTCTTTGTGCAGAATCCGTGTACCTGCTCTCATTTACTGTTTTAGCTGTTTGGTGGTTGTAGAAAATTTGTGAGGTTTAACCTGAGATTCTGGCGCTTCGGGCAAAATAAATTTATATTTAAAAATCAATTCAGGATTTTAATGAATCAATATCATGTTGTCCAAGCCAGAATCGATTTTAATTGATATATCGATAATCAAAACCCACCCCTACTTACAACTCCTTCAGTTACATGCTAGACATAAGCCTAGTATGTAAGCCTCTCAGCAAAACAAATAGATAAAGTAGTGTTTATATCTCCTCTTCTCAAAAGTTGTAGATCCCTCTAGCATTTTCCTCACTCATGTACTAAGCTCAAATCACCTGAAAAAAAGGGAAACTTGTCGGAGTGGCCCCTGCCAGCAGTGGAGAGCAAGCCACGCAAAAGCTGAGGCAGGAGTGCTGGAGGTTCGGACGGCTGGGACACCTGCGTCTGGGACATTGGCATGGTCCCAATCGGGTTATTTTACTGCAGTGCACCGGTGATATCAGTTTGTATTGGTGGATTATGCAACATGACGTCCTGAAGCAGCGCTACTGTGCACCATTTCCGCAAAGACTTTGGCACATGTGCTGTTTCAGGTCTGCATCCGGAAAGAAATATGATTAGAAAGAAAGAAAGTGTACTTCATTAATGGGGAAATTCTTCTCTGCATTTAACCCATTCACTCAGTGAAGCAGTGGGCAGCCATTGGGCGCCCGGGGAGCAGTGTGTAGGGACGGTACCTTGCTCAGGGGTACCTCAGGGTAGCTGTTCAGGGGAATCGAACCCCCGACCTTCCGATCATGGGGCTACCACTCTACCTACTGAGCTATTCCTGCCCCAGGGACAGCTGGGGCAGGGATAGCTGGGGCATTAACCAGGACACATTGTTCATGTCATGCGTTCAGGGCTTTACAGGTTACATAAATATAAAATACAAATTGTTCAGAAGGAATTGGTTTAGATGTCAAAAATGCAAGTAATACAAGACTCACATGTGCTTGGTATAACCTGTTAGTTTTTGTGGTGAAAACAGATGGGCCTATATGGTTCTACCAACTATCACAAGGTGAATGAGGTCTTGCACTTTGATGCATATCTTGTCCCAGATCCACGTGTCCTGGACTGGTTAGGCACTGCTCGTTTTTTTTTCACAACACTGGATTCGAGGGTTACTGGCAGATTCTGTTGTCTGTTGTTTCCAAAAAGGAAAAAAAAAATGACCGTCTCTACTCTGTAAGGTTTTTACCAATTTGTCAGACTTTCATTTGGCTCTTTTGGGGCCCCAGCCACCTTCCACCTCTTCATGGACTGACTGCTATGTCTGTAGGCAGCTTACTTGAATGATGTTGTCATCCATAGCGACACCTGGGTGGCATGTGCAGTAGGTGGCCATGGTCCTGGAATTCCTGAGGCAGGTTGGGGTCACGTCGAACCTGAAGAGGTGTGCGGTTGGATGGAGGGAGAATATGTATTTGGAGTACCACTTAAAGGCAGGTAGCTGCACCCACAGTTGGAGAAAAGAGCAGCCATTGCAGCCTGCCCGTGTCTTGGGAACAAACAAGAGGTGAGGTGGATTATGAGGCTGGCTGGCTGGCTACTACCACTGGTTTGTGTCCGGCTTCATGAAGCTGGACAGGGTGCTCCAGATCTGTTCCATTTAATGGTTTAACCGGACTTAAAAGGCTCTCTGTGGGGAACCCCTGGTCCATACCCTTAACTTTTCCCTCCTTGTCATTCTGCAGATGAATGCTCGGGGCTGTTTTGGCCCAGCAGGTATGGGAGGGTCAACCGCCCTGTTGTGTTTATTGGCCAGAAACTGAGAGGGAGGTATGTGGCGGGGTGTGGTCTGCGGCTCTGCTGCAGGGGAGGGGTGGTGCAGTGGATTTAGTGGGCAGTGCCAGATAGGCAGGCAGGACAGCTGAGACTAATCAGAGAAAGAGAGAACAGTGCCAGGAACAAGGCAACTGAAAAGCTGTACAAGCAGCCTCGAGAGAGAAAAACATTGTAAATAAATCAACACTATTCCTGCAGCATCATATAAGCCCCTTTTCCATTAGTACCTACTCAGATTGACTTGACTTGAAACGACTGGTTTTCCATTGCAATTTAGTACCTCCTAATGTGTGTGGTCATTGTCATTACAACGTTTCAGAGTGTCCTGCGACACAATTAATGCGAGATGATTGCTACAAAAAAGGTGGACGGGGAGGCAAGAATATACCTGCTGCTCAGTCTCTGCCTTTTTGTCAGACTCTGGGACAACAGCATTGTGGGGGTTTTTAGTAGCAATTTCCTTCATTGCTGGGTTCAAAAATGGTGGTTTTGATTTTCGTGAATGAGACTCTTTCATGACTCATCGATTAAAGCTACTCGCCAGCCAATTGGTGGCATGCAGTCTGATGATTAGTACCTGGTTCTAGATGTTTCATTTTTTTTATCCAAGGGTCTGCTTCTTCTGTTGTAAAATATGTTGTAGAGTCCAAGATATTTAACCCCTAGTGGGGGTTATTTTTTGGAAGTAGTCCTAAGGGTCAGTGATTCACTATTGACCATATGGGTCATCACATGACCAGTGTTGGGTAAGTTACTTTAAATTAGTAACTTAGTTACATTACTAGTTACTTCTATCAAAAGTAACTCAGTTACTTCAAGTTACTTGTTACTTTCAGAGTAACTAGTTACTGGGGAAAGTAACTTTGGTTTGTCTCAGAATTCTCTTGTTAATGTGTTGCTTCCGTAACTGGATACCCAGCAAGATTGCCAGTCTTCTAGCTTGCTTACTTGCCACAAGTGCAGTGTGCCACCTACCAATAGAAAGGAAAAAATAATGTGCACATTTCCACGAGAGAAATCCCACGCCTGATTCTATCCTAGCCTGCTTTTTACATCCAACACAAAAACTGCAGTCGTGGTGCTTTCGATTGTACTGAGATCTCGGAAATTCTGCCTTCTGAATAGGAAGATGTAGGTAACACCAGACTGCAGATGAGCTGCATACAGAGCTGGACTGGGACAAAAAAAATCGTCCCGGGCATTTTGACTAGAGACCTGCCCACCATTATAGGAAAAATCATAAAGCCTTTGAATGAAAATAAACACTGTTGTGACTGTGATGTACACTGTTCTGATGGTATATATGCATCAATCTATCAATCGTTTGTTGTAAGACTCAGATAATTATTTTTTTAAAAGTGAGACATTTTAAATGAGAATAAGAAAGTATTTCCTTGTGCCCCCCTCTCCCTGTTAATACCCTACATGGACCCCTGGCAACACTTTGCTAGACCCGCCCCTGCACAGTTACCAGCTGTCAGCTGCTTAGAAAAGGATCCTGGTGTTATTTGTCTCTCAGAAACAGTTCATAACTTCCCTTCAACTCATTCGTGTTAACTAAAAGGTAAACCTGTTTCTCTATCCCCTGTTCAGCTCTGATGATTCAGTAAGGACATCTCCTGGTTTCATCTTCATGTTTCCCTCTCACCACATATCCAAACCAATATCATGACCAGCAGGTTTACAGCTGTGGCTCCAGCCAACATCAGCTGATACTAGAAATTAATATTAAATAAATTCTAACAACAGCTGATCAAGCTTAAAAGTGCTGCTGTTGTTTACCGCGACATCCGCTGGTTCCCTCTTTCTGGCGCAAAGTGGGCGATAAATAAACAAGAGAGAAAAGCCGATCAGCTGATCATTGATCAGTTTCATGATTGAAGTAGAAACAGGAGAGGGAGGGTGAGAGGATGAGAGAAGAAGAGGCAGCTGTGCAGCAAAGACACAGAATAACTCCAGCTTTGTGTCTTTTTCAGCTGAAGTCCGGGACAAACTGTTCCTTTTCACCTCAATACGAAATGCGTAATATTTTCTCTGAATACGAGACGATTCCGTTTTTTACTGGACGGTTGGCAACTCTAATAATTAACCTTATGAACAAAATAAAGTTCAACATCAGTAACATAGCACCACCCAGCTGTATAGAAACTCCGTCATGCTAGCTAGCACGCAGTACGAAAAAGTCAGAATAACGAAAATAAACTCCACCTAAACTTGGTTCATATCTGACCCAGATGGACTGCAGGTTATAACTTCTTACCTGAAGTTCAGTTCACCTGACGCTCTCGGACCAGTGGCCGCTTCGGGTCTCTCCTCTTGCCTCCGTTTTCCTTCATCCACCTGTGGGCCTCCACCACTTGCTAATGTTATTGAATCTGTGGAAGCTCCGCGACAGCCACCACACGAAGTAACGAATAACGAGCCTATCTAAAATCCCAGTAACGAGTAACGCGTTCCCGGTTTTGGCATAATAACTAGTTACCGTGCTCGTTACCACAATAATAACGTAGTTACTGTAACGCGTTACTTAATAACGCGTTAGTCCCAACACTGCACATGACCCAAGGTGTGGAAAAATAGCACAAGTCATTGTCATTATCATAATCTGGGATTAAGAATGAAACCACTGAGATCTTGACCGAACCCATCATATGAATTTGAAGTCACCTGATGCAAGGTGTGAATGGAGCTTGATGCGCCTAAGAAGGAATGTTAACCCCTACATTGTAGTTGGCTGTTCAAGATGGTTGTTCAGAGTGGACATAGTTGGCCTATAACACAATTTACATCATTAAGGGATTTATAAATATTCTAAAAAGAATGTTTTTTCCCTTTAGTTTTGAGTCTAGTTATCCAGAAAACTCACAAAAAACTCGATTGTTGATAACAAGTCTTAACATACCAACTAGTTACGATTGCTGACACAAGAGTCTAATAAACTGATGGAATTTGTAGTAATGAAATAAAAGATGAGACACGTTATTTTAATACGGAATGGATGCTACTTAAATCAAAATATAGTGTTGAGATGTGCGAGCTTGATGTGTGAAAGGACACAATTACTCTACTGGAAGCCAACAAAGAACTGTCAGCAAGCCATTATGTTACACATGAATAGAGCAACATAATTGCAATGGAGTTGACGTTAACAATGACGCCTCCTCACTTAAGATCGCAGCTTAATTAAAATGCAGCTTTGCCACAACTGGTCTCATTTATCACTCTGCTCACATGTTATTAGTATATTCTATGAGTCAAAGTAATTTTAAAATCTTACTTCATTGCAATTTAGTCTGCAGACATGCTAGTTTGGCTGCTGTGTCCTTGATTAATCTTTAATGTGACTAAGAGGATGCGCTTACACACAACTTAATTAGTAAGAACTGGTATCATGATATAGTCATTTTTCTCTATTTTTGAAAAGACTTTATGCTTGACTGTGTTTTTGACAAAAATGTAATAGCTCTAAATACAAGGCTTTAAAACTAGCAAAGCCTACCCATACAAACAAAGATGACCAGGTCATGCATACAGAAATGGATTTTAATTTTAGTCTCCACTGTCTCTGTAAAAATAAAGCAAATAGTCCCAGAGTTGCAAGGCATATAAGTTGCAATATTTATACAGCTATAATTACACACCTGAATATGGGACAAATGTGGTATAAGCTTGTTGAAACTTCTTTTCATGGCTATAGTGAAGGTATATGCTGAACTTCACGGCACTACAAAAATCAGAAGCAAAGAGTGACTCTTTTTTTCATTGCCATCATTTCTGCTGGTCATATCAGGAAAAATGCTGTTGTATGAACATTAAAATACCGGAATTTCATCCACCTGAGCACCTTTTTCCTCCACATTGAACCTTTGTTTATTTATATACTATGAATGATATATTAAATATTTTTTTCCACTATGTTAAATGTCAGGACTTATGGTTCCAAATCGATGGTCTTCTGTGGTGAGTTTGTTCATAATTCGAACCTCAAGAATTTATAGCAACATAGTAACAGCACTGAACAGACAAAACGTATCCATCTGCAGGGAATTGATCAAATATGTGCCAAATAGATAAGACGGCCGCTGAGGAAGATGTCTGGATGACATATTTGTCTCTTTCGCACATGACACACTGTTCTAATTAAATGTGTTACTGCATGTAAATGCCCAACTGATTTAGAGTTTTACTTAATTGCTTTGGCACATTTCACGAGGCACATCTGAACTTGTCAGCACTAAGGATATACTTCCCAAAACAAAATAAACATGCAGTAAAACACTGTAAATACCCTGCAAAAGGCTTCAAATTGTTCATCACAATTGCTTAAATTGTGTGTCAAACAATGTTTTTATGTAAAAAAATTGTCATTTTTTACCGAAATAATACAATTTCATTTTGTAAACCCAGATTGCCAGATTAGAAGTATCAGACTATAATTTTAGTTATATCTATCGGTGAAAACACTTAAGATGCTGTTTTCAGGAGAAGGTTATACATTTAAAACTGAATGTATTGTGTTCTTGTATGAACCCAGGTAGTGAATATGTTTAGACATTTTGTCAGAATGACAATGAATTCACACAACATAGTTCAACAAATTGAATAAAATCTGAAAAAAGACACTGATTATGACATGATTGCATTATAGTTTGCAGAATAAAAACTTTCATCTGATAGAAATCTTATTAATTTTGTCATATGAGATGAGCCAAGGCATTTGCAAAATGCCAGCAAATAATACAGAATGTTCTTCCTTTTGTGCACAAATACTATAATACAGGATTTCACAAACTGTTTTAAAAACTTTAACAAAAATGAGACAAAGCAACTGATCAAACTTGTAGAATTGGATCTCATGGAAGTAGTGTCCTCCAAGTCTTTTGCATGTAACCAGAGCACATTCATCGATTGTCACCAGGACCTCTGAATCAACTGAGCCAGTGTTAGCTAGAGTTCACAGAATGTCAATGAATTTAGTGACCTGTAGTAATTAGCAATGACAGGTGATGTAATGTGCTGGAGACCTGAGTTCAACTGATCTAAACTTTGACATGACACCTGAAGCAACTATCAGTGGGAGAGATGGATACTGTTGAGTGACATATGAGTGGGAAAGGCAGGTATAGCTGTTGGCCCCAGTACATCTACTAAACCTCTTTAGCAAAGACAAGAAGAAACATATGAAAGCAACACCAGGAAGGCGTTTCAGCAACTAACATTTAAGTTCTAAATATATGTTATTTCTAAAACAGTGACATGAAGGTAGCCTTTGAATTGCCCTGGATATAAGTCAAAAACTGGCAATGCCACCCTACACAGATGCACACCCTTTCCTCCAAAGATGTATTCAGTTCTCACAATGTATCTGCCATTATTGGAAGTGACAGAGAAAATAAATGAGCTGTAATGACCACTTTCTCATTTAAAGTGCCAATGCAGTTTCAACGGGAACCTCTTTGAGCGAATATTGCTTTGTCTAACAAAGCAAGTGATAAACACTAAATGCTGAGCAGCTAATATACAACACTAATCAGATGAGCTGTATTTCACAAGCAGTATGCAAATGACCAGAGAGATTGCCTTATTAATCTTAATGTTTTCATTTTCTAACCACTACTTGCTGAACTGTTGCGCTGTTTTAGGTTCTCCCAAGCTTGAAGTGGCATTATTTGAATGGAACAAAAAGGGAGTGCAAACCTTGCATATCTACTGGTCAAATTTAATATTGTCAATAAGTCATTAAAATGATTTTGGGTGCTCAGAGTTATGAAACTATTTAACCACTCATTGTCCTGACATAATGCAACAATTTGCAAGTTGTATATTTTTGCCACTTTATGTAGCACTGCTGTTGCCATTTCATTGGGGACATATTTCAAGAAACAAGTCCAATTAGAACTCATGATGTTCATTCAAAATTTGTTCAAATTCTTAGGGAGTCATGGAAAACAAATCCAATGTAATAACTATTCGCTGGTGTTTTACCTGTATTCACTAATTGAAAATATAAAATGTTCTAATGCAAAAACAGTGGCTAGGAGATAAACAGTGGGCTCTATTAAAATTTGTCAGCTGTCTTTCTCCAAAGTGTGACAGCACAATAGTTTTATACCCTTTATCAATGTTATGGTAATATAACCTTTGCAGTTTTTAAAAATACAGAAAGTATTACAGTTCTGCTATTGTAGAAATTCATAAAATTTCAAAAGTAGTTGCAGGCCACCCATGTAGCTAAAAATCATGTTTTCTGAGGTGAGGTACAGATGTGATATGAATATGAACCCATGTTTCTTGTCTGGTCTGTGGGCGTACTAGTTACTTTAGAGGTCATGTGAAGTGTTTAATACCTGATTCAATAAGATTTCTTAGAATTTACTACTGGGTGGTCCTACATGCTGCCTTTTTAAAAAGATATTTGTGTGTGTGTGTGTGTGTGTGTGTGTGTTTGAGAGAATTCTTGGAGACACCAAAGCCTGCAGAGACAGACGCCCTGTGAAGAAAATCCAATATGCTGTTCCATAATGAAAAGGGGATCGCAACACTACTTAGTGGGCTTGATACAGTCCATTCAATCAGAGGCTGCCAACATGCTGGGATTTAGAGGCAGTAGCCCTCACCAGTGGCTCTCTGAGAAAAAGAGATAACAATGCCGAAACAGTGGAAACAACACAGAACAAGTTTTTGAGCTTTGCTGCTGTCATTCTAATATGAAAAATGATTGCACAGTTGCATTAGTTAAAATAAATAAATATATATCCAACAACAAAAATGATTATTTACTCCAGTGAAACATCTGTATGTTTCACCTGTGTTGAATTCTATTTAATGTGCTGTGACAACTGGTTCCTTCATAAAGCCAGCCAAAATGTTAGCAGTATAGACCTGTGTATGCGACACCCCGTGGCATGCTGTGGAAAACTGCAGCTGTGGTACACATGTCAAAGACAGCAGCACAAGCAATTAAAACAGCTTCACAAGCAAACGTGCAGACAATAAAACACGGTGGTAAAGAATGATGCATCATCAAATAGAGCCTTCACTTTTATTTGTTGAGAAGTGCCAGTCAATCGATTTACCTTAAGATCGTTTACATTCAGCTGTGCCGATCATCGCTCGCGTCACGTAAAAATCTATATAGTTTGTCAGGGCTGCTGGTGTGTGAGAGTGAGTGGATAGGCAGTGACAGATTGTTTCGATCACACTCTATTACCGTCTTAACGCAAGTGATTTGACTTTGCATGCGACAAGGGCTCTGAGATGCTGATCTTGTTATTGGATTTCCTATGATAATGTCATAAAATGTCATCAGCTGGGAAAGAGATGCATCTATCATGCATGAGCAAGTGTCAAAAGTAATAACACTTTACTATTGGTGCTCCTGTGTGATTTTTCTGGCAAGAGTACAAGTTTGTGTGTGTACGAGTGGCTTTTAATGTGAAAAAAACGTCTGAAAAATAGAGGTTGCGGTGATGGTAGCGGTGCTCTGTCTGGTCTTTCTAGCTTAAAGGCATAATATGCTGAATGGTGAGAGATGTCTGCAGCCTCATCTGGACAAAATGAAGATGTCGTGCTGTGTCTAGAGGCTACACAACACTCCCATGTGTCTGGCTGAACTACTTGAGAATGGTCTGACATTTGAAATAAGGACGTGCAAGGGCACTCAAAACTATTAGGGTTGAATTTGAAGAATCACTCAATCCCTGCTACAATGAGATAAAAATAGGTAACCACAGAAAACCAATAGAAACTCTGGATAATTAACACACTGAATTATTATTTTCTGCTAAAAAAAAACCCCAAAACATAATAACACTTAATAAGAGTGATCAGTGACATAAAGATCTCAAGTGAAAGGAAAACCACTGAATTTGAACCGATTTGGAGATGTCTTCGAAACATATTCAAACCACTTGGCTTATATTTAACAGTGTTTTGTTAAATATAAGCCAAAGATTTTGATGGATTTAATTTCCATTTAAGTTTTTCCAGTGTGTGCCAGCTGGGACTTTATGGAAAGCACTGTTAAAGTCTACAAAATGACCACAATTCATCTTTAAATATTGACTGATCTTTATTCATATTGAATTAAAAATATATTTTTGACAGATCCATGTAACAAAACAGAGGGAATATGTATTTAAATGTATTAGCTTGGGAAGGGTGTCAATTAACCAGTAAAAAGAAATATTTAAAACCGGTAAAATGTGACAAAGCAGGCCTATAAAACTAAGTTCTCAATCATTCTAGTGAATCGATACAAACAACTTATAATTTATGCTCATTTAATGATGGAACCTACTTTCTTCCTAACTTCAGTGTAATTTAATGAACAGATTCAAGGGCATTTGAGGAACTTTCCAAACTGACCACATTCCCAGATATACATGTAAGTGCTGAACGTTGCAAAATGGTAGGATTGCCACCAAAATCATCAAATGCAAATGCCAATATGCTATCTCAACATAAGTGTGTCATTGGCCCATATTTGTCTGTAAATGTAGTGTAAATATACAAAAACTATGACAAACATTTAAGTAATTTAGGAACAAGCTCTCAGTAGTTATCATTAGTAAACTATACAGTGTCATCAGAAAACAGCACAAAACAAAAAGAGCTGTCTGGTTCATTTCCTGCATAAATAATGCAAGTTGTGTTTTTTCAATAGGTAAAATAATGCAACAGGAAGTTATACACCTAATTTTAAAATTGTGCATCCATTCAGTTTCCATAGGTATCAAGATTTAGGATCAAGATTTAGATCCTAAGTTTAATGGACCATTGAGCTTCAGTTCATAAACATTATGTCAGAATGAACTGCACTGCTTGATTGCTACTGACACATTTGCTACAATGCCACAATGATGATTTTGGTGGCATTATTCACATTAGATATTAGGTGTCATGACCAATCCACCATGGTAAAAATAATACAAAAATACCTGTAGTAAATATTTATTTTTGATGTCTTGTAAGACGTTATTTGTAGGCAAACGTAATTGTGACAATTAAGTACACCCCACTGAATCTCAAATGCTGCTGCTTTGTCAGAAACCCCTGACATTACAGAAAAATGCACGACTTAATCTTTGGTATTAGTGCCTCAATGTACTGATCATGTCAATACTGGAAATGGAGTTAACAGTCCAGTTTGGGGGGAAAAAAAGCGGCAGGAAAGATGGTGATGCAGTGAATCTTTGGAAGCTTTGCCAGTTACGCTTCATACTCAACACTTTTTTTGTTTTTCTTTTACTGTTTGATTAGGTTTTAACACCAAAGCTACTTTGTTAAATTCACAAAATGTTCAGATTTTGACAAGCCCCTTTACAACACGAATCCTCAACCTTTCAAAATAATTCTTTAAAGTTACCTATGGAAAATTTAGAAGGAGCTTTCACATATGAGTTGGGAATGAGGCTTGTTTCAGTACTGTCATGGCCAGTGCATCAAGGCTCCAATGCCAATGGACACTTTGTGCACTATTCTGCAGTATTCTGTGTGCCTAACTTCACAAAAGTCCTTTAAAAATCCAGTGAATTGAAAATATTAGCTTCATTTAAAAACAGAAGGTACCTACTTAACCGGCACAAGCAGTGCAATGCCAGCATCTCAGCATCCAAACTGTGAGAACACTCTTGGGGGTACACATGATTTTGCTACACCATTCAACCACTATTTTCCCAAATAAATGGATGTAAAAGAATCACTGAACTTACTGCAAATGGAAATTAAAGTATTGTATAGGTTCTCAAAATTCCTAAAGAGACACTGGTGGATTAATAGCATTAGTTAAGAAAAGGTTGAAAAAGGGTGATGTGATACTGAATATTCATTAGTATTGCGACAGCATTTTAAAAGTGTACAAAAACTTGAAAAAAATAAGACTCAAGAGGTGAATAATACTGAGAGATGTGTGTAAATGTAGTGTTGGTAATAATACACCCATTATTTAAAAAAAGGAGAGAGAAAAAATCACTCCTACAAAGTGAGCAAGAGCCAAGGTTGAAACACAAAATCCACAAAAGTTGTGTGGAAAACACAGTCACACATTACAGGAGAATGATGGCTTGGGGGAGGGGGTGACAAGAAGACCCTGCAAGCGTTTTTTAAAGTCAGAGTTCACGCTCAAATTACATTTACAGAATATATATATATATATATGTACTGTATATATATGTATATACATACAGAAAAGATATTCCCCAAAGAAATGATAAAATACAGTAGATCACTACTAATGCAATGATGCAAGGAGAAATAAAAAAAACAAAAATCCTGATAAAGAAAGCATCATTGTTCTATTTACAGCTGCACCTGGCCACCCTATTCCTGCCTATAAAAATATTATAAATTTTTTTTATTACTTTTTCTCGTGGTAAAACTGTTTAGCAATCTAATCTCTGAATGTATTTTCAAAAGAAAATTATTAGTTCCCTTGTGCAGTTTTACCATCAGTTCAGTACATTGTAAACTGTGCTTACTTAACCCCCTACCCAAATTTGTCATGGCATTGTAGAATTTACAAATATGAATCAGTGTAAAATAGCAACATCTGTTATAATGATAGATTATGTTTGTCAGCTGCATTGTGTTTGCCTTAAAAAAAAGTATTTTTTTGTTATGTACTGAACAAAAACTGACATCTAAAATGTAATGCAACCACACCACTCAGACCATTGGTGTACTGAATTTCCTTATACTGTAAAAAATATTCTAATGATATGAAAAAGAAATAAAGCAAATACTAGAGATATGCTGTCCTTCCATAGTCCCCATTACTAGGCTTGATGGATCTTAATATAACTAGCTGGTCTATTATTTGGGGCCTTCAGTAACCCACTCTCAGTTACATGTGCACCACTCAGTTTCTAACGCATTATGTTTTGACATTAATTACATAATCTTACCCTAAATATTAACACCAGCAAAAAAACATAACGGTGTGTAAATAATCTAAGGTAGATGGTAAACTTTATCTTTTTTTCATATTGACAATACACACATTTTAATCACATGGGGTTAGTAGCAAAGCCTTTTTTGGATATACAGTGGGGCAAAAAAAGTATTTAGTCAGCCACCGATTGTGCAAGTTCCCCCACTTAAAATGATGACAGAGGTCAGTAATTTGCACCAGAGGTACACTTCAACTGTGAGAGACAGAATGTGAAAAAAAAAATCCATGAATCCACATGGTAGGATTTGTAAAGAATTTATTCGTAAATTAGGGTGGAAAATAAGTATTTGGTCACCTCAAACAAGGAAAATCTCTGGCTCTCACAGACCTGTAACATCTTCTGTAAGAAGCGTTTCTGTCCCCCACTCGTTACCTGTATGAATGGCACCTGTTTGAACTCATCATCTGTATAAAAGACACCTGTCCACAGCCTCAAACAGTCAGACTCCAAACTCCGCCATGGCCAAGACCAAAGAGCTTTCGAAGGACACCAGGAAAAGTATTGTAGACCTGCACCAGACTGGGAAGAGTGAATCTACAATAGGCAAGCAGCTTGGTGTGAAAAAATCAACTGTGGGAGCAATCATCAGAAAATGGAAGACATACAAGACCACTGATAATCTCCCACGATCTGGGGCTCCACGCAAGATCTCATCCCGTGGGGTCAAAATGATCATGAGAACGGTGAGCAAAGATCCCAGAACCACACGGGGGGAACTGGTGAATGACCTGCAGAGAGCTGGGACCAAAGTAACAAAGGTCACCATCAGTAACACACTACAACGGCAGGGAATCAAATCCTGCAGTGCCAGACGTGTTCCGCTGCTGAAGCCAGTGCATGTCCAGGCCCGTCTGAAGTTTGCCAGAGAGCACATGGATGATACAGCAGAGGATTGGGAGAATGTCATGTGGTCAGATGAAACCAAAGTAGAACTTTTTGGTATAAACTCAACTCCTCGTGTTTGGAGGAAGAAGAATACTGAGTTGCATCCCAAGAACACCATACCTACTGTGAAGCATGGGGGTGGAAACATCATGCTATGGGGCTGTTTTTCTGCCAAGGGGACAGGACGACTGATCCGTGTTAGGGACAGGACGACTGATCCGTGTTAAGGACAGAATGAATGGGGCCATGTATCGTGAGATTTTGAGCCAAAACCTCCTTCCATCAGTGAGAACTTTGAAGATGAAACGAGGCTGGGTCTTCCAACATGACAATGATCCAAAACACACCGCCCGGGCAACAAAGGAGTGGCTCCGTAAGAAGCATTTGAAAGTCCTGGAGTGGCCTAGCCAGTCTCCAGACCTCAACCCCATAGAAAATCTGTGGCGGGAGTTGAAAGTCCGTGTTGCTCGGCGACAGCCCCAAAACATCACTGCTCTCAAGAAGATCTGCATGGAGGAATGGGCCAAAATACCAGCTACTGTGTGTGCAAACCTGGTAAAGACCTATAGTAAACTTTTGACCTCTGTTATTGCCAACAAAGGTTATGTTACAAAGTATTGAGTTGTATTTTTGTTATTGACCAAATACTTATTTTCCACCCTGATTTACAAATAAATTCTTTACAAATCCTACCATGTGAATTCATGGATTTTTTTTTCACATTCTGTCTCTCACAGTTGAAGTGTACCTCTGGTGCAAATTACTGACCTCTGTCATCATTTTAGGTGGGGGAACTTGCACAATCGGTGGCTGACTAAATACTTTTTTGCCCCACTGTATAGCCTTGGCTGGTTAAACCTGGTCAAACCTGCCAGCTGTTGATCATGGGCGGAGATGAAACAAAATAATCTTAACAAGTCAGATACTGTGAAAACGGTGTCAAACAGCCAATTGTAGTTCAATAGTAGGTTGTCTGAAAACAACTCCTTGGTATGAATTTTTTTGTAGTCGGCAACTGATTACAAATTGTTGCGGTGACCACTGTCAACTGTGACGGAATTGCAATGTCACCTGGTGGGAGATGATGTGTCTCCAAACAGTGACATTGACCCTTAGAACGACCATAATCACCTCTATTGGTGAAGGTTTGAAAATAACTGGTAATTTAAAAATGCAGAAAGATTGTTACCATATTGTAATCAATCTGAGTCAGTCTGCATTGATGGGCGCATATCATCTTAATTAGGTCTCATTGTTACAGGGGACTCAAAACAACTGGTTGTATCTGGTTATATTCCTAAAAAAAATGTAGAGGAATTTCTGAATTTCCATTTCAGATCAGTAAGGCTCTGGTTGAACTCTGAAAGTAAGTACTTCAAATGAATTTCTGTTGTATATGCGAACAGATTTGCGATTTTCACAGTTGCCATATTATAACAGATTGTATGTAGTTTCCAGGTTACCCCGTTTACTCCCAAACTCTCTCTGTCTTATTGCTGTTTTATCTCTTTCTTGATGCACCAGAGATGCTTTGAAGACTCAAGTGGTCTCAGACCTGGTCCCTGTCTTCGAAGCAGCCACGCATCTACAAATTCATTACACACGACTGCAATAAACTGCAGTCTGCAATAGTGGTGCAACGGATCACGGTTGATCCGTAATCCGAACCGATCCCACTCCACGGTTCGGCACACATGATGTATGGTGGGCGTGGTCAGTCTGTCAAGCGATAGCTATGGTCAGCGCTAGCGGTCCAAGTGGAGGAGCAGAGGAGTTTGCGGTATTTAAGCAGCCCTTTGCTGCCCAATCCGACCGGGCTAAAGCTATTACAAAAGCTATTGGGGGTGTTAAGCTGCAGACGGGAGGCCGCATTCTGTTGTGCAAAACAAAGGGTTTAAACTAGTCAATGCGTTAGTTGAGGCATTGACGCGTGCAGCCCCCACGCAAGGGGCGATCCGCGGTAACTAGTTAACGGAGATTTGTCGCGTTAATGCAGTTATGGCATTAACGTCATTTTAACGAGATTTACGCTGACAGCACTAGTTTAAACTATGATGAACGTGCTTGAGCCACGCTATGATATCCTGTCGCGCGTTCACTTCAGTGACAAGATCGCTCCAAGCATGTATGAGCAGGAAATGTTTAAAGTTATGGCTGAGCTGTCCCAGGCATCTTCTGTTGCCCTAACTACAAATGGACCTCCAGGGCAACGGAAAGCTACGTGACCGTGACCGCTCATTATATCACAGCCGAGTGGTAGATAGAAAGCCCTGAACTGCCCTATATTGCACCTTAATTTGTTTTTATATAATTGCGTGGAATGAGTCTTGAATTGAGTGTTTTTAATAGGCAAAAAAATACTTAAATAAGTAAATGGCGAGTTAAATTTTTGTCTTCTGTTTTTTTTTTCTGCTGATCCGAAAATTGATCCGATCTGTGACGAAAAAACGTGATCCGATCCGAACCGTGAGACTTTTGATCCGTTGCACCACTAGTCTGCAACCACTGTTTTCCCTAATGTGACTGTATTAGACAACATGAGAGGCATAAGACGATGAAGCTACTTATTAAAAAGAAAAAAAAAAATCACAATGAGACCCTGAAGACCAAAAGCTATAGTAAAACAAAATTTCTACTCAACTTAAAACATAATTACATTTTTAACACTCAACAAAAGTATGAAATATAAATACAAATTTTTACCAAAAAGGCTCATTTACTGAATTAGCAGTCAGCACTGAGAGGGAGTCATTGTGCTCCTTTACTACTTTACGCTTATGAAGCTTTCACGCAGAACATTACAGACTGCTGTATCGTTCACATTGTGCTGTGATTCATGTTAACATCTTTCATGATCACTTTTTCTCTCCGGACTCCTCTGGTTATGTTCACTCAATAATGACTGCTTTTCATTTTTCACTGCTTCAGCCGCACGACAGTGTTTGCTACAAAGAATTCTATAGTTACCACAGAGGAGGAAAAAAAGAATGGCAATTAACTCTGGTCCTCTCTGCCAGTTTCAGTGCTCTTGCGTCTTCCACCATCATAGCTTTTATAACATTGATGCATTGACTGGGTAACATTTCTTGAATGCTAATACCTACGTTTTAACCTCGCTGCAGGATTACAACCTATTGCCTGTCGTTCAGGGTTTCTCAGCTGGTGCACTGGGTGAGATGTTGGGTAACATGATTTCCCCACAGAACAACAAGGGAAAGTGGATGAATTAGCATTCAAAAAGCTAAAAGCCCCTTGTGATGGTTGCTGGCTGAGAGCACCAGTAGGTTTTCTCGTCCACAAGATTGGCTGTATTTTCCCACAGAGAGCCATTTCAAAGCCTTACAGTGACTCTCAACTGCTGCCGCTGCACTTAGACACACAGCCATATAGTAGTCCACAAGCACTACTGCTTTTTTACGGGTAATGGTAAAAATTGACTTACATAACTGACATTAATCTGTAAAAAATATAGAGGGGGCCATTTTGCTCCATAAATTAGGACAAATAATGTATACATAAGAGTATATTCAAATGATAGTAAATCAGAATACTTGATGATTTCAGAAGTGTAAGACAGTAGATCAGATTTCTAACAGAACAAAGGCCAAAGTGATACTTAACATGATAAAATTCACTATAAAATTCACATTTCTGTTGAGATGCATTTATTATGGGTGCTCTTATTGTGGTATTGTGGGACTAATCTGTCTTCCATTATGATTACATTTCAATAGGCCTGATGTCCCCTTTTGATTTAAAAATTTGTGCCTCAGCTGGAACTCTACTGGATGATTATTATTTCCATAAAACCTGAGAGGTGGAGAAATGCTGTGCCAGGGCAACATCTGCGTTTTGAACAGAAAATCATCGGCACCGCTCATCTGAATCTGTAATATTGAGGCACAACGTTGTGTAACTGTGCTTGTGTATTCTTTCAGCACTGATACATGCACAGGGGTTAGGCAGCTTCGGCCCTCTATAATACCACACATATATATGCTGTGATATTGTAAATGTTATTGAAATTAAGTCAAGCTAATCATATCTTTCAGAGTTTAAAGGCTAGGCCACCAGTTTTATTTATGGCACTCAAGCTACTTACTGCTTACCACTCTGCATCTGAAAAAAAAAGCTGAGAAAAATATCTCTGGTGATCTCATCACTGATGCCTTAAACAAAAATGTTTGGCAGGAAATACACATTTAGGAAGAAGGAATATAAGAAGTGTTTTATGAAGCAGGCTAGAGTTGCGTCACTGGTGATGTAGCTGACATTTGTGACCCTTACTCAAAACTAAAATTGAAGATATTTGATGGTGATTCTTTTTACACCTCCTCTTATTAATCACTTTAATCCCAGAACATTAGAAGTACAAAATCTAAGCACTAGAATATCCCTTTAATCTCTTGAATGTAATAAATAAACAATCAAAAGCGATGAAGAATCCTTCAAATTAAATATTGCTACCATGTTTGTGTTTATAGCTTCTTTCCCCTTGGTGTTGGTGTCACTGTCAGCCCAAAGTGATATTCTTTACAGAATGCTTCTTTGTTAGTTAAATGCAAAAAAAAAAAAAAGCAAAATAACCCAAAAAACTCAGGTGTTATCTCACTGTAAATGAAAGTTGGAGTGTGATGGAGAAAATTGCACGAATTGTTGCTTATAGTGAGAATAACACCAACGCAATTTGGCTGTGCCAGAGTGTTAAGTGCTAATAAATTATCAGCCCCGACCTAAATTAGGCTTCAAAGTCATTTGACGACAGATGCTAGCACTCTCCATCATAATTTAATGTGGCATCTGGCAGTACTGTATGAGTACAGCAAGCTAGCCATCAGTAGATTTAGTGATAACTTACAATGTCAAACACCAAGACAGAAAATGTCCCTTTTTTTTTTAAAACTTGTTACAGGGTAATAATGTAGCTGACCCTTGCTTTAGCTATCTTACACCTAAGAGTAAGGGCAGATAGTGACTTTCTTAGTTTTCTCTTTTTATTACATACAACAGTATTAACACAGAGTGGTAAAAAAAAAAAAAACTCCTATAGGTGTTCTTTTCCTTTTTTGTTGCTTGTGTCTGTCTGGCGATGACATGTAATTGGCTTATTTCCAGCCATGGAGAGTTTTCCTTTTTCTGTCATCTCCACAACGTTCTTTCGTGGCTGCATTACTGTGCTGTTCACCCCATCCCTTTATTGATCAAATACAGTACATTATCAGACAAGTTGAGGAAATAAACAGGTCCCTGATGGATTAACAAACAAAGACAGACAAACAAAAAAATACCCCCGCTATACTCTGATAAAGATTTTAAAATACCGTCTTTCCCCCTCAGTTTGTGTTTCTCCAGAAACATGTTGTTGTACCTCTTAAAAGATTTGTCCATTCTTAAGCACCGGTTCCACTGAAATAAAATCTCTTCTACTGCAGTTACCAATGTTTTAGTCAGTCACATGAGCTCATGAAGGTAACATTGAACTGTGCGGTTTGTTCGCTACTCGGACTAGATTGGTAAAGATGAGGAACAGCATGGAAAATTACAGTGGAATTTAAAGGGTCATCTTGTGAGCAGTCAACCTTCTAATCCAAACTTGCCGTGGCAACAATGTGTCAAATGCTGCTCAATCAGGTACCAGGTGATATCACAGCTGTGGCGGTATGTACCGTCCTGTTGGCCCGTTTTAGTGCTGTAACTCTGGCTGCCATTATCGACATTATCTTTTTCAAGTACAAGGTCTAATGTTGTTTCTCCTTCAGAACATATTTCAAGTGGCGGCAGACTTATCTGTCAGTGTGCATGTATGAAATAATGTGTGGTTATTGTAGGTGTATCAAGCCTACAGGCATGTTAACGTGTTTCAGGTATGATTTGAAATATGTGTGTGATAAATGTCTGAATTTCATTACTGGTGCAGTGAAACGTAAAAGTCAAAGCAGCATGACGGCAGGCATGCAGGCCACATCTGGGGTTTTCAGCATGACTGCAGGTTTGCTGGTAAGTCATGACACAACTCTATGTGCATGGACATTTGATTGACTGCACCCAAGCAATAGCAGTTGTGTGAATAGTACAATGTGTGCATCTAGCTGGATGGAAAATGTGCCAAAGGGACAGTGAACAATGATTTAAGGGTGTATAAAGAAAGACATGTAAGGTCATGGAAATAACCGTGCTGGGGCTAACCACAGTTTATTTTTTCCTCCTCTTTTCATCTTTGATTGTGTTAATATTATTTATGTGCAATTTTGATTCTAAAAAAACTGGACTTTTTCTTTTCCAGGACAGAATACACCACAAAGAGATGTCTGTGTTTGCTTTAGGGGCCAAGGACAAAGTAACAAAAGAGGCCGTTAGTGAATGTTGTTATAGTTTTGTCATAGAAAATGCAAAACCAGTGAGTGAGAATACAAGATTAGCAGACATGACAAAGAGAAGTGTTAAGGAAAGGTGAAAGAAGAACCCAGTTTGAGAAGAACAGCATGGAAACGTGAGGACTGTTTACTGTCCATTCATCCCCACCCATACCCCTCTATTCATCGCTAATGTGCTACAGGTGGGTCACTACACCACAGTGTTCCTCTGTCTGTATGGAGGGGGTGGCAATACATTGCCTGTTTTCATAGCAGCCTCTGACAAGTATTCCTGGTTTTCAGCCACAGCAGGGCGAATGCGTCCATTCTGGCGGTAGAAGAAGCGTGTGCTGCAGTCCTGCAGGTACTCAGGGTTGTGCAGTGAGGACTTGGGAGGGAGACTGTGCTGCCAGTATTCAGGATTGTCAAAAGTGGCTTTCTTGCCTTTCTTATCAAACATAATGGTGCCGCTGGTGATGCCTGAGTGCAGAGCGTGTCCTGAATGCCCCGAATGCAGGGTGTGTGATGGATACGATGGGTGGGGGAGGTGGCCAGGGGGTACCACATATCCAGTGGAGGAGATGGTGTGGCTTGATGTTGGTGGGTTGACTGTCTGCAGTACTGATTGTGCAACAGAGGATCCGGAGCCAGAGATGGAGACTGTGCCAGCCAATCCATTCTTGGCCCCAGTGTTGAGGAGGGTATTCAGGTACAGTGGCTCGTTGACATACTCATCATCACCATGAGTGGATTGACTTTTGGGGGCAGCAGTGGCTCCAGCCAAATGCAGAGTGTGGCAGCTAGCTCCATCAATCACTGTGTGGGCATCTCCATTCCTACGCCGTGTGACAAAGGGGTTTTCCTCTACAGGGATGAGATAATCTGGAAACAAAAAGGGGATATTAGCATTAGCTAAGGTCTCTACAGTTCTGTTATTGAATGTTCTAAGTTATAGTGTACATATCAGATGCTTTCAAACCCTTAAAAGAACTGGGTACACATTTAATATATTATTTTAGATAAGTACTGTATCACAACACAAACTATGTCATTTAGCTCATTTTTTCCAAACATTTAGAAATTTGATGAAGACATTCAAAACTGTCAGAGTAACCTGAATTGCTCTTGTCTCTCATGGCATTGCCTTTTGCTCCTCGCTCTGATAAAAGACCAGTGGGATCGGCGCTGTAACGCTGTCCATTACTGTCCTCACCTCCGCCTTGCAAGAGGAAAGGAAGCAAGAGAGAGTTTTAAAGTATGCTACTATGAAAACCTTATGTCAAGATCCATATATATTTTCTAATAAACTACGAGGCAGAGCTATAACTGTAGCCAAGTAACTTTAATTTGGGTGATTTAGGGATGACATCTTTATTTTTCATGGGCTGACCGTACAGTACATGGATTCCGATTAGTGCTCGAACGCAGCCATTACCAATATGTTACACTCTTCTCTTTCACTTCTTACTTCTCCAATGAAGTGACATTATAGACACGCTTGCATTGTTAAACTCACTTTACCTACCCAAACAAATATTGGCAGCAAGCATAAAGGGAAAACGTAGAAAAGAATAACTTGAGTCACAATGTCAACAAATAATTCAGGACATTTTCTCTGTTCCGATCTCACCTATCTTGTCTACTGTGACATGACATTTTTGTCACTGTGTCACTGGCTATGGCGTCACCTTGTGGTACATTCAGGCTCAGTGACTGAAAATAAAATGAGGGCTGATTTTGTTTCGCGAATCCTCTCTTTACATATTATAATCAAACCAGATTTTAAAATAAATAAACTGTACCAAAGAATTCTTAGGATATGTCATTAAGTTTCAGTTTATTCATGTAGAGTTTGGTAATGTTTACAAAAACACAAAACATAATGACTCTATGCTTGATATTTGTTTTCAATTTACTGGTATGAGCAACCCAAAGTATTTTTCAGAGTCCCTCAATTGAATTTAATCCCATGACCGCTGCTTTTGAATGTCATTCTACTTTACCTTGCACTGTGGTGAGAGTTGAGCCAGCCTCAAGGGTGCTTGACCTTGGGGATGCCTGTTTTCTCAGAGTGCCATTACAGCGGGGGTCATCCTGGCTACCACGGCCAAATCCACCAACTATTTTTCCTCCTGAGGCAAGTTCCTGTGGAGCGAGGCAGCTTCCAGTAACAGGGGGACCAGAGATCACTCTCGGCACGGCAGCCAGCATATCCTCCATGCTGAAACTGGGATCCTGACAGCCAAATTGGTTCTGTGTAGAAGTAAATGAGAGAAAGGGTTCAGTTAGGATAGTAGGAATGTGAGACTGAATTCAAAGAAAATCAGTTTACTAAGACAGATATACGATGAGAGATTAATGGCAAATTGTGTTTAAAATCTAAAATCTAATGTCGAAGTCAATGAACTTTAAGTTCATTACCTTCAAGGGGAAACTGTTTCTATTCCAATCTTTTGTCTACAAACTAGTTTGATTTTCTGGTGTGGTACAAGTACAAAAGCAAAAAAAAAAACCAATATAAAAAGTACAACAAAAAAAGTAAGACAAAGACTATTGTAAAAGTGACAATTGAAGTACTTTGTACTATTGTCCATCTGCAATATTAAAATGTGACAGGCAGGGGAGACAAACAGCAGTGCCAAACAATGATATGGCAGCATGACTGCCAAGTACAATTAAAAGGATTTTAATTAAAAGGCTCCATGCAGCAAGTCTTTAAGTAGCCATATCAGAAATGTCATGCTGTGTGCATTTGTGTCTACACTAATGACAAAAAAGGGCTTTTATGAACCTCAGCAAGTGCTTTACTCGGTTTATCTTTTCTCCCCCATATTTTCAGCAAGTTTTATTTTTTTAAAATTTTTTATTAACTTATCCTCAGGTTAATGCTGAGTCGTCTGTGATCTTACGGCAACAGTATATGGAATTTATTTCCCTTAAAGTGGACCTCTGGCTATTTACCTTATTTAATACTAAAAAATTGTTATAATAGTGGATGAAACATGGCTAAATTACCAGATAATGAGGTCAGCATATGATTAATAAACATTTTGAAAAATTTGGGATGCTGTGTAAAATGTAAATTAAAACAGAATGCAATGATCTGCATATCTCATGAACATATACTTTATTCAGAACCAAACCTGCATCAAATATTTAAACTGGGAAAACGTATCATTTTAAGAAAAGTAAGTACACGGCGATGTTTACAGGATCCCCTTGCTGTAAATTTCTGGGAACAGAAAATATAAGTTGCTGAACTTTTGGGGGAGGCATGCTGTCCCATTCTTTTTATCTCTCTCATATATATATACTACAGCTGTTCAACAGCTTTGATATGGCTTCTTTGCATGATAGAGCTTTTACCTGCATTTCTGAATAGCACAGCAAACTGTGTACACAGTCGTGAAAGTGTTTCTGAGCCATGGATGGATTTCTATGAGTCTGACCTATTTTTAATTTGCAGTGCATTAAGGGCACAAAGATCACGAGCATGATCCAATATCGATTTTCATTCTTGTCCCATGTGCACATGTCCACATCCAAGAGATTTCTCAAGATCCTTTTTATCCTTTTAATGATCTTATATACTGTAGATGAAGAATAATTCACCGTCTTTAACATTGTTCCTTCAAGAACATTATTATGAAATTGTTCCACAATTTTTAGATGCACTTTTTCCCCCCAGATTGATGAACCTGTGTCCACCTTTACTTCTAAGAAACTCTGCCTCCCTGAGATATTCTATTTATACATAATCATGTTATTGACCTGTAGTCAGTTAATTTAATTCATTGCAAAATGGTCCTCCAACTGTTTCTTTTTAATATTGCTCACTTTTCCAGCTTTTTATTCCCTCATCTAAACGTTTTTGAGATGTTATTAATACTTTTCATAAAATAGCAAAAAGTCTCAGTTTAAACATTTGCCTTTTCTTTATCCTTCTGTAAATGAAATATGGTTTATGAGATTAGTAAATTATTGCAACTTTTTTCATTTAGATTTTATAAAGTGTCCCAACTTTTTCAGAATTGGGTTTGTATCTAAGATACAAATGGCTTCATACTCTAAATGCCCAGTTTCCAACAATTTCTTTTTTCTTTTGGGTCTATATGGTGTCACACAGAGACAGGTACATACTGATGGAGAGATCCATAATACGCTCATCACAGGCACACATCTCACCCAGTGAACCGTTTGTTTACCATACCCAAATCAGTAGAAATCTGCCTTAAAAGATCAGTGTCCTTAAAGCGGGAGAAGCTTAGATTCCTTTTTTCAGACAGATGGTGAATTGAGGAGTTTTATCAAAGTACACTGTAGCAGAAAATTATTTTGAACTATGGAAAATAATTTAGTGAAGTCCACAAATACAAATCTAAAGCAGGAAATGAGCATACTTCTTTACAAGCTTACTAAGTTATTCCAATAAAGTTTTTACTGAGTGCCCAGTTACTGATGACATCTGACTCTTGTCGCACAGTCATGTAAATCTTTTTTGTTTCCTTTTTTTTTGTTAACTTAGAGATCGGAGTAATGCAATTATTAGCAAATAGGAGCTTTAAACAAAACTGTGCCTACTGCTATATTTTGTCCAAACCTTTGCTTGAAATCTCAGGAACTTCAAAGGGCAGAATTGAGGGGCATTCTCATTTTCTGTATGCAACAGCATCGTTCTTTTTTCCTGATATATTACATGTGGAGTCTTCCCCAGTTTCTCATCTAGTGCTCTACATTATAAGCCAGAAGCAATTAGTTGAGGCCTTAGAGCTCATGCTGTTTTCTCATTACAGTGTAACTGCAGGTATATCTACTAAATTTCCCTCTTTCAATCCTCATTTATACCTATCACTCATCAAAAAATAAAAAACAAAATCAATCACTAACCTTAACACAAATATAAAACTGTGGAGTTTCTTTAAATCATATTCAAACACATGCACAGCTGTATTACTTTGTACCCTGAAGATGAACAGAGACTTAATCCAGTGTGAAGTAAAATATTAACTATTACTTGAAGAGTCAAGTAAAGTGCCCCGTTCACCTTTTTATCAAAGCACAAGCTTTTGGCTAGGCTAAACATCTTCATCGCTTTAAACCAAATAGTTTTTAATCTTAGCATGCATTTTCATAATGACATTTCGGAGTATGGTGGCAATGTCTGTTTAAGTGAGTGCAGAACAAATTTCTTCCAGTTATGAGTCACAATAATAGAGTGAAATATGGCTGTATAAGTAAGTGTTTTAATAATCAAGCTCATTACAATAATCAACCTATTTGAAATTGAATGCAAATAACTTCATAATAATTTAAACTAAAAAGAAAGGCCCAGTAGTGGAAGAAAAGTATAGGCAATAGTAGGGAACAGCAGGGGGATTGTAAATATATATACAGATCAGGCAAATACATAATCATTCACTCTCTGAAATGCACTAAAACAGGTTTGAGACATATCTCTCATTGGCATTCAGTGGGTATTTTTATTCTGACATAAACACAGGGGGATTTTGGAATAGAAAATGTTTGAATTCTGGCTGTGTGACTGGTGCTGTGATAGATTTAAGTCCAAAGAGAGACTATGAACATTTGAACAGTCCAAGAACTGAGAAGATCTAGCTGTAAACTCCAATTCAGAAGAAGGCAATTACAACAGTTTCACAAAGGAGAAAGACGAAGGAAAACAGAAAGAGAATTGGACAGCAAGAGACAGATGGGCGTGAACGCGAGAAAGCTGTGTGAGTGCAGTTTTAAGGCCTCAGTCTTTTGTGCTTGAACAGAATAGTCCTGCATTGCACTGAGAAAACCATTCCCATATCACTTTAGAATGCATCTAAATGATTTGAGTACTTTTGCTATATTGTCCCATTTTTCATCTTTCAACCAGCCACACTGCTACTATGCTTAGAAAGAACTGGTAATAAGAGATGGTAATCCAGAGACCATGTCAAATTAAAAGATAAGAAACAAATTTAATGAAAAAAGTAAAAGAAAAACACACAAATTAAAACTTAAGTTCATTAAAGAAGTAATAACAAAAATAATGAAAAAGGGTTGGGCCACCAGTCTTCCTTACAGTGTTAATGAAGGGATTCACTTGGAAAACACAAACTGGCTTACCTAGGTTATTGCAAGAGGTTTCGAACTTTATGACTTTACAGTTTATCATTTAATAGATTTAATCTTGTGTACAATGTTAATAAGTTATTTAAAAATATTCCAGCTAAATATTTTTGTAGGAAAATCTGTGGACATCAACAACAGTACAGTGAACTGAAAACTACACTAAAATATTGGGTTAGATGTCTAGAATGTAGAAAACCATTATGACTAATGGCAGTTGGCACCTCCTATTACCACTGTTACTTCTAGCTTAAAATTCTGATAAAAACAGAGCAACAAGAACAAATTAATTGTTGAGTGAGTACATCAAAAACAGTTAAAATCAATAGCCCATCCAGCTTGACAATGACTACATTAGAAGGGCTAATGCAATCACATGTTCAACCAGCTGGCTAACCAGATCTGTCATCTTTTTAAAGCTCTATTTAGATATTTTACATAGACAAGAGCAAGTCATTTAAGAACTCTATTTGCTCTTATCACCACTGCCAGCTGGGTATACACAGAAGAAAATTAGTTGAACATTTTATGCACGCTTGATATTGTGAAGGGGTGTGAACCTACACCATAATCCATAGCCTTTTCTTAAGCCTATTGCACCATTGTGGTTCTGCCAGGGCCACTACAAAACCTAAAACTAATTATTAAGTGAAATCAACGCAGAACAAAGTCTGAAACAGGAGACAAACCGTGAGTTGTTGGCTGGCAAGCTTGTGATTTACTTCACCACCACCACCCTTCTAGCCTCCAAATGTGGACTTAATCTCTCTTGTCACAGCACAGATGCCAGTGGCATCTGCCAGAATAGCAGTATTTGACATGCTAAGATGAAAACATGCTGTTAAGTCTAAGCTATTTTTAAAAATTCCTCCAAGTTTAAACAATCTATTTCTACCGCAAAACACATTGTGCAGTCACATTGCATAATGATCCACCTTAATAACACAATGTAAGTGTATCTTCAGTATTTCTTCCACATATTGAACATTGTATTAGGGCGCTTGAAATAAAATACCTTGTTGGAGTCCATCCTTGTGCGGGGAGTGTATGCCAGTGGGGGGATGTTGAAGGAGTGGGGCACCAAGTACTCCTCAGCATCCATCAGGTCATCTAGTTCCTCCTCATCCAAGAGGCTCTGGAAGAACTTGCTGTCACTGGGGCTGGGGAGCTTCATGCGATCATCACCCTGAGTAAAGTTTGATTCAGTTCAATTCAGTTTTATTTATATAATGCTAAATCACAACAATGGCCTCAGTGCATTTTATATTGTAAGATACAAAGTCTACAATAAAACTGAGAAAATCCCAACAATCCAAAAAAACAAAAAACAAAAACCCACTATTAGCAACAGTGGGATTGAAAAACTCCCTTTTAACAGGAAGAAACCTCTGGTAGAACCAAACTCAGGGAGGGGCGGCCATCTGCTGTCACCAGTTGGAAGTGAGGGGAGGGAGAAAAACATTTATTGACGATAAAGCAACAAGTTAAGTCAGACTGTGGTTTGGGGCCTTGTCATTGGCAGATCCATCTGATACTTTTGAGAAAGGCTGATATGCAGAGAAACAAGAAAGGGAGGGTGGGGCACAGAAACCACAACAAATGTGTATGGGGTGGAAGTAGACATTAATAGATATATTATCAGACGGAGAGTGTTTGGAGTGAGGTCCAGCTTGTTATTCTGATAACACATTAGCTATTATTTTTAACACTTTTATAGCCTCTGCAGCTTATATTTTACTGAAGTTAATTTGAAAATATCAGAATAACAAGTGTGATAATGTCAGATTTGTTTCATGACTGTTTTACTTGTGTTACTTAGAGAAACCTTTTTTGAATGAGCACTTATTTTAACACAACATAAGCAAAATCCATGTTTTTTTTCTTTTACAAAGAAATGGGAAACAGAAAAACTCTCTATATGAAAAACTGACACAGTAACCGAAGACACACTATAAAGATAACATACATATTCCGATACCATCAATTTACCTACCTGGATGACCAGATATCTTTGGGGATCTCGAGCCATTCGAGTGAACTCGGCAGCCAGCTCCTTGAACTTGGGTCGACTGTCTGCATCAATCATCCAGCCTGAAAGGCATTTCTTTATTATATATTTAACAATATGATGTTCCAAATAAAAATAACGTGTGTGTGGGGTGGAGATGCCATCTATACATCTTATTGATGTGTATAACTTTCCCAGTCAACATTCAATTTGAGGCTTCATCTATCCCCATCAGGATCCTGTTTTTTGTTCCTGTGTAAATTTACTGTTACCCCATTTAACTATTAGGAACAATGTGTTGAGAAGGTGTCAGTGGAGATTTGGCAGTGCAGTTGAGTGGTCTTCCTACTTTGGTGTCAAGGGTAATGCCTCCATAGACTGAGGCTTTGGATTAAAGGCTACATAATAATGCACAATAATTAGACTTTGATATCATCTTTCAAGCATTATTTTTTGACATGCAGCTATCTCTACAAAGTGAATAATTCATTGTGAACGGGTATTTATACGTAAAGTGATAAATTGAAATTATTCTGAACTTGAATTTATTTCCTGACTGGTCGATATGGTAGGTTAAATCTATCATGATGGTGGTTTCAATTGCACTCAAAGCAGCTCTGTATTACACCATTATGCTATTAAGTGGTGGTGATAGTGGAGTCTGGTGTGTTTGCTCGTGTATTGATGGGGCAGATGTGGTGGATTATCCCTGGGCCAACTGTGGTGGGAAGGTCTGGGTAACAAAAAACTGTAGCTAACCTGTGAAAGCTTGACATCAATCACATGACATGAAAACAGGCCATATTCCCCTACTTCTTAAGATTTTTGAAGATTTCATTTTTAAACCATTTTCCAGAATGCATTGTTTCATAATGATTAATTACATGAGTTTAAATTAAGTTCTCTTCTTTATTCAAATATAAATACTGTTTCATCGCTATAATGGCCATATGGAGCTATGTGCTCTTCTGCCAGTTTCCATGTGAACATGATGATATAATGCCAAAGCAATCATGTGGTCTGGCCTTGAGTACAGGCTGACTAGGTAAAGGATGGTTAAATGTGGCTTTAGATGTGAATACATAAATACATACACAAGCCATTTCAAATGTAAAATTGATTATCTTTTGTCTTGGTGCATAGCGTCTATTATTATTGCCAGTAAAGCAGAGGATAGTGAAATTAGTTAAAGCTTCAGAAGTACACTGAGCACATGAGCCTTTTCAGCATGTGCAGTGTTGCAGAAAGAAGTCAGATAAGAGGCAGGTGATAGTAACCTCTCCCTGCCGTGTCTGTGTCCACTTGCCAGATTGGCGCAGGTTGAGGGTGACCGTAAAAGCCAAGGTGACAGAAACGGCCAGAGGCTGAACCTTGGAGAGCAGTAGAGAAGGCTGAAGTGGTGCTGGCACCCAGTCTTTGTCCTGTCAGCAGTGGCCAGAGGGTATAGTGCCACCTGTGACCCCAGTGCCTGACAGTATAACAGCAGTGGCTGACCACTAAGGCCAACCTGTTCATGCTTAGCAGTCCTCTAAAATTGTATACAAGTATGATCAATTAAAAGAAAACAGGTGGGCTAAACTGTAGAACCGCAATCTACCGATTACCAAATGTTTTCTGAACATGTTTTCTATTCAAAACTAGCTAGCATGTTTCCTCATCGCTCTCAGTTTAACATGGTAGAAGCAGTAATTATTAATTCTGATTTATTTGATTTGTTGCATTTGATTTTAGTTTATTAAAGAGAGTTTCTGTTCTTCTGGTTACTTTGAGATTTTACTTACATTTGACCATGACCATGTAAACATCAATGGTGCAGATGGGTGGTTGAGGAAGACGCTCTCCCTTCTCTAACAGATCTGGGATATCTCTTGTAGAAATCCCATCATATGGCTTCCCTCCAAAGGTCATCAGCTCCCAAATGGTTACACCTGAAAGATGTAGGAGTAGTGATATATGAGCACAGAGGCAGACAGATTAAGTAAGGAGAGACAAAAAGATAATTACAAAAACAAGAACAAGTAGAAAGTTGAAAGCCCAAATTCACTAAGTAAGTGGAAATAGGAAAACAAAAATAAATGTTCCTTTTCTTTTAGAGTAAGGAAGCACAAGTGCACTTTGAAATCTTTTTCATTTAATGAAACAGACATTTGAAAAAGAGATGTCTTAAGAAAACAGTAAATGTTGTTTTACCAATAAGTCTCAGTCTCAAGCAAATTACATAAATAAATGACAGGAAAACATAGGCGTGACTCTGCTTTTAACCACCTTGCTACAGTGTCGCATTGTAAGCTATGGGTAAGATCTTTGTCAGACAGGTATGCAGAAATGACAAGGCTTGGATAAAAGCAACACCTTGTGCAAAGACTCATGATGTGACCAATAACAGTTTTATGCTTCCTTGTGCAAACTACACTCAAGTGTCCCCAAATTATTCCCTTATTCGCCGCAATTTTTTACAGATTGCAAAACCCACCAATCAGCCAGGTCTGGTCTGTTCTAATCAGCCACCAAGGAAAAAATCAACCATTCAAATGGTTCTTGATTCTTGTGAAACTAAAAAGATGAGTTAAAAATAATGTTCAGGATTTTATTAATCACAATTTACTTCACATTACACTACATGTATATGAGTTCAAAGTAAAGTGTCCATCCACTGTCTATTCACCGTCTCTTGGCTGCTCTTAGCGTTTTAAATGGACAGGGAAGAGTCGGAGCCAAGCTCTCAGCAGGAGCATGATCTCACCCTCTTTCCTCTCATGGTCCTTCTGTCCTCTCCCTCACAGCCTTGTACCTTCAATAGTTTTCTCCCACTACATGTATTTTGATGTAACTGTCTGTAAATAATGAATAAAACCAAGAATATGAAGATGGCCTTGAACACATTCTACCTCATGCACCCTTTTTCTATTCCCCTCTTTATTTCTTGTCACACACACAAGTCTTATTTTATTTTTTCCTTTGTCTGCAAATTCCTGCTAGACTGTCAGCGGTTGAGCAACTAAACTAGGCACACAGGTACACTTTAAAGGGCCTCGAATGCTCTTAGTGACATCTGATATTACGATGGCATCATGTTACCTAACAATCACCCACCACTGGCTAAAATAACCATTTGCAGTATTTATGTACCTAAAGCACCATACTAAAATATTCTATTGCTTAATTTCGGGACCGTAACATGTAATTTATATCTACAAAAGTTGAATTACACATCTGATACATTATGCTGCCATATGCTGCCTAGCAACTGACATTGTTGTTTCTAGTATATTGATGGCAACATGACAATAAAGTAGTAAGAAACAATAAAACTTTTTGCAAAACAGGTGATAAGAATCTGTGCTTTATTAAAATTGTGGCCATTTTTTTTAATTTCAGCTTTTCTATTTACATTTCATTGGATGAAGGTCAACCAGTGCCTTTGTTATCAATAAAATTATATAGAAAACTGTCATTGTTATATTCAAAGGACACTTACCATAACTCCAAACGTCACTCTGATGAGTAAACTTCCTGTAATGAATACACTCAAGGGCCATCCATTTGATGGGCATCTGTTAATAAAAGCAGAGATGTTAGTACCCTTATACTTAAGGAAAACTCTAATTTTCCATGTGTTTTTATACTAAATATCAGCTAGTTGGGTGTTGACAGTGATAATGGACCATTTTGGCAAAGATACATCAACAACACTGGTGATATGCAGCTTAACACTATAATTAGATATGAAATTCTATTTATTACAGCGATGGAAACTGAGAGGAGGGGCTATGGAAGATCAGAATTTGTCTTTCACTCAGCTGAGGGGAAAATACTACAGTGATCGTCACTGATATAAACCGTGTTGGAGACACTGGAAAGAGACGAAGAGAGAGGGATGAAAAAGACTTTCTTGAGTAAAGAGGTTTTGAAAACAAAATACAAAAGCGGCAAAGGATAAACAAAGATTAGAAGAGGTCAGAACTCAGTGTAAGTACAGCCTCAAGGATATATTTGTTTACTATGTTTACAGGGTTTTGAAATCCCCAAAGGTAAATAACACGGTCCAGTAGAGCAGAATACCATTTCACTCCAGTGAAACTGTCCTTTGTGATGGGCTAAGTTCTTCTTGTAGAATATGAAACCCTCATTAATGTTAATGTGTATCGCTGTCTTTTACAAAATGTCAGCCGTAAGGTTCAAAATGGTTATTTATTAATATTGTATCTCCTAAACCAACACTTTATTCAACAAATAACTGAGGTAGATGGGCCCTTATTACAAGTTCAAGTGATCATACCGGACCAATTGCAAAAGTAACAAAAAGCACTAACATGATGGTTACTGCAGCCTGTACACACTCCAACATTCAAACTGCATTTTTCATTTAAATGTTAAGGAAAGAATTATAAAGCAGACGTTTTTGGCACGTTTCTGGTTCAAATGCAAATGAAACTGAGATTTTTAAATGAAAGCTTTTGCATTATTCTCGTTCACTTTCCTGACAGTCAGAAGAGAAGAGACAGTCAGTCTATACAGAGCAGAAGCCAGCAGCAGATTAGTTTAGCTTAAATGCCTGATCTGGGTCTTTTTGAAGATAACAGGCAATCAGGCAATCAGCACCTCAAAAACTCACTACATAGTAGCTATTTGAGCTTAAAAAAACCAAAACAAAGCAAAGTTTCGGATCCCTTTTAAAATGACTCTCCTTCCTAGCTGTCACCATCTCAAGTAACATTATCTTCACTTCACCTGCCTCTCCTCTCCTCCGCTAAGAGTGTGCCTGCTTTACTCTGCTCTGTGTGTGACACATATAGGGGAGCAGATGAAGAGCACAAAAGACACAAGGAAAATGTGAAACAAAGAGCAAAGGAGAGGAACAAACAAACAGTGGAGACTTCAGACCAAAGAAAAAAAAATAGCCCATATAAACAACACAAGTCTTCAACTTCATACATTCAAATGTTGCTAATGTTAGATCGACCTTATTCACAATCACAAGCTCTGATAACTTCAGCCCATTCAGCTATGAAAACATAGTTATTAATTTATGTTTTTTGAGGCTATAATTTCGTACACTGCACTTCCAAGGTGAACATGTTCAGCGGTGGCATTGATGGCTTGTTTTGCTTGCGAAACAGTCTTCTACGATTTAAAAACTCATTGTTCTCTCTAGAGCAAAAGAAGGCTTCCCAGCCAGGAAATTGTTTAATGTTTGCTTTCCATGGCAGTGTGTGGCAGTGATCATCAACTCAGATTCTCAGAAGGAAATTAAATGTCTATTTACCCCCCAAAATTAACCAAATTTCATTATTTGACAATGTTTCTAAAGGAGATGTCACGATTTACCTTTCCTCCATCAGCATTATATTCTTTTTCATTGACATCCAACAGGCGAGCCAGCCCAAAGTCAGTGATCTTGATGTGGTTGGGAGATTTGACCAGGACATTTCGGGCTGCCAAATCCCTGTGGACGAGCCTACGCTCCTCTAGATACATCATTCCCTGCAACACAACAGATGCACATAAAGACAATATTTCCCTCCAAGTTCATTTGCAACAACATACATGATACTGCTGTCTATAAATCAAATGCATGCAAGTTAAGATCACCATATGTTGTCATCATTATCACTATCAAGTCAACGTTAGAATTTTTCTAATTATTTATATCAGCATCATTAAAACCACTTTGATATTTTTAGATTTATAATTCCCATCAATCAACAACTAGACTGTAGAAAAGCCCCCGTAACTGCCAAATGCTTGGCAATGCAATCAAAGGCAGTATCCATAAGCATGTTTTCAATTAAAACAGGACTCATAGGAGCAAGAATGTTGGAGTAAAACACTTCCATCTGTATATTTACTTAACAATTAGGAAACCAACCCTGTGCTCTGTCTTTACAACTGATATGCTTTAGAAAAAAACCCAACAAAACAAACTCTCAAAACATTTTACTGTTGCAGTTTTAGGTTAATAGGTTAATATTTTAAATCCCAATTTTAATGTCACTGGGATGTTTTCCCCATTTTTTTTGTGCTTAATAAAAACAAAACAAAAAAACAATTACAAGAAAACAAAAAAACATCATTACCATGTGTAGAGAGGCACGTGTGCACAAACATGTGCACCGGTAAAGAGGATATCAGAATTTGCATCATTACAAAAGCAGAAAGGCAACCTCAGCGTGAAGCAAAATGCCAGCCATGTCCTAAAGCTACAATATAATATCTCCATAAAGCTGTGTAAAGGCTTTTCACTTTCTACACCTTGTGCAGCACATCTTGAGCCTACACTGCCTATTGTGCATCACTGCTAGAGTGGACTTGAAGAGACAGAAAAATAGGGGAAAACTATTTCAAATTGGACAAGCAATAATGTAAGCCACTTTGTTTGAAGTGGTGAGAAGACAGAGAAAACGAGGCCTTATTTGAAGCCATAACAAATTGGATTTAGCTGGAATGGGCTGGAATGAAACGAGAAGTAGGAGCAGGAGGAGAGTAGAGGGATGGAGATAGGTGGGGTTGAGCTACACCAGTCTAAGAGGTGAGATAACATTCATACAGTTGTAAGGCTATGATCACACTGCCTCGTTTGGCTTAATCTCAGGAGCGAACAGGTGCTTTTAGCATACCTGCACATATACATACAAACCCATATGCACCTGTAGACATGAATATGACATAATATTGCTTTCATAAGACGCTGACATAATAAATCATTCTCATGAGCAGATAATTCTATTACAGTACATGTCCATCCAGCTATTCACTGCAGCGCAGTACAGGAACAAGTTCAATAACTGCATATGTGGGACTATATCACCATGCACCTACATCTGCCCTTAAAATTAAGGGCAGGAGGTGAAGTTATTTCACTTCATGAAAAGTATAATGATTTGTGCCAATCAAAAAAAATCACATAAATTGCTGTGGAGACTGAGATTCATAACTGTTGTAGGTAGCACCTCAATGAAGTAATCAAACATATCATACATAAACATACTATTACAGTACAACAGAGTGCATTCTTTGTTTTGGCTATTATATCAGAATGAATCAGTATCTCTCAGATTTGCATGGTCAGATTGTACAAATGAGTGCTTATTTATGAGCGTTAATGACTTTTACTACTGGCTCTAAGCTCAACAAGCACTTGTAAGGCAAATTTAAGCTCTGCTCTTATAGCCAGTGCTGCCAGTTTGGGAATATGTTAGGAGATTAATGTGCCCAATCGCTGAGACTGTGACTAATGGAAACTATGCAACTCGAGCAATGTACTTGTATTTAAACTTTTTTCTTGTAAAACATACGGCATGACTAATGTGCAGGTTTTTGCTATTTACATGAGCAATCTAATGATGTCTGATTCCACTCTGTGCCAGAGCTAAAAAAAAATTACAGTAACAATGAGGATCCATGAGCTGATATGTTATGATGTACCATATGCTCAAAAGCAGAATTTACATTAAAAGCAGAAACGCTGATATACACTAAGGGGATGATTATTAAATTTCAAACATGCCAACGTGTGATTTTCAGTGTCTATGAGAGTGTCTATTCTTTTCCCCACAGTGTTGTGCCAACTTTTGCAAGCATACCTTGCCCAAAATGCTGCAGAAGGGGTAGAATTGAAAATGGACAAAGGCCAAGCTGGTCATTGCCCATGGCTCATCGAGTCTGTGTGTATGTCAATGTATACACTGCCAGGTTTCTGACAGATTCTTATTTGTACATAAATCGCACCCAGTAATCTCCTCAATTTTCGAGACAATTAAGCAGCGGAGAGAGAATGGATGGTTTGGCAACCCGTGAATTTTAATTTGCCAGCACGATGAGATTGAGAGGGGGAGGTGATGGTGTGTGTGCAGAGTGGGAAGTGGCTGCAGACGTGCGTAAGGAACAAACTTTTTTTTCTTTTTCTACTCGGTTGCTCTCATTTACTGGCCTCCCATGTGGACATGATGAGAACAACTCACTGCCAGAGGTTTTGTAATTGCAGCAAACCTGGATGAGACAGCCAGGCTGCTGCCAGTAGTGGAAGCTGTATTTCAGGTAAGCTTGCCACCAGAGAAAATCCACAGGGTTCAGACAGACTCTGTTATGATCGCACCTCCAGACGAGAGGTGCTTTCCAATCAGTAGGGATAAGACCTATGCCCTAAACCTTGCACACTGAGATTTTACATGGCAAAGCAAGCCAGGGAGAAAAATCTCTAGAATACCTAGAAGCGGAACAGTCTTCAAATGCCCCCATCAGAATTTTAGGAAATATAAGTATAACAGAACAACAACAACAACAAAACCCATTCATACCATGTAACTCTCACATTAAACAGGTTTTATTTACATATAATAAAATAGCATCACTGTAATCTACACTAACTCAGCCATCCTTATTAAACTTTCTGATGGGAAGAATGTTTGTTTAAAAAAGCTGCAAAGAAGATCTCATTTATAGAAGGGACGGTGAAAAGGACATAAGTAGATACTACAGGTATACAATCTATACAGGTGCTAAACCATCCTCATGGCAGTGAAGAAAATCGCTACTCTCTCGGAAAATATTCTGATATCCTGCCATGGTTATTTGGGCCTATTTCAGAGAGGCCTGCAAACAAAACCCAAGTGGAAGGCATTGTCCTTAGATGTGTTTTGTGAAGACAGATTTGGCAGCGAGTGGCAAAGGGCTGGAGATTAAATCAATAGGAGGAGAGCGAAGAGAGGTGGTGCCCATTTTTCACTGACTGGCACTTCCCACTGTTGTTTATTCTGGCAAGATACACACACACACACACACACACACACACACACACACACACACACACACACACACACACACACACACACACAGAGACACAGACACACACAGAGACACAGACAGATGCATGCAGAGAAAGCTGTCGACCCACATAGCCACCACACGCGCACACACAGAGAAATCTATAATCAAGTGATTCATCCTGAATAATGTTATTCATGAGGAAACACTTCTAATGAGACTGAACATCCAACAGAGGCTCTATAAACCTCTTGTGTGTTCGCTTTCTTCAGTGAGTGTATGTGTATGTGTGCCTGAGGTTATTCTCATGCTGTGCTTATGTAGGAGTGATGTTTCTCACTGTGGATTTATGCTCATAAAGATTCAGGAAGAATTTATAGATTGCACATGGTGACACATAATTAAAGCTGTATTCATAGTGTTACAATTTCCTACATGAACGGTGAACTTTAATTTCATTAAACAAATACAGTAACAGCATTTTTGTGAGGTGTGAGAGGAAAATAATATAGGAATACAATATCTTTCAGTTAAAACAACTCCGCACTTAAGACACAAACTAGTATTGACGATACCGTCACCAAGCATCAACAAATCAATTCTACCTTGGACTGCATTGTTCCCTTTCTGGCTAATTCTCTGTGTTATTTCTGCTTCCTTTGGTTTCTGTAGGCTAATATGTTTAAGTGGATACCATTTAACCAAGAACAGTCGTGAAAGCTTGAAAGAGAAAGCAACTAAACCTCTCTAGAAATGAAAGAAACCTAGTTGCCTGATAGCAGGATATAAGATGGAAGTTGGGACTGCATACACTGAGAAGCACAACTATGTGGCTGGGATAGTGTGCAGGAACATATTTGCCGCATACAGAGTAGAAGTCCCCAAGTCCCGATGGGAGACTAAAGGTTGTTGAGAACAACAAGAATAAGGTTCCAGACAGACAAGCAGATGCTGGCTAACCAACCTGATATAGTGGATGCTGATAATGAGTAGAAGAGCTGTGATTTGTAGTTGTTGATAGCAACATCAGGAAGAAGGAGCATGAGAAAATATAGAAACAGTGAAAGATACAAAGTCCAAAGTGATACCACTGGTAATAGCAGCATTAGGAGTTGTAACCCCCCAAACTCAAACAGTAGCTCCAGCAGACTCCAAATAAAATCAGATGTCATCAGATGCTGCGCAGATCCCCCAAACCGCCAGGCCTCTGAGAGGACCCAAGCCACCTGCTCACAAGCCTTCAAAGAGAAATGGTCCAGTCTTCCAACGTGACTCACAGCAGGAAGTAGTCAGTGCCCTGTCAGCCTTTGACAGTGTGTAATTCAGTCCACAGTTTGTTAGGTTGTTGTTTGCACACATCTTGCATTCAAGGGATCATCTCTGATCGCCCACAAAACCTAGACATTGCCCAGCTGTTCATTCCTGGGAGCGTCTGCAGCTTCTTTTTTGGAATGGGAGGTAATGTTGGAGCACCAGCATAAACTTATACACAAAAATTCCCTCTTTGCGAGAGAGTTCACTCTTTAGTAAATTCAAGGAACATTGCACTGAGCTACTAGGTGCTTCTTGGTCAGTATGGATGTTCCCTTTCTAGTCATCCATAATTCCCCCATGCAATGCATATAACCCCTCACACTGGATAAACTGGCATAGTAGCATCACATCAGCATTGCATACCATATGATCAGTCCTTGTCCATTCATGTCGACTGCCTTATTCCAGTAGCACACTTTTCATCAGTATGTACTGGTTCCCCAACCCCTGATTTGTATCTTGTTAAGTATGGTTTATGTTCTGTTTTCAGTTAGGCTTGAGTAGTATATTGTGCTTGGTATTTGTTAGTAGCTCAGGAATTTAGATTCTATCGGAAATAATACCAACAGGTATATCAATCAAAGTGAAATGCACATTTTCTGTGATGTCGGTGTTGTTATAAAATACTGTGCATTTCCTTTTGAGTGCATAACATCAGACCCTGTAGAAAAGTGTGATTACAATGAATGATAGTAATTTTATAATACTGAATAGTGAGCAGCAAGAGAGCATGACTCATCTGTGCTATTTTTCTCTTTTATTATTCTGCCTCTTTTGCTCATTTTAACAGGGATGCCAGTATCTCTGGAGGGCACAGGATGTTTAGTGACTGTCTGTTTTGTGTTATCATATTGAGAATAATGGTGCAGTTTTATTGGAGACCGGTGACATCAGTACAGCGATCTGCTTAATGCGGTACATGTTTAATGTAGGGTTTAGATATAAAAAGACCCCAGTAGGCTCGGGAGAAGGTGAATCACCGTTTAAGGAATGAGGTGAAACAAATCGGACCAATGTGGAGGAGAAACTGAGAGAAAGGTGGGGGGGAATGATAACACAATAATGATGAAAGCGGTAGGCTTTCATTTCATTTTGAGCTCCCATGTCGGAATGAATTTAGAAAATGACATTAGTGGGCAGCTTGAATATGAACAATTTGTCTGTGCTCAGAATGAGTTAGCACTTTGCAAAAGGAAACCTTGTTCATATACATTTATTCTCTCTGATGAACCCTTAATGCAGATGCACTACCATACCTACAACCTAGACGAGGGGGGTTCTCTTTTATGTGAAAACATACAAATCTGCACCTGCACAAATTGGCAATTGCACAAAGTGCATCTGAGCAATATGCATTCATCTCTTTAATTAAAGATCAGCTAGTAAAACACTAAAAGTTGTGAATTAAAGGTATTGAAGAGAAGGATAAGTGATACTGACAATGTATTTTTTTTTTTAAAAACTATGTCACCGTACAAACAATTATCCCCCACTGGTGAAAGTTCTTTTTGTTTTGAACTGTGCGCTGGGATGAATGCATAATGCCTATATGTTGTACTTTCATGTTTACTTCACTCTCTAGACAAATTATCTGTGATCTCAGAGACAAAACCGGAATATTGTGACAGAAGTAATTTTCCATAGTTTCTTTTGACCCACAACAATTCCAAAAATATGAAAAGTAGTACTTTTCCTGCATTTCGAGTGCATCTCAGAGTGATGTATTCCAAACTCTTTGCATACTCTTATGCAAATATGATGTGCCTTTAAAAAGAGATAACATTTGGCTTGCATTTCAGCATGTGTTGTGTGTAGAATTATAACACATACACACATTAGTACGCCCAGGCAATCCTCAATTGTGCGTAAAGCATTCACGGATGCCTCAGAGCAAAGAGCTGGCCTGAGAATCTTTTTGTAGAATTAAGTCTCTTGTGTCTCGCTATTGCTACTATGTCAGGTTCAGCATTAATAAAAGGGGTTAGAGAAGCAATAAATGCCAGCTGAAGTCAAGTCAAGGGTTTTACTCACCAAGTGACCTATCATTTCTATTTTCTGACCTGTGCTCTGGCAGAAGCAGAGATGGAACACTAATAATAAATGATAAAAGATAAGTTTGTACACGTATAAAACTCAGCCCTTACAATCCCCAACAATTGCAATACTGGCAAAACTGTTTTGTTGTTTTGAATTACAACAACCAGCAATAAATATTTACAACTAATAATTTGATTTATGGGGCTATTTTGGATAGTTATTTTTTTCTGGGAGGAAATGTAAATTAACAGTATAAAACCGCTAATTCTCAGGTAATTGCTGGATGAAGTGTAATTTGAACTATTTTAAATTCTTTTAAAAAGTAGAACTGGTGAAATTCAGATTAGTTAAATGAGTTTTAAAGAGCAAATCAGGGCTGAATACATTTGTAGGTAAATTGGACTAACATAGGAAATTCCCTGATAATATGCAACTTAATCAGAGTAGTGCTTACAATATGGAAAACTATTGTACACTGGATAAATAGCATAATTGTTGTTGCTATTTTGTGAAAGCCACAGGCATCTGACAGATACTCACACTGTGTCCTTTTGCAAGAGACCAGTCTTACTCCTGACTTGTCACATTTGGAGACTTGGGCAGGCATCACGTTTAAACATTAGTAACTCATTAGTGTTATTTCTCAGTCTGTTAAAATTTTGAACCGAATCAGAATCTTTTCCTAATCCCTAATCCTAACCAAAGTTTTTGCCTTAATCTAGCCAAACATGGAGTAAAAAGAAAGCAGGGCTTTGCTACCCATTAAAAGCTGAAAACACTGTTCAGCTTTAAAAAAGTGACAAAGCCCTGCTTGATAAACCCGGTAATGTAAAGTTTGTCCTTATCATTGGATACAGTGGGCACATCAAAGTACAAAATACCTTGTATCATTGTCTGATATCCAGTGTCTTTTCTGTCTAACACAATGGGAATGAGAAGAAGTTGACTGATATGAGATTCAAGACCCACCAATGCGGATGATATTTGTGAATGCCAGCTTTAAAATTCAAAGTCCACTATAGGAAATACGTGAAGTATATAGAAATCTTATTGGAAATATTAAATATTTGTGATGTTTATGGGAGCTTCAGATATCGGGTTCACTAAAAGATTCAGCAGAATGAGTTGGCCAGTATGAGCATGGAATCTCTAATAGCATGTAATTCGTAATTACATGTGCATGCACCTTTTTATCTATACTTACATTAACCTCCTAGGACGTCCACATATGTGGACATCACATTTTGGGTTATTTAGACCAAAATACTCAATTTTGCTCTACAAGGGCCTGATATCCACTTACGAGGACATTATACCGCTACTGTTCTATAAAAATTTTAAACAAATATCCTCATATGTGGCTCTTATTTTTCATAAAAACAAAAACAAGGTAAAAAAAAATCTGGCTATTCTTTCTTTTTACATTCATCGGGCCCCAATATGCTCAAATATCAAAGAGAAATTAAAAATGCATGCTGTGGAAGAGTTCGGGTCTTAGGAGGTTAAAGCGGGTGACTGTTAAAGAGATAATCTTCTGATCTTACAATCAATAACATCATAACTCAATAACATGAGTAAGCTAAGATGATACATACCTATGAAACTGTGCTTTATCTAATCACAGTGGAGATGAAGGGGAAGTGTCTCATTCCATATGCTGTAACGTATGGGGTATGTATGCTGTTGCTAAAGAGCTGTCAAGCAGCCATCATGATAAGTGGGATTTACTCTCTTGACTCTGAATGAGTAGAGGCTGACCTTACTTAGTCATAGCTGTAGGTGTAAGTTATCTACCGTCACACAATGAATATAAGCTGCTTTTAAATAGATAATGTATAATTCAGTCAAAGGTTTAGCTCATATCAGTGGAGAATAGCGTATGAACGTGATCATTTTTACTGGAAATTAAAATATCCATTTTTTCATGCAATGGAGAAAAAGCAAAAGGTCAAGTTTCATGTCACTGGTTGTATAAAAAAATCAGAAAAATATAAGAGCCTGAGAGAATAACAACAATAAAATATCATTAAGAATGCAAAGGGAATCCCTAAACTTTCTCTTTTTTTGGTTTTTGGAGCTTTTTCACCCATTCCTCCAACAATTACTGGTCTAGTCAAACACATATTTTATCTCAAGTCTATTAGGCAGTTTAAGCCTGCCTTTTAAGACTCATGCATTTTAGCTGGGAAGAGAGTTTTTTTTATAGCTTTGCTGTACATGTCAAGAATTTTAATTTTGTTGTGAATAAGTAGATTTAATGTTCACATAAGTGGGAGCTTGAATTGAGTGAAATAAACAAACAATACAAGAGAGTAAAGCACCCAGGGCTCTTTGCTTGAGAGAAAGCTAATATTTTTGAAGCCCATCATCCAGCTGGCTCTTATGAATGAATGCATGAAGGGTATCTTTTGACCTCACCACCCACAGAAGAAGGGACAAAGAGAAAGCTCAGACAGAAAGAGAAATATAAAGAACAATGGCACAGATGGAAATAAAGTAACACATTACATTTAATGCAGCTTTATGTACTGAAAGTTTATGCGAAATGTATCTTGAAATGTCCAATATCTGGGAAAGTCACAGTTTTGCACTTACTCAAATCAATTATGGAGTTTAATCCCTTTAACGAATGACAATGCACACATGCATTTTGAGTTGTGCCTAAAAAGTAAGAAATAATTTTGTTCAAAGACTCATGAAAGTCTGACTGCAAGTTGGTGGAAAATGTGAAACATTATTACTCATTATGTAATAATTATGTTTATCCACAAGGGTCAGTTTGACTTTGGAGATGCGCAGTATATGCACATATAACGTGAAACAACAGGGAGGCCACAGAGGTTTTCAGAATGATGCGGCATTTCATCGACGTCTACATCATCTAAGATCTGGTGATGTCATAGGAATTCAAGGAAGCTGGGGAGAAGGGTTAGGTCTACAACGAAAGGGCACAGAAAAAAAAATCAGGTCTATGCATGGTGAGGGCAAAGAAATGCAAACACTCAGCAGAAATTTATCCATCCTTCCTTCTTTTTTTTTTTAAACCGAATCATCTTATACTGAGAGGTCAGAATGAAATGTTAAATGATGGTTTGGGAAAAGCTTGTTTCAGCAACTCACTCTTCACTTCTCTGTCTTTGTCTTTGTCTTTGCAGAGGCACTGGTTCACTGAACTCTAAAGTCAAGGCTGTGCATATAAAATCCTCAAGGGTCATTTGACCTTTCCAATCAGAAGCTGCAGAATCTATAGGGCATAGAAAACTTCCAAAGAAATGTTATTTGCTCAAGGAGATAAATGAAGGGAGGTGGTTGTGGTTTTACTTTCATAATTATATTTTTCGATCAAATCAATAAATGCTGTAGATGACTTTGGAGTGCTAACCACATAAACAATATGACTTCTGGTTTTGCTGCCTTTCTCTCGCCTCTCATTCTTACAGTATTTCAATATTACCATGTTTCACTCGATGCCTAGTTGCACTCTAGTTATGCCATCTGGCTGTTTACTTGTTTCAAAGATAGATGTTTAGATTGCAAAGATTGCCAATACGTGTGGCAGAAATACACTCATACGCATGTTAAGATTATACCATTATCACTGCCTGATGAAGAGAGACAAATACAAACAGAAAAGGGATAAAAATGGTGATTGAAAAAGACAGCATTGGCAAAAGGTGTTATTTTGTGGGAATACGTACGTGTGTGCATATATGACCCATATTATATTACTCTACCTTGCTTTCTATCAGTGTATAGCTACTGCTGCCACCGTGCCAACATGCTGGTATGCCAGGTCCCTACAGGCATCTTTGGGATCAGGTGGCAGGTTCATAACATACGGCAACAACATGACCTTGTCCTGGATGGGCCCGCTTGAGCCCAGTGACAGGGGCAACAGGGGCCAATGGGGTGAGTGAGAGTGGTGAAAAATGAGACACCAGATGGATATGTTAATATAGTTGGCATGCTGTAATCTGCTACTGTTCCTCTCTCTGTCTCTCTCTTCTGCTCTTACTCTTTTTCAGCCTGATTCGCTTGCTCAATTTGTCAATGAGCACACATAGCATAAAATGTCATTCTTAAAGCTTCAGAAAGAAGCAGATGACTGGGCTCCCTCTATCATGAGCCAGCCAGAGCTGTAGCCACACATAATCAAGTTTGTGGCGCAGACTCATTTAATTTGTGCCCTCTTCAATTACAGTAGCCTATAATTTACAAAAAAAAGTAAATACATAACAGAGGGAACTCAGCACACTAATTAAAACAGAGATCCAATCAAATATCAGCTAAAGCACTCAATACAATAATGATGAGTACAGATGGTGCAGTTGATGGGGTATTTTGTGGCAGTTTTTCTTTCTTTTTCACAGTTCCTGAGCCAAACATTTCAGCATTTGACTCTTTGGCATTGACTGGAAACCTTGTAAGTAGCATGAACCGATGTTTTTCTTTGAAAATTTTGTTCTTAAATGGATTTCATGACATTCTGCTATGAAATGTTTGCACACCCATGGGAACAACAGTAATCAGTAAGTATAAAAGATCAAAGTGTTTCTTAATTGCATACAGTATGTTGTATATTTTTTCAATTAATTTAGCACAATTAAGACACTTTTTGGTGTGACTAAGTGTTTTTGGTTTTTTGCAATGAGATGAGGTACTTGTAGATAGAAACATAATTGATTTGTACACTCTTTCTGAAAGAAGAGTCTCCCAAGACTATGAATCAAGTAATATTGATTCATAGTCAAGATAAATTAATCATCATCTGGAAGTTTATATTCAGAATGAGTCACATCTTATGAAGAGCAATGTACGTACTTTGTATGTACAAAGTGCTCTGAGGCAATGATAACTGAAATGGTATTCAAAATGATAAACAGTTTAAATTTTTATTTAAAATTTGTTCCTTTGGGGTTCCATCAGTCAGCAGAACTTTGTGTTTTTCTCAATCTGTTCTTCTCACATGAAGTATTGGGTCTGGTTGAATTTGCAGTTAGTGAGATGATTGCTGATATGTCACTATGTTTCAGTTTAAAGGTGTGTAGTGTCACTGACTGTTATATAATATAGTTAAAACTTGACAGGAGCTGTATATGACCCCTGTTACAATTGATAGTTTGACAAATCTCTGTAATATGTAATTAAAATTTGACATTGTACATTGTAACATTTTCTTCATACAGTCAAGTTTTCACGTCAATATATGCAGTTCTGTGAAAAACTAAGGATAGTTCCCAATTCAATAGCTTGTAGAACCAGCTTCAGCAGCAAGAACTTATATAATGATCATTTTCTATACGGCTTCATCATTCTCTCACATCGTTATGGAGGAATTTTGGCCCAATTTTTTTACAATGTTGCTTCATTCACTGATCCAGATTTGCAGGCATTCGTTTATGCACAGATCTCTTAAGGTCCTACTACAACATTTCAATTGGGTCTGAACTTTGTATGGACCGTTGCAAGACCTAGATTCTTTTCTTTTTCAGTCATTCTGTTGTGCATTTTCTGCTTTGCTTGAGATCATTGTTGATTGATCCAGATGAATGATCCAATTTCAGCCAAGCCAAGTCCCATTTGACTGTAGAATTTTTTGGTATACAGAGAAATTCGGCCCTGGTCCTATGGCTGTGAAATAAGCCAAAATAATCACCTTTCCACCTCCATGTTTGACAGTTGGTATCAGGTGCTGGTATGTGTTTATTTTTCACCAAACACAGTGCGGTGTATTTTGGCCAGTCATCTCTACTTTGTTCTTGTCTGTCCAAAGGACATTGCTCCACAAGTCTTGTGGTTTGTTCAGAAGCAACTTTGCAAACTTAAGACATTTTGCCATGTTCTTTTTAGAGAGAAGATGCTTCTTTCCTGGCAACCCATCAAAACAAACCATACTTGTTCAGTCTTCCTCTAATAGTAGTGTCATGACCTTTAACATGTAAGATGTTAACTGTGGAGCCTGAGATGTAGCTCTTGGGTTTTTTGCAGTTTCTCTGAGCTTTGCACAGTCTGACCTTGGGGTGAATTTGCTGGGATATTGACACAAGTGCATCTGATTAGCAGTGCCTCCATGTTACTTTTCTTTTTTATTTCCTATAGAAGCAATAATGATGTACTTAGACTGCATAAATTCCTGTGAGAACTTTCTTTTTCTCATAACTGTACACAACTTGGAATTACTGTTAAATGGATATGTTGTTTATTGATACGTATTAAGAAAGACATCTGTGTTGTTTGTGACAACATACTGAGATATAGATTTTGTTTGTCACCGTAAAGGAGTGCAGACTAAAAGAAAAGACTTACGAGTGAACTCTGCACATCATACTGTAAGTTTAACAATTACTCCTATGAGTAAAGTTTAAAATTACTTTTTCTGTGTTACTTAACTCGACTTGTGTGCCTCACAATTACAAACAGCTGACCAATTAAAGAAAAAAAAAATCCCCAAACAACATTTTTGACTTGACTGGATATATGATTGAGCATTAATCTTCAAAAGCAATTTCCTCTCATTTGATGTTTTGATGATGTGGTGGAGCGCTATGTGACCAAGATCTTTTGCATGTGTGTGGGCACTATTATCTTTAAAGAGACCAACCACATCAGGATGGATGGGTTAAAGGTGACTCTGAACATCTTTGTGAACCTGCAATAATTTGCAGCAAGAAGATCAAACCATACCATCAAAATGCTCTTTATAGCGTAAGAGAGCAGCAGAATCGCGTCACTATAGGAGTCAGACGGATTTCAGGATTCATTCAATGTCTGTATGCTGTCGAGCTGAATGCAAATACATTCCTCTATGAACTGAGTATAACCCTACGGCCAATGAAAATGGTTCACTGCTTATGTCATTAAATCCCAAAATGCATGGTTGTCAGTCTAACCCTAAGTGTATTTGTCTTGACTCAGAGATATTTGACTCTCACGGAGATAATTTATGTTCTGCCAACAACATCATGATGCGATATTCCTTTATGTCCTTAATCGCATTGGTACAGCTTGTGCATCTGGCGTTTAACAACATAGGTTATGAGTCAGTTGTTGACTAAGGATGATGACTGCGAGAAACCGCAACTATTTAGAGCAGGGGTTTATTCGGATTTTTTCACCTCCCAAAGGTGGGACAGTCTCACTATCTACTGAGCCTGGTCTGTTTGTGCTTTCCAGTGAGGGAGTGTATGGAGATTGCCTGGGGTTGTTTGCAAAGGGGTGGGTGTGTTGAAAGACTGCTGAGAAAGCACTTGAGTAAATATCAACTGCGTTTGATTTGAACTGTAATGTTGCCTACAGGAAGGGTCTTCAAGTGTGTACACTTCTTTATTTTCAAGTAGGATAGTGGGTAGTTCTTAAAGCTCCCTTAAATGGAAGCTGGACAAGACAATAACTGCACTGTACATGTTCAATACAAGCAATGAGCTGTCAGGTTACACTCTTTAGGCTGATGCAAATCTGGCTGGAGGCAATACTCGTGTGTAAATATAGTGTATAGACCTTCAATTGGCATCAACCCAAACCAAGTTTTTGAATCGGGAAGAAAAAAAGCATGGAATATTGATTTTCGGAAAATAACAAATTTACTTGTAGATTACTGTTTCGCTAGGTACCAGAGTGTGCACTGGTGCAGATCTTTATGGCAAATTGCCTGTGTGGTTGTTTGAAAGAAAATGTGATCAAGCAATTTTCCCTAGTGTGAAAATATTTTATCTGCAGGCATTTTCTTTTGAGTTACTATATTAACACAAAAGCATGCATTGGCCATATTTGATTTTCAATAATCAAATAGTTGTTTGATCTTTGATTGCCTCAATAAAATAGCTCATCATAAAATATACTTTACCCCCCTGGCTTTGCCCAACAGCAAATAGTTGTTTACATTGCAGTCAATCCTGTGAGCAAAGTGTATTAAATGCCTGCCCACTGTCAGTTATTTGTTTGGTGAGTTTGCCGTTTTACAGCCCAATAGTTCAAAACCCGGCAATAACTTGTCAGCTCTCAGACACTTTCAGTCAGAGGAGAAAACAGCATGCAACAAGGTTTGCACCTTACAACCAATCAATAAATGGAATAACTGCCACTTAGACCATTATACCATCCTTTTTTCAGTGCTGGAGTAATGAACTGTAATAGAGAAATGATAATAATGATGATAGTCATAATTAGTGGGATAATAACCAGGCAATCACTGGGTGTCGAAATGGGAGACATTAACTGTGATCTATGATTGATCTTTTGCGAGGCCGGCAGCTTGATAATCGAGCAGGAATTCTGTGGAATGGGTTGATGTAGAGAGTATCTGTTGAGTACCGAGTGTCTAATAAATGTTTGTTTTTTATTATTATTATTATTATGCTCCAGAAGCAAAAGTGTAATCAATCTGAATTCATGCTTGAAAGAAAATTATTTGCCGCATTTCCCCTTTCTTAATTGCAACCACACTATAAAACAACCTTGCTAACTGTGCAATGCAATTCAGCACAGTCACTCAAGTATAGCACCTTAAAGTGAAATTTGAGGAATTCAATTTGAGGTAGTCCTTTACTTGAGTATTTTTATGTTATGCTGCATTACACTTTCAATAAAAGCTACCAGTTCGTTTGCTATTACTATTAACCAAGAAAAAACATCCTTCAATATTAATCAAATACTCAAAAGGTATACTGAAAAATAAAACCAGACAGCATTGTCCATTCCTGAAATTCTTGCTATTTTTGTAATCTTAGTGTGTTTTGTCCACTGTCATTTCAGTAAATAATGCATACACTGTCTCCAGAGACAAAGGAGAGACTGTATCTGCACATATATGCACGTGAGCATACAAAGACGTGCATGTGTGTGCAAATGTATGTCTATATATATGATGGTGTGCATTTGAGCCCCCTTTTAAGAGTGCACTCTTGCCTGTCTGCACACTGAAACCCTCTATTGCGTGTGTGTGTGCATGTGTGTCTGATGGAAGTTGATTTTGTGGTAAGCCTTGGAGACAGTGAAGACTGTCATCAATATTGTACTTTCTTTTCCTCTGAGCTTTCGAATGTATCAACGTGTGTGTATGTGTGTGTGCGGGTGTAAGACCATGAGTGTGTGAGGCCTTTATAGACAGCCCCAATTTGACAAAGGCAGCGTGAGACTTGCCTGCATGCTGTCAACGAGTTCTAACAAAAGCCAAATTGTAACAGGGGGATCCTGTCTCTGCCATGATAACAGCTTCAACAATGTGGAACCTTGAGTCCTGATCAGGAGAAATGAGTAGGACAGGTTTTCTATAGTTTAGCTTCATTTGCTTCATTTCTCAGATGATACCGATGACATCCCAACACAACCTTGAGCTGTGACAATTCTACCGGGACCCTTGAAAGGGTTTAAAAAGAGCTGTTAGCTTATAAAATGTCCTATGCTGGCTTTTAAGATGTGCTCGGAAAAGGAATCTGCTCAAACAGGCTTCATAGGCACAGGGGCGCAGAAATGGATAAGGACAAGGAAAGTTAAATTACAAACATTGCAGTTTCATGTAATGATATTATTCAAATTTCCCTCAAACACTTGAGATAAGCAGGCCTGTATGAGCATAAACTAATTTCCAAACTCCCAAACCTCTAAACAACAAGTACCAGTACAACTATGCACTGAATAATTCTACAACTACTGTAGATGGTGTATTCACATCACATTTATATTGATAGCTACTGTATATCGCTTGAATCGCAGTTATGCTAAATAAAACAGCAGAGCAGAGCCTGGGACCTTGAATTAGGAAGCTTGCCGTTTTATGACTGTTAATGACACATCATGCACTTTCCAAACAGACAATATTTTCAAAGTTGTTCTGAAAAATGTAAGTTACACTTTGATCTAAACTTTTAATTTATTTACTTGGGAAAAAGTTTCTAGTGCAAGTAGTTAGCTATGTTTCTTGTTAAGGTAAGCTTCTTTTATGTAGGTTAACAGCTTAATTAAGCAGGTTATTTACTTAGGACATTATCACTTCCAAATTAGCCAAGTTAGTTAGTTTTTATGCTTAAAAGAAACCCCCACAAAATACAAAAACTATCTTTGCTTTGTTTTAATATATCACTTTGAAAACAGTTCAGAATAGACTGTGTCCATACATGAAGACATAAATAAACTTTATGGTTACTCAGGTTGGTTGACTCGATTGAAAACTATAAATATCTAGTTTTACATCCTCTGGGGTATGACATTTTGACACTCTATCCAAAATGTATTTCAAGGTGCCCAAGGTGAATCTTCATTTAACAAAACCCACCTGCTCTGGTTGTGCTAATGTAGGCAGTATGGCTCAATTCAAAGCAGGTGCTTTGGCATATCATTTCTCATGCCTCGATTGAGTAGAGACACAGAGTGGTTCTTTTCTGTAACAATGTCTGACTCTACATCTCTTGTCAGTCTGGTTATGCTTCTTGTTCTGTTCTGCAGTTTTAGTGAACTGGTTTTCTGGCTGCTGTAAGCTGTAGATCAGGGGTAGGCAACTCCAAGCCTCGAGTGCCGGTGTCCTGCAGGTTTTAGATCGCACCCTGGGTTAACACACCTGAATCAAATGATTAGTTCATTACCAGGCCTCTGGAGAACTTCAAGAAATGCTGAGGAGTCATTTAGCCCTTTAAATCAGCTGTGATGGATCATGGACACATCTAAAACCTCCAGGACACCGGCACTCAAGGCCTGGAGTTTGCCTACCCCTGCTGTAGATGACGCTGCTCAAACGGATCTTCCAGAGAGGAGAATAGCTTGGTTTTAAGGTTAAGTAGTTGCTAATGGCTTACAAGCAAAAATGTAAGCTTTATTAGTTACTATATTATTCCCTTTTAAGACACTAGGCTGTAATTTAGGTGGGTGTCTTTTTATTATATGACATTTTCAGAAATGTTATTGCTTGTATACCTTTAATTAAAACAGAAAATAAGAAAAAAAATCTTTAAACATAATAAAGTCTGATGAAAAAGGTTTGCAGACACAGAGGAATTTGTGCTTCTGAAGTCTGACTCATGTACTTGAAATTGTATTTTTTCCCTGAGAAATAATTGAAGACAGAAGAAAAAAGAAAGAAAGAAAGAAATGTCCTTTCTATGAGTCAGAGACCACTGAAAATAACTGATGGTGTAGGTCTTTATGTGTGACCGTGTAACTTGACCTGCACTACAGCTACATCATAAGTCCACTCCCATTAACAATTTTATTGCTAATTGCAGTGAACTGGAATATGGAGAGGTTGAGACCATTAAAAGGTTTAATGGCATGTTGGTTGTACTTGACTTTGATTGCTTTTTCTTTGCAGTTAGTCTCTCTCATTTTGGCAAGTACATTATTAAAACACCAAAAAGACTTCTTCTCTACCAAAATTGATAGTGTTGGGAGCTACTTAAGACACTTCTAACATTTTTATATAGCAATAAATGATATATGCTGGGCAAATCTTTTAGCAGGGAGAGTATTTCAATTACAAAAACAAGATGCAAAACCTGCCAAATGTTCTGCCTCAACCACCGTGACGAGATAAACTAAGGTTTATGTAAATGAGGTAAGTCTAATTAATGGAGCAAATGACTACATATATCAATAAATTATAACTATTAATTTGGACTTTACATTTCAAAGGGCTAGGGAGATTAGCATTTAATAATTTCTTGTAGATGTGCATTTTTGCAGAATCGTGGGTGTGAAAAAAATGTTATTACAATTTACAGGAGGAACGACTGTGATATCACCTCATACATAAAAAGTGAATCTTTGACAAAGTAATCTATGGAGGCCACCATCTGATATTGTCATGCAGTAAGCAATGTATCACAATTAGTTAATCCGCTTTCACCTTGTCCTCAATTCAAAGAGCTGGCAGGTATGTTGCAGCCCGGGTGGGTGAGATGCAGGGCTGGACTGGGACAAAAAATTGGCCCGGGCATTTTGACTAGAGACCGGCCCACCAGGATAAAGATTGAAAATGTGACGTCATTCAGGGGTAAAACCGCAAAGGATTCTGGGAACTTGTGGCAAGAGGTACTAGCGATAAAAAGAAACCCAAAAAATGCCAAGAAGCTGTTGTATTATTAACTGCAATAGCTGGTCGCATGACAGCCATGGAAAGCCGACGGGTAAAGAGATCTTTTTTTTTTATCGGATTACGTAGTTGAAGAGAAATTTTTTAAGCCATGTTTCCGAAGTAAGAGCCGACGGATGGTCTGGATATACCAAATATAACGTCCCAGAACACTCCAGCTCACATGTTAGTCTGCTCCAAGCATTCCCACAAAGATCAGAGTTTTGTAGTAGTTAATACGTCCTTTTTCTTAACATAATTGGTGATATAGGTTACAAGTCTGGCGCTGAACAGAAATTGTCGCGCTATGCTCCTTTATTTATTGTGCATAAATAGTAAATCGTCCTGACACAATATTGCGTTTTGCTTCTGTTATTATGGTACATTGACAAAAACATATACTTTTATTCACAGGATAAAACAGTTGTTTTGTATCACTAATTGTCCAGTGCGATTACAGCATACAGTATTATTGTCACTGCTACATTTCTGTAATGCTGCCAGAAATTATTTCCACTACTAATTAATTACCGTTGAGCTCAAAGGTTATATTAATAAACGGTTAACGAATGTGTATTTATGACGACAATTTGTGAGACTGGTAAACTTACCTTTGTTCGTACGATGGTCTTTCGTTCTACACGGTGCATTTCAAGGTCCTGTACCCATCCGTCGGTAAACTGTACCTGGGCTTGTTGCAGTGACCTGAAGTTACTAAACTTCATGAGTGTATGCACTCACTCCAAGAACCGTATGATTATAAATCTGAGCGTGGTGAAAGTTGGGCAGCACGCTAACGTCTTTTGTCCCTCTGTGTGCTCGTAAGGGTCTGACCCTTTCACTCCTTTGATTTTTCCTCGTATCTTTTCTTTGTCTTTTCGTCGAGTCTGTCTTTGTACGGACCGGCATTGTTCTCCTTTTGTTCTGTACATTCCTTTTTTGTGCGGCAAAGAAAAAACAAGAAGGTATTGGAACCGGAGAATGAACGTTTTGCAGTGCTGCAAACGCTTGCATTTGATGCGGTACTTGGATTGTTTTGCCACGAGTTCCCGGCATGCAATGCGCGAAAATCACGTGATTGCTAAACAGGGGGGAGGGTGCATCCGGCCTCCTCGGCTGTAATTGGTCCAGCCCAGAGTCAATCATGACCAATTGGCCAATCCAACACCTTTCATTATATATACCCTTCCTAAAAAAAAAAAAAAAAAAAAAATCCATCGGCCCATAAAAACAAAATATCGCCAGCGGCCCACCGGGCAAATGCCCGGTATGCCCGATGGCCAGTCCAGCTATGGTGAGATGTCACAGAGCCTGGCACCTGGCTCTGGCAAAACAGCGGACATGTCAACCAGACATCACACTCAAAAACACAAATCCACTCATTGATTTATCTTTGACCATAACTGCTCAAATAGACATGTTTGTAATTCATTCAGACTTACAGTTCACATTACCAGACTCTTAATCTGTTATATTGTTACACACACAGCAAGGTTTGAGTCAATTCTAGAGTAGCTAGTGAGGATGTATCTACAGTGGCAGCTTAGTAATTGAAAGTGAAGTGGGTCTAAGCCACAGGTGTCGAACTCCAGGCCTCGAGGGCCGGTGTCCTGCAAGTTATAGATGGATTCTTGATCCATCACCAATGTTGGGTGTAATGCGTTACTAAGTAATGTGTTACTGTAATTAAATTACTTTTCCACTGAAAAAGTAGAGTAACTAATTACTGTTCATTTTTAGGTATTTTAATTACAGTTACTTACAATGTACTTGCAATACATTGTAAAATAATTAAACTCGCTGAATATCATTATTTAATTTCAATAATTTATCTTCTAAACGTAGAAGTAAACTCTGCCACTTTAACATCGCTGTAGTGCAGGTGCACGTCATTTCGCGCCAGTTTGCTGCATAGTCGTATTCTAAAGCGGAAGATGTCGGACTCGGCTGAAGCGAGTGGCTCAAGTGGCTGTTTTATGAAATGGACATGCTCTTCACTTCTCTGAAACAAGCAGACAAGAACATTATAGTAATATGTAAGCTATGTCCTGGGGAGAAAAAACTATCGGCTGCTGTTAATAGCAGGAGTAATCTACTGAAGCGCCTGACACGAGAGCATAGACGAACACTTCTGAGTGATCCTTGTTCATCATCCATGGATGGATCATTTTCGAGAAAAGTTAACCTCTGACCTTGAGGTCAAGAACACCGGAACTTGGACTTATCTGAGATTTTAAGTAGATGCACCTATGGTATGAACTTGAAAATCCGAGGTGATATCATTCTCGATTTATTGTGTTCACAAAATTTTCAGAAATCTTGACCTCTGACTTTAAATTTGAGGTCAAACGCATTGGGACAAACTCAGGTGTCCACACCACCTGCCCGCCCACCCAGTGAGGTCGACAATATCCCATCAGCCTTTTATGGCCAAGGGGTGAAAAAACAGACATCCTGGTTTTCAAGCATCTTTGTTTGCCGATAAGTGATGTGACTGGCTAAAAGTGAACTTTTTTTCCCTAATGCCAAAAGAAAAAAAAGCCCAAAACAACCAGAGCAGGTAAAATTTGAGCAGTTTGCTCCTTACTACTTTACTTACTACTGACTCGAGACACAATGGAAAAGCTTATGGAACAATATATAAGCTGATTTTTGTGGTGACACCAACTCACAAATTCCAGAATTCAAAATGTCCTTACATATGAACTGTAAACAAAGAATATGTGGAACTTGGCCCCTTTACAGCTGCGCACAAAAAAAGAATCCCACAGAAAAGCTAGCCAAAACGCTTGTTGCCACACTTCAGTGTTGCCTTGTTCTTAATCTCATCATTACAATTTTACTCAGAAGATAGAATCAGGAGACAGAATCAATAACAATTACAAATGTGCAAAGCAGTTCTTTGTTTTTATAATGCTTTAAAAAAATTCTTTTGGTATTTTCTTGGAGTCCCGTACTTTTTCAAATGTAACATTAGAGTCCATGTTCACAACCTTTAGGTCACATAGCGATTTAAAAAAAAGACAGAAGGGGTTTTACACGAGCACACACACACATGCACGCACGTGTAGATCTCCAGATCTGTGTTTGCAGAGCCTGTTGATACATCTATATCCTCTGGGAAATAAATATAAAATGTGAGGGAGAACTTATCAGGTAATGAAAAGTGTGGGGAGGATATTTAGGTAGTTTAGTTTGTAAAAATATGCATCTCCAGCACAGTGTTTGGGTTTATTTCTGTTTGTGTTTATGAAAGGTTAAAAAGAAGTGAGATCATTTGTAGTTTGACACTGACACAGAGCGAAAGGAAAAGTGAAGTAAATAAAAAAAAAAATACAACAAACTATTATATAGTACATTTTCTATGCTAAACAAAGCCTGTGGGCGTGTGCTTGTTTACTTGAGGGCATCACAATATGTATTTGTGCTTGTTTGCATGTGTTCAATCACTTTGTTAATGTTTGTGTTTTCAAGTTCGGATGTCTACAAGCTTCCGTTTACCTGTGTGAGTTTGTGTGTGTGTTTGGCAGTCACTCATTAGTGTCGACCCGTCTCCCTGAGCTGCCAGTCTCATCCATTGTGTGGGCTGCCTGCAGTCATCTATTTCCCCCACCTGGCCACATCCATCTTCACTCAGCCAGACACTGTTAAAACCGTGTCACTGCTGCGTGTGTGTGTGTGTGTGAATGAGTGACTCAGTAAGGCAGAGTCAGAGGAAAAGAAAGAAAAGAAGAGAGAATGTTTTTTCTCTTGTCTTGTTTGTGTTTTCTTTTGACTGACAACACTGCAACTATAAGTCAGTACAGTCGTATAGTCTTTGTATAGCCTTCTGTCCTTTACAGTGACTTATCTGTCTGCTGCCTTGCGGTGTGTGTTTTTGCATTCAGGCCAATCCAAGTTTCATGACCAAGTGTCACTTTTCTTAAAAAAAAAAATCAACAAACATTTTTCAGGTAGAACAAACCCCAACTACTAAGACCACAAGGCCATCCATCTGTACATCTTCCATCTGTTGATTTTCCACTGCTTATCTGGTCTGGGTCATAGTGGCAGTGGACTGAGCAAGGTATCCCAGATGTCCTTTTCAATTTTCTCTAGCCAAGCCCTCGATCTCTTCCTGGGAAAATCCCAAGGCATTCCCTGTCCAGATGGGAAATGTAATCCTTACAATGTGTTCTGCCCTCCCCTCCTGTTCCCAGTTACATGATCCAAAAATGCCTGCAGAGGAAGGCAGCAAGGACGTAATACTAATTGTATGCCTAAACCAATCAAATTAGCACCTTTTGATGTAAAGACACAGCTATTCTAACTTAAAATACCTTTTGGCTGCTCGTATCCATGTTCTATTCTTTCTTTAACAAACCAAAGCTTGTCACCATGCTATATGTGAGAATTTGAAAGCAGGAAGACTGGCAAATCCTGAGCTAATGCCTCAGGCTCAACAACCTTTTCACCATGTTCCAACACAACATCTACACTGCCACTGATGCTGCACCAGTCAGTCTATCAACCTCACGATTATTCGATTTTTTTCCTATTCATTTGGAGCAAAGACCCCAACCAGGTGAAAGCAAAACAGTATTTTCACAGCTATAAATAAAAAACAGTAATACAACTGCAGGTTATTATTTCAAAACCCCAGTAAGTGATTTTACTCGAGATGTTTTACTAGCTAGCTCATTATGTGGTGACATCTTGAGTTTAAAGATATTTCTGATTTTAAATTACATGCTTTTAAATTTTTAAGGCATCTGGTATTATTTTCAGGTATTACCCATGTGTCTCATTGTGGCCAAAAGGACAACTGTGTACTGTTCAAGAGAACTAATGAATATTATCAAAATAGTTAACAATGAAATGTTCATTAGTCAACAAAAAACGCTGTCTGCACACAGCAGTGAATACAAACCTAAATGCATTTGATGTGTGTCAACTTCTGCCTGATTGGTAGTGAGCAAATAAACTCTATATGGCAAAAGGCAGCAGTTTCTCAGAATGACACTTCTAGTTGACTCATAAATAAAATGATCGAAACCTGTAATTAATATGCAAACAGTATATGCTGTATATGCTAATGTGTTGGATTTCCATTAAACCCCTAATCAAGAGATATCAGCATCTCTGCAGATAGGGCTCCCTGTATCAATTATGATTTCATTTTTATTTGGATACACTGACAATTACAACAACATGTTGAATACAGGGTGCAACATGTTTCAAGACAGTCCTACAATTAAAAAAAAAATGAAGATGGATCTTTACCAGGGCAATATCAGTAGAATCTCCAGATCTCAGCTATCCCTGTTTCAGTTTTTACACAGACTATCAAATGCTCTCCTCTTTCTCTCCCCTCTGTTTCTCAAAGCAAAGCATTCAAATTGCATTCAGATGTTTGATTCCAAGCAAGCTTTGGCAGATAGCACCCTTGCTCTCAAACCTCATGTTAAGACATGGAGCGCGGCGCAGATCACAAGCATCGAGCCTTTGATACTACCAAACCTTAGAAACGTCAACAAGTGTCCGCCTATCTCTCTTCCTCTCTTGCTCTTACTGTCTCCTTCTCTTTCATGTCCAATCTAATTAATTCTGAAGCTCTTTTTTCTTTTTTTTGCGGTGGTCTTTCATGATTACATAAATAACTATATGATTTAATGTTAGCGACCAGAATATAACCCCCCCCCCCCCATCCCCACCTCCGATTCCCATGGGTAAATATTAGCTTGTTTAATTTAAGCGCATCTTCATGTCTGTTTTAATCACTTCTCAAGTTTAATTGAAACATTGTCCATTTGAATTTAAATTTAAGAGTAAGGAGTGCACCCCCTGCTAGGCTACCACAATCACTTCCTTCAAAAAAAGAAAAGAGGAAAACCAAAAACACTGCTGCAGTCATTTTAATTTATTAAGGTTTTCACATTAGTCCAAGAGCAGATCTTAGCCCTGAGGTCGATGGTGCCCTTGAAAAATTGTGTCTCGCCAAAAATAAATTTTTATTTAAATTTTTGCTTCCAATCATGACTACTAGGCAATAAATCAAAATACAAAATCATTAAATAATTTTTAAAAAGTAGTACTGCTGCTGCTACTCCTCCTCCTATTACCACTAATTATAATACTATTCCCTTTATATAGCCACTGTTAATATATGTTAAACACATACAAAGTCGGGCTGTGCCATATACAGCACAGTAACAAATCTATGTAGCACTAGTTGCTTATAGGAACATGGCTTTACAAAGTGGGCTCAAAGGGAAAAATAAAACAACCAGCCAGTGGGTAGTTTATCACAGAGATCTGCGTATGGTGAGTCAACACTGCCTTATTACTGACATGAGAATAGAGAGTCCAATATTTGTACCAACAAAAGATTGCAAACAAAAATAAGCATCCATGGGAGCCTAGGGTATATTCTTCTTTCTACAGTGCTCAGACATGAGGTATAGAAAAAGAAAAATTGGAGATTCACATACTGAAATAAATACAGACAGGAGAGGGAGAATAGACAAAGTAGACTGGGGAAATGAGTGAACTGAGTTTTCATTGGAACCCTGGGGATGTATGTAATGAGTTGGAGAGAAGCATGTTTGCCTAGTCTGGTTTACACTGAGAAATGACCCTGTGAAACACACAGTGTGGCCCTCTCACCACACACACATTCACACAATCACTGACTTGGAGGCAACCCAGGCCAGCAATGTTGACAAAAGAAGTGGAAAAGGTGGTGGTGTATTCAGTAAAGAATTTCTACTATAATGCTTGGCTCGGCGAGGCATTCCTACAGCGTAACGTTGTCCAAAATGTGGCATTGAATTGCTGTCACTACTTGATACTGAGACAAGTCTTATAGTTAATGGGACACCGAGCTGTTAAATAAAATAAAAAATCACAAGCTCGATGGCATCATACAGACACTTCTTGTCACATTTTAATTGAACTTTTTAACACAGTGATTACAGATGCGTTATTAATGCATTAATCGCTAGCACTTAAATCTGATGCTAAACCAGGACTTGTGATTTATTCGGATTGAGACAAGTGTCACCATTGCCACAACCAAGCAAATGCCAAGGACCAAGGACACCTTGTGTGGATCATTTGCACACTAGCTGCTTTGCAAAAAAGCAGTGTTGGACTTCTGGGAGTATAAACACTGCAACCTAGCATGAGCAGATATCCCACTCTATGTGAGACTGCACAGCATTTGTATCTACAGTCCCATATCTTGAGAAAATATCCCACATTTTGATTGGCTTCGGTATTCTTGTTGAGTGTCTCAACAAGAAGTCCTTGCTGACAGTCTTGGTAGCTATAGCAATAAGTAATAGGGATATATATGTGAGACACCGTAGAAGACAAAAAGCAAGACAAAAATCCAAAGTTACGCACTAGGAAAAAGACATTTAAATAGAACAGACTATATGTCCTCCACGTGATCAGTGTCAATCCTTTTAACCCTCTCAGGCTCAAATTAAACTTTTTGTTGCTAATGCACAACCAAGTCCTGCAGTGGTACTTCTGAGTAAAAAAAACTCATAAAATATGTATGTGAGGTAATCAGGTTGTTAGTATTTAACTGTTGCAAATCTGCAACGCCTGCCTGGAGAGGGTTAACTGCATCCAACCACCTTCTTCTGCTCTGACAAAGATTGATGCAGAAAGATGTAGTTGACAGAAAGTTGAATAAGCTAAAAGGCTTAAAGAATTTCAGTACAATTCACGCAATATTTCCTCGATCTTTTCTTAGAATAGACATTGCCAGCTTGTCAGTCTTAGTCTGATTTTTTTATGTGATTTTTTCTTTTTCTTTTTAAGAGCTTAGTGGCTCGATGAAACTTCAGCAGACAGATAGAAATATGTTCCAGTGGGTAAATTACTGCCTGTCCCAAGTTTGATGGCAGTCCTTCACACATTTCAATTTTTTCCACTTAATGTCAAACTCATAGTAGGATCCAGTCCATGATTATCTGTGATTTAACTTAACTTTCTTTTTCTTTAAAAAATAAAAATAAAAAAATCAGTCTTACTTTAGAGGTGGAGATTCTTTCGAGAAACACTGAACAGTCTTTGAACTTTAAGAGAAGGCTTGAGAAAACCGACTCGGGCAAAGGGAGAACACACAAAGGAAGGCCATTACTTCAATTTGAAAGAGACCATTGGAGCCGATCTGCTAGCATGGTTAAAGGAAAACACTGGGAAGTGAAAATAATAAGTAATATGCAAGGCCAAGAGACAATATGAAAATTGTGTGGTGTTGTGTTCACAACAGTGCAGGCCTGCTTGTTATCCTCTTAGATCATGTGCACATTAGACTCAATGTGCCCATGAACACGTGTTCTATAGTATAACCTTTTGTATGGCTTACCAATAATAAATTCATAGTGGCGACTTTGTTTGAGGTGGTAGACAGTTTAAAGTCCTCCTCTTGTCAGCTGCATTCCAATGCCTGATTTAATCATTAAGATATAACACTTATTTATATCACAGTTATCACTCTGTATTGTAGTCCTTGTATTCAGTTGTGTAGAGCCAGAACTGACTAAACATATGACAAAGTCTACAAGTGGATTTCACTTCCCTTCCCAGGCAAATTAGTGTGATGGTTGAGCTGTTTCCACATTTCACCCATCACACTAATATAAAGACAAAGCTATTCATCAAGCCCCTTGTGTAAAACTTCTCCAAGAAGCTGTCCAGATTGACTGGAAACAGCATTTCAGACTGCACTGTGCTTACCACAGCAAAACAGCAGAATAATCCTTTTTTTTTTTTACTTAGCAGTAGCCAGATCAGTTCTAAATTACTCACATCACAACTACAACATATGGAAGAGAGTGCTGTTGGATTCAGAGAGTCAAAAACCAAAAAGTCATAGGGAAGAGAAAATGATTCTTAGTAACAGAACATGCAAGTATAAAACAAAATAGAGAAAAAATTCTGGGCATCATAGCTCTGCGTATGCGGTGGCTCTGATGAATATGCTCATTAGTATGGCTCTCATGACAGATCACTCCATTAATAATCTACAGCTATGATCATGGCCTTGACTGAGAGGGAGGACCACAGGGATGTTGCCTCAGAATGGAGCCCTGTCACTTGCAAGAACCTTAATAGCCATGTGAGGCTGCAAGAGTGCGTGCGCCGAAGATAAACAGAATAAAAAATGTGTATTTTCAAGACGCAAGTTTAGATAGACGTTATTATGAGTCTCATTCAGAGAATTCTTTTTGTATTTATGAAGGACAATTTGTGTTTGTGTCAACTCAAGGGTGGGCACCTTATTAACCGAGGCCCCTGGTGGCTATTTGAGTCTCCAGGAGCGGTAGCCAATTATTGAAAACACAAAACAATATATGCATGGGACACACTGTAACACAACACAGTGGTAAATAATACATTATCATATCTACCCTTTATGAATTATAAATCTCTCCATGTTGACAACTGTTCACAGCAGGCATATATTTATTCATGTACATGTAGCTTATCTCATTGTTTTTTGACAACGTAATTTGTATGATTAATTCTATACCATGAAAATGTTACACAGCCTGGGGGTTTGTCAGCAGCGGCATGGCAAGACTAAATGCAAGCTATGATCGCCTTTGGTGTTAAATAAAAAGCACTTTATATGTGGTGTGATCACAACTGTGTCCCAAATTTAACTGATGGTTTAATATTTTCCCTTGGCAACTCACTTGGGCAAAGCCTGCTGCTGATGTAGCCAAAAACAGCAATTGAAAATTTTGTCTAAGATAAAAAATCAGGGACTACAGGGATTACTAAGCCATTTTCCATTTTCATTCGGATTCTCCTGGCTTTTTAACCTGTTATTTTTCGGTGTGTATGACAATTTCATGAACCACTCAAAAAATGCAAGATATTTGGAGATTTAATCACAGACATGGGAAAACCGGACACATTAACACAGTCATAAGAAACAGAACGTTTTCATAGGACTCCGCAGTCCTGTGAATACCTACATCATCATACAGCCTATGATTCAGTAGCTTGTAGAACAACAACGAATAACTTGAAGTAATAATTGTCTGTGTGACTTTATCAGTTTCTCATATCACTGTGGAAGATTTTTGACCCAACACTATTTTCCACTGTTGCCTCATTTCATTGTGTTTTGTACAGCTCTCTGAAAGCCCAGCCATAATATTTTGAATCAGGTTGAGGTTTGGCCTCTGACAGGGCCATTGCAACACCTTAATTCTTTTCTTTTCACCCATTTTGCTGTAGATTTGCTGTTGTGCTTGGGATCAATGTCCTGTTGCATGACTGAGCTGGCTTGGGGTAAACACTTTACTCCAAAATGCTTTGGTATACAAACATGTTCATGGTCAAGTCAGTAACACTAAGGTGCCCAGCTCCCTTGGTTGCAAAACAATTGTTCACCCTTCCACTACTGTGCATGAAAGTCAATAATTTGGTCTCGAGAGGTTTTGTGATTTGTTTAGATGCAAGTATGCAAACCTAAGCTGCATTGCCGGGGAATTCTCCCAGAAACCCTTCCAAATGACTCACACTTGTTCCACTTTTTTCCAATGTTACCGTCATGAACTTTAACATTTAACATGCTAACTGAGACCAGTCAGAGATGTAGCTCTTGGGTTTCTTGCAATTTTTTTGAGTGCTGTACAATTTGATCTTGGGGTGAATTTGCTTCCACCCCTGGGGAGGTTGTCGCATTGTGTTGACACTAATCTAAATGCTTGAGACCAGCAGCCTGCCCGAACTTTGCTGATGATCCCGTTAATCAAGAGTACTGAAGTAGAAGCATTTGGCTCTCTTATTTTCCATGAAAGCAGTAAAGGTACTGCACAGACTCCAGTGAAAACCTTTTTCATATGACTTCATGTGTATCTGTCAGCTATTGATACTGACAACAAAATTCTAAGAATTTGTAATAAACTCCATGATACTATAACATATTTCCTGCATTCCACACTTCCCCCACTAAAGTTAAGTAAGACTTTGAATTATTTACTTCACTTCTACATAGAGACGAAGAAACGGAAGTGCCGGTGTCTGCTGCTGAATCCATAAACACTCACACTTTACCAATAGCCACTCAGTTGTCCATGGCTTGCGGCCATGTGCTACGGACTAACATAAACACATTTTTTTTTCTCAGTTTAGAAATTATGTTGTAATGCATTTGGCCTCTATCGCTTGAAACATAATAGAACAGTACCGTAGTTGTTTTCCAAAGCAAATTCAAGCATGCATTCAATAAAAACCCTTGATGAATGAACCAGAATGCCACTCAAACCACGCACTAGGTTTATCACCAAATATCACTTAGAAAGTAAATACACTGACCATATTAGCAAATCGTGTATTTTATACTTAAATAGGTAATAATGGCTCAGTTTCCTTACCTTGGCTATCTGGACACACCAATTGAGCAATAGCTGTGATCCAATGTTGTCTTTGTGCTCGTGGACATAGTCGAGCAGGCATCCGTGAGGCATCAGCTGTGTGACCAGCTGGATTGTCGGACTCAAGCAGACACCCAGCAGTCGGACCAGGTGCGGGTGCTCCATGCTAGCCATGATCAGAGCCTCCTGAATGACACAGATATACACTCAGGCATGTGGAGGGTAATGATTACAGGTGGCTGTTTTAATCTGTAACAGTATGTCAGCAATGTTTATTTCCAACAGTTGTCATTTTCAATAAACACATAAAAAATATGCTATTTATTAGAAACATGTCAGATTGTGTGATGGGTATGAGGTAAACTGTGCCAAAACAATTTGGCTGCAGAAAAGACTGAAATGTATTTATTTGTGTTTTTCTTTCTACTGGTAATATTTTTTTATTTAATAATAAAAGAAATGTTTTTTCTTTTAGTTCTCCAAATTGTGAATGGATAAGAAGATGGCACTTTTCACAGCCTGAATTACGAGTTTCAAGAAGTATTTTCTTACTGGGAATGCTAATTACATACCTGAGGAGACCACTACATTACATTAAAAAAAAAAAAATGACTAGGATCCTAGCAGCACATCTCTCTCTCTCTCTTCACATTTCTATTCATCTCTTCCTCATAGTTCCTGTCTGTTTTTCTTTGTCTGCAGGGACATATTGAGTGGAGCAGCACATGTGGCATCACCCCACAAGTATAATAAGCTTCCCTTTCACTTTAGCCAAAGAAGAATTTAATGCTAAATGATGTTTTTGTACAGCCTCACTTTTAAAATAATACACCTGCATTAGGACACAAGCCTGAAAATTGTGTTTTCAGCACCAATTTTATATTTATTCTGATGTCTTGTTTTAGTCTACAGTGTGACACTCTTTTGAAAATAACCTGGAAACAGCCTTGGCTGTCTGGTGCGAGTGCTGGTTCTGGCAACTCCAGCACTCACAACGCTCACTGAACTGGCACACCTGAGACTCATCTTCACATGAAGTCTCTTCACTCCATGTTCAGTATCCCATGTGATACATGTGTGATGGCCAAATTCTAGCTCTTGCATTTTGGTCTCTAAACAATTTAGTTCTTTTGTAATGCTCCTGTACTTCAGGTCAACTCCTTATTATTACACCAGTTAGGTCTCCAAGCCAACTCATTTCTGAACCTTGTGCCAGCCTCTACTCATGGCCTGCTACAAAGAGTCAGCTACTCTGGACTAATGCAGTAAACTTCAGCTTCATATGTAACAAAGTTTCTGTGTCTGCTTTTAGATGAGCGATTTAAACTAAAACAAATGTTATTGTAGCTTGATGTTGTTCCCTTTCATCTGTCAATATTTGTTGCTGCAGGGATTCCATTAAACAAAGATTTCACTAGTTAAAATCAAATTTGTAAGACCATGAATGCTTTTATGCCATTGTTTTTCTTGGTGGCCTAGAAGCAAAGGCAACACACAGATTTAGGTATCGGCTGTGTTTTGTGATATTTACGTCAACCTTAATGTTAGCTCAGACGAGCCTCTTGAACACACATTTATCATCTCTGACAGTGTCTTGTCTTCCCCCCTTATTTCTTACTTCTTCTTGCTGTGTCACCAAAACTGAGATGAACCACTCTCACAAAGGTAATTTTTAAACTTTCTCTTTCACTTCTATCAGTTTGATAAGAGTTTGAATGTTTCTTTCCCTAAATAAAATTCATACTCAAAACAACATTTCCTCATAGGTCAGGCTATTCTGCATTCTTTCATGATTGTTTTATGGCTTGTTTGTGCATGTGGAATGTGTCAGAATATTCACTGTGGGAACAGAGAACTAAGATTCTGAAACATATGTATGTTTTTTGGAAACTGGTGCACATATCTTCCTGTGTTATCGAGGACTTCAGTTTTGGACTGACCATAACTGATTTCTGTCATCTGCTGAAGTCAAGCTTTAGATGGTCTAAGGGTGTTTTCACACCTTTGCTGCCTAATCAATTTAAATCAAACTCTGGCTCATTTTCCCTGGTGAAGTTCATTTGTGCAATCGCATTTGGTCTGGTTCACAACAGTTGAACTGAGACCCTTTGGAGGCAGTGATCTCAAAATGAACTCCAGAGTGGTGATCAGACCACAATCCAACTTAACTGCCAGATGTATGCTAAAGTTTGATCTGACCATCTTTGGGTAGCTAAGTATGTTTTGCATTCTGTTACCTTTTACCATAAATATTCAGAGGTCACAAAATTTAAACTAATCATCTTATATTACTTCTATTGCTCCTGCCCTACACCGAATGGTTGTAGCTTCGGATGTGATTTCTTTAGGAAGACATTTTGGTTCACTTGGTGTATACTTGGAGTCCAGACCTCCCTCTCCCCAGGTATCTCCTCCTACTCATCCAGGGGAACACAGAGGCTTCCTAGTCCAGCTGAGGGACATAATCTCTTATAATATCCAACACACTTTCACTCCTCCACTTGGGACAGCAACTAGTCCCTGAACGGAGTGGACACTTTACCCTTTAACGCTGAACACCATTATTGTCATTCCACTCCAGTGGGACTTGGGGACAACCACCTGTTGAAAGCAACAGAACCACATCATCTCCAAAAATTTGAGACGAGATCCTGTGGATCTACTGTACATCCACTATATGTACAGGTACTAAATGGCCAAACACCTAACGTACTCCTGAAACATCTCCTATAGGGGGGGAAAAAAAAAATATATATATATATATATATATATATATATATATGTATATGTGTGTATATGTGTGTGTGTGTTTACATTTCTCAAAGTTATTGAGAAATTTAAAGCAGGCTTAGGCTACAAAAAGATTTCCCAAGCCTTGAACATCCCACGGAGCACTGTTGAAGCGATCATTCAGAAATGAAAGGAGTATGGCACAACTGTAAACCTACCAAGACAAGGCCGTCCACCTAAACTCACAGGCCGAACAAGGAGAGCGCTGATCAGAAATGCAGCCAAGAGGCCCATGGTGACCCTGGACGAGCTGCAGAGATCTACAGCTCAGGTGGGGGAATCTGTCCATAGGACAACTATTAGTGGTGCACTGCACAAAGTTGGCCTTTATGGAAGAGTGGCAAGAAGAAAGCCATTGTTACAGAAAACCATAAGATGTCCCGTTTGCAGTTTGCCACAAGCCATGTGGGGGACACAGCAAACATGTGGAAGAAGGTGCTCTGGTCAGATGAGACCAAAATGGAACTTTTTGGCCAAAATGCAAAACGCTATGTGTGGCGGAAAACTAACTGCACATCACTCTGAACACACCATCCCCACTGTCAAATATGGTGGTGGCACCATCATGCTCTGGGGGTGCTTCTCTTCAGCAGGGACAGGGAAGCTGGTCAGAGTTGATGGGAAGATGGATGGAGCCAAATACAGGGCAATCTTGGAAGAAAACCTCTTGGAGTCTGCAAAAGACTTGAGACTGGGGCAGAGGTTCACCTTCCAGCAGGACAACGACCCTAAACATAAAGCCAGGGCAACAATGGAATGGTTTAAAACAAAACATATCCATGTGTTAGAATGGCCCAGTCAAAGTCCAGATCTAAATCCAATCAAGAATCTGTGGCAAGATCTGAAAACTGCTGTTCACAAACGCTGTCCATCTAATCTGAGCTGGAGCTGTTTTGCAAAGAAGAATGGGCAAAGATTTCAGTCTGTAGATGTGCAAAGCTGGTAGAGACATTCCCTAAAAGACTGGTGGCTGTAATTGCAGCAAAAGGTGGTTCTACAAAGTATTGACTCAGGGGGCTGAATAATTACGCACACCCCACTTTGCAGTTATTTATATGTAAAAAATGTTTGGAATCATGTATGATTTTCATTCCACTTCTCACGTGTGCACCACTTTGTGTTGGTCTTTCACGTGGAATTCCAATAAAATTGATTCATGTTTGTGGCTGTAATGTGACAAAATGTAGGAAAAGTTCAAGGGGGCTGAATACTTTTGCAAGCCACTGCATATACACACTAGCACCTTTTTCACAATATGTTGTACTGGGTCAGAATGTCAGCAGACAAATGCCAGACTCACACTTCTAGAAAATTCATCATGTTTACCAGTATAGACTGAACTGCCAAAGATCATAGGACCCCTTATTCTGTTTAAGGTTGAAGTTCCTCTTGAAGTGAACAGCAAGGTTCCACTCAGTCAAAAACAGTGCAATTTTATTCAAAACCTTGACATCAAAGTGACTTCGTACTTTGAGATTGTCAGCATTCTATGTAGTAAGCAAAAAAATGTAGTAAATAGACCAAGGTCAGATTGCTGCAAATCAGGAATATTTGCCTTTAAATATAGAGCAATGGTTTCTTTGTGCTGATGTTGTGTATTATGAAATCTTTCTGTTATACTCTACAGTATGTAGACACAAAGCAACTATACCTGAAGCTTGTAATATTGCATATTATTGCAACATAAACACTAACAGGCCCCTATTAATCCCATGGTATAGAAACTCTCCAAAAGACAGAAACAGGCGTAAATTTGCTCACCTGCAACTTTACAACAATTGAAAATTCATCATCGGGTGGGTAGGTATACGCCAAAATACACAAGACAGGCAGGTGTGGCCGTTTGCTTTTACTGGGGAGAGAATCAATGCATAAAGCTCCAATGAACACTAACAGAGAGATGCAACCACTATACATTTTAGAACTGATATGGCTCATCTATCACAATGCTTACATAATGAGGTCCCTGTTTACATGCCAGTGATGGGTATAGTTACACTGAGGGTAATGGCAAATTGGGCCAAAGTCTTTGACTGACTGGCTTTTCCTTTCTGCCTGCAGGATTCCGTACAAGCAAATTTATATTGTGGTGTTTACTTAGCACTGCAGTGGGGTATCCTGTAATCTGTTAGCCCTGCATCCTATTCAGATCCCTTCTGTGAGCTATTATCCAGAAAACAAAATACTTCCACAGCATCCTAAAGAGCATTTCTTGAGGTTTCTATATATAAAATAAGTATATACAAGAATTATACTAATTGAAAAACACATGACATGAGGAATTGTGACAATAGACTTTAAAGCCACTAAGTGGAGAGGTAGGGGCAGTAGTAGTTGTAGTTAGGTATTGTAAAAAGAGAGAGAGAGAGAATATGTCTGTGAATAACAAACCCTGTGAACATCCCTTTAGGCCCTGGAAAGCACTACTGTTGGGCTGAGATAACAGTTATATAAAACACAAAAAGGGATTTGCAGGGGTTGTTCCTTTTTGTACACTGACTGTATAAAGTTTACATCCCCACTGAATTGTAATTTTGCTGTTACAATTAAATACAAGCATTAGGAAACACTGTTTTTACAAACTTGTGCTACTTCTGTAGCTCGTCATGAAGGTAAACTGAAATAAGGTAGTTACAAATCTTCAGAATTGTATTAATATGTAATAATAGTAAAACAATTTCTTTAAAAAAAAGCTAAACTGAAACTTTTTCTCTTTTCTGTGGATCACTGTTGCGAAGTGCTTTATAGATTGCTGCATTTTGTGCATTGTATGGATGTCTCACATTATTAAAACTGATATATTGGAGGGCCTTGGAGAATAATACCTGAGTAAAACATTAATAAAAAAGAAAATAAGATTTTAATTATCTTTAATCAAAACTAAAGGAATAGCATGCTCTAGCTGTTATCCTTATACACAAACATGCACACTCCTAAATGCATGCAGATCGATACACACATGCCAGTACTGCAGGGAATAAACACCCTTTCCTTTTGCCAAGCACTTGCTGACAGCGTTGGTATTTTATTGTTAGCCATAAAAAAAGAGAGGTTCCCTTCTCTTACTGCACCACAGGTAAGGAGTGGCAAACTCCTACACAGAACCAACCACACACACACGCATGTTGAAAGACAATCAATTCTCTGTGACATTCTTCAAACAGTCAGTGGCAAGTGAGACTGGGGCTTTGAGTGGCCTGCAGCTAGAAGGTCACCAGTCAGAAATCCCAGTCTGCCAGGAAAATAATGGATGGCAAAGGAAATGAATGGCACTCTGCTTTCCCTTTGTAACTACCACTGGTGTTCCCTGGAGCAGAAGCTTGAGCCCCCAGCTGCTCAGCAGTCAGTCATTAGAAGACCACTGTGGATCTAGACAGAGGTGATGGAAGGTATTCTTAAAAAGAGAAAAGAAACCCCAAAACTATTTAGGAGGTAAATTAACCAAGTTTATGAGTAGATCCACATGGACACATGCCTTTCTGCTGTTATATACGTTATCTCCACTGTTTCTATTGCCCCTACATGTTGTTATCTCATTTCTCTGTCTGATTTTCTGATTGTCAGACAACCTCCCAAAGCACTTGGAACATAAATTAAACACATATGGGATATTCATCAAAGACATCGTGATAAAAATAGAAATGCTAACCCTCCAAAACTCTTCCTTTTAGACTGTCAAACTAAGTGCAAAACATGAGTGCAAGTGGGTCGCTTTCAATGTGTGTGCGTGTGTGTGTGTGCGTGCGTGCATGGGTACGTGTGTTGATATGAGTTATTTCATCTGCATTGCATCATCACAGGGTAATAATTTTGATTTTTTTTTCACTCTTCCTTTTGAAATGAGCCAAGATGTGAATGTTTTATAAATGGGGCCTAGTGCACTGTGCTAGGAGCCCATGGCATGGTGCGTGTATGTCTGCATATGTAGGGCTCCTACAGGCCCCTTATGGTTTCTAGTCTGCTGTTTGTGGGGTTCAACTTTAGTTGTTAGAGATTTCACTTTACAACCATCTGTGTAGCGCTTTTGTAGGCTAGTTTAGCGCTAAACTGAAGTTAACTTGTCAGCAACGAATGCAATGTACAGCTGGTTAAAGGCCTTTAAAAGAAAAGGTCAGTGTTCGCTCCCTTACATACTGTAAGTATAAATTGCAGCACCTTTAAACAGTGTCACTAACAGGCTTTGGAACAAAAGGTTGTTACATTACATTTAGCTTGTAATTTACCTGCGTATATGTTATCTTTATAAAAGCTGAGTTTGAATTGTATTGTCAAGTCTCTTTTTTTGGATTTTGTTTTCAAGATACTCACATCCATGAATTCCACATTAGCCTTGGGTCCTGTGGCCTCATTTAGGATTTTAATGGCAACAGGGATTTTCACAGTTTCCCCCTCTGGGACCCAGATACCCTAAAGAAGAAACGCACACAGACACATACACACACACACAACATGATGATGAGTCATTACACTAATTGCACAGTCACAAATCCTCTACTCACAGAAATGATGTTTAAAAAAAGTATTATAACTCCTCGAGGAACAGCAGGAATCTCAATAAATTGAGCGTTTTACACTCTAAATTCTACTTTGTCAGCTTTATAAATAACAACATTCCATATTCTCACTCGCTGATTATAAAAATGAACTGCATGCTGTACGATTAAGGTTATTTCGCCCTTCAAAAAGACTTGGGAAAAACTATTTAATCATTTTGAAGTATCTAATTTTAGGGAGGTTTAAAGTGATTTAACAGCTGCCAAAGTGGATGGAATATTTGAAAGAGGAGAAAAATGAAGTACCTCTCAACTTTTTCAAAGTGATTAAAATGTGTTCCACCTTTGTTCCACCCTTATGTGACTACACATCCAGAGTGACAGAAGGCCTAGATTTCACACTTAGCCTAAAAACAACTATCCCATCAAAGAATTATCGTCATTAGGTGATAATGACGATCGATTTGATGCAGTTTTATGTTTCCTTTTACATGTAATTCTGCAGATGATCATTATTCAGCACAATAATTTAAGGGCACACTTTATGAAAGCTTGGACATCGATGTTCTAACTGGAAAAAATGGTTTACAGGTTTGTAAATGCCTCAGTTTATTAACAACACATTTATTTAAAACTGCATCTGCAAACGGGCTGCTACAGCCAACACTGCAGAATAAAATGACATATTTTACATTAGGAGGAGAAGATATCCATACACAGAATTTACCATTTTATTCTAAAATGTTTAGAAAACAAATGAAATTATTTACATATGTTACAGCCTGCTTTAGGGATTAGTACTTGTTTGTGTGTTTTGTGTTGCAGGAGTTGTGATACGGGAGGACTGTTTTGCTTTGAGTTTTCCTTTGAGTTTTTTTTTTTTGCACATACAATGTATACCATATACTTGCCTAGCCATCCATCACTATGCTACACCACTAATACAGACCTACACACACCTTTCTTAATTTATTTAATTACTTGTGATCTATGAGCGGGTTGCAACACATGAACTGCACATTGTGACAGAACATGTGACAGAAGAATCTATAGCTCCAAGTTGTTCTCTTAATGGTGAAATGCTGAGTTGAGCCAGTTAAGCATATTGCCACCAACTATGGATATGGGTCAAATCAAGGAACAGCATGTGGCCTTAGTTTTATTAAACATAAAACTAAATATTGCTACACTTTAATTAACTAACTGTGTTTTAGCTGTATGAGCCATCCTATAAAGCACTCAGTTTACAAGTTGGTCTAAATGCTGAACCTATGAACTCTCAGCTATGGAGATTAGGTACAAGTCTGATGTCTTCTGGCTGTAAAAGACCTGTCAGGGTTCTATAGCTCACCTATAAGACTTGAAACTGACTATACAGCATATCCTTACAAGTCTAGAAGTGCCTTGAAATTTCCCAGGAGAGCATGCAAGACCTTGCTTTGAAAAAGGACATACACTGATGCCACATACCTCTGGCCTAAAAAAAAGGTGCTACAATGAGAATGGGTGGACACAAAAAAAGACGAATTATAATTTCAGTGAGAGAAAGTCTGCTTTTTCTAATTTCAGATTTTTTTTTTCCAACTTCTACCCAACCCTTCATTGCTCTTATGGTGACCTCAGCTACCTCTTATTTCACTGTCACCCCAGGGGTCTCAGTGTCTGCTATTACTTATTCTTTTCATCTCCCGCCTCCAGCCTTCCATCTCATTTCCTGTCATTAATGATCCTGCAATGTCCCTCTTGTCTTTTTCTCATGAAGTGAGAATGTGAACACAATGTGACATCATGGTCTCACTTTTAGTAGAGGAGCAGTTAAGTATTTGAAGCTAAAATGCAAATAGTCACCGTTAATTCACATTTGATTGTATTTTACCTTGTAAACAGTTCCAAAAGCTCCGGAGCCGAGGATCTTGACTCTTTTGAGTTCTGTTTCTTTCAGGATGCGAAGCTGGGCTTGATTGGGTGCCGTTCCACTGGGTGTTAAAGGTTCCACCAACTAAGAATGCAATAAATAAGTCAGTGAGTGCTGGAAGACAAGTCTAGAATCTACATAACAAAAGCTACTAAGATTAATTCATGATACTTTAAATTAAAACATCACAACTTATCACAGGATTAGTCCAATTGCTTGTTGCTGAGCAATTAAATGCAATTTAGCTTCTCAGGATCTCAGGAACACACTTCCATATTAGAAAAAAACAAAACAAATAAAACCCCAAAATAAAACACACCTTTCTTCCATGCAAAATCCTTCTTTAGAGGATAGGACAGTTTCTAAAAGCTGTGACCCAAATTCCAGGAAGTCAGGTAGTGAAACAGGTTGTACAATAACAATGAAACTGAAATTACTATTTAAATTGTAGAAAAACAAGAGTAATTTCATACAAAAGTTTGACTCAAATGCAACATTTACTCTTAAGGAAGGTTCCAGTGGGTAAGAAAAGTACACACACACACTGGGTGGGTGGACAAGCAACATGAACACCCAAGTTTGTGACACTGATAACTCAAGAACAAAGCAACGTAGGACTTTCAAATTTATACTACAGGTGTTTCTACTAAAAATCTCAGATGAGTTTGAATCTCAGGGTTAGAGGTCAAATTTTCTGAAAAACTTGTGACTCAAGAACAAAGCGACATTGGAGTTTCAAATTGATACCATAGGTGTATCTACTAAAATCAAGACAGCTGGTTGTAGTTACGTTTATTGCCCCTGCACTTGTGGTTACAGTAGGGTTGTAATGGAATTTTTTTCCAGGAAGATAAATCTAGACTATGATGAACCATTATTATGACATTCTCTATGGTAAAAGGAAGTGAAAGCGATACTACATGGGAACAGAAGAGAGTGATGGAGAAAGGTGGATGAAAACAGAGAAAGACTGGGGGAGACAGATAATTGAGGCAGCTGAACGGGAGTTGAAATTTTTGTTGTCTCATTACTGCTCAAGTGGAGGAACAAACAGATGAAATACTAGGAGAAGCAGAAAGATTATATCCGAGGAGGGAGGAAGGAAGATGTGGAGCGGGAAAGGAACTGTAGCAGAAACAACAACAAGACAGCGATGGAGAATCGAGCTGCTGAATTAGTCAGAGGATGCAAAAGCATAAGTGAGGGAGCAATATAAGGAGAATTAAAGGAGAGGGCGGAAGATTAGAGAGGGAGAGAGGACAGAGAGAGCCTAACAGACAGAGTGTAAATCAGCCTGGCTGTGCTTGGCAGCTTCTGTCCCTCTGGCTTATGGTTACCATTTGATTAAAAACAATAGCCATTCTTCATTTAAATGGAATAACAAATCAGCTTCTGCAGGGTGGAAACAAGTAGGCTGGGGGGCCACAAACACACCCAGGACAATACAGACGTCTTTAAAATGATCTAACCGTACACACACAAAGGCAAAGCTCTATGCTATTTCCACTGTGCTGGGAGCTGTCCAGCATTAGTGGTGCTGAAGATGTTGAGGCTGTGTAGCAGCCGAACAGCAGCAAATGTAGCTATCCACCTTCTCTCTCTACACTGCATTTCTGAAACTGAAGCAAGTGCTGCCTGAAATATACTGATCAAAATATTAACACCACATATCAGATCTTGATGAATGAAATATTTAAGTTAACATACACTATATGTGCAAAAATACTGAGTCACCTACACATTACATCTACTGGAGGACCAAGGTCCATGGAAACCATGCCATGGAGCTCTCGGTGCACGGTGTTTGTGTTGATGTTATTTGCCACTGTGCAATTATTGAATCATCAGAGCCATGGCAACCTTTACACACAACACACCTCAGCACTCAGCGACCCTTCTCTGTAACTTTATGTGGTCTTCAATTTTGTGGTTGAGTTGCTGCAGTTCCTAAATGCTTCCACTCTAAAATAATTCCACTAACAGGTGATTGTGGAATATCTAAGAGCAAAAAAACCCCCTGTGAATTGTCTTATTGTAACAAAGGGATCCTGCCGCAATATTGCACTCAAATTCAGTAAGTAAAATAATGTAATTTGTTGAAAACAACGGTTAGTGGAATCTAAAGTGCAATTCAAAATCATACCAAAAATCTAAATTAAATTGCTCAAGTGTTGCTTCATTGTTTTAAGAAGTTTATATGTTGCTATTCTATTAAAGTGGTGAGCTGGGCAAAATGACATTAAAACCATTAGACAAACATTTCACGTGCAGACTGATCTGATTAGATTTATAGTCCATCAACATTTTCTTTTAACAAGTCTAAAATTATTTGTTATATAGTGATAGGATGAGGGGGAAACTGTCATGGTCTGCGAGGGCAGACCGTATGGAGTGAGTTGAGGACCCAAGAGCAGACAGAGGCGAGGAGACGAAACTGAACTTAACAAAAAGCGAGCCTTTATTTAGGGCTGAAAACTCACGGAAAAAACAACAACAAAGTAACTGAGGGAAAACCTGAACATAGACTAGGAAACTATGACTCTTACTGAGAATTTAGACTATGACTAAACAATATACAAACTATGGCTGGGAAACTATGACAAGGGGTAGGGGAGATAACACAGACGACACGACGACGAACAAAGGAAGACTGAGGACTTAAATACACACATAAGGTGATCAGGGGAAGTGGAGACACATGAGAACACAGCTGACTAGAATGAAACATAATGACAATACAGAGGAGAGTAACACTAACTACAATGAACAAAGAACACCAGACTCTTCCAAAATAAAACAGGAAAGATGGAGACATAGACATGAACTTAACATAACCGCATAGACAAGAAACATGACACGTAGACGCAGGAACCAGGGAGACTAAGTACAGGGGGAGATGACAGAAACAACTAAAAAATAAGGACTAACTAGCAACCTAGAAATTAACTGGATCGAAAATGAATACAAAAATACCTAAAACTCATACACGGGGTCACACGACCCAGTACCATGACAGAAACTGATGCGCAGTGCCTGAAAACTAACTAGTTTCAGACTTTATTTTAAGCAAATGACTATTAATCAATGAACCTGCAATATAAGACTTTCCCTGCAATTACATAAAATGCATAATTTAATGTAAATACTAAAAATTAAGGAAAAATTATCTTCTTTTTTTTTGCAGCCCAGAAACAAATGAAGACAGGATGGTTTCAAAGACAAAAAAAGATTTCCCATTTCCTTCTCTGCTCCTCTACTTTTGGAGCATCTAATACAATTATTGGGCCATAAATACAGTATTTTTTATTAAATAAATGACATGTAACAAGAAAGGCTCTGTAATATATTAAAATAGTGCCTGGATTTATGTATGACTACTAAAAAGAGACTAATGTAAGTACTCAAGAAATAGTGGCAGTTTAAGGGTGGCCCATATATGAACGGGTATAAAAGAAGTATAATAGTTTATCATCTTAATGCTATTTCTTTTTCAAGACTCTTCACTGATACTTGTGCCCTGAATAGAGAGAAAGCACTGAAATGAGACCTTATTCTCAGTGTGGACACATAAGTACATTAGATGAAGTACTCTTCTGGTTTTTTTAGATAAAGAAAGAGTACTTTTGCCTCTTCTAATGGTATACTCCCTTAGCTCTTCCTAAAAGAAGTGCCCCTATAATGCACTGTAGGATATTCAAACCCGAGTCGTCAGAGTTTCTAAAACTTTCTACAGTTCTGCAATAGTTATTTAGAATCCACCAGTCAGTCTCTATTTTATTTCTTTTTGCTTTTTTCAGTCTTGTTTTTCTCATATTTTGCACAAGCACAGGCCTGCAAGCACATACTAAGGAAAACGTCACATCCATATATATTTCCTATGTCTACGCATTTTGACATAACAAAGTAATGTCATGAACTGCATTGTAGTAACAACGGTGGCATTATGAAGGCTTTCTTTAAAACACAACAAAACACTTTTATTGCACAAAATGACACATTGTACATGTGTGTTCATTATGATGGAGACATTTGTTAGATAGGTTTATAGTCTTAAATGGTAATTATGTGACAATTTATCTTAGGCCATATTAAAAGTATTCCAAAAGTAATGTATTTTCTGTGGAGACTAATTAAGTAACATAGTGCATTACATTTTTTAAAATAATGAGCAATGTGTAATACGTTTCAAAAGCAAAACAAATATCTTGTGATTCCACAAAAGACCATTTTCATCCATTTGCTCTGTGATTGTGAATTAATGAGTCTGAGAGGAGGAAACAAACTAACTAATGAACCAAACACTGGTACGTAAGAGGCAAAATTCCAATCAACTTTGAAATGAATGAATACATTTACAAGGAAAATCTACGCATTTTAATAAATAATGGCCTACATTTCCAAAATTAAATACAACAAGCTCACTATAGTGAAAGGTGTAGCAGTAGGGGTGATGTAGACAGCAATAAACTTTCATTTGTCTATTTTGCACTTCCTGGTGAACAAAGATATATCCATACTTCTTTATTTATTGACATTTGTTGTTTTCTTCTGAATAGGTCATTTTACTGTAACCTCTCCTCAAAGTCTGGAAGGATGGTTTGTGATAACGTGTTGATTTGGGGACAAAATCAGGTGTATTTATTTACTGATAAATCCAATTGCAATGTAGCCTGTAATTTGATTATGTAATCTTCTCCAGGCATAACAGTACCATGGCATATTAGAGGGAAACAAATACGAGAAACAGAGCCAAGATTAAAGTAATAAATTTTACTTTTAGTTCTTTAAAACTATGGCAGAGTTATTTGCGCTAATGGGATCCAATTTTAGAGGCGTATACTATAAGATCTCTGTTGACACAAAACATTTAGCATAATTTGGGCCAAGGTAACTTAACCTATGTCCTTAGTTTCTGATTATCTTTCAGTGCAACAAACAGCATGCTCTTTCTCGCTGGAACATCAGCTTTTTTTTTTTAAACTTAATCCACTTTCCTGTTTACCTCTGTCTCCAGGAAGCGGCGAAGGGCCCTCTTTTTCTTAATGTTCTTCCGTCGCACAGACACTGCTACACTGAGTACCATGATCACCACCATGAAGAGTCCTCCGATTACGCCTGCTGCAATCAGAGGGGTTCTGAAGAAAAGACATTGGAGAAGGAAAGGGAAGAAAATACATAAAGAACAAAGGGCATGCAATGAAATTACAGAAAAGGAAGAATGTTACTGGGTATCAGTAAAGAAGATCACACACAAGCACAAACTAAACTAAAAATACATCAAGCAAACATCGGGCTAATATAAGCACAAAGATTAACACACATAACATGTTTCTACAATATATATCCATGTGGCCGATCCCTTAAAAACCTCTTCACCTTCGGTTTTTGTGTATTTTCCCACTAAGCTTCATGTGGTAACAAATATCCCTCCATGCCCTCTCATTAAAATCGGGGCTGAGATCAAAAACATGGAAATAATCTTCAAAGAGAATCCTCAGAACCACGCTGATGCTGTCACTTGAAATGAAGAATCTCAATATTTTTACTGATATGCACCTCAAACTGTCCGAGTTGGCTTTCTGATATACTCGGCCATGGCTGGTTTATTTGATCTATCGGAAGAACCGTTCATAATCAAAATAAGGATGTTATTCGGGGTTGTATATTACGGACTTCAAGGATACACCTCTATAAAATGATATCACATTCAGCCCTGTTCATGGGAAATGAAGAATGCTTTATCTCTCTGTCATCACAGTCTGTGGCTGCACAGGGGAAATCTCTATACATGTGATGGTTAAAAGAAAGGGGGTCTAACCAATGAAGACACGCGGGCACTATTACCTTACTTTAGATAGAGACAGGTGTCAAATTAAAGGGAAAAAAGCAGAAAAGGTGCAACACATTATTGTATAGTTATGCAATTATTATCCTAGCATGCTCCACTGAATTTCTAAAAATGTTGAGCAGGCACAATTGATTCAGATTTTGTAAACAGATTGCAAGTGACTTTCAAGGAGGGTTTAATGTTTCAGTCCCATAGACTTCATTATTCATAAGTGCTTCAGTAGCACAGTGACTAAATTACAGATTGTTACATTTGTATTTAGAGCTATCAAAAAGACACAAGTACATAACTAGGGTCAGAAATTATGGTTGTACCCATTAAGTGACTCTGGTGTTTGGGCATTAGTGCAGTATGCAAGAGTTACTCTTCTTATGGTGACTGAAAGTTTCAATACAAGATGTAATAAGGCCATAAGCACTGCTGTGCACCAAAAGAATGGCACAGCCTGAACATTTGATCGCTGCAATGACCGAGTGTTGTGGCTATGCTGTGATCGGGGCTTTTTCTGGTGTCTATTTATCCTCTTAGCACTATCACTGAATCACAATTAACTTGAGTCAACTTGATCAACTTTATCCTATGATTTGTGACTGGAGCTGTTGTGGTGGCATCACACTATATGTTATCCTAGTCTTAATTTTTACCCCAATCTGTGTCTTGGAACCAACAGTGAAGGAGAAAAAAAATACTCTAGATATATAAAACCTGTGGTTCTTTAGATTGTCCACTAAAGACTTTGGATAATTATAAAATGCCCTGGTGACTCCATGGCATCATCACGATTCTTTGGTGAAACAGCTTGATCGTTGCCAACATACACAGGTTTGTTTCTCGGAAAGAAGAGATTGAGGCCATTTTAAAATTGCTCTGAAGCTACAACCAGGTGATGTTTACCTTATTTTTGAGGCTTACTAATATCTGCAGATGCAACACACTTACTTTATTATTTACATGTGATATGTATATACAAAGATAGCAACACTGGTTTCTTGCTGCCACAATGAAATGATTAGGCAGCTAGTAAATTCAGTGCACCCGGGGGTGAAATGCACCAGCATATAATGCCTGTGAAGCCCTGCACTGCTTCTACAATCTGGGTTTTATATGGATTAAACAATTGAGTTATGGTATAACGAGATGATTAGTGAGCTTTAGAGGTGCTGGTAGACTATTTTGGAAAATAATCTAGACTAATTGTTCTCCCCATTTCTCATCTTTATGCTGTTATCTATCTCTTGGTGTTACCTCCATATTTAATGGGCAGTTATGAAAGTGGTATCGATCTTCTCATCTAACTCTCAGCTAGACAGCAATGGTTTTTTTGTGTTTTTCTCCACAAAATATCAATAAAGTTCTTAAACAGAAAAGTTTAAGAGAGAGTGGTAAATGTAAATATTATGTTTGATTTCATTAACTTACGCACTGCAGTTTCACTATGGATACATTTCAAAGCAGAGGAATGAAGCTAATTTGTGTGAAATGAAAACCACACGGTTAATTTTGTGCACGTCTTATTGTTATAGAATGAAAAGAAAACTGATGGTGAAAGACACCGTCAGCATGGCACTGGCAGTAGCTACATGAGGCTTTTCTCACAATGACAAATGTCATTTGGCATTGGGATAAACAGCTAATGTGCAATTCATTCTATACACTCAAATTTGGTGGCTTTTGCACACTCAGCAGAAACTTGATAGCACTGGGTTGAATCTCCTGCCCTCAGAACTAGATCTAGATTTGAAACATTTCGACAAAACGATGGAAACACTCCTCACAGATTTGACGTCAGCTATACATTCATGTATGCAAAAATCCCAGTTCACTACAAAGGTGCTGTACTGGACTGAGATCTGGTGACTTCAAGGCCCTTTAAGAACTCACTGCTGTGTGTGAAACCAGTCGGAGATGGTGTGAGCTTTGTGGCATGGTCTGCTGCTTTCTGGTGAAGCAGCTATTGGAAGATGCATGTTCTATGGTCATAAAGGGATGGACATGAAAACAATACTCAGATAGGTTGTGGTGTTTAAATGATGCTCATTTGGCACTAAGGACCCTTAAGTGTGGGCTCCTTATCCCTCATCAAATTACACCACCACCACCAGCCAGAACTGTTAATAAAAGGCTGGATGGATCCATGTTTTCAGTTTTTTTTGAATATTGCCGCAGAAATCAAAATTCATCAAACCGGGAAAGATTTTTTCCTTCTATTGTATGATTTTATTGAGCCAATGCAACATGTAGTCTCACCTATCTGCTCTTAGCTGACAGGAGTGACACCTGGTCAGGGCTTCTGCTGCTCTAGCCAATGTGCTTCAAGGTTTGACATGCTGTGCATTTGGAATGGCTCTTCTGCATACCACAGATGTAACAAATGGTTATTTGACTTACTCTTGCCTTTTTGTCAGTTTGAAAAAGTATAGTTATTTTCCTCTAACTTCTGGCATCAACAAGGCATTTCACCCAGAGAACTGCTGCATATTTTTTTTCTTTTTCTTTTTTTTTCTCCATAAACCCTAGAGATGGCTATGTGGGAAAATCCCAGTAGATCAGCAATTTCTGAAATACTGCCATTAGAAGATTTTGTGTAAAAAAAAAAAAAAGGAAAAAAAAGGCTTTGTGTAATGACATGACACTTTCAGCTATGCTCAAAAATGACACATCTAACAGTTAACAGATTTACTACTTGTGTGACACATCAGAGCAGGCAACTAGACCTGATAGCTGTGGCTACAGCTACATCCTGGCCAGAGATATCAGAGATCTGATAAAAGCTGATCTCTTCACAAGGTCGGCTGATAGTTACTTTCAGCCATCTGCTGCAGTCCCCATTCATCCTACTGGCAGTTTCCCAAATATTATTTCAGAAGCACACTTGTAGATTTAGTCTTTTGAAGGATATGACTTGTTTTTTTTGAGCTACAGTAGAAGCTTCAAGATACTGAATACTGATTGGTCAGTATCAGGCGGAATATACAGTAAATGCCTTTACAGTGATTATCTCTATGTGAATGTACGCTGTGCTGCAAGACGGTAAAAGCTTCTTTCGTTTCACTTTTTTTGACACCCACTTTGATAGTCATCTCATTACATTTACCTTTTACCTGAAATTTGTATATAGTATTCTTTTTGATGTGCTGGAAATCTCCATTGCAAAATAGTGAACTGCAGGCTGTTCCTCTTGCCTACCAGCCTCTTTTTTTAATCATCCCTCAAAACACCACGCAACAATTTTTAGCACCACTTGATTCCAAACTGCTTCACTTATGAAGTCTTGAATCTATTTGCTGCAAACTATGAGCAGCATTTTCTTGCCTTTTCTCCCCCCAGCTTCAGAACAAATGCTAAAGCACAATCAATTTATCAACAAACAGGCACACACACACACACACAACCGTGCACAGAGAAGCATTAAGGACCTCACAGGGATTTGGGGCCTTAGAGCTATCCATTAATCAGAGACTTTGCTTACTGTACGGTTCTTCTATGTGTGTGCGTGTGTGTACTTCTGTTTAAGTGCGTTTGTACGTAAGCACATAATAGAGGGATCCAAGAAAAGGAATTTTGTACCTGTCCATCCAGCCGATGCAGTCTTGAAGTCTCGGTCCAATGCACCTTAGTAAATAAATACAGGACAAATGCTGTATTTTATCCTATTCAAACATTAATATCGCATATATAAAAATGTTACCATAACACACAGGCAGCCAAAATTAGCCAGAAAGTGTTGACCGTCAGAGATGTTTTTGCTTGCTCATTGTAGAGCAGATGTCAACACAACAACGATACCTTTTATATGATTAACGCGTTTTGCCTTAAGTGTGGCACAAATGTGAATAAAAGCCTTGTTGGCTACCATTTTTAGCCTTGCTTTAGAACTCACTAAGAGTTTACTTTTAGAGTGACAGATTACAAAGTTATACTGACTTCTAATGAAAACTAACCAAATCTGTTGGACGTTTCACCAGTCGCCTTGTGTTAATCTTTCAGTGGCATCACACGTCACATATACTGTCTCTGAAATTTAGTAGCTCTTTTGAATGTTTGGAAGCCTCCAGCTCTGTCTCTCTCCCACTCAGAATATATATCCCTCCCCCTCGATCAGCTTGTTGGGTTTTTGCTGCTCTGAGAGGCGGCCCTGCTTATGAAGCTGTACCTGTGACAGTGTCAGCCTGGTGTTTTCCATTTACGACAACATTGTTATGCTTAAGTGAGCTGGATGCTGTCACTCACAAGAGGAGAAATAACACACAGGGAAGTGACATAAACTCCCGGTGGAATTAAATACAAAATGATGTCTTTCCAAACCTTGTTGAATATTACATTGAGCGATCAGTGGCTAGTGAGCAGTGGAGAGTGGCAGGGTATTAACTACCCTTACTTTCATTCTTTTTTCTCTTCAGGTTCATTTTCTGCTTCACTTCTCTATTTATCTCACATGTCTTGCAAGATGTAATTTTATGATAGCAGACTATGGCTGGCGAGAGCTTTGCGAGCACGTGCTTTTCAACCGCTAAATATATGAAGGTCAAATTTCGCTTGCAATATGAGCATGAGAAAACATAGCATGAATATTCTGTTAGTAACTAGTCACTTTGGTAAAATAAATAAAACAGTGATGTAGCAACTGCTTGCGGGGCAAATGGTGTGCAAATCCACTTCTTGTGACGACGTTACTCTATGCTGATTACTCCCCACATCTCGAACTTGTCCTTTTCCTGTCTGCACTTACCCTTGGGTGCAGTTAGCATGGCAGGGGTGGCATTCGTTGTTGGCTTCAGCGTACTTGAAGATGAAGCTGTTGGCACCTTGCAGGCCATCGGGACACTTTTCCACACAGTTTGGACCGTCTTTGAAATGAAGGCATTTCACACAATGCTCTGGGCCCTTCGTAAAAAGAAAAAAAAAAGGATTTTTATTGATTTATTTTTTGTTTGTTTAATTGTGAAAACCTTATTTTCCTACATGAAAACTTACCATGTATGGACCATAACTTGTTGTAAACTGATTTTGTCACATGTGCTAGATTTGTAAAATGAGAGTATGATTAGTTTTATCGCTGGTAAGTCTGACTCCCTCTTGACAGCTTTTTATCACTTGGTAAGGTGTCAGTTTCAGTGTCAGCATCCTTTGCTGGAAGTATAGACTGTTGATTTTTCTGATATCATTAAACAAATAGGAAGGATGTCAATGGAAAATTGTATTTAGTAGTCAGTATAATCTTTTAGTGATATAAGTTTGCTTATGGTAGGATGCTGTTTGTAGTTATTTGTATTAGGAAATGTTTAACCATGTATACTTAGAAGCATATAATTAATTGTGTAGTGACAGGATGTGTGCACCCCAGGAATGCACCCCCACGTCCTGGGAGCATGAGAGCTCGTACCTTGTCTTGTTGTTTATGGGGCCACACTCTGACCCCACACACACACATACACACACATACGCTCAATGGAGTATAAAATAAAGACCGGGGCAGTTCTCTCACTGGAGTCTCTTAGAGTGGAGGCTGCCCTTGCTAGCAAGAAGTTCTGTGTGTTTCTCTTCTCTGAGTCTTTACTGAAGAAGTGTTTTAGAACATTTTCCCTAATAAATGGTAAATGGCCTGTATTTATATGGCGCTTTTCTAGTCCCTAAGGACCCCAAAGCGCTTTACATATCCAGTCATCCACCCATTCACGCACACATTCACACACTGGTGATGGCAGCTACATTGTAGCCACAGCCACCCTGGGGCGCACTGACAGAGGCGAGGCTGCCGGACACTGGCGCCACCGGGCCCTCTGACCACCACCAGTAGGCAACGGGTGAAGTGTCTTGCCCAAGGACACAACGACCGAGGCTGTCCAAGCTGGGGCTCGAACCGGCAACCTTCCGATTACAAGGCGAACTCCCAACTCTTGAGCCACGATCGGACACAAAGGACAAATCTGTCAGGTTGAACAAACTGTGGGTTATTGTTAGTTACTTATGATTTTTCTTTTAAATCTGTGAAGCAGTGGAAGCTTAAGAGTGAAAACGCGATAACAAGCGGCAAAAGACAGAAAGTGGAACTGGTGGAGTGGAGGAGAGATGAGAAAAAAAAAAGGAAGTGCTGTGGAGTAATAAGCGAAGGAGAGAGACTGGACATGGACATTCAGATTTACAGAGAGAGTAAGGGTGAACAAGATATAGTGAGAGAGAGAGAGAGAGAGAGAGAGAGAGAGAGAGATAGAGATAGAGAGAGAGAACTGGGAGCAGAGGAAGAAAGCATACGAGCATCATAAAGCTGTGTGAGCAGAGCAGGCAGATAATAACCATCGCTCACAGCACACACAATGACCATAACAATCCGCCTAGAACAGGATTTATGGAGCTAATATAGGCGAAGGAGGGGGTAGGAAGGGAGAGGAAGAGAGGTGAAAGAATCTCACAGACGGGCCTCGAAACATCAGCAGGCCTAAAGAACATCGTACTTACAGACTATATACATACATAAGCACAAATGGTTGGAAAGCGAACAAACCACCATAGCTTTGAGTCACATAAGCAACACTGATTTCTTACTTGTATCTACACAATAAATAACAAAAAATGACCCACAGACACAAAATTATATGTGCCAACTTCAACAATAAAATCCATCCCAACTGAACTATTTAAGGACTCTTTGCAACACAAATTAAAGTTAGTCATGAAGTTACACAGGTTGAAACTTTGCTCCACAGAAAACAATGCATTTCCAATGCATTGCTATACAGATGACATCAAGCATATTTATGACACTGACAGGGCACGCTAACATTTCTCTCATTTAAACTGATCTCCACTGGATCCTTTAAAATCTTCCCTTTCCCTGGCCTCAAAGTCCAGGCTCCATCATATCTTAATGACCTCATAGTGCAACACCCAAAAAGAGCACTTCACTCACAGAATGAAGGCTTAGTTGTAGTTCCAAGAGTTACCAAAAAGTACATCTAGAGGCAGAACATTCAGCTACAGCGTGCATGAAGGCAGACTCTCACCATTTTTTGGATTAAGCTCGAAACTTTCCTTATTGAGGAAGTTTTAAGTTAGGGTTCTTGCCTTTGAACCATCCTTTAGTTATGCTGCTGTAAGCTACAGGCTGCTAGAGGACCTCCAATGATTACCTGAGCACCTGCCATCTACTCTTGTCTCTATAACTGCCCATGCATTTGTACGCTACTATTGCATGTCATTAACTTGGTGGCTTTTCCCTTTTGTAGTGTGTGTTCTTTTTTCCCTTCGTCTTCATTTTCTTCCAAAGTTAATTTCCTGAGCTTCATATTCCTGACCTGTTGTTTCAGGCTCCACTAATCCGCCAAATGTTTATTATTATATTGTTTGTTCTTAATTGTTTCTCTATGCTCTTCTTTTCTCTATTGCTTTTCCCTCAACCTAGCAGTTAGAGGCAGATGGCTACCCTTCTTCAGTCTGAATGTGTTAGAGGTTTCCTCTTCTTAAAAGTTTTTTTTTCTTTTTTGCTCCCACTGTCACAAAAAGAAATCGCTGGCTTTCACAGTATAATATTGTGAGATGTTTATCTTACAATGTCTGGCATAAAACTACACTGAACTGAACATTGTGCACGACAAATGCAGCTGAGAAAGAAAGACACATAAAAATCAATTTTCTTAGGAAAGGCCATATCTTTCCTTCTGTCTCTATGTGTATTATTGCTTTGTCAGTCAAATCAAAACAAGAAGTAGTGTTTTGCATAGACTTTATATGGATGCCTATGTACTAATGCCTCTGCATGTGCTCTTTATAGCTTCTGTGTGTGCGAAAATGTTCTCACCGTGAGTATAATTATGCAAAGTGAAAGTCTTGCTGCTCTCGCTGGCTTTAGCGTTGAGCTTGGCACTTTGATTTTCTGAGTGTCTTCCCACCCGTGGATATTTGTATGTATGTGTATGCACTTGTGGCATCACATCAACAAGCTAAATTATGTGACAGAGCAAGCAAATGGTGTTTGGTCCAACGGGGTATTGGGGCAACTAAAGCTCCAACCTAAGCATCCTGCTGTAAATATAAATTAGTCTGCCAGCACAAAAGAACGTGTGTAATACTCTTACAGTATAAGTGTATGCCTATTTTTTCCATCACTAGACACATGAACTTCAGGAGACACTTAAAAAAAAATCGATATTATGTATTATAACTATGCACATGTATATTTACTTGCTGTATGCTCAATCATTCAGGTAAGTAAATGCCAGAAAGTTGATTCTGTTCATCGTGACATAGTTTTCAGTGGGAGAAACGCTTCATCACTCAGCCAAATGTCATGACCACTGATCAATGGCCATGAGCACTATTCACACAGAGTTGAGAAATGACTGCAACCAAAGCACCATGAGATGGTGAAAGAATCCCCTTTGACAATTTATATATTAATAATCATGAAACTGACCTCACGGCCCATTTTTAGTCAGTGGTGCTAGTTTTAGTCATCATGCAAATGTACTGTTTATAAGACTGAGGAAACTTGCAGTCAGTTGACAGTAAGGAAGTCACTTGAATGAGTGGCGTAACATTCCTTCCGCTGACACTATTGTGTGTTATGTTTATACTATGGTCAGTGTTGGGGACTAACGGAATACATGTACCGCCGTTACGTATTTAAAATACAAAATATGAGTAACTGTATTCCGTTACAGTTACCGTTTAAAAAGGTGGTATTTAGAATACAGTTACTTTGTTGAAATAAATGGATTACACGGCGGTACTTTCCTGTTTCATATTGTCACAGGTCAGGACTGTTTGGGTTTTGTTTGACAGCTATGTTCTGTTGTTTCAGGCAGAAGCGTTATGGTTGCCATGGTTACAGGGTGACGCTCTCTCTCTGCGTGTTTCCTGGGTGAGAGAGCGCCTTTTTGTTGTTGTTGTTGTGCTAAGTTAACAGGCAGAATGCTACAGGTATAGCTCTAAAGAATGTAGCCTCATGGGCAGTGTAGTCCGTGCTGCAGGGAGAATGGACTGCCATACCCGTTATGTGTCTGTGAGCGCGAGGAGGGAGAAAAAGGAAAAGTACGAGCTGTCATCGAGCAGAAACGGGAGCTGGAAGCATGTAAATATAATAATAACCACTGCAGCCAAGAAGAGTGCCTGACGAGCCCAGTTGTAAGTAAGCTATTAAGACTCGACTGTAGGCTGTGTTCGTGTTTTCCTCCGAAACAATAAGTTCCGTTGGAGCAGCCTTTCAACACCTCTCTCTGTCTCTGGCTAACAAAGTTGACCCAGACAACAAAGTAAAGCTATTTTTCGGCTACGAGCCCAACATGGAACCCACCATATTAGTCAGAGGTCCCTTTACTACGGTTCGGAGCCGTGGACCGTCAGTAACAGTAATAAATCACAGCAATAGTACATTCACGTAGTTGTAAACAGCATATATTAAATAATCCAAAGTATTCAGAATACGTTACTCTCATCGAGTAACGTAACGGAATACGTTACAGAATACATTTTGGGGCATGTATTCTGTAATCTGTAATGGAATACATTTTAAAAGTAACCTTCCCAACACTGACTATGGTCATAGATGGCTACTGCATAGTGTCAGAGAGAGGATGGGTATTTCAGACATTCAAGATTAAGAGTTAAGTTCAAAGTGCTGCAGAGAGTCATTTATAAGTTGATAATAGGATAATAAGTCCATCCATCCTTTTAACCACTTATCCAATTTAGGGTCATGGGGGCGCTGTAGCCTAAACCAGCTTTCACAGGGCAAGAGGCTCTGAAAGCTTCTAACTGGTCCGCTTCACTCCATCACTTTTCTCAGCGTATGACAAAGCTTTCCTAAACTGGCTGGGAGACATAATGTCTCCAGTGTGTCCTGGGTCTGCCTGAAATCTCCTTACAGTTGTATCTGATGTAAATACCTGGTATAGGAAGTATTCAGAAGGTGCCCTAGTGAAATGGGCAACACCTCAGCTTGCTTCTTTAGATGTTGAAGAGTAGCTGCTCCACTTTCAGCTCCCCTCAAATGGTTGAGCTCTGTGTTTTGTATCTAACGTAGAACCCAGATACCGTTTGGAAGTTCATATCTGCTGCTTGTTTCTGTAATTTTTGCTAACCAGCATCTGTTGCTAAAGTTGTGTACTGTATAGAAATGCAGAGTAAATCAACAGTCCACATCACTGCAGATGCTGCACCAATCCATCAGTAACATGGCCCTGAAAAACTTAAACTCCTCCATCTGAGGCAGCAAATAATTCCTAACCTGGAGTGGGAAGACCAGCGTTTTCCATCTTTATAATATATACAGTGAAGTTTGGATGCTGCTCACAGTTTATACTGTGTGCTTCTTCATCTGTTTGGCAGATTTGGAATTTACAAACACTAAACTTGTCCTCCTTTTTAAACTTACACTTACAAGAAATATGATGGGCTGTATTGGGCTTAAAAAGATCAGTTATGACAGGAAAAAAACACTCTTGGATTTTCAGGTTATAAAATTATATTATTGGTTTATTTTCAGATCTATTTTCGAATGTGTATTTTAGCTTTGTGAGATTTTCAGTCTGACATCAACATGACTTTGGCTTAACTGCCTGTTGTAAAAATGAATGAATGTTCCACTCTTTGAATGATTTGAGCGTGTTTGTATATCTAATAAAAATCATAAACACACTAGATCTACCATCAGCTCTTATTTGGTCCACAGAATAGCCTATAATTATGAATATTATGAGAAATTCAGTCTTTATACTTTAGACTGCATTAACTCCATTAGATCGCTCTCTGTAAGCTGTAAGCAATTACTCTCTGTAGTTATAACATGATTGCTGTAATCCATTTGGATTCCCATGCTGCACATATGAGATCGACACACGCTCCAACAGGTTGAAGGATTATTCCAATCTTAGATCATTTCAGACGACCTTTATTTCGGACAATAAGAATGTGGCTCCTGCAGCTACTCATTTCACATCTGCTCTATTCAAGGAGTTCATGCATAATTGTTTTGAATGCAATATTTGTTCTCAAAAGTTGGACTGGAAAGGTCTTTGGGTGATTTTATTGTACTGAAACTGGGCTGGGGACTTTTGAGGCATGAAGTGGATAACCAAGACAATGAAAACAACAAATCTACTTCAGCAACAGCATTTGAGCCAACAATAATTTATGTGTTCCTTTTTTCCCCCCTTCCGAACTATGTGAACCGGCTGGCTATCATCTAATGATTAAGGGCCAAATTTACTAAGTGGGGCAAATTAGTTTGAGGCCACAACTGCAAAAAAATATGTGGATAGTAGCAGAAAGTTACTAACAATGCCCTAATTTATAAACACAGATACATCCAATTAATTTCAATAGTGACCCGCATTCTACAGAGAGCAGCGCAAATTAGCGAGTCAACAACAAGCAGACCTGATGAGGGAAAGACTAATATACTAATCAAAATGATACACTGTAAGAGGGGCTGACAGGACAACACACAACATCCTGATTCGTCTCCAGGTTAATGAAGTTACTGTAACTATGCAACGCATGTAAACGTGTGCATTGCCAATAATTTTCTACGTTCCATGTGAAGCTAATTATCTATATCACACTTAAAATATATTGTAAAGAAATAAACCAAAACTCTGAACATCACCTGCTCTTAACCAGGTTACGTGTTCAGCATAAGTTACCGTAGTGATTTAGCCAGGTCTTGAATGGAGTCAAGTTTAGATTTCATACATGATCGGTCAATACTACGCTGGCTTCCAGTGCCAAAAACATTTTCAAAAGGATTCAGCAAACAAATCTGTTTATTTCTGTTGTGTCTTATACACTTAATCACAAACAATATTGTTGTTTTTGTTGTGCGTGTCTGAGTTGGGATGGCAAGACGGGGGGTTGGAGGGGTTCCACACTTCTAAACTATAGTGATCAAGACTGTCAGACAGGGTGTGATGGGATACAAAAGACAGCACAAGGACCCGTTGGCTTACATCTGTCCCGAATCATCCATTTCTCTGAAACAGCAAGATAAGATTTTAAGAGAAAGAGCAGGGTCAGGGGACTGATGTGGCTGTGGGTGTTGTATTCGCAAGAGACAGAGAAATGAAGGTCAGGAATTTCACTCTCCCCCTTTTTTAATATTTTATTTGCAGCTGCTACCAAAAGAATCTTCCAATAATTTGATGGGTTTTTTTTAAAATAGTGCACAGTTAAAGTTTGTTGGGAATACAAATATACTTCCTTATTCTGACCTTTTTATTTATTTGTTTAGTTATTATTTTATTACAACAACTCCAACCTCCAATGTTTCTTTTATGTTATCATGGTATCTGTCATGTTTTGGTTTGATTATACATCGTAGTAAAGTTCATTTTTCAAAAATACAGTATTGTTACTGTCTTACTACTTATGATGCACAATATTCTCGCGCTCCTCAGAAGCATATTTGAATTGTTTAAACAGCCCCGTTCACTTTCTATATTAAGAATACATGTATGAACATAATGATTTGATCTGCCTTAAAATTGTTGTATGTAATAGAAAACTTACCGGCCCAAGACAGGTCAAAGAGTCACCGTCAGCTCTTTCACACTGGGCATCACACTCTACGCACACTGACCCACTGGCATATTCTCGAATATCCCTGACAGAAATGGAGAAAAGTGAGAGAAAGAGTCAGTCTGATGGATGACAAGAGAAAGACAAACATTAATTTGAAACAAGTTGGGGCCCAAAACATATTTTTTTGATAGCAGAAGCAACCACTTTAGTTAAATGTGTCTCTTTGCTGGGGTAGTTGGTGTAAAGAAAACAGCACTAATATTTATTTTTTAACTGAACTGATATGTCCTTGTAAAAAGTATGTCAACTCAGCTCTTTATTTGTAGGGACAGCATGTGTATATACACATATACAAACAAAACAATGCAATGACCTTTTCTTTATGTAAAGCACATTTGTGAATTAGTGTTGTTGCTTTTAATGACTGATCAATCAATTCAGAGTGGAGGAAACCCTGCCAAGAGCAATAATATACTATAATATACTATATTATAGTATATAATACACACACACACACACATAAACATACATACAACTGTGATACCCACAAGCATTATTACCTGTTAGCTATCCTTAATAGTGAAACCAGCACTCAGGGGGTCAGTGCTGTTAAAAGGTTCAGGACCTGGGAGGGGTGCTGCATTTTCAAAAATCAATCAAATAAAGTGTCTTGTTGTTCACTTTCTCCAATCCCTTTATAATTGCGCAACACCAGAGTGGCCTAGAAAAAGGCATTAAATTTGACCAAACTGCTACTAAGTTGGCACTTTGCCTTCGTCACTACAGGAGAAGAAAATTAAATTGGGGTACTTTTTTTGGCCAGTTAGGAAACACAGAATGTTCTTGGCTATAGAAATACATTTTGCTAACCCAGTGGGAACGAAATCATATTACTATTAATTATGCTTCATCGGCCTTCATAAAACCTTCCAAGAGGCAAGGAAGGTAAGCTTTTGTCGGAGCGCATGCTGTTTGGGATAATAAAGGCTGAAATGTAGCTGGAAGATATCATGGATACTTACGGTTTATAGGGCATTGCATAATGTTCTGGTATGATATGTTTTCCTGTATTTGCTGTATTCCTTTTACTTTCTGTTTGTTATAGGGAAAGAAAAAGCAATACACTTCAAGTGAATGAAAATAAATAGTGTTCCTGTTTAATTTGATTTTAGTTTATTTACATTTTGTAGAAACTCTAAGAAATTGCCCTTGATAAGGTACTTGAACCTCACAATGATCATGTCTGGTAAATGGTAAATTGACTGATTCTTATATATTGTTTTTCTACTCTTCTTCAGCACTCAGTGTTTATTTAACACGTCTCATTCACCCGTTCACACACAAATTCATACAAGCACTTTTTTCTATGTACAGGGAGTGCAGAATTATTAGGCAAATAAGTATTTTGTCCACATCATCCTCTTCATGCATGTTGTCTTACTCCAAGCTATATAGGCTCGAAAGCCTACTACCAATTAAGCATATTAGGTGATGTGCATCTCTGTAATGAGAAGGGGTGTGGTCTCATGACATCAACACCCTATATCAGGTGTGCATAATTATTAGGCAACTTCCTTTCCTTTGGCAAAATGGGTCAAAAGAAGGACTTGACAGGCTCAGAAAAGTCAAAAATAGTGAGATATCTTGCAGAGGGATGCAGCAGTCTCAAAATTGCAAAGCTTCTGAAGCGTGATCATCGAACAATCAAGCGTTTCATTCAAAATAGTCAACAGGGTCGCAAGAAGCGTGTGGAAAAACCAAGGCGCAAAATAACTGCCCATGAACTGAGAAAAGTCAAGCGTGCAGCTGCCAAGATGCCACTTGCCACCAGTTTGGCCATATTTCAGAGCTGCAACATCACTGGAGTGCCCAAAAGCACAAGGTGTGCAATACTCAGAGACATGGCCAAGGTAAGAAAGGCTGAAAGACGACCACCACTGAACAAGACACACAAGCTGAAACGTCAAGACTGGGCCAAGAAATATCTCAAGACTGATTTTTCTAAGGTTTTATGGACTGATGAAATGAGAGTGAGTCTTGATGAGCCAGATGGATGGGCCCGTGGCTGGATTGGTAAAGGGCAGAGAGCTCCAGTCCGACTCAGATGCCAGCAAGGTGGAGGTGGAGTACTGGTTTGGGCTGGTATCATCAAAGATGAGCTTGTGGGGCCTTTTCGGGTTGAGGATGGAGTCAAGCTCAACTCCCAGTCCTACTGCCAGTTTCTGGAAGACACCTTCTTCAAGCAGTGGTACAGGAAGAAGTCTGCATCCTTCAAGAAAAACATGATTTTCATGCAGGACAATGCTCCATCACACGCGTCCAAGTACTCCACAGCGTGGCTGCCAAGAAAGGGTATAAAAGAAGAAAAACTAATGACATGGCCTCCTCGTTCACCTGATCTGAACCCCATTGAGAACCTGTGGTCCATCATCAAATGTGAGATTTACAAGGAGGGAAAACAGTACACCTCTCTGAACAGTGTCTGGGAGGCTGTGGTTGCTGCTGCACGCAATGTTGATGGTGAACAGATCAAAACACTGACAGAATCCATGGATGGCAGGCTTTTGAGTGTCCTTGCAAAGAAAGGTGGCTATATTGGTCGCTGATTTGTTTTTGTTTTGTTTTTGAATGTCAGAAATGTATATTTGTGAATGTGGAGATGTTATATTGGTTTCACTGGTAAAAATAAATAATTGAAATGGGTATATATTTGTTTTTTGTTAAGTTTCCTAATAATTATGCACAGTAATAGTCACCTGCACACACACCCCTAAAACAGCTAAAACTAAAAACAAACTAAAAACTACTTCCAAAAACATTCAGCTTTGATATTAATGAGTTTTTTGGGTTCATTGAGAACATGGTTGTTGTTCAATAATAAAATTATTCCTCAAAAATACAACTTGCCTAATAATTCTGCACTCCCTGTATAAGTGATTGCTATCTAACAACTCTGATGAATGCATCAGGAGCAAAACAGTATCTGGCCCAAGGATGCTGGAGCTGAAGCGGTGATTGAACCGATCGGTAGATGACCCGCTCTGTCTCCTGAGCCACAAGAACCCAAGAAAATTGCAACAACATGCACTTAAACCACAAAAGGCCATTTGATTGGACTGATACATGCTGTTCAGATAAAAATAAAAGGGCCACCAGTGTTAACATAAAATACGGGAACTACGGAAAGCGCTGTGCTTGTGCGGATATGGCAAAGGGTTTGGACTGCATTCACAGAATTATTGGGTTTGGTGAATGTGCCGGTGTTGGTGACGCTGATGGTGTAGGTGACGCTGATGGTGTAGGTGACGCTGACGTGCAGGTGGACAGGTAGGCAGGGCGTGGCCCCGTGCGCAAGCAGTGACTGTGACACGCAGTGACACGCCTAGCCCCCCTGCCCGAGCAACACCTCCTTGTCCTCCTCTGTCCTCTCCAATGTGGCCACCAAACTTTTCTGATCAAGTTGGGACAGAACTTAAAAGCATCATCCCAGCTGTTCTGCAGGGTAAAAACATCTAAAATTTCATTAATAAAACTCCCTGGGGGAGCAGATCTTTCATTAGGAGGTAGATAGCATCAAGATATATTCTTTTAAAGTCAGGGGACCTCTATTGTTATGACACTCTGCAGGGGTGCCTTTTAAACTAAAAATTAGCACCACATTTTAAATTGTTCTTTTCACCCCCTGGCTCTTAATATCATCCCCAGTAAACAGAACAGTACTGCTTAACTCGAAAATGAAAGCGCCACGGGCTGTTCAGGTAAAGTTTTGATGAGCAGATGGCGTAGCAGGTCTTAAAACTAGAGGACTGTTTTAATGTCACAATGTATTTCATTAAATAAGACTAATGAAAAAAAGCATAAAAAATCAATAACTCAAATTAAAACTGCATTTATTCATAGTATTTATAAGATCATTCGGTAGTTGCTGATGCATTTGATTAATCGTATATTTAGAGGCATGCAGCATGCTCCAGCCATTGATGACTTCAGTAGCATTAAAGCCGAGCTATATTCTCAGATGATTTTGCCAGCGCCTACGGACTGGCCTCCTGTTGAATAAGGTAATAAACTATCCCTGGAACATGCAATTATATCCTCTTGCTCAGAAATATAATCTGGACAAAAATCTATTGAAAAAAAAACTTTGTTCTTAAAGGAACTCAGTTTCTTTAAGAACTGATAAAATACAAAATAAACTGCTTGTCATGCTGTTTAATCTGCGAGTTTGGGGCCATCTTTAAAAGCTTTTCTTGGAAGATAATGAACCAAGAAAATAAAAGACACCTCAGAGGGCAGTGAACAAAACGAAACAAATTTTTCTCACCTAGTTGTTGTGAGCATGTTTTATTTTGTTCATAAATATGTTCAAGTTAAATAAATTCCCTGTTGGCAGTAACAGGGTAATATATTTCCTTTACTTTTTTAAGTAGCTACATTTTGCCACACAGATGCCCGTCACTTCAAAAGCTTCACCTTGGTGACATGACAATCATTATCTGTTGCTACAACGGTATGAGTAAAGGACCGTACATGACACTCATGAGAGCATTCTGATGTTAGATCAACGTTTTGATGTGGCACTCATATGACCCATTTACCATACAGCGTGTCTGTTTTGGCACAGTCTAAGAGAGTTATGGCTCTTAGGGGCTCGAACACACTTAAGAATAAAAAGGGCTATTGATGCTGTTCTTTTTGCCTAACTTATGAAAATTCCCAGAGAGTGACTGTGTTTCTGTGGTGTTCTAGCCCATTTTACTGTCAAGAAGCTGAAGAGTAATCATTAACTAAGCATTTGTGGGGACTTTTATAGACTACAACAGCAGAAAGATGTGTTTGGCACCTTAACAAAATTAAGTAAACTTTGGTGGTAAACGCATCCTGATCAAGCAAAGTCTAAGGGAGAAGCATACAAACCATGTTTTGTCACAAGTGTCACTGATTATAAAAGACTTTTTTATCAGTGTTGTCATGCTGATGCTGGCCTAGCTGTAACAATGTAACTTGTTTGGTCGTATTTTGTCTGCTTTACTGTTACTTGTTATAATAAAAAAGCTGAATATTTATTTTACTTACATAAGCTGACATAATATAGCAGACACTGCTTTCCTTATATATTTTTTTGTTTGTTTGTCTGTTTGTTGTTGTTGTTGTTGTCAAGCAGGTTTTCGAGGACAACATATAAACTTCTGTATATACGAACAATGCCACATCTGCTTTCTCTGAGTCAGTCCAGTAGCAACAATTAAACTCAGCCACAAACCATCCACTCACCTCCATCTTCTTATCAGCACTATATCTGAATATATATGTGCAAGCATATTCAGGACTCACCCCTCATAGAGATTGCAGGATTCTACACACGTTCGTCCACGACTGAAATATCGACAGGACAGGCATTGGTCTGGGCCGGGACCCCAACATCCAGCATCTGAACACAGTGGGTCACACACCATGTGCTCCTTGGCTGCTTAATACACATATAAACAAAGAAGGCAAAGGATTATACTCATGTAGCATGCAGCTGAGCTTTGATGACTCAGTGTCAGACGCAATGAATAAACCCTAAATTCCCCCAAATTAGCTGGGTATAAAATTAGCCAAATAATCCTATTATTTATGAAAAGACACAGAACTAGATTTACTAAGGCGCTTGCAATTTGCGAAGGCTTATTTTTGCATTAAATTTCTCCGCCTCCACAGAGCAGATGTTCATTTTCTTGGCCTATAAAAGCTAGCTTTTTTTCCTTCTTCTTCTTCTGGGGACTTCTTTCCTAAACAATGGCAAGAGTAATTGCAGCAAGACACAGGAAAAAGGTGTGCGTTTGAAACACGTGCTCTGGGATAAAGCGGTAAACAAGAAAGTGTCAAACAATACGCTGTACACTACAGAGTGACAGAATAATTATCCTCCAGGATGAACTAAAAGACGACCTAGTTCCTCCCACAAAAACGCTCTCATGTATCCCAGAAACTTTTTAAAAACATCACATTAATTAACTCAATTCATCAGAGGACGTGGTTGGCACTTCGTTTTTAGTGTATACTATATGTTCTCTATTAATATAAATGGCCTGCATGCTCAGTGTGTCTACAGTACTGACTGATATGGTGCAATTAGAAAAGTAGAAGGCTGGGTTGCTTCATTGTAAAATTGCTGTGCAAACAATGAAGAGTGAGATACAGGAAGCACATGCAGATGCCAGACTAGTCGAGTTAACAAAACCTTACAAATAATTAAAGAAAAAGTCATTTTAAGGATTTAAGCCTTTCAATTTGAAAGGGCAATCAAATATACAGCTACTGAATACTATGATTGTATATTATGAAGTTGTTTTACGTAGCAATAGTATCTGGTTTCAGTGCAAAAGTGCTTAGCGTGACATTTACAGCACAAACAAGTGTTGTTTGGATAGCCACGTAAAGCAATACTAAAAACCACCTGTGATACAAAGATACAAATGTTAAACTTGTAAGTCTGATATACTTTGCTGCACTCAGTCATGTAAAGAAATGCCCCTTTCTCTCATTTTATTCGTAGTGAACAATCTGTTCTGTGTTTCTGCCTCAATGTTTTTCATATAGCACCGACTGACTCAGGCCATTACATCTGCTCTATAATGGCCTGGATCTCTTATCTCTTTCTGTCTCTCTCTTGTCCCCCTCTAGCACTCAGTTGTACAGAGGTTGCTACATTTCAGAACATTACAGTGACAAAATGAGTGTTGAAGTAACGCGGTGACGGCGCTACAGATACACTGTGAACTTTTATCATCCCGCCTGCATCTGACGTGATTTCCCCCCTTGTAGGTTTTCTCTTTCTCTTCTCTTCTTTTCTCGATAGCCAGTGGTTACAGAACATGGTTGCAAAAGGGTCCCCTGCTGTTTTTGGGAACCTGGCTACATGCAAGCCAATGACTATGCCATAGTGTCATAGCCACAGCTTTATTCCAAATAAAAATAAAAATTCAGACAAAAAGATGCAGATACATAAAGAAAAGCAGATGAAAGTCTTTCGCAAGAGACAAAACCACTTCTTTCATGCTTCTAGCCTCATAGGTAAACTGACCAGGCAGAAATAAATGAGGAAAAGGAAGAATGATTGGTGCAAGATATAAACAAGGGGAAGTGGTGGTTGCATGGCTTTTTAACTATACAACAAGATCAAAAACATATCTTAACTTCAGATGTTTCTGACATGGCTGACTAACAAAAGCCCTGGCAGGAGCGTTTTTGAGACTGAAAGAAGACAAAAGTTCAGGCTATGATTACAATTATTATAAGGGCAGAGAAAAGAAAGAAAGAAAACATCAGAAGAAATAAATAAAGATTAAAAAACCTGTCCCTGAACAGTGCTGATTAGCACGACTGAGGGGAGAGATTTAGCTGGAACTAGACTGGAATTAGTGCCTCCAGTTTTGGGGACCTCTCTTTTCTGTATTAACATTTCAGGGGCAGTCTGTGAAAAGGCTAAAGAGAGTAGAGGGGGAGCCGGAGAAGGGATCCTTTTCACATGCAACATAGGTGAAAAAAATAGTTCTGTATTTTAAAAAAGGCCATTTACTGTTTAGTTAATAGTGTAATTAAATAATGAGCCAATATGAGAGACTCTGTGTTGACTATTTTCTCAAACAACATGTATGTGTTCCACTGAGGTAACCAAACGGATCTATTTTACATTTTGTTAATAGAGCATTATTACAGTGGCAACCAGTGACTTCTCTCAGTGAAGTAACTACATTTCTAACATCATCAGAGTACATTTGTTTCCATCAGTGGGAGTATTTCCTGCAGCTTTTTATCCAAATTTTGCTGTGAGAAAATCAGAGCTGTGGGGAAAATTACACTGATTCATATGTGTGCCCCTTTCACAGTATTTTGACTTGCATAAAAAGCGCTGGTGCTACTGACAGTCTCTTAAAGTATTATAAAATATGCAAATTCAGTGAGCACAATGAAAATCATATTTACACAAGAACCACAACATTTCTGCTTTGCTGTTTTCTTTCTTTACTGTACGCGCATGTAAAATAGTGCAGAAACAAACCAGGGATATTTCATTTAACTGTGTCACAATGAGGTGAGATAAACTTTTGATGCTAAATATGTATAAAATAATTAATACAGTCTGAAAAATATTAACTGAAAACTGTCCCATTTGCTTCTATATATATATTACATTTCCATACAATCCTGGGTTATTATTGATATCTTATTGATGAGGCTATGCCAAAATGTAATATGTAAAAAGTAAACAAATTCAAAGAAAAATTATGGTTAAAAAGCCATCACAACTGTGTTTTAATACCATATAGCATGAATGTATTACTTGTTTTACATGCTAGTACACACTAGATCTCTATTCCAACTACTATGAAAACTAGATGTCTTAGTTTCAGGTTTCAGCAACTACTTAAATCGCTACAACCGCATGCATATTCACAAGAATACTCTTTGCTGCACTGTAACAGTGTGATAGCTGCCCTTTTCTAGCCCCATGAGGCTCAGTCAACTTTAGACACACAAACACGCGCACTCTGATGCACACATGCAGAACCATGTCAAGTATGTGACTCTTGAAACTAACCCAAAGTCTTCAAAGACTCTAAAGTGTGTGTGCGTGTGTGTGTGTGTGTGTGTGTGTGTGTGTGTGTGTGTGTGTGTGTGTGTGTGTGTGTGTGTTCAACAGTAAGGAAGTGCCAAGGGGAAAGGAGCACATGAACAGTGAAAAGGGGCCAACTCAATAATGCAAATACTGGCTCATTAATGAACATTATACATAAATGAATAATGTCTTAACACTTGTGGCAGTGATATAATAAAGCTCTTCCATTTTTAGAAATGCAATCTTTATCTCACCACATCAGTTATTTGCCTAATTTCATTTTTCTAAACCTTGCACTCTCGGAATGACCCTGATGTTAATTTGTTTAATTATTGAATTATTGTTTTTAGTGTCCTTCAGAAGCTAGTGAGATAATGGGTACCATTCATAAGACAGACAAGCCTCAAAACCTTACTATGAATGGCCACTACAATAGCTCCTTTAAAACAAATGCCTTTGTTATGAAGGCTGGGTGATAACTTAGAAAGCAGAATTTTGTCTGTTGGTTTCTTGTTAGTTCGACAATTCAAACTTCTTTTAAATCTATACTACAAGAAATGTTGAGTAGATTCGTTCCTTTCTTTAGTGTACAACCTGTTTTAAATATGAACATGTTTGAGAAAAAAAAAGCGTACTCTTGATGGTGCCTGAGGCTAGACAGTGAGTGTTAAATTAACAGCTAAAATATGCAAATGTATCACGGTTGTAGAACACAGAGGTCATTTAGCACATTATAATGACTCAAATATGTCCTGCTACCAGAGGATATCCAGAATCAGAGGTTAAAACATAATTTTCATACAATGTCTTTGTTTTCATAGCTGTTCAAAAGCTGCAGCACAAAGATCTGCTCTTGTGGTAGATTTCACTAACAAATGCATACATATATAATGTTTTAACAGAAGTCGTTAAACTATGACTGGACAGGTTTGCTACTTAGTTTTTGTGGACATACAAACATAATTTACCTTTTTTAGTTTTTTAAAAGTTTATATTGGATATTTAGCAAATTTGCAACTAAATAATTGTATCATACAGTGCAGCACAATATAGCAACTGGTATATTTTCTGTAGCTTTTTTTTCACAAATACTAGGAGGTGACAAAAAGAGCAAACCAACTACCATGAAACTTGGTAGAAAGGTGTTGCTGTGGGCAAAGAACTAAAAACTTTAACTTAAAGTTTTCTTTAAAAGTGTCAATGCGCTTTGAGTTGTGTTGTAAGTGGAAGAGGGACCTATAGAACAGTGGTAAAATATATTGCAGTACATCAAATTCATTAGATCGGTAAAAAAAAGAAAAAGTAAATAGGGTTCAAGGTTCTTTATTTGTCACATGCACAGTTATACAAGTATAACACACAGTGAAATGTGGCCTAAACCAGAGCAAAAAATAAGTAAAAAACAAGAAAAGTGGATAGTCGGAGCGGAGCGGTAAGGAAGGCGCCTGGACGTGGCCGCGCCATCTTTCGAGTATATGCCAAGAATGGCGTTGTTGAAAATCTGCAGAAGTTTTATTTCTGTTTTATTTCTGTTCAGATGACTATTTTCTTCTTTTGCTGTTATAGCTCTTTATAAGTACATATACAATCTAAATAGCCTCTGATAACATTCAAAGCAAGGTGAAGGTTGTTGATCATTTTTGATCATTTATTTTTGTTTTGGTAGAGCAACTCATGAGATATGGTCATTTTTTTTAGTGCAAGGTTGACCAAATATTTATTATTTAGATGTTTAGCATGATTGTGGCATCAACTTACAGCATTCCTGTGGACTTCGGTTGTTGCGAATAAGAACCTTTTGGTTTGTAGTACGGAACAGTCTTGTCCAATTGACGGTGTTATAGTAGCAAAGCTGGCTGTTCTCTGCAATGTGGACATTCCCAGCACTGATCTCTCTCAGAGACTGAAGCTGAAGTGATGTGATCCCCGGCTGCTTCAACACCAGCAGAGAGATCCCACTGAGAGGTAAGAATAGGTGGAGGTGAGAGGAAGACGGAGCCGACAGCAAAGGAAAGAAGGTCAGAGGAGCAGGAGGAGAAGAAATGATGTGGCGCAGGGAGAAAAGAGGAAAAGAAAGGGAAGAGAGAAGATGGAATCATTTCACAGGTTTGGTAGAAATGCTGTTTAAACATCATAGCGGTCTACCAGTCATCTCAACTGTGATCTCATTAGTCAACATTAATTCTATCACTGAATCATAATTTCAAGAAGAATACACTGTGTTTTTATGAGATCACATTGTCCTATGTTGCAACAATGCAACTTACAACATGTGTTTTAATCATTCTGTCTGCTAGGCTCTCTCTCTTTTTTCTTCCTACCCCCAGCTATCCTGATATGTCCCACTTGCATGGTTTAAAAATGACAGGATGCCAGTGGGTGTCAGAAACATCAGATAGACCGAGAGTATGCAGGATCAAGCACGGGACAGGGGTGGGTGGCAGGCTATAATTTGTACTGCAGCCTGCTGTTTCCATCTGCAGGCAGGTGCAGTGCACATGCACACACTCTCACACGCACGCCTAGGGACACACACACACAAAAACACACTGAATCTCACAGTCTACACTTTATCAGCAGACACTCGCTTTGATTACATCCAAATCCCGCTACATTTTTATTGCATGTTTTCCAAATTAAGAAAAAAAAAATCTAAATGATGAATAATTAAGTGCTATAATTTAGGTTAAATAATTAAGCTGCCTTTAGAAAGTCATGTTTTAAGTACAGCATTCTTCAGCAGTAACAAAAAAAAATTACACTTCACACATTAACATGCATAGCACTTATCCAGATAAGGCTATCCAACAAAACCGGATCCACTTTCAGTTTGCATTAAAATGGTTTAAATATATAACCAGAGGTAGAGACGTTTGATTGCGACTGTAACCTCGTCTTTCCGATCTCCTTTAAACCACAGCAGTTTGCAACAATGCATGCGAATTTACATCTGTGAGATAAGCTGTGTAGTGTAAATATTATCTATGCGTTCATATACATACAATATGTGTACAGCCCCTCCATACCAATAGCAAAAAGAAATAGAAATTAGTCTACTGATAATAATAAACTTTATTTGTATAGAACAGGAAATAATCAAACTTAACTCAAAGTGCTTAACATAAAAAAGAGAATAGAAATTAATTATAAGAAGTAATAATAATAAAAACACAGCACAATGAAATACTCTAAATTTACTGTTATCGGCTCCGTCTTTCATTCCTTCATTTCAGTTTTCCAGTGAGCTGTGGCTTCAGAGATTGTTCGCTACAATTAGCTAAAAATAAATCTAAAACCACAAATTTTCCTGCTTGCCATTGATTTAGAAGAACTGAGCTCTGATTGAGACATTTGTGAAACAACTTGGCATAAACTATTCCCAACAATCAAAAAACAAAATACAAAAGAAAGAAAGAAAAAGAATTTGTGAAGGTATTATGCACTCAGGTACCTGTACAATGCTCTTCCCCCAATAGTAGCCAGGTTGGAGAAAACACCCAAGTCTGTCATGTTGTCAGGCCATGACTGAATGTTTAGAAAACCTAAATGAAGACAGGGATGAACATAGGTTATAAATCCACATGAGTACTGACAGACCAGAATCACCTGTCTATCACACTGTCCATTTCTACAGTGACAAGAAGAAAATGAGCAGAGAGAACCGGCCTCTCTCTAGAATTAGCAACATTCCAGAAACACAACAATGCAACTGCACCACCTGAGCCTCATCTGAAATCAGCGAAGCACTTCTAAGCCAGATAAATGTCTGGCACAGCAATGCCACAGAGGAGTTTGGTGCCAGCTATAACAAGTCTGACTTATCAATATTTTTGCATTTCCTTTATTTCCCTGTCAACTGTTAAATAATTTAGGAGATAAAATCAAAAGCTGAGAAAATGGCCATGGCTCATTTAGGATTTTTAATAATAGATTCAGAAATATGAAATATTTATTAGAAAAAACAGTAGGGGACTACAATCCCCAAGCCAACACCAGAGGACAAACAACAGAGGCTACGAGACCAAAGAAAAATCCACAGTGGGTAGAAGAGCAGAGGTAAGAGGGGAGGAGAAGGAGGTGGAAGGAAAGTCTAGACAAATATAATGGCATGTTTTAAAAGCTAAACATGCAATACTCCAGTCAATAAACAGTATCAGACTCTATTATGCTAGACAGTGTGAGTTCTTCCCACAGGATGCATAATTTTGTTGGTCCGGGAAGGGAGGAATGGCAGAGAAAGGTAAGTAGAGCTTGTGGCAACACAATGCCACGCTTGGCTTGATGACAAAAGACAAAGTGCATCCAGTCTGAGTAGTGACGGGGTCTCAATACATGCTTATTACTAATGCTTGGGAAATGTCCAAAACAGGTGAGGAATCATGCATGCATTTTAACATTTTTTGTCATTTACACATTTTTTTTTTTTAAAGTGAACCTTTAATGAGAGCATAATGGCAGTCATTAGGATAAAAGAAGAATTTTTTCCATTATATAAACCATTATGAGGTATTCGTACAGAATGTCAAATATATTGCTGGGGAATTGCGGTTTGTAAAAGGTAATTGCACTTTTGGTATTTGTCCATCTTGATTCTCATGATGTGCAGTTTATGATGCTGTGAGTGCCTCTTAGCCCAGAGGCAGCAGTTCTATAGAATCGTTAGCGCTGTACTTGTCAACACTAATTGTCTTAATGACAAAACCTGCAGTGCTGAGGCACCTCGCTGTTCTGGCACGGTGCTATTTCAGAGGGCTTTGGGTGTTCTCTACTTACAATAGCAGTCTACTGCCTGTTGAAATTTTTCCTGTCTGTTCCAATGTAGGGATGTGATAGCAGCGAACGTTTGCTATCTGTATTTGCTATCATCAGAAAGTGGGTGAAGATTGTTGATAAGAAAGGTTAAAATATATAAATAAACAGTCTTTGTCCAAGCAGAGAGACACTCTAGAAAGAGTAGGTTTCCGCAATTGTGTTATTGTACTGCCAAGTAATAGTAACTTTCACGGTGTAGTAAAAGAGACAATAATGCTAATAAACATGGCGAGCACTGAGCTGCTAAGCTACAAAAAAAGTAGTACAATTCTAAAGGTGACTGGAAAGGTAGCTAGAATGACTGTTCAGTGCCCTGCTACATACGAATACAGCAACGAAGACATGTGATGCAGTCTGTATATGTATATAAATTGTTACATAGAAATTGTTACATAATTTCATTGTGCAAGCAACTGTACAATGACAATAAAAGGTCTAAGTCTATATAGTTTGTGTATCATATGTAAAAATACACCAGTATTGTATTGTATTGTACATGCTTCCTAAAGTCTGTGCAGAGTAAATGGTCACAATGCATTTTTGGAACAATCTAACTATATACACATTAAATATCCTGCAGGTCTCTACACACTTCACATTTACACTTCAGGCAAACTTCATAATAGATCTTCCAGTGAAGAGCAATAAGAATAGATTACAGCAAGTTATCAACTCAGAGGTTCAACTTCCTTGAGGTAACTGTTGTTGCTGATTGGCATTAATAATAACTGAAATTAACTGAACTGATTTAAGTCTTTGTAGCTAATTTGTTTCTAAGTTGTGCTAGATGCCTTAATGTGCATTTGCATCACTATCAACAATCACATAGGAGCGGTCCATGAGGCCCTTCATAGGGGAAAAGTGTAAATGGCCTGCATTTGTATAGCGCTTTACTCAGTCCCTAAGGACCCCAAAGCACTTTACACTACATTCAGTCATTCACACACTGGTGATGGCAAACTACATTGTAGCCACAGCTGCACTGGGGCGCACTGACAGAGGCGAGGCTGCCGGACACTGGCGCCACCAGGCCCTCTGACCACCAGTAGGCAAACATGGGGTTAGTATCTTGCCCAAGGATATTTGGCATGCAGCCAGGAGGCAGCCTGGGATCGAACCACCGGCCTTCTGATTAGTGGCTGACCTGCTCTGCCACCTGAGCTACAGCCATCCCTTAAGTGTAGGCCTGATCCTTTCAGACAGATTGTGGAACCTCACTAGATAGAAAGATCAATGCCAAAAAGCAAGTCAACAAAAATTTTGTGTGCAACATTATGCTAGCGCTTGTATTTTTTTGTGTTTTCATGTGAATTTTCATGCACATGGAAAGATCACTTATCAGCAGTGTATGCTCTGCTGGGAGCCACATCAGCAGCACACCAATGTGCATAGTGAATTAAAATGTGGAACCACTTGGACAAGAAGGCCATGAGCTCATAAGCAAAGGTTAAGAGCGCTTAAGTTGTAGTGATTACATTCTGAGTCACAACACCGAGAAACCCACTTATGCTGAATCGTGCTAGCTACACCCACACTTTGGGTAAATCCTGACCTGGTAAGAAGCCACCGAAAAGACAAAAGCATAATGGATCAGAATTTGATTTGAGACAGAAAGATGCGTGTGCTGGTGTGGATGATGAAAGCTGTCCTACTACAGAGCTCATTTGAAAGCCAGAGCAACGCTAGCTGTGACCTTGGGGTCATGGATGCAGGTTGCCTGCTTTTGTAAAAAGTCACGTTCTTCTGCCAGCTCAGAGAAATGACAAGCTGAGATGACACACGTGTCTGACCACATGGCTGCTGGTTTATGCTTCATCACCTGCTTTCAAACTGTCATCACTAACCATCAGAGAGGAAAAGCAAGAAAACAAAATGACTTCGAAGTCAAGTTTTGGAATATATCTAAGTCAGTTTAAAGAGTAAACAACTGGACTTATACAGAGATTTATATACCTTAGCAGATACAAAGAGTTCAGATGCAAAGGTTTCAATCAACTGAGTTCAGTGTCTTGCCTGAAGACACGAGGAGCGGGTATCAAAATGGCCCCAATGGTGTTAATGGACAATTCACTCTATCAAATGAAAAACAGCTGCGCTAGTTTAACTTGCTTTCCTAACTCACTATAATCCTTCCTTTTTTCCCTTTGAGCAGGCTTAAATATTAGTTGTAACTGACATCAGTTGTCAGTTTCCATTAAGGAAAGCGCAATAATAAAAATGCTATTTTGTCTGCAGCATTTCATTTCTAAATCTTTCCTTTTAAGTTAGCTTTTGAACTGCAACAATACAACTCTTTTTCTATCAGAGTGGTTTATCACATTTAGATTATGTAGACAGATGGTGGTCGCAGCTCAAAAACATGATTTGGATTGTGAACAAGTAGGAAAACTGCTATTACTACTACATGTATGTTGGCACTTGATTGTGTATGTTTATTACCCCCCATATTAGCTTTTAAGAGTAACTGCCATTAGGTATAACAATATTTATTATTATAACTGCTACAGGTTATGTAGAAAGTAAAGTATCTAAGACACATCTTAGATACTTCACAATTTTCTTTTCTTTTAAAAAAAATATAACTGATGTAATCCTAAATAAATAAGTGGTGTTCAGATGAAAGGGACATACTGTTTAATAAGACATCTGCTTTTGTCATTCATGGCTAAATAGCAAGGCAAGGCAAGGCAAGGCAAGTTTATTTGTATAGCACAATTCAACAACAAGGTGATTCAAAGTGCTTTACAGAGACATTAGAAACAAGAACAAATAAAAAGCATGATTTAAAATTGATTAAAACAAGCAAATAAACTAACTAACTAATTAACAAACAAACAAACAAACAAACAACAGTATATAAAATCAAAACAGATAAAATCAGAACAGTAGATAAAATCAGTAGTTAAATGTAAGTTTTGAAATTTAAGCTTAAAGTGTGGATTTGGTGCTTTATTCAAATGCAGCTGAGAACAGGTGAGTCTTCAACCTGGATTTAAATAAACTGAGTGTTTCAGCTGATCTGAGGCTTTCTGGGAGTTTGTTCCAGATATAAGGAGCATAAAAGCTGAATGCAGCTTCTCCGTGTCTGGTTCTGACTCTGGGAACTGATAAAAGACCGGATCCAGATGACCTGAGGGATCTGGATGGTTCATACTGGGTCAGGAGGTCATTGATGTATTTTGGTCCTAAACCATTCAGAGCTTTATAGGCCAGCATCAGAACTTTAAAGTCTATCCTCTGACGGACAGGCAGCCAGTGTAAGGACCTCAGAGCTGGACTGATGTGGTCCACTTTTTTGGTCTTAGTGAGGACTCAAGCAGCAGAGTTCTGAATGAGCTGTAGTTGTCTGACTGATTTTTTAGGTAGACCTGTAAAGATGCTGTTACAGTAATCAAGCCTACTAAAGATGAATGCATGGACTAGTTTTTCCAGGTCCTGTTGAGACATCAGATCTTTTATCCTTGATATATTCTTGAGGTGATAGTAAGCTGACTTTGTTATTGTCTTAATGTGTTTTTCTAAGTTTAGGTCTGCATCCATCACTACACCCAAATTTCTCGCCTGGTTTGTGGTTTTTAGATGTATAGATTGAAGTTCTCTGGTGACCTGTAATCATTTTTCTTTGGCGCCAAAGACTATTACCTCAGTTTTGTTTTTGTTTAGCTGGAGAAAATTGTGGCACAACCAGTCATTGATTTCCTCAATGCATTTACCAAGAGCCTGTACAGGGCCTCGGTCTCCTGGTGACATTGTGATATATATTTGTGTGTCATCTGCATAGCTGTGATAGTTTATTTTGTTGTTGTTTATAATCTGTGCCAGTGGGAGCATGTAGATGTTAAACAGAAGGGGTCCCAAGATGGAACCTTGGGGAACTCCACATGTGATACTTGTCTGCTCAGATGTGAAGTTACCTATTGATACAAAGTATTTCCTGTTTTCTACGTATGTTTTGAACCAGTTTAGTACAGTTCCTGAAAGACCTGTCCAGTTCTCCAGTCGTTTGAGTAATATGTTGTGGTCAACTGTATCAAATGCTGCACTGAGATCCAGTAAAACTAGGACTGACATTTTTCCACTGTCTGTATTCAGACATATGTCATTAAACACTTTGGTCAGAGCGGTTTCAGTGCTGTGGTTCTGTCTAAAACCTGACTGGAAGGCATCGTAGCAATTATTCTGTTTTAAGAAGTAACTGAGCTGTTGAGAAACTGCTTTTTCAATGATCTTACTTAAAAACGGGAGATTTGAGATCGGCCTGTAGTTGTTCATTTGTGTCTTGTCAAGATTGTCCTTTTTCAGTATAGGTTTGATTACAGCAGTTTTTAGTGATTCTGGAAACACACCTGATAATAAAGAAAAGTTGACGATCTGTAACAGTTCTGACTCTAAAGTCTTTGAGACCTTTTTGAAAAAACAGCACTGATATTTTACGAGAATAGTTTCCTATTGCTTTTGAAAATATGACATCAGAGATATGATGTGTTCTTCTGATGGCATTGTCAAATTTTGGGGCTGGAAGGATGACAGTGTACACGCAGCTAAAAAGTGGAGGTGGCATGGAGAGCTGGGGGATTAACGATGTGCACCGCATGTTCTGGCTCTTTTCTTCATGGTGCGTGAAGGGAGAGCTGGGGCTGCGGGACTCAAGGCTAGGGACTCCCTGAGGGAGAAGCAGTAGAGAGAAAGAGGAGACTGAAAGACTCATATGATATTCATCTTATTCTGCAAGGCCTGTCCTTGGTTTGGACATTCTCAAGAGGAGGGGAGGACTTGAAGAAAAACACATATGCTGATACATGGAAGTATTTATAAGCATTGATGTGAAACTTTCCTGTTCAAGAAAAGAGATGACAGTAAGAGTAAACATTTGTTCTTTCTTTAAATACATACGCGTATAAGACCAATGCAGTGCAACTTATACACTTACCTGTAATTTCCCGAACGGTGCGGAACACGTTGAGTTTTTCCGGGTCCAACGCTTCAATGTTATGATAGATATCCCTGTGAATAAAAAGAGATCAGAATGACAAAAACAAATCAAGTAAAAGAAAAAAAGAATGTGTTTTAGTATTTCCATCTGTATGTGTAAGGGATATACCTACTTAGAATAGAATAAAATAGTCCTTTATTGTCATTGTACATGTACAACAAAAATGCGATACTTACAGGAAATTTTCTTACTTACAGGTAAGAAAAGTTTGCTACATTTACCAGCTGAAGAGGTAAATCATGTATGTGTACTGAGAATACCTGATTGGGATATTTTAAGTGAACTATATTAAATACATATGAATGAATGCAAACAAATAGTACTGTATATCCATGCAGACATAACTAACCACTAACATTATTCAGATTAATCCATCCAATTAACAGTTTGATTCAATCTGTATCACACTGTTAATAGCTCGATGGTATTTAAAATACCATATTTTCACAAGTATTATAATCAGTTTTATTTCAAATTGCAATTTTGAGTCAAAAACAAAGTTTCTGATTATTGAGAGAACAACTCAATAAAGGAGACTGAGAATGGAGAATAAAAGGAAGGAAGCAGTCAGCAGATACAGCGGTGGAGAAGCTGACACAGCCCCGGAGAGATCTTTGCACAGAGAGGTCACACTTAGCCACTCTAAACTAACATCTGTTAAGCACACATGCTCTAAATGTGTCCATCATGGATGTTCACTTGTGTGCTAGCTGAAGAGTATCATCTATCTTAATTAATAATTGAATCAATCCCCCAATCTGTATGCCAGGTGACCCAAATTAAACACACCATCTATGCTATGAGACCAACAGGTGCACATTTAGTCTAGTTGAAGGCTAAAATGGTCACAGTGGACTAGCAGCTGCGATTTTTACTTTTAGTTACTTCCAACTTCAGTGGAGTGTGCACTACCTGTGGGCTCTTTTTCAACAATCCACTGTGAATGCTCAGTGCTCGCTCAGCTGAATACAGAAAGGCTGAATGGAATGGGAAAAGCCATTTTATATTTAGGCAGATTTTTTTTCTCCCACACTGTCTTCAGTCATTCCGATAAGCTGAATCTTCTCAGCTCTCACCCTTTGATTCCAGTAATGAGGAACACCAGGTTGCCATTGATTTTGGTGCAGTTGACAAACTTGTCAATGTTGTTGGAGTCCACTGTCTGAGCAGTCTGTAGGCTTGCTGTGCCTATCCCATCACATGCTGAAAGAAACACAGTGAAACCGTGAAGAGAAAAAATTGCATCAATTAATTCAATGGTGCAAACATGCAAAATACGAGGTAGATTAGGGGTTTGATGCAATCAGGACATGTACTTTTCCTGCATTTGCCAAAATAAACCCAATAGTGAAACTGACAACAGTGCATACATACAACTATATAGTGTTAATAATAAAATAGCTAAATCGATGGAGACAAACATTCAGTAATTATCTGCTGCAACTATATGTTTGAATTTTACCTTTTGGACAGATGTCAGTACAAGGGATGCACATCTTAATGCGATTCTCCTCCACCTCCATCTTGTTACTGGGGCATGCTCTCACACAGGAGCTGTGGTCTACCACAAAGTTATCTGGAAAACAATTCATTGTAAATGTCAAATACAGATGGCTGCTGTTTGTCACACTGGAACATACAGAACAATAAGTGGCAGTGGAGTGTAGGCAATCACATAAAAAAAGTGCTGAAAGTGACTTTGAAAGTGACTTTGCCTCACCATTATTTTTATTTATTTATTTGGTTATTTATTTACTTATTTTGCATAGGATTTATGTGAAAAACTACCAAAATAAAAAAGCTGCATACTTTCATAACAGTAAACAGTTAAATGTTTATATTATTCTCTATCCTGTGTCTGTTTAAAAGTAACAATGCCTCGAAGCGCAGAGCTCCTCTTCCCTCCCTGCTGGTTGGCCTTTTCAGTGATGTTTTGAACAGCATGGGGTGTCTACAATTAGTTGTGGGTGTGGTGAGTGATTAGCTTGTGGTTAGCAGTGGCCAAAGAATAATTTATGAATAAAATGACTAAACATTATACACAGGAGTGAGAAGAGCTATGCTGCTAGTGCAGACGCAGGCCTCTACTTCCCCGTCACCTGTACTGGCTTTGCAAACAAGACTGCTTGTCAAGATGACATGTTGGAACGACCATTGACCATTTATGTACCCCCAAGAAGTGTAACAGTGTAGCAAGTCAACCATCCATCCATCTTCTTAACCACTTATCTAATTTAGGGTCGTGGGGATGCTGGAACTTAAACCAGCTTTCACAGGGTGAGAGGCTATGTACATCCTGGACTGCCAACTTATACGTACAATGGCAGTTATGTCAATTGGACTGGACTTAAAAGAAAAAAGAACATACAAATGTGAGAACCCAGCCTAACAAATACATCCCATGCCTCTTATTCTGACCTAAACTTTAAAACTTAATGATGTAACTTGACTTTTTCTACTCCTAACACAAAACTTTATACAAGTTTTACTTTTAAACAGCCATTTGCTGAAATTAAAATAAAAGTCCTTTGCAAAATGTCGCTTTTACAAAACTGTAAAAGTCAAATTCATCCTCACAGACATAGTCACGCTCACACACACATAAAGACTATTTTAGGAAAGAGACAAGCTATATTTATGTTGCTAGTATTTGCCCTAAAAATGATCTACCAGCAGTAATGAGAAAGTTATGAGAAACCTAAGGAGTAAATGCAATTCAAGAAGCAGCTGCATTTATCTTCCAGTCCAATGCAAATGAGGGTTATAAAGAACATAACAGGCATTGCTACTGTCCATTCCTCCTGCTTGTGGGTCTTGAAGACCAAGGAAATCAGCTGATGGATTGCACATGGATGCAGGTGTAATTATCCACAGTGAACTGAAACTGTCCCATTAAATTAGTACTTAAAGTGTAGCTATGTAGAGGTTATGACTTAAGATTAATGTTTAAAGCAGTATGCATGTATGTGAAGTATCCATGTTTGTGTGTGGGGGTGTGTTTGTCTGTGTGTGTATGTATGTATGTTTGTGTTTGTCCAGGTGGTCAGACTTACGTGGACACTTCTTGACGCAGAAAGCTCCATAGGTGTACTTTGCCCTAGGGTTATGCTCCAGCTGGAAGGTGGTAGGGTTGTAGACAAATGGCTGAGGGCACTGGGTCACACATGCCCCACTGTCATTAAAGTTGGTGCAGGCCTGCAAACATCCACATAAGTATTATTAGCAGTAGTAGTTGTAGTAATAGTACTAGTACTTGTAGTGGTAGTAGTATATTTACATGATCCGTACACAGTCACAGATTAGGTTACTTTTGATTGTGTGGCCAAAATCTGGTTTCACGTTTATTCATAACTGCTGCCAGCCTGACCCCAGGTTTGTATTGCAATTTCCTTTCAATGTCCAGTAGTGATATTACTGAAAGGTGGAGATGGAGACTATCAGCATGCACCCAATGATATTACAATCAGTTTAATTTTACTAAGAAAAATCAAGCCGGAGTGGAAAAAAGTAGATACAGAAATCGTATTTTGCTTGATTCTTTTTAAAAAAGTTAAGCTACAGAATTTTAGTCTGGTTGAGCTCTGGACTTTGACTGGGCCATTGGAATACCTTGATCGTTTTCTTTTCCAACTATTAATTTTTAGATTTGCTGTACTTCCCATCACAGTCTTGTTGTACGACCCAATTTGGACTAAGCTGTAGCCACGACGCAGACAACTTGACATATGACTTAACAATACAGAAGAGTTCAGGTTAACCTAATAACTCCAAAGTGGCCAGATTCTATGGCTACAAAACAAACCTGAATCCTCACCCGTCTACCAACGTGTTTAATAGTTGGTATGGGGTGTTTATAACATCCTGTGTTTTGTATTTGGCAATAATAATAATGGGTTGGATTTATATAGCGCTTTTCAAGGCACCCAAAGCGCTTTACAATACCACTATTCATTCACTCTCGCATTCACACACTGGTGGAGGTTGTAGCCACAGATGCCCTGGGGCAGACTGACAGAAGCGAGGCTGCCATATCGCACCATCGGCCCCTCTGGCCATCACCAGTAGGCGGTAGGGTAAAGTGTCTTGCCCAAGGACACAATGACCAGGACAGAGAGCCCGGGGACTGAACCGGCGACCTTCCGGTTACAGATGCGCTTCCCAACCCCTGAGCCACAGTCGCAAATGTGTCACTATGGCCACACATTGCAACTTTAATCTTGTGTGTCCCAAAATGACCAAAAGTCTTGTTTGTTAAGGTTTGTTAAGATACAAATTTGCCCACCCAAGCTATACAGCATTGTTCTTTTTAAAGAGAAAAGGCTTTCTCCTGGCATCTTTCCAAACAACCTATACTTGTTCAGTCATTTTTAGTTATGCAATTGTACTGTCCTGAACTTTAACATCCATCCATTTTCTTCTGCTTATTCGGGGCCGGGTCATGGCCAAGCAGAGAAGCCCTCCCTCTCCCCAGCCACCTCCTCCACCTTATCCGGGGGAACGCCAAGGTGTTCTCAGGCCAGCCGAGAGATATAATCTCTCCAGCGTGTCCTGGGACATGCCCGGAAAACCTTACCCAGGAGGCGCCCAGGGGGGCATCCTTGTCAGATGCCTGAACCACCTCAGCTGGCTCATTTCGATGTGGAGGAGCAACGGCTCTAGTCCCGAACTTGGCCGAACTTCTCACCCTATGTCTAAGGGAGAGACCAGCCACCCTTCGGAGGAAACCCATTTCTGCCGCTTGTATTTGCGATCTCGTTTTTTTCGGTCACTACCCACAGCTCGTGACCATAGGTGAGGGTAGGGACGTAGATCGACCGGTAAATTGAGAGCTTCACTTGTACACTCAGCTCTCTCTTCACCACAACAGACCGGGCCAGCATCCGCATCACTGCAGTCGCTGCACCAATCTGTCTGTCTCCCAATCCCTTCTCCCATCCCTCGTGAACAAAACCCTGAGATACTTGAACTCCTCCACTTGGGGCAGGGTCTCGTCCCTGACCCGGAGTGGGCACTCCACCCTTTTCCGGGCGAGGACCATAGCCTCAGTTTTGGAGGTGCTGATTCTCATTCCCACCGCTTCACACTCGGCTGCGAACCGTTCCAAGGCGAGCTGGAGCCCATCACCTGATGAAGCCAACAGGACCACATCATCTGCGAAAAGCAGAGATGAGATCCTGAGACCACCGAAGTGAAAGCCTTCCGCCACTTGGCTACACCTAGAAATTCTGTCCATAAAAATTATGAACAGAATCGGTGACAAAGAGCAGCCCTGGCGGAGCCCATCACCCACCGGGAACGAGTCCGACTTATTGCCAGCTATGTGGACCAAGCTCTTGCAATGTTCGTATAAGGACTGAATGGCCCGTAGCAATGGGAACTTTAACATGTAACATGCTAACTGAGGCCTGTAGAGTCTGAGATGTAACTCTTGGACTTTTGGTAGTTTCTCTGAGTATTTGACCTTGGGAAGATGAACGACTTTCTTAAGTGTTTCCTACTTGAATGAACAATTTTTGTCACTGTAGGCTGATGGAGTTGTCCGTTTCCAGATTGGGCAGCAACAATTGCTTCTTTAAGCTCATTACTGATGTCTTTCCTATTTAGCATTGTGTTAACACACACTGAAATGCTTTTCACCTCGACTTCATTATTATTTTGTTATTGCAGTACCTGCCAGTCCATTGTAAAAATTAATAACAAATATGATTGAAATACTGATGAATTTAATTATACTTTGTTTTACTTTACACCCAGAGGTTGACTATATGCACACACTGGTACAACTGTTAGGCTACGTAATTATAATGCATGTGGAACTTGATTTTCTGGATGTTTGCTTGAGGAAATTTTCTCTGACTGGACCTCCTTAAATTTTAATTGAATATTCCTGTACTAAGACATGTACTTATTCTATATGTGTTTACAGACCCTAAAAAACATATACTTGTACACATTTAATGTTATCTATGATAATAATATAGAAATAAATTCTTGTGTCTAAAGACTTTGAATTTGCCAGGATTCAATCAAGAATTTACTTTGCCATTTTCTCAATTTTATGATGATTGTGAAGAGAACGGAAGAATAAAAAATTATGATACAGAACTTGCTTTTCCAAAGCCAGGAAGAAGAGCTCGATTAGCCACGGACTCACAGCCTCAGAAACAAGTTTAACATGAAAACAAGCACAGATAAAAGTGATAAAGCACATGGCAAAAAGTCAGAATGAAGAGTTCCCAGTGAAGTCTATATTTAACAATGACACTCATGTCAGGAAGAAAAGAGAATTAAATGTCATCAAACGATATTTGCCATACAAGTGGCATTTAAAAACTGAGTGAAATCCATTTTAAGAGGTACCTGAAATTGAAGGAAGGAAAAAGTCACAAGTAAAATGTGTCAGACTTAAGAAACCAAAAAAAAAAGAAGAAGAAGAAGAGAAACGTAAAACAAAGTGTTAACACAAAATGTTATCTGCGTAACCATATTGACATGGTAATATCACCAGGAAAATGATCACTTTAACCTCTTTTGTCACGCCGTAATGATGTAAAGTGTGTGTATGTGTGTGTGTGTGTGTGTTCACTTACAAAGCAGTCTGTGTCCTTTGGGCCATAACAGCCACCTGCACACTCACGGTGGCAGCAGTCACTAACAAAGGGACCAAAGCAACGGCCGTCACACTGCTCCGCACACACTGTCTTAGTTACTTTGAAGTTACAGGCATGTTAAAAAGAGAGAGACACAAACAAAGGATAAAATGTATATACAATACACGTACTTTATGCATACATATATAAAACGTAAACACAACACAGTCTTAGAATGTGTCTGTCTAGCCAGTTCAAATGGCAGGTGAAGATAAAAAAATTTAAGCCCAGTCACTGGAAAGTTGTCACTGTAAAACCTTTGAGAGGTGGGGGGGTAACGTCAACTTCATCATCTGCTCTGGAAGTTATATATACTATACTAACCTACCTACCATCTATTGCTTTGTAAAATGCATGCATACACATGTTTTTACATGTGTCTGTGTCTGGTGAGTTCAGCTGAAGCAGAAGTTCTTTTTACCACCTACTAGCTATCTTCAATCATGTTTTCATCTCTGCTCTCGTCTGCTGTCTGGCTCAGTGCAACAAAGACATAGCGATTCTTATCTGAATGTACTACCAAAGTGAACATCTGTCCACCTTTGCAATCATATGGGCGGCCGCATGTCTGTGTGCCTTTCTTCTTGACAGCCATATATAAATGTACATAGGACCCTGCTATTTCACAGGTAAAGACAGCTGGTAATTGACATAGCTTAAGTGTCAGCAGTGGGACTTTCATTATAGAGCAGGAATACATAACTAAGCAGTTATGGATGAACCAGTAAAGTTGGCACAAGATAAAGTATTGGGGTGGGTTAAAAAAAGATATTATACATAGTGGTTTGGATAAATGGATGTACTGTAATTACAAATTAAACTATTTGCATAATTTTGTTGTTATCATATTTACTTTTACTTCTAAATGACTGAGGCTCTCTGTTCTTTTTATACTCAGTCATGTTGGTAATTAGTGACAGCTATGGCTTTTGGTTGTATGAGGTGAAAGATGCTCGACGATGTGGAGCCAGCGTTAACTGAACACAAACAACAAAAGCTTGTAATAAGAATAAAATTCAATGTCATTTTAAGAATATATTTGGTGATAAAGGTTAAAGCGAACTGGTCAGAACTGAAACTAAGAAAGTAAATTGCAACAGTAAATATTACTGGGGAACGTAAGGCTACTATTGTACACCATTACACATCTATTGGTGGTGCTTATTTTTGTTTTGAGCAGGGCCATTGTTTTTTTGATCTGTGTTATGTTTCCCTGCAGCCTTGTGTTGACAGGACACCATCACCATGATAGATAAAAGCTATGGACAAGTCGCCAAACAAACATGGACACACAGACACACACACTCATGCTACTGAGTGGAAAGCTACTGATTTACCATCAGTAGCATTCAATTAACAGTGCCTGGCCTGCATTGATATGGTCTGCTTTATTCAAAAGACACTTTGTCAAAATAATGGCCAAGCCACATCGCCAGAGACGGACACAATTATGTTTGTTAATTTGGCTTTAAAAATCCACTTTAACCTCCTAGGACCTGGCGTCCACATATGTGGACATCACATTTTGGGTTATTTAGACCAAAATACTAAATTTTGCTCTACAAGGGCCTGATATCCACTTATGAGGACATTATACTGCTACTGTTCTATCACAATTTTAAATGAATATCCTCATATGTGGCTCTTATTTTTATTAAAAACAAAAATAAGGTAAAAAAAAAAAAATCGGGCCCCAATGTGACCAAATATCAATGAGAAATTAAAAATGCATGCCGTGGAAGAGTTCAGGTCTTAGGAGGTTAAGAATAACTAAAGACAAAAAACAAAACAAATCAAATTACAGACATCACTCACAGGAACCAATGCCTCTGAGTTCCCCTGTGAATTTATTATTATTATTATTATTATTATTGGGCACATATGGTTCTCAACACCTGTCTTTTTCTGAGACAAAATATTCAGTTAATTTTTCAATTTATTCTTAATTGTAACTTTATTTAAATAGGGAATGAATGTCTATAGATCAAATGTTTGCCTTACAGCGCAATGGCTCAAAAGTTTACAGTTAAAAGGTAGCAGTTTGACACAGGAGGTCAATTCAATTGCATATCAGTTACAGTGATTCCCAATGTTGAAAGTGAAATGACTTCTTAAAGCAAAGGGAAAACATATCAATGATAAATAGTGTGCTTAATTTGACAAGTATAAGTCTTTATTTGCTAATTAATACCCTTGTTAATGCCGTATTTTTGAAATTATTTGCATTTCAAAAATGCCTCATTAACTAGATGTAGTGATAAGGCTATGATGAATAAACTGAAATGAATAAACACCTTCATCATGGGATGTTTGTGAATAGATACGCTTCTTTTTTTTTATCTATGAGCTGATAGATCTGAGATATTCACCACTTGTAGTCTCACAGTGTTTCTATTTTGTGTGTTTCGAAGGTCCAGAAGTTTATTTTGATGCAATTTAACATGGGAAAGATGGAGCAAAACTTCCTCTTTGCATTTCACGCAGTGCACACACAGAGACACACACACACACACACACACACACACACACACACACACACACACACACACACACACATATATATATATTATACCACAATCACCACCCAGTTCAAAGGGTCTGATGTCATCTGTTATTATCAAGGACCACAGAACTTGTCAGTTGCGATCTCTGCAGCCAGTGGTACAACTAATAAAAATTGCTGTTTCGTTTAGAGCAGGTGTGAGTACTTTATCCTGTATCCTTTTATAGAACATAACATGTACTTCTATGGAAAAAAACTACCTCTGCTGACAGAGATCCAGTTTTTTATGTGAGAGACTCAGTAAAGAGAGTGGTTTTGAATTGTAATTTACTTCCTCGGTGTATTTGGTTCATCATAATTAAACTTCATAATTAAAAGCATTCCAGTGCAAGAAAAAAAGCTCTTCTTTTTTGAAAGCAAGTAAAATAAAAGATGAATCATGGCATCCACAAATAAATGGATGAGGATAGAGAGATGGCGCGATCACAGCTGAAACAAGGCAGATAGATGGGGCCAGGGCTTATCTGGGCCTCCTCTGTGACGTGTTGTTAACAGGTTCTGGTCAAACAGTTCATTCCTCATTATCTTAACGAGATCACAACCACAGAACAAATAAGATGTGACATGCCAGGGTTGGAAGGCATAGATGAAGTGGTCTAAGTACGAAGTGATGGACAAAGAGCAAGAACTTGATGAAGGGTGGTACAATAAAAAAAAGGAATGTGAGAGGTAAAGAGGTATGTAATGAGGAAAGAAATGTGAGCATGTGTCCATGTGAGTACATAATTTTGTTTCTGACTAAAACTAAATGTGTACATACAGTTTGCTATAGGTCAAAAATATACTAAATATGAAGTCTTCCTGTGGATGTTAGTATGTGTTAAACACAGATAGAAGGGTGAGCCACTGTGGGCTGTGAAGAGGGCTTGTAGAGCTAACCATTAACAAAAGTGCAGCCTTAAAAATTACCATTTTATGACACCTAATTAATTTAAGCACAGTTACTCTGAACTACGCTGGAAAACAATGCAATTGTAACAAAATAATTCTTTAGTATTAGTAAAAATATAATTTTTTTTAAATTAATTTTATTGTTAAAAAGTGGCCTTATTTGATGTTTACTTGTGTAGGCAAAAGCATGTTGCATTAGCCAATCTCTCTCTCTAGCCAATGTTTACCGAACACCTCAGAACTCGTTAAGTTAATTGCATTCTGAAGCATCAGAATATGCACAACATTGTCGTCAGTGCTGCCGTGCTGCTACTGACTAAATTTGAATGAGACCAGATGCTGGATGCTGGCATGCATGACTTAGCTGTTGCTGCAGCCTTTCATGTCCATGAGACAACGATTTCTGATCTGCCTATTGGTCGACTTGGTCAACATTTGACTGGATAGAGTAAAAATGAAATACTCCAACATGCATTTGTGCAATTCTTGCAGCAGGATCCCAGCCCCGTGGCTGTTTCAGCAGGACAAAGCCAACCTTCACACTGCCAGGGTAGTTAAGGCCTTTCTGGATCAGGAGCATATCCAGACACTTGCTTGGCCAGCATTTAAACCCAATATTTCTTCAAATGCAGCCACAACCAGTGAGCATTACACAGCTGCAGGCTGCACTCATCCAGGAATGGAGAGCAATTCCTCAACAGCAGGTCTAAACACTTGTGCAGTCCATGCACAGATGGGTGACGGCTTGCATCACATCCAGATGAGGCTATGCCTTGTCAGAAACATGTTGTATACAATTAAGAATTGCTTTTCCTGACAGGTATGAGAGCCAAAACCATCATTAGCATTACAATCATCACCGGTTCCCAACCTAAACAGCACTCCCCATGCCTGAGGTGTGGGACTCATCATCAGAAAATATGTGACGAACCCTCTCTTACAACATTCTCAAATGTTTTTTTCTAAAAAGCCTTGTTTTGTATTTTTCAGAACTGTAGAACAATGTTAAAATGGAGGGATTGTTGCTGTTCCTGTTTCACTACTTGCAGTTAGGCTGTCACATATCATTTGCATCACAGTGAAACTTTTGTTATCTTTTAATGATCCGGTTTAAAATAAGAGCTTTCCTCATAGGTGAAGACAAGAAACAACCACTCATCACAGCCTTGTGTAAAATGTTTTTCCTTTTGTAGACTGCAAGTTATTTAATCAGTGAATGTAGATGATGTTGTTTTTTGTCCTTGAATCTAGGATTTTTGTATTAATGATCTTTAATAAGGTTAACACAGAAGATTTGTCTGATTTTTAAATTGCCGGTAAAACTTTGTTTTTTAGAAATTTCCAACCAGTAGTACTAATAAAATCCGTGTGACGACGTCTATTTAATACCAGTCAAAGCCACATCAAACTTTCTGCTTGATAGAATGATCTAAAGAGCATCCCTGTTTTGATTATTTTGATCTGATCTGTTGATTATACATTTTTGAGGCTAAAATTCCTTTGCATTGTGGAGCTGTGTTCATTAAAATACCAGAATATCATGTGTGTTAATTTGGAGAGCATACAGTCTCCTCAAAAGAAATGATGACTTTCAACAGCAAAAAAACCCCAAAGAAAAATCTGATGTCATCCCTTTGGGGCAACAAGCAGGAAAACCTTCACTTTATGGAATTCAAATATAATTTTAGATGCTAATTTATTGGTGATATTCTCATGTCCCGTTTCCACAGAGGCAGCATGGGGTTGTGCTTAGTTTGTGAGTAATATGCTTACAAACTACTGTGCTCAATCCTGCCTCTTATTTCCATAAACACCTGTTGCCACTGATTTGCAGTGCAGCTCTTGTGTAATGTGGCATACCTCTGCCTTTTTCCCTGTTTCTCTTGATTAGGACTAGCTTCTTGACAGCCATTCTTTCACTTAGACCATTTCTAAAGAAGCTTCGGTGAACAGTAGATGGTTCTACTGAAGGGCTGGATGGTCCTCTCCTCTCAGGTCCTCTATGAGGTCTTTGCTGGGTTTTTTAAAAATATATTTCTTGGGACATGACTTTCTGATACTTTTCATCTGCTTTTTTAGACCTACCACTTCTTTTGTCCTCCACTTGTCCAGTTTCCTCAAGTTTTTTTCTATTTAAGAACACACTGCACACCATGCTAAAGACATGCCAAGTTTTTGCACTTTAGGAATTACCTCACCTGAATACAGTTAACAGGTCATCAGCAAGACTCTATAGAACTTGACTGCATGCTGCGGTGACAATTCAGCCATTTGATTCATGTTACAGCAGTTCATCAGTGAATGATCATGGCGCAATAAAAGTACTTTTAGAAGTACATTTTTCCAAACATTTACATTTACTTAGGAGTTACCAATCCAGCATGCAGTCAAGTTCTATACCCTTGCTGATGACCTACTAATTTTATTAATTTGTGTTGCAACAGGGACACATGGAAAAGTTTCAGGACACCGGCCCTCGAGGACTGGAGTTTGAGACCCCTGGGTTAAACTAAAGACTTAACCCTTTGTCACCAATGTATCAAACAGGCTGCCTAAACTATTTTTGTAATTTTGCCTGTGAAACTACATAATATTATGGTTATGGTTGTCCCCAGCTAATATATCTATCTACACACATATTACAGTGTTGGTCAATACAGTCTATATTTTAACACAAAGTTGTATTTCTTTTTATGACTAGTATAAACCAAACAAAATAAATGCAAAATATCAACAAGTGAGCAAAAAGATAAAGGTCTTTGATTATTTGGAAAATTGTTTTTGGCCTAGTGTCTAATGTCTCAAAGTTGATATTGTGATTTAGTGAAATTTGCCCAATCAAACAGATGACTCAACTTTAATTCAAGAATAAGAGATTTGTCATTTACAAAAATGGCACTTTCATTTCCTGTTTTCAAACTGAAAGATGCTGCAGTAACAAGTCTCACAGTTCATAACACTGTTCACGCACATACACGCACATATACACACACACGGCCTCGAGGGCCGGTGTCCTGCAGGTTTTAGATCTCACCCTGGGTCAACACACCTGAATCAAATGATTAGTTCATTACCAGGCCTCTGGAGAACTTCAAGACATGTTGACGAGGTAATTTAGCCATTTGAATCAGCTGTGTTGGATCAAGGACACATCTAAAACCTGCAGGACACCGGCCCTTGAGGCCTGGAGTTCAAGACCCCTGCCTTAGATGGAGTCACATGGATGTATACATAAATGACATCCAAAGGTATATCCACTAAATAAAGCTTGGAATCTCGTTCCAAGTACATTGCCAGGTATGCTAAAGATATGCTAAATTTTATTTTTGACCCACAACAGTTATCAGTAAAGTTTTGATGCATGCAAAAGTCACTCAGTGGTGATTCTAACAACTCGAAGTTCTAATCAGATAATAATAATTAACTTACAGCTTTGGCACTGGTCCTCTTTGGGTCCCCAGCAACGGCCATTGCAGGAACGGTGGCATTTTTGACCTGCACAGAGGTTCAAGGAAAGAGACTATTGGCATTTCAAACTGCAACTTCACAAACTATTGTCAGTGTCATTCAACCTTAAAACAGACCAGAGAATTGCTGCTGGAGTTTGTCTTCAAGCACTCAACCAAAGGCAAACCAAACTCACATAGTGAACAAAACTATGGAGGATCATGTGGTTTAACTTTGAATTCACTTAATATCTATTTGTATGTTTTTCTTTGGATATGCATGCATAGGTGCATTCTGTTTGCTCACACTGAGCAATTGTGACCTTTTTAAAACTTTGAATAAGTCTTTCTTCTGTTATACCACAATAGTGTCTTTCTCGCCTAGTTATGCAACAGCTCAACTTCTTCCTGGATATAATCCTGTACATGTTAGGATTGATTTTTAGATTTTAATGTTCATTGACTTCCTTCAAATCCCTTTATTGGTATTTTTTAGGGATACAATTGTGCAATTTGTGCTAATGTTCTTCTTTTTATTTTTGGCTCTTGGTCCTTCTTTTCTGTTTGAGTCCTGCTTATGCACCAAATAATTAAAGTTATTGCCATCATTGCAATTATGATTGTAATCATTGAACTGTAGGTACTGCAAGTAGCATGCAGCAGTTAATTTCGTTAATATGACGATGATACTACATTTAACTGATACAATCTTAAGAGTTAAGAAAAAAACCTTTGAATTCTCAACATTGTTTTTTTTATACATATATATTTTAAGGCAGGAAAGATCCATCTTCCTTGACTGATATATGCTGTTGTGGTAATAAAATCCAAAATAACCTTGGCACAGGTTATTTTGGGAAAATGAGATGATTATTTTTGCCACTTCACGCTAAACCAGCCCAGCATGAAGCCAGCATAAAAGCAGTAAAGGAGCGGTAAGCAGCATCATACCCTCAGAGCTTTAGCCAGTGCCTTTCTGGGTTTTTGGAGGACTTAATTGACTGTCTAGTAATTGACTGCTGGGAGAAGTGAGTCTGGATAAGTGCAGAAGTGCTGTCCTCTGTCCATCAGCCTCTCCAGATGAGAGCTATTAGCATCCGACTGACTCCATTGCTCAACATGAGAATCTCCATCTTCTGCCCTCTTCTTCTTCCTCATTTTTGAGCCCATCTACTACACATTTTTCTCTTCATCCATCACTTATAGATTCATCACTCCTCTGTAGCTCTCTTTCCCTTAGTGCCTATTCCTGTCCCTTTTTTCTTAAACCACTACATTTCTCTATTTTTTTTCTGTTTCTCCAGTGTGTCCCTATTGAACTGACAATTTAGTAAAATTTGAGAGAAAGGCTGGCAGCTTTGTCTGTATGAAAGCAGTATACAAATGGGATATTAATACAAATGTCCGCCAGCCATACAGGCAGAACTTCTGCTGTTCTTCCTTAATTCTTTGTTCTTCTCCGTGCTATGTGCCCCAGGAAGTCAAGTCAAAGAGTTTTCATTCAGTGACCATGGCCTTCACTATCTCAGCTTCTAAATCCTCATTGACCTTGTATAAGACCGTCAAACCCCCTTTCCCGGAATGCACCGTAATCTTTAACATCCCCTGAAGGTTAAAATGTTGAAACTGCTGCCATACCAGCGTCAGTGTACAGCAAGCGAAAGATGGAGGTGTTTAAACAGAATCAACAGGGCATCAGTTTAAAAAAACAGAAAAAAAGATCACAGTCCTATTTTGAAACCAATAACATAACACAACCATGGCACAAATAAGTCACAAGCAAAACAACATGAAGCTTGTGTCGCCGCAAAAAATGAAACAGAGATTATGTTCTCAATTGTGGATTACAAGTTTGCAGACCCTTGATCTTTCAGCGAGGGTGGAAGACTTGCAAAGGAGTCGGGGTCGATCAAGGGCTAACAGGGCTGCAGGGAGGAGGGTGATTGAGCAGAATATCAATGCTTGGAGCTTTTAGCATGCATCTGAAGCCCTCAGCTAGTACTATGAGATGATTCCAAGGACATATGCATCAAAAAGGAAAAGTCTGTTTGTTTATATCAGAGTCAGTGATAGCGTATTTTATCATTTGTTTATTTGTTTCCATTTGTAAATGAATGAGATGAGACAGTTTGAAAAAAAAACGTGAAAACAACATTGGATTTAAATGTCAAAAAGTGTGAGAAATTAATGTTAATTAAAAACAAAAAGAAACGAGTATGCTAAGAGGTTTAGTCAGCAAATTAATAATAATGGGTCAGAGGAGATCAGTAAATGCATTGTTATTTCACTGATCATCCCCTGTCCTCTGACAGATTGAGTATGTGTATTTCACACTAATAAATCCCATCATAATGCTATGCATTCATTAACGGGTCTTCCAGCTGGCTACAGAAGGACATTTAAGTGATGTGAGCTAGCAGTCATTGTGAATTGTTATGGTAAGCAGGGTGACAGAATAGGGTCAAAGGGTGATTTTGTGATGACAGTGTTTTGCTGCTCACATTCAGTCATTTATTGTGAATCGACCAGGTTGTGATAATGGGCCTCCTCTGGATCCTTTCTTTTGTCAAAGATAACCTGCCACTGAAAGACCTTGGCAAGTGTGTGGGGAATAATTGTGAAAAGACATTTTTAAAGACTAATTCAGAATTAGCACAAATTCCTGCAAATTTGAGTTACAGAAACTGCCAGGTAGAGTGGCCGTGACTTCATTCAAGTTTGTTTAAGCAACTGAGCCATCACATCTGCTACCCTCATTATCAGGGTACACTGTCTCAGCTACTTTTTTTTTTTAAATCAAGAAATAAATTAAATGACAGGTGAGAGAAATTAAAGATTATTATTATTATTATTATTATTATTATTACTAGGTTGTTTAAAAGGGAAAAAAAACTGTCTATCAGTTGCAAAACTACCTTAAATATATACCATAAATAAACTAAATAAAAAAAACAACAACGCCTATTTGGTAAAAGTTTGATTGGTAAAACTTTAAAATAAGGTATTGGGCAACAGTAACTCACTCAATGTATAAAAGTGTATTACATACATAAAACAACAGAATGCACACAAACACACACACCCACACACAAAAAAAGGGACCATGTTCCCTTCACCCTCCACATGTTCTCGAGCGCTTCTCTCAGCCCATGGTACTTCTTCTGCTTGTCCACCACCACTATGTCCGGCTGGTTAGCCATCACCAGTTTGTCTTTCTGTATCTAGCTCGGTCATTCTCACCCACACTAGGGAATGTGTCCCATTTTGACCTCCAGGCCATACTCGGCATATGCTCAGGTGACTGGATGGGCCATTCTAGCAGCTTTATTTTGGGATCATTGCCTTTCTGAAACATCCACCCTTGTTTCATATTCATAGCAGATTTTTATCAAGAATGTCTTGTGTTTTGTTACAGTTTTCTATTCATCTGTCTTTCAATTATATGAAGTGTGCCAGTGCAGTATGATGTTCCCACCTCCAAACACTGTCGTTATGGTGTTGTTATGTTCCATAGACTTCAATTTTGGTCTCCTCTGACCCGACTATATTGTCTCAGTATTTCACAGGTTTGTCTAATTGCTTTTTTAGCAAACGTTAAAAACACTTCAACATGCTTTTTTTTTTTCGACAAAGGAGTCTTGCATGGTGAGCTTGCATACAAGCCATGTTGGCTGAGAGTATTACTTATCGTTTTCTTTGAAACAATTGCATGCGCTCATTCAATGTCTTTCTGTAGCTCTCTACAAGTGGCCCTTGACTCTTGGAGAACTCTTCTGATAAATCTATTTACTCCTCTGTCTGAAATCTTGTGGCACACCTGGTCGTCTACACCAGGTTTATGGTAAAGCATGTTTTGATTATGGCCCCAACAGAGCTCACTGGAACTTTAAGTAGTTCAGAAATTCTTCTGCAACCATTGCCTTCAGTGTGTTCTGCAGCAATAAGGTTGCAAAGGTGTTGAGAGAGCTCAGTGGTTTTACCCATCATGTTTCTTGTGTGACACCTTTGTAATGAGACACCTTTTTATAGGCCATCAGTTGGGACATAACCGGCTGATATTAATTTGCACTAAAGTGGCAGGATTGCTTTTTAATTACTGATAGATTTCAGCTTGTGTCATGACATTCCATGCCTTTTTACACCTCCCTTTCTTCATGCATTACTTCTTCAATAGTTCTCCCCTGTGTCATTTCTCATTATTACACATAAAATAATTTATGGACAACATATGGTTTGATTTCTTTGCATGTGTGGCTTGGATAGGTTATTACCGACATCTGATGGAACCCAGTATCACAGCAAAACATGTAATAGACACGCCAGTCCACCTTGTCCATTTCTACAAAACGTGAAATGGACATGCATGGAGAAATTGCATTACTGCATGCAGAAGTTGCATTACCAGTGGGGGGAGATAATATGTTTAAAACCAAGAAGTTGGTAGTGAGCAAAAAATGTGTGAAGTACATTCCATGGTCCTTAATTGCCAGAAACAATTAAGCTAGGCGGCTAATATGTGTTTACATGTAAATGTGCTAATAATGTCTGTTTAAATCCTGTGATTATTTTCACGTTGGGTTGAAACAAAATCTCTCTCTCTGTTGTTACTCCAGCTTACTACAACTCTCTGAAATGTTTTGCATGCATCTACACTTCATTCTACACTTTGGAGAGGAAAAGCATAAAATGGAAACGTTGGACAGGTACGTTGTTTTTGAAATCATCTTTCCACTGATTCAGATTTTTGTTGGGCTTTCCTGGATATCCATATATTTTAAGTGCCTTTTTTGGCTTTTGCAAATAATTTTTTCTCATTTTCTTCATGTGTACCATTTGGGTTACTTACATGTGACACTGCTGTTGGTGGGCACCACCACAGGTTGGATCCTTGGGTACTTGACGATATCTTGCCAATGGATTGTGTCCGCATGGCACAAGAACTTGTTTTGGTCAACATAAACACCTCCATTTAGGATTTCTGTAAGAAAACAAATAAATAAGGGACACACTAAGTACATATATACAAAGAGCTCTCATGTATTTTTACCTGTAGGATGTACCAAATTCAGCATGCTGCCCTTCTCTGGATATGTTTTTCAACTGATTGACTTTTTCCTTCTAATTTTTCAATAACAAAGAACATGACTAGATGAAGTTAAAGCCATAGTCATTAAAAAAACGTAAGGACTACGTTTTTCTTTTACCTGGGGAGAAGAAATTATTTGGGGTGAACAGTTGATTTTGAGTCACACAGATGTAATGATTGCTGTTGGTGTGAAGCACCAAGGACAAAGCCATGTTATATTGCTGTTATTACAACCTCTGATCTTTTCCCATTGTGTTGTTTTTCTCATCCTTTTCCTTCTATGCTGTGAGCCGATAGAATCAATTATGCCCCATGGCCAACATTAAATCCATAGGATTTTATCCTCAGTAAGGGGCAGCAGGCCTAATATTTTTTTTTTTTAATTGTATTTCATCAAGGATGTGATGTATCTCAAATCATAAAATGCTTTCCCTTGTCAAACCAATGATCATCAGGCTTATAGGGACAATTGATCCCCCCCCCCCCACACACACACACACACATAGAAATGTACACCACTGTCTGTTGAATGATTGGATACGGAGGGTGGTTCAGATTATCGTCATGCAGGACTTTAGAGAATGCTTAATCTTGACTTTTATGAGAGAGAGAAAGAGTGCTAAAGAGAAAGAGAGAGACACATAAAGAAAGGCACAAAGAGACGGAATGCAGAAAAGGAAAGAAGAAGTGAAGCCCAGTAGCAGATTTGCATTATTTACAGAGCTTGTGTGTTCTCTATCTCCATACAAACAGATTACTGACACAGGGCTGAAACCGATGAGACACATAATCATACATGAGGCGCCCCACCAGCTCCACACAGAACGAGCCAAATACAATATCATCCCACAAAGGCTCATATAAATAATAATCATTGGATAATAGGTGGCAGTGGTATTACCTACACAGATTCCCCACCCCACAACCCCAGCCACCACCACCCCACCCCCATCTATCTGCATTTGTGCTGGGAGTTAGGGAAGAATTTAATCCTGCTTCTCACCACATAAGCGATATCGCTCGACCAGGAGGAGGCCATGTCTCAAATTCAAATAGTTTACACAATAGAACGATTTGAACCGCAGTTTAGCGAGATACATGTATTTTTTCTGTGTATTCATCTTCATCCTGGCTGGTTTGTTAGCCAACATGTATCAAATGTATACATCAAATTATACATCGGTTATGAAAAATATGTATATATAATTATTATTATAAATATTTAAAGTTTACCGATCTTACAAAATAAAAATACATCATTATTATCACTTTGTAGTGGTGGTGATCTATCTAAAGAAAACAACAACTATGAAACAAGACAAAACATATTTGCTAATCCCTGTGCGTGTAACCTAGAAAGAAATGCTGCTTCGACGAATATCAGCTGGACAGATGCAACAGTCGTGCTCTCAAACACTATGTGTAAATCTCTCACAAGTGGATCCCCTGACTGTCTAACCCATTGTCTAATTCTTTTCACACGTGATGCATTTAGACATGCGCTACGCATACAAAACATGTATTAATAGTCTGACATGACATGTTCATGAATTTAGATTGTAGTTTACTGTAATTCGCTCCCTGAGGGCGCTTTGCCCAGGACAGTTTTAGTATTTCCCATCAGGATATTTCATGGCCTTCCTCATCAAGATATGAACAATTAACAAACAAATATTACATAATAATTACAATAACATTCCCTTCTCATGCAGGCTTTAGTTTTATTAGAAATACATGCTTGGCTTGCATATTTTCTGGCTGTGCAGCTGGTAGCCAGGGGGAGATCAATGGTTAAATTCTGTTGTTGATTGTTTGGTGGGTAGAGAAAATGTCTTAATTAGTTTGCTCATGTAGCTACTACTCATATTTCTGAAATGCACCCCCCTAAATCACCTCCAGCCTTGTCCCGAGAGCAACTCCAAGCATCTCTGTGTGACTGAAGGCTTCAAAAGGTGCAGCAATCTTCAGTATCAGGCTGCATAACCATTGCAGAAAGACAATATGATATTCAAGGCAGCACAAATGTATCCTGGTAATTGCAAAATGATGTTAAGTGCTTTCTTTCTCTTTTTCTTCCCTTTATTGCAGTGTGGGGATGAGTTTGATTAAGACTGGGGGGCAAAAAGCAAACCAATCATCAGAAAAAAAAGGCACATTAATGAGTGCGTAAGGCTGAATTAATTGGTGCAGAGTGAACAACTTAATGAAGACATATGTAGGACAACAAAAACCCCATAAATCTGGCCGAGCTTCTGTAATGTTGGAGAATTACATTATCGTATACCTTTACTTTTTTCTGTACACTTAAGAAAATCCATGTGTTGAATCAGCCCAATCAAGGAAACAGATTTACTGCGATTCTTAACTTCAGTCTCACTTTGTGCTGTCTTTCAGTGTCAGGAAGAGAAACACCCTTGTTTAATAGAGCAACCACAGTAAGCTAGAGAGTAGTTAGAAATATAGACAGGTACCCAGGGACTCAGGAAGACACTCAAACAGTCAGGCTATTACAGTAGATAGATAGGTATTCAATCAAAAAGATAAAGGTGTTTCCTCTATCCTATAGCAGTGGAACTGGGGATTTAGCCCTGGGTCTCCAACATATTGTCTTATTGACTCTGAGAGCTTCAGCTTGGTTTCAGGCGATTGTTGCTATCAGCTCATCAAAACAGTACGGAGAAACTCTGCGGGAAGATCAGGATGCATTCTGGGTCAACAAGGCTAAATGCTCAGGCACACATCCTGTTGGACATCACAGCAGAAGTATTAGTTGCTAGGATGCATTCCTGAGATGGATTGGCAGAAATGCAGCAAAATAAGAGATGAGACATGACATGCAGTATACACATACAGGCACACAAACGCACACAGAAAGAGCATGCTCAAAAGCCCTTGACATATATAAACATTTACAAATATGGCTCATGCTTGCTATTAATGAGGTCCTCATCGCATGGCTTCAGCATCAATTAAATTACCAGATTGCTTTATCAAAAGGTCACTAATTTCAATCTTTGTGTAAGAGCAGGGGCGGGTGGGGAATGTCAGTGCTACTCAGCTGGCCCCTTGCAATTTCTTTTACGCATCAATCATAGTTTCATTTCCAATCAATCTAAGAGAAATGGATGCTTCGCAAGTAAAGCGTAGAGAATGGCACTGCACAGTTTATCTAATTCCACTTACACTGTGTCACCATTCACCGATCTGCCGTTAGAAGAAATAAAATATATATTCAGTAACTGGTTTAGGAATGCTAAAGAATAAAAGAGATGGCAATGGTATCAAAAACATCTAACAACAACATGTACCATGGAATGCAATAAAAATCATACAATTATTAAACAGTGCAAGGTTGTGAAAAATACCATTTTTTTCTTAGTTTTTTTATTGCGTGTTACTATAAAGTTATTGTTATTATACGGTTTTTGAGGGCTAATTTTCAATTTTTAAGTGTAAAAACATAATAAGGAGTAACACATACACACTGTTAAAGTAAAAAAAAAAAAAAAAACTGCCATTGTGATATGATGTATTATCAACTGCCACAGCTGAAAAAGGAATCAAGAAAGTGCAAAAAAAAAAAGTAGTTTCTGGAACTGCCACTTGGGGCTGATGCTAAATGTGAAAACTCCCCATCATTAGAATCTTAGCTTTGTAGCAGAAATAAGCATGTTTACAGTCTGGTACAAACTGTATAACTAACTGTATAACTAAAAAAAACACACAAATGGAAAATTCCTGTGTCTGGTTTTAACACACTGCTCATGCTGCCACCCAGTGCCGTGTCAATCACTGTGCTTTGAGCCACTTGCTTGCCGACAGTAGATGTCAGGACAGCAAATCTCTGCATTTGCTCTACAAATAGGTGATCTACCCTCCAATCCATCATCTGCTGCCACCACGCAGTTCCATCCGTGCCCTACAGTCCCCAGTGTTGTCAATGAGATGCAGTGAGGATGCAGAAATGTAGTTTATCGGCATAGTCTGTTTTCGTAAGAGCGAAATGCAATGTTTTTTTTTCGCTTTAGTGCATTTATTTGTATAATTGTGTAGATATTCACATACAAGAGCAGAAGAAGAAAGAGAAAATAAATTTACTGTGTACATGTTTTTTCCACATAACACTTGTTGAGAGGGATTTGTCCCTGCAGGAGAGAGGTCAGAGTGGAACTTCTATGCCTCTAATAGCATCATGGACCAAATGAAAGAGATCATACCATTATAACATATTCTTCCATAGTCTTGTATTATACAGTATCTTTGTAACTTAAGAGTAAATATAAAGATTTTTAAAAATATTTTCTGTAATGTTTAGAGGAACATAGCAACCTTTAGTAAAGAGTGGGTGGCTATTAAGTCTTGTTCAACATAAAGGAGTCGGCTGTTCAGTTTCTTTAAGTGAATTTTTAATAATTTAGTTTTTGCCTGTGAAAATTAGCATCCCTATGAATATCACAGTGAATTACCAATACACATTTCTACCCAAAATCATTAATCGTTATTTATCAGTACTGACACACCAAATTTCAGTATCCTAAGATATAACCTCCACCAGTAAGCAAAAGACCATGGCTTAACTTTAGCTTCAGAATTATTGCTTACGGGGATATGAAAAATGCATACTTTTATACACTGTGGGGATAACTACTGTAGCACTTTGGTCAACATCTGAGTTCTTAGAAATGTAATAAAGCCATTCACTACCACATTAAAATGACACTTCTTTAATACGGCTTCCATAGTGTGAAATGCATCCCATCATGCATCACAAACTTTAGATTTTCTATGAGGTCCGTAGATGGGGCACCTCCCACAAGAATTGCATGCAATTTTAACACTGTTAATGCAGTCCCCAAGCAAAACGGTGGTACCCATTCAAATGCAATTGCACTTTTATGTGTTTAACTATTGACCTGAAAAGAACAACTGCATTAATTTGACTACATGGTGCTTCATGAGAGCTACAACAGAGAGATGGCAGTGGTGGGATTTGACTGTCTCAGAACATGCGGTCAGGAGCAGCAGCGTGGGCACTGTGTATGTGTATGTGCATCTCACACAGCTCGACTGATAATAGAAAGAGAAAAAACTGAGATTTAAGCCATGAAATGGAAGAAAAGGGGAATATGTTAAAGACTGGAAAAGACTGTCTTTCTATGAGTTACAGACTTAAGAGTGCGTACAGATACACTTTGGTGTGCTTAATTAAATTCTCTACTATTCACACAACCTTTGAACATCATGACATACCCAGACAACTTCAGCAACATTGTGCATACAGACCCACTAATTTAGACAAATCTAAAATTAATTATGACAACACATGCCAGAACGCCTTCCAAACATTCCCGATGTCACTTGCCAAGACCCTAATAATGTCTTTCTCTTTTGTCCTTGTTGGTCATCTTTGCTAGTCAAGTTAGCATACATTTTCCTGTAAATGGATCAACAATGCTACTGGTAGCTAGCACAGAAACAGCTTTTTTATTAGGTAATAACTGTTGAGTTTGTTAGAAAAGGTCACATTTAAAATGAACTGTCATATAAAAAAAGGAAAAAAAAGAATGTTTTTACAATATATGTTTGTTTTAGCTCCCCTTCTGTAATGCTAGGTAGATGCTAAAGTACCACAACCACAACTTTATTGACATATGCCGATTCGAAATAAAAAAAGGAAAAAAAATCAAAGGCTATTTTATTATCTGCAGGCAGGAACACAGAGCAACGTTACTTTGTTACTTTTTAGTGAGTATGAGTCAGCTGGACTCAAAATTGGGCTCCAGCACATAAAGAATAAACGTATTTGATATTATGATGCATTACATATGCCTATCACATTTAATTTTTAATTAATTTAGGGTGATGTAATGTTGTTCCATTGTTCTAACTGACTTCAACTCCCACTTTTAAGCGTAATATTTATATTTATATATTTATATATTTATATATATATATATAATATAATATATATATGTGTGTGTGTGTGTGTTAGTACTTAAATGAATCCATTTTATTCTCTGTGTCACCCTAAAGGAGAAGTGTTAAGCTCTTTTCTGATGTATAGTAAATGTCATGGGGGTGTTGGCCAAGGTCCCATCCCCCAAACCTACGCCTCTCCTTCACCAAGATAATTGCATTCACAGGCTGCTGATTAAATTTGGCCCATCCTTCATGAAATTGTTTCCTATGAGTCTTTATGAAAAATGGCTGAGATTTAGGGATTATAGTATTATACCCGAGCAAGGCAAAGCATCTGCTGAAACACAAGAAGAGGGAAAAAAATAAAATAAAATCATGACAGAATTGTTAGGGGGGTGTGGGGTGCAGCCTTCCTTATTTACAACTTGAACTGTGATAAGCCCTCATAATCTGAGCTTTATGGATAGGAGAAGAGCAGAAAGGAAGCGGAGAAAAATCATATTCCAATACTTCGAGATAAGACATCTACAAGCAAAGAAGACAAAACCAAGAAAACAAATTAGGAACTAGACAAAATAAAATATAGAAAATAAAGAAATAAATAAAGGTTGAAAAGATTATCAAGGGAACATACAAGCAAGTGATTAAAAAAGAGTAAAAGGACCTTCAATTGCTGCTGCTGAGGGCCACTTAGCTTATCAAGGCTGATGTGTGATCAGCCTGCCAGCTGAATTAAAATGAGCCACGCTCTCTGCTCTGGAATGGACAAAACAAACCAGGGTCTGAGAGGGGAAAAGAAAAAGAGAAGGAAAGATGGAGAGACTGAGAAGAGAGAACGGGTATGTACCACAAGCATACCAAGTATGTTGGTTTTACCCAGAGGAAGCTGACTTTAGTCAGTGCATGATTTGCTAAGGCAACAACACGTTACCGAGACCTTGTTTTTTCAAGTCAAATGAGAGATAGTGAGTAACACACTGCAGACCATGGCTGCTACTTTGTTTACACACCTCAAATATGTAGTGAGCATTATCTGTACATCAAGACTCAGTAGATTTAAAGCCAAGGGATTAAGCACATAATCAAAACGTATTAACTTAATGTATTCCTTTTTGTTTTTTTGGTTAGAAAGGTTCAGCTACTCAGCACTGATCTGACACAAACAGGTAAAAAAAAGGTCTTGCTATTAGCAAGTAATAAGACACCAAAAGAACAACTGGCAAATTAAGCAAAGGTGAGGTAGTTTTGAACTGAGTAAGATTTCATATAACTTTTCCAAAACTTACAATATTCACACCCACTTAACACAGTCACTAGCCAAGCATACTGAAGTGAGAAAGAAGGCAGGGTTTGAACTTCTCTATCAAGCTCTCTTCTCACTACACAGCTATTTTTGGCACATAGTGTGTACACAACCATGTTGTATACACACTATGACTGCCTTCCAGGAGAGATTATCTGAAATATGTGCCATCATCCCCATATTTAATAACTATAATGCTTTCTTCCTCTCTGTAACAGTTAGGTCTTCATTCAGTTTTTGAATATGATCCTTTGGAACACTAAAAAGATTGCTGCTTTGCCTTGGTTGTTTGCTTAACTAGCTCTTTTTTGAGCAGATCTCTTCCTTAGAATGCATACAGAAGGGACAAACAGAGATATTGTCCCATTAAAAGACACACTACAGAAGTTCTCAAATTACAAGGCCTTGTTTCAAAACCCCATGCACTGTAAATATCCAAACACAATTCCAATAAAGAGTAAAATCCAAATAAAAACAGAATGGATCTGCACAGAATCTTTTACTACCTCATTAAAAATATTACCTAATTTCAAATTTCATTGCGACATGTCAAAAATGTTGGGATAAGGTCAAGTTTACCATTGTATAGAATCCCTTTTTCTTTTAATAACAGTCTATATTCTGGGAACTCAGACCAGTTGCGGAACTTACTATTTAAGCTTCGTCTTTGTTATATATCTGATTTTACAACATGCCAATTTTTTTCAATTGGTGAAAAGTCTGGATTGAAGCAGGGCAGTTCAGCACTTGGCCTCTTCTGCTGTGCTGTTGAAGCAGATTAATTCAATTCTCTTGTTCGGATGATAACACATGTTGCATTAAAACCTTTATATACCTTTATATTCCTCTACACCCCCACCCCCCAAATTTTTGCACATGTCGAGGAGCGTGTCAGGCTACATTACACTGTGTGTTATACTTGTATAACTATGCATGTGACAAATAAAGAACCTTGAACCTTTCAGCTCTAACGGTGAATTTCCAAACGGCAATTCCATAGGCACTGATACACCTTGATACCATCTGAAATGCAGGATTTTCAGTGACCACTGATAATATGTCAGGTGGTTTAGCGACATAGTTTGTTGCAGATTAGCAAACGTCTGCCCATCTTTATGTTTGAGAAACTCTGCCTAAGATGCTCATTTTTACCCAGTACTGACCTTTACCGAGTTAACATAATTAGGTGCAAAATGTCCTTCAAGCTGTTTCTTTTTAGTACCACCTAATTTTTCTAGCCTTTTGTTGCCCCTGTCCCAACCTTATTGAGACATGTTGCTGCCATTAAATTCAAAATAAAGAGGGTTTTTTTGGTTTCTTTGGCATGCAGCATCCCAACTTTTTCAGAAATGGGTTCATATATAGATTTTAAACTTTTTGAGCAGCAGCATCAAGGGTAAAAAATGATGGGCGATCGTGGCTCAAGAGTTGGGAGTTCGCCTTGTAATCGGAAGGTTGCCGGTTCGAGCCCCGGCTTGGACGGTCTCGGTCGTTGTGTCCTTGGGCAAGACACTTCACCCACTGCCTACTGGTGGTGGTCAGAGGGCCCGGTGGCGCCAGTGTCCGGCAGCCTCACCTCTGTCAGTGCGCCCCAGGGTGGCTGTGGCTACAATGTAGCTTGCCATCACCAGTGTGTGAATGTGTGTGTGAATGGGTGGATGACTGGATATGTAAAGCGCTTTGGGGTCCTTAGGGACTAGTAAAGCGCTATATAAATACAGGCCATTTACCATTAAATAATGTATGTCTAGCTTCTTTTAAAAATGAAGGACATCTACTGCATTCTGCATTCATATAGTCTAATTGTATGATATAGTGTGAGATTTTCCAGTTTTACCACTTTATTGTTTGGAATTGAACGTTAAAAGAAGAAGAACATAGAACAAGTTTAATAAAGACAAAGAACCAATAAAAGCTAAGATCATGGATGACTGAGATGCACTGATGCAGTCGCTAATGAAGCTTACATTGATTACTTTTAATGTGTACCGTCTTGCACAAATTAACCTTTGAGTGCCTTTGTCTCTAAAGTCTCAAGATAGTGAGGCCACTTAACATATTTTAATAACCACTTGGATTTCCTACTGTTTTATGTCTGATGCCAGCCATCATATTCGAAGAGCACGATTGTGTTGGATCTTGCCATATGCACAATCCTGACCAAAGTGACCTCTTTGTATTGGAAAATAGAATAGGTCCCACTTAATATGAATAGGACAACCTGGAAGATTGCGAAGACTGATCCAGAGCTTTAACAAAGAATACCACTGGTGAAAAAAAAGCATGTACCACAGACAGAAACAATTAAAATTTAAATATTTAGTGAAGCCATGGCTGGTGATGCATGTATTAACACCCATCATATCTGTGTGGAAAAGTGAGATGGACAAAAAAGTCTTTTTCATGTCCCATTACCCACCACTGCCCCCATCAATAGCTGTTCCACTTACCCAAGGCTTTGGCCTTAGAGGCAAAAATAAGCATATTAATTATTAAACGGCCGGGGGAGAAAGGGGCGAACTTGTCGGGTCCGAGGGTAATATGTGTGTTTATGTGTGTGCTGGCACTAGTGAAAGATATTAAATTTAGGTTTGACAGCAGTGTCTTTTAAATTCACATTAAGAATTTTTAATACAAATGTAACACCTTTTATCCAGCTGTTTAAATATGTACTTTATATGTTACCAGGATGTAGGATATTCTGAAAGACTCGAGGTTTATACACTATCAAACGCTTAAAGTCCAATATAGGTTTTTGATTTCTTTTTTAACATGTCAACATAAAATTTAATGAAAAAAAAACTGTTTACACTGTCAACGGTTACAAAATAAACAATTTAAAAAAGTTAACAAGAAACAGTATTTTCTGTGTGATTTTAGGATTGCTTTCTATGAATATCAACCATCTCGTGTCTTTAAGAGTAAAAACATTTCATCATCAGTCCACAGGTGTCCATTTAGACCTTGTAACTAAGTTGATAAAAAGTGACATTTTCCTTAGTTACTTCGGAGACCCACGGAGCTGCCAGTCAGCTCCTATTTTATTTGCTTTCTTACTCATTTTGTTCCTCCTCTGAGATGAGCACTGAGCGCCTCTGACATCAAAGGCCTGTCAGAAACTCTGTCTGGTCAAAGTAAAAACTGTGTGTCAAGTTTGCACAGCCGTGAACTGACATGGTAAAGCCATAATGACAGCCAGTCAGTGACAGAAACTGAGCATGATGAGCACCATGTGATTGTTTTGAATTTTCAGAAACATAGAAAGAAAGACAATGAAGTCGATACAGTATAAACTGGAACTTTTAAATCTTTAAAAGTATGAAGCTCTTGACTGATTTATATGTATCCACACATATATTTACTTTATCTCTTTTGTACACTCAAAGCAGTGCTCACCTAATCAGGACAGGCATAATTAATACAAAATACTTACAGAATTTATATGATTTGTAATATTTTCATTGACCAAAACATACATAGCTTTTGTGTTTTGTTTTGTTTTTTAAAGAAAAAAGAGACCCGTTTAATCAACAGTATGTATTTTAATATGCTTCTCTAGTGAAATAATTTACTTATTTGTCCTTTGGAGGTATACTATTGTATGGACTTTGCGGTGTAAGTACCGCAAAGTCCAAGTCGCACTGGCACACATGGTAATTTACATAATCTACAGAGCAAATGAAATCCCAACACACATACTCAAGGAGACATACATGCTTGGGCTTTTCTGTGTTTCCTGTTGGAACAAGAGGGAACAATTCAAACGTGGTTATGAAGTAAGGGAACAATGTCCTGTTGGTCTCTTGCCCAATTTTACATCTACATCGTGGCGGATCTATGTCTGATCTAAGCCACTGCCTGGGGGGATGGAAATGTTTGAGAAAAAGGGAAGAAGACTGTGTTTTGATTATTAATTGGCATTAAAATTCTTTCCACGCCTACTTTAACTTTTAATGAGGTGAAAGTCAACTCTCACTTAGAGGAGGCCGTAGAGGCTCCTTTAGGAAGGCAAACTGGTAATGAGTGGTATGTAGGTATGAGAATATTGTGATATTACCAGATAATATTGCAGTATTATCTGCTAAAGGGGAAGCTGAAGTAAGGTCATGTCTTGGAATATATTCTATTCAGTGAGGACAGACTGGTCTGCAGTGTAATCATAGGAAATGTAAATTGTTTATTGGAAAGAGACACAAGATATGAGTGTAGGGACTAGTGTGATGCATTCACACATTAGCATTCTTGCATGAAATAAAACAAGCAACCGAATAAAGAATGACATAAACTGCTGTTAGAACAGACAAAATTGTCAGTTCTATGTATCTGCATCAAAACCCTTTAAAAGAAGTTGCTGACCAAAACAATCTCACTTAGGGAGGATAATTGATATCAGACTGCTTTAATAGCATACAGAAGAAGCAATCACTAATCTGCCCTGCACTTTGCCAGATGCTGTCTAAATGTGCAGTACTATACTAATGTCTTGAGCCGCTCCTCATTTCTTTAGCTCTTGCTTCCATGGAGCCAGACTTTTGTATAATTTGTGGTCTTGAGCAGTAGTTCTACAGTCTCCATTTTCAGAGGCTTTTCTTGTTTCTTGTTTGTTTTGTTTTGTTTGTTTGTTTTGATTTTGGTTGTTTAGCCACTTAAAACTAACCCATGAATCATTGATGCATAAAAACATTCCCTAAATCAAGGCATGAACTAGTGAACAGAACAGAGATTAGCAAAGAACCAACTTTAAATAGCATATTTAAAGAGATAGAAGAAAAGTGGAGAACAAAATAAGAGCTGGGCTGATTCTCTTTTTGATACAAGAGACATCGGCCTTGGCTCCCTGGTGCTGGACTATGTCGAGCTTTACCTCTGCTTTTAAAAAAATAAAACTTTGTTTTACACCTTTAGACACTCCGTATATAGCGATCTGTCACTAATAATTTTTTCTCCATTTCTGTAGTTGGATCTATGAAAATAACAAAAATAATAGTTTTACAGGTATGAAATATATTTGCTACAACATGTCTACATTGTCTGCAGTGTGTCCTTAACAGAGATGGGCAGTAACATGTTACTGTAATCCGATTACTTTTTTCAAGTAACGAGTAAAGTAAGGGATTACTATTGCCAGAAGGTAATTAGATTACTGTTACTTTCCCATAAGCAGGCTGCGTTACTGCGTTACTAAACCGTGATTTTGTTTGTGAGAGTGTCTCATTACAATGACGTCTGAGCGTGTGACGCTCATGGCAGCAACAAACATGTGTAGATCAACAATGGATAATATGGAGTGCAGGAGAGAGAACGACCATGCAGCGTTCAAAGCTTGGAAGTCCTGACATTACTTTGAGTTTGATTCCATAAAAAGTGACAAAAACATTAGCAAACATTAGTGCCAAATCACAACAACGGTCACCTCAGAGCACTTTATATCGTAAGGTTAGATACCATGTTTCTAAGATTTTTAGGGCCAAATACAATACTCTGTTTTCTCTGGATTTAGAAGTAGGAAATTAGAAGTCATCCAGGTCTTTTTGTTTTTAAGACATTCCTGTAGCCTAACTAATCAGCTTTGTCACTTGGCTCCATAGATTGATAAAGCTGGGTATCATCTGCACAGGATTGAAAATATATAATAAGTCTTTGATATGATACTGCCTAGGGGAACCATGTGAAATGCAAAAAGACTGTATCCCAGCACAGATCCTTTGGAACTCCATAATTAACCTTGGCATGTGAACAGAACTCTACATTTACATGAACAGATTGAAGTCTATTAGACAGATATGATTCGAACCACTGCAGCCAAATACCTTTTAATACCCGCGTGTTTTAATCTCTTTACTAAAGTATTGTGGTTAGTGGTATTAAATGTTGCACTGAGGTCTAGAGATGAGTCCACTGTCAAAGCCCATCGTTACATTCACTAGTGCTGTTTCTGTATTGTTATGAATTCTGAATCCTTACAGAAACTCTTCAGATAAACCATTCATCTGAATATGATTAATTAGCTGTTTTACAACTACTCTATCATGAAATTTTGAACTTCGTCAGGCTATAATTACCTATGAGTGCTGGATCAAGTGATGGCTTTTTAAGAACTGGTTTAATTACTGCCACCTTAGAGGCCTTTGGAGTATAGCCCATAAAAAGAGACAGACCGATCATACATAAGATTGAAGCATTAATAAACAGTTTTGTAGCATTAGGGGTCTAATAGAGCTGTTGATGGTTTAGAGGAAGTAATTTTTGAGGTTGACTAGTGAAATATTCACCTTCAAGTTTATTAGAAATATGCAAATGCTGGTTTTGCCTTGTATTTTGCATCTCCATATATCTTTGCATATGTTTCAATAAATCACTGGAAGTATTTCCCAGTTTCCCAGCAATAAAAATAAATAAATAAATATATATATATATATATATATATATATATATATATATATATATATATATATATATATATTAGGGGTGCAACGATATTCGTATCGATATTGAACCGTTCGATACAGTGCTTTCGGTTCGGTACGCATATGTATCGAACAATACAACATTTGTAATTTCTTTTATCAATTTTCCTTCTGACGATGCTGTCTGTGTGGAGCGCTCAGTGAATCTGTGTTCGACTACTCCGCCTAGGCTGCACTGTCGAGCGCAGATCCACTGAGCGCTCCACACAGACAGCATAGTCAGGAGGAAGAGCACAGGGCAAGCTAGCGAGACAGAAGTTAAGCTCTCAGCAACATGGACCTCCCCCACTCTCATTCAGATCTGGCGTTTGGAATTATTTTGGTTTTCATGTGACGTATGACCCTGAAGGTAAGCGAGTCATGGACTAAAGTAAAACAGTATGTTGGATGTGCCATGCAATGCTCAATTACATTGGTGTGAACTAGTGTGTTAGCGCAGTTAGCTCGTTAACGTGTTGGCCGTCTAGCCCCATGCACGGAGCGATCGGCGGTAGCTCGTTAACGGAGATTTGCCGTGTTGTGGCGTTAAGGTCATTTCAACGAGATTAACCTGAAAGCACTAGTGGGAACACAACAAATATGACTGCACATTTACGCCGACATCATCCTAGTGCAAAGACAAAAACAACAAGCATGCTACTAACTTTAGCCGAGTCATTTAGACAGCTGTTAGCACATGATTCTCCTTATGCTGCTGAGAATATAGCCCAGAAGAAGCGGATAGTATAGCTTTTATTTTGGAAAGAGCCATTTCTCTGTAATAAACTCTCTTTTCCAAAGATGAGTGATTCCTCAATCAGATACAGGGCTTGCAATATCGCTAGCCCGACGTCCCGGAGCTAGCGATTTTTTCAGTCGGGCTACCAAAATCTATCTCTTCCCTGCCCGTCGGGCTATTGTAGGAAAAATATATGTCAATGCTTTTGCATTCTTTCAGAAATGTAGCTGGGTAATTATGTCATTGGCATCGGTGAGCCACTGTCAATATGTGACATATTGAAGTCGCGTTTGAATTTGCGCTTGTTTTTTTGCTTTCACTTTGCAATTGTGCGAACTGTGTATAGAGAGCGACAGTACTGATTGGTGAGTGATGATAATTTGTGCACCAATTCCTCTGACATCGTCTTATTAATCGTTAGCTTACTATGCAAACATGACAAGTGAAATCTCCTGCAGCAAGCTTAAACATGTGAGAGGTTGATCGCACAGAGAATCGCTGAGCTTATGTGAGTGTGTGTGTAAAAGCAGCAGGAGAAGTTATGACAAATCAGACTATAAATGGCCTGCATTTGTATAGCGCTTTTCTAGTCCCTAAGGACCCCAAAGCGCTTTACACTACATTCAGTCATTCACCCATTCACACACACATTCACACACTGGCGATGGCAAGCTACATTGTAGCCACACCTGCCCTGGGGCGCACTGACAGAGGCGAGGCTGCCGGACACTGGCGCCACCGGGCCCTCTGACCACCACCAGTAGGCAAACACGGGGTTAGTATCTTGCCCAAGGATATTTGGCATGCAGCGAGGAGGCAGCCTGGGATCGAACCACCAACCTTCTGATTAGTGGCTGACCTGCTCTGCCACCTGAGCTACAGCCACCCATATATGTGTGTATATGTGTGTATATGTGTGTATATGTGTATATATATATATATATATATATATATATATATATATATATATATATATATATATATATATATATATATATATATATATATATATGTGTGTGTATATATATACCGACAGTAACAAGCTGATCTACAATACGGCAGCAGTGATCAGTGAGATGCTTGGCTACAAGTTGAACAGCCACAAGGGGCAGTACCCTCCATGGAGAAGGAGGCTAGAGGGCAAGATCAAAGTAGCACGGAGGGAGGTTAGCCAACTAACGGAGTTGCAGAAAGGTGCGACAAAGAAGGTGCATAAGAAATACAGCAAGCTGTCCATACTTGAGGCCTTGGAAACTGCCAAGCAAAGACTCACAGCCTTGGCCAGCCGCTTGAGGAGGTACACCAGAGAGATAGAAGGCAGGAGAATAAACCAGCTGTTCTCCACAGAACCAGCAAAAGTGTACTCTCAGTGGCAAGGGAACAATAATAATAAGAGAACAGCACCACCAAGGCTGCAATACTGGAAGAGCATATGGAAGAAGGATGCAACCCATAACGGCAATGCTCAGTGGCTAGTGGATCTGCGGGCAGACCACAGCGACCTCCCTGAACAGGGTCCAGTAACCATCACAGTGGCAGATATACAAGAAAGGGTCTCCAGTATGAAGAGTTGGACAGCACCAGGGCCCGACATGGTTCACGCCTACTGGCTAAAGAAGCTGACTGCACTCCACGAGCGTCTGGCAGCACAAATGAATCAGCTGCTAGTTAACGAGAGACACCCGGAATGGCTAACCGAAGGTCGGACGGTCCTGATCCCCAAGAACCCCAAGAAGGGACCGGTCCCCTCCAACTACCGACCAATAACCTGCCTCAGTACTACATGGAAGCTCCTGTCAGGCATCATATCGGCTAAGATGAACAGCCACATGGGTCAATACATGAGCGGGACACAGAAAGGAATTGGCAAGAATACCAGAGGCGCATAACACCAGCTACTGGTAGACAGAACAGTCAGCCGAGACTGCAAGACCAGACTGACCAACCTGTGCACTGCCTGGATTGATTACAAGAAGGCCTATGACTCAATGCCCCACAGCTGGATACTGGAATGCCTAGAATTGTACAAGATCAATGGGACCCTAAGAGCCTTCATCAGGAACTCAATGGGGATGTGGCGTACAACACTAGAGGCCAACTCCAAGCACAAGTCACCATCAAGTGCGGGATCTACCAAGGAGATGCTCTGTCCCCACTGCTGTTCTGCATAGGCCTGAACCCCCTCAGTGAGCTCATTAACAAGACTGGCTACGGATACCGACTACGGAACGGAGCAGTTGTCAGCCACCTCCTGTACATGGATGGTAAATGGTAAATGGCCTGTATTTATATAGCGCTTTACTAGTCCCTAAGGACCCCAAAGCGCTTTACATATCCAGTCATCCACCCATTCACACACACATTCACACACTGGTGATGGCAAGCTACATTGTAGCCACAGCCACCCTGGGGCGCACTGACAGAGGTGAGGCTGCCGGACACTGGCGCCACCGGGCCCTCTGACCACCACCAGTAGGCAGTGGGTGAAGTGTCTTGCCCAAGGACACAACGACCGAGACTGTCCAAGCTGGGGCTCGAACCGGCAACCTTCTGATTACAAGGCGAACTCCCAACTCTTGAGCCACGATCGCCCCACGATCGATGACATCAAGCTCTATGCCAAGAGTGAACGAGACATCGATTCACTGATCCACACTACCAGGCTATACAGCAATGACATTGGAATGTCGTTCGGACTGGAGAAGTGTAGTCGGATGGTAACAAAGAGAGGGAAGGTAGTCAGAACTGAGGGGATTGAACTACCAGAAGGCAACATTGCAGACATAGAGGACAGTTACAAGTACCTGGGGATCCCGCAGGCGAATGGGAACAATGAAGAGGCCGCTAGAAAAGCTGCAACCACCAAGTACCTGCAGAGGGTCAGGCAAGTCCTGAGGAGTCAGCTGAATGGTAAGAACAAGATCTGGGCCATCAACATGTACGCCCTGCCCGTGATCAGGTACCCTGCTGGGGTAATAGGCTGGCCAAAGGAGGAGATAGAAGCCACTGACATAAAGACAAGAAAGCTCCTTACCATGCATGGAGGGTTTCACCCCAAGTCCAGCACCCTGAGGCTGTACGATAAGCGGAAGGAAGGGGGCCGGGGACTGGTGAGCAGAGATGGGCAGTAACGCGTTACTGTAATCTGATTACTTTTTTCAAGTAACGAGTAAAGTAAGGGATTACTATTGCAAAAACGGTAATTGGATTACCGTTACTTTCCCGTAGGAACGCTGCGTTACTGCGTTACTAAAACCGTGATTTTTTGCGAGAATGTCTCATGACAGTGACGTAAGCGAGTGCGCCGTTAGTGACAACAGCTGTCTGCAGATCAACAATGGATCACATATCGATTGTGGGAGAGAGTATGAGCGTGCAGCGTTTAAAGCGTGGAAGTACTGACCTTACTTTGAGTTTGATTCCATAAAAAGTGACAAAAATATTAGCGTCCATTGTGCGTGGGAAGAAAACTTCTTTTTACAGCGAAAAAAACCCCCTAAACTTCCAAGCAAGCACCGAGTGCGCCATGACGTAATGGGAAACTCACAGAGAAACTCGCGGATTCTTCAACTGACCGCGGCACACCTGCACCAGGGTAAACCTCCGCCTACCGTAGTCCTGCTTTACAGGTGAAAATAGAGCAACAGCACTGCTGAGTCTTTGACTTTATTTATTTTCTGCTGTGTTTTACTTGCATCTATTTGAAAGAGTGAGTGTAAACACAAAAAATATTTTATTTTATGTGCTGGAATGTGCAGAAAATAGCTTTAAATGTTAAACTAATTTATTCAAGTCAGAGAATGTTGCATATAATTAAATTTTTGCTTGATGCATAAAGTTAAAAGATTAAAACTGATAAAACAAGTTAAAAAGAGACTTTTCCATTTGATTACATTTTGTATGATGGATTATGTAGAAAAAGTAGAATTGGGCTGAAAGATCTATCGCTTTATCACCTCTTCAGGTTGTAAATCGTGTTTTTAAAAAGTAACTAAGTAACTAAGTAATTAATTACTTTTGAAAATAAGTAATCAGTAAAGTAACGGGATTACTTTTTTGGGGAAGTAATCAGTAATTAGTTACTGATTACTTTTTTCAAGTAACTTGACCAACACTGCTGGTGAGTGATCCATAGAGGCTGGGGTCTATCACACCAGGCAAGACCCCAGGTGCAGGCTGTGTAAAGATGCCCCAGAGACAATCCAGCACATAACAGCAGGGTGCAAGATGCTAGCAGGCAAGGCATACATGGAACGCCATAACCAAGTGGCCGGCATAGTGTACAGGAACATCTGTGCCGAGTATAACCTGGAAGTCCCGAGGTCAAAATGGGAGATGCCCCCAAGGGTGGTGGAGAATGACCGAGCTAAGATCCTGTGGGACTTCCAGATACAGACGGACAAAATGGTGGTGGCTAACCAACCGGACATAGTGGTGGTAGACAAACAGAAGAAGACGGCCATAGTGATCGATGTAGCGGTTCCGAATGACAGCAATATCAGGAAGAAGGAACACGAGAAGCTGGAGAAATATATATATATATATATATATATATATCCATAGGTCCCTCATCCTATTCATGTAGCCCCTTCCGCCGGGGTTACTTGCGTAGTAGCATTCCAACAACGCCCTGTTTTCGTCCCTTGCCCACCGATGCCTTCTTGTTCCAGTAGCCCACTTTTCGTCAGGGTGCCCTGGTTCCTCAACACCTGACGCGGACCTTGTTGATCTGGGCGACGTCCGAGCCGGCATGCCTTCATATTTATCTGTCTCGCTCATGTCTGCGGTAGGCTTGCTTAGCATAGGGGGTCTAGCCTTAGGACCCTTACTGGATACAGACGCCCCAGGCAGGAATCGAACTTGCGATCCTCTGTTCCAAAGGCGTGTAGTTTAACCACTACGCTATCCAGTGATCGATGTAGCGGTTCCGAATGACAGCAATATCAGGAAGAAGGAACACGAGAAGCTGGAGAAATACCAAGGGCTCAGAGAAGAGCTCAAGAGGATGTGGAGGGTGAAGGTAACGGTGGTCCCCGTGGTAATCGGAGCACTAGGTGCGGTGACTCCCAAGCTAGGCGAGTGGCTCCAGCAGATCCCGGGAACAACATCGGAAATCTCTGTCCAGAAGAGCGCAGTCCTGGGAACAGCTAAGATACTGCGCAGGACCCTCAAGCTCCCAGGCCTCTGGTAGAGGACCCGAGCTTGAAGGATAAACCGCCCGCAGGGGCGTGCTGGGTGTTTATATATATATATATATATATATATATATATATATATATATATATATATATATGAACGACTTTTGCACATTACTGACTATATTATGTTATTATTACTTTCATTTTCCTCTTCATTGTATTCATGATTTGTAAAAGCTTTTTATACAAAATATTTGTACATTTCTATATTCCTTGCAGGCAGGTAAGAGAATAGTTTAAGGCTTTAAAGATTAAGGGGAAGTAAAATGCAATAAACCTAAGGTGGGATAATAATGGTCACCGCTGTTTGAGTTAAACTTTGCAGTCTAAACATATTTAAGGGAGCATGAACTCTGTTAAAACTTTTAGACAACACAGTCCATCATTTCAGTTCTTTGCCAAATGCAGCACACAGAGAGAGAGACGTACACATTTTTAATTGGAGATGCTCCATTTTGTATTATTATCTTTCCTTTCTCATGGCAGGTTTTGCTATTGTTGTCCATTAATATTTCATAAAGCACATTTATTTTCTGCTTATGAAATCTCAGGCATCGCATTATTAAAGACTGAAGAACAGAACAAATAACAAAAGCATAAAAAAGAGAAATATCCATGCACCCTTTAGACCAAGCTGTGAGTGACAGATCCAGATGGCCCTGGAAAAAATATAATCGGGTAAAATGTTAAAGCTAAAATAAGTTAATTTAAGGGAAAGTAAGAATAATATGAAGTCATTTAATTAAAGGACTCCAAACTGTAAAAAATGAGAAATTAAAAATGACAAAAATATTTTACGTTTTTTTTTTTATTAAAAATGTGAAAAACCCTTTATATTAAATGAAGACATTAAAAAAAAGAAACACAAAAAGAAACTTTTTGAGGAATTCAGCTTTGCTGACCTGTGGCATAAAAACAAATTGCTTTGGTAATTTCTCTCTCTCTCTAAGCCACATTACACTGCAATCACTTGATATCAGTTACTACTCATGGCTTGTTTCGGGCTTAAGTTTAACATGTGCTTCCCCACAATCCACATTAGAGGCTCACAAATGTGACAATATGAATGTCGTCCTTCAAAAAGACGCCCCATCTTGCCCCCTTCCTGCAGTGGTGAAATATTGAGTGTGACACAGGAGTAATTGCATGGGAAGTAATCAATTAGACACACAATTGAAAGAGACCTGAGGTATGTGGGCTCCCAGGCAAGAGGCTTGGCTGAATTCTTGTGATGTGCACTGGACCAATCTTCTCTGGCTCCCGTGGCAGAATTTCTCTTTCGTCTACTAGTAGTTAGACGGCGAACGAAAATCTTGGGGATCAGAAAAAGGCACCAATTTTATGCCCCCCATTTACCAGTTCCTTGTCTGGGGGAAACACATTAACTCAAATCATTCCCGTCAACGTGCCCCATTCCATCCTTTTCCTTCTTCCCCTGTGTATCACTGTCACATAACACTAAGAAGGACACACGGAGCAGATGATATTGTATGTTCGTGGTCGATTTCCACACTCAACAACTGCAGTAGCCTTTGGAGAACAGAGTCAGACTCAAGTGCGCAAGAGACTTTTGCATACAGTACAGATTGGTACAAGCATGCATGTGTTTGTGTGAAAGGCATCAGTGTGACAAATCAAGACAGCCAACTAAAATATGATGACCAACAGAGAGCCAAAGACAGGGATAAAGAGATGGAAGAAAGACAAAAAATGGGATAGACAAAGAGAGAGCAGATGGGCCATGAAGGAGTGGTTAACGCCTTGGCGTAAAACACAGGCTTGTGTACATGCATGCGATGAGAGAGGATCACTCAGCAGATGGGGCCTCAGATTGGATGCTTCATTTTGGACAGACGCAGTGCAGGCGTAGGGTGGTTAGAAAAATGAATCAACAACACAAAACAAATCTGAAAGAAATGAAATGAGGAAAATGGAGGGGGGGAGGGGGTGGCAAAATCAGAAAGCTCATCTGTGTTGTGCTCCTTATTGAGGCTGTTATTATTTTGCCAGGGAAGCAGGCTGTAATTACCATGTGAAAGCACAGAGGCTACCCAGGGTTCATGTGAATCCAGACAGAAGTGGTGAAAATGTTTGCCGTAACAAGAAGGAGGACAGTGCGGGTCATTATGCATCAAAATATGGATAGGGAACTTTGAAAATGTCAGAAGCCAGCTGTATTTAACCTTTTTTCTTGCTTGGACATAGGGAGAATTAAAAGAATGACTTATTTAAAGCTTTTCCTTGTAGCTATCAGAGAGCTCACTTGAACACCCAAAATGCCTAAAAATGAATAGTCTTATAACGGCCGGGACAGTTATTTGTTCCAGAGGAAGAAATGTCAAACAACAAAACTAAACTTTCTGCACTTAGTGCCTATATTTCTTATTCTATACACCCCCGTGCACACACACTATCCTTAACTTTCCCCAGCTTGACTGTGCCTTATATTTCATATTCATGAGGATAACTTAGCTAAGCTTGATTGAAAGGTGCATCAGAGGGAGTCCTATCCCTGCTCAGCCAGAGATGTCCTCCACCCCATCCTCCAGTCCCCTCAAATCCAGAGAGTCCATTCACAGCTCGCGGAGAGTGCACCAGAAAAATCAATAAGTGCAATGCTACAATATACTAGCGACAAATTGATTTCATCCCAAGGCAATTTCAAACCAAGTAGAACTGTGTGTGGGTTTCAGCACCGAAGGGGTCTTTCACTGTGCCTTCTTTCGATTAGCCCCTTATGTATTTAATATGTTTTATCCTCTTATATATGTTGCTTATGAATTTTATTGATCATTTTACACTTCCCCTGGGAGCTACTGCAAGAAGAACGATGGGCTAATATGACAGCAACATCAAAGGCCTCGTAATGAATGAGACTGCTTTGGACTTGCTACAGCAGCTGAAGGAAAGGAAGAGTTTGATCTCTGCTGCTTGAAGTACAGGAGCGGGTTTATCCTGATAGTTTTAGCTTATTTCCTTTCTCCGCTTGCGCACAGCAGAATGATGACAACTGCAACAGAACAAACTGGGACACAAGTGACTTGTCTCTCCCCACAGCAAGAGCTTGTTTAACTGTCAGGTCCATCTGCACAAAAAACAGTGATATGATAGACCCTTCAAGACAAGTTTCTTGTTCTGAAGTGACAAGTTTGTATAAAGGTTTTCTAGGGTCCACAGTTATAGATATGATCGTGAACGGCCCTATCTACCCAAAGCTGACATGCATGTATGTGTGAAAAGTTCAAGACACAAGAGGATAGGTCCTTTTAAAAGTAATACTATCAAGCTATTTGTGATTTAGGTCACCTCAGTGTCTTATCTCCCTTGATGTAATCCCACACTGACCAAGTGATGATTAGGGCCATGTGGGGTATATTAATTGTTCTTCTAGAAGCACACGTGAGAGCCATTTCCGATCTCTACATAATATACTTCAACACAAACCAAACCTTTAATCGTTAAATGATTGCATCTTAATAAGAACAAACAACAACCAACATGTTTTTGTCACCACGAAAGCGAGCACAAGGGTGAAACACAAGCACTCGTAGTTATGAAGTAGAGCAGATTCTGACCCTGGTTGTTGTGCATAACTTCCCCCTCTACTTCATGGCTTGAGGCCACGGAAGGCACATCAAACAGCAGCTTCTCACAGAGAACCGCCCTGGCCTCCCTCCGCACTCACTTCAACTTGGCACCACAATGGAAAAGGAAGGGCACAGCAAAACGCTATGCTGGACAAATGTAATTCCCCAAGTATGGCACCACGTGTGAGAAAGAATAGAAGGCAGAACGTTAACACCCCAGCACATACTGAAGCTGCACATGCAGACTGATGGCTGCGTTGTTTCTCGCAACTCTGGGGAACAACCAGGAAAGAACAGCTGAAGACAACAATGAATTATTTAGAAAGTGAATTTGGAAGAAGTAAGGAAGGCACAGTCTCAGTACCATCCTCACACATCTTCATAAATTCAAAAATTTCACTAGGTCATTTTGTTCTTTTCTTTTTACATTTTTTGAACAAGCCAATGTCACTGTCTTCTTCTTATGACTCAGTGTTTCCCTTGGAATTATTTATATTGTGTCTGTATTGTTTAGATAGCTAGTTGTTAAATTCTAGTAAATTCTGTGTGCTGTAAATCTGATTTAAGAGCGTTCTAATTAAGAAATAATTTTAAAACAACATTCCTTATCAGTCGTAACATGCGTGCATTTTTTGTGGTACTAATCATTCATATATCATTCTTAACGCTTTCCTGTGGATGTCAGACTGTTTTTCATGACAGCAGACCAAACATTTTAGAAAAGTGACAGTTTTTGCACTTGATATTCAATTAGTTTTTCCAAAGACGTGTACTAGTATGTCACCTGCAACAGACACCGCCCCAACATGACCCACTTTGAGTAAGCAATTAAGAAAAGTTATTATTGTTTTTATTTATTTATGTTTTGTTATTGTAATTTTTAAATGTAGGCAACAATACAGGTATTCATTATTAATGTCAAAGCTGCTGCAGAACAAGAGCTAACATGTGTGGCAGATGACATTTTTATTGCGATCAACACACAAGCATAGAGATGTGCTGATGCATTGATCACTTAATGTATCTATTTCTCCATCTTGAACATTATCAGAGCTGCCAAGGGTCATGCAAACCCTTATTTACTCTTATTCAGCCACCACAATGTATCGATTCTGTCCATATCTTCGCCCGCTTTGATCATTTGTGATGTTGGATTTAGCTTCAAGATGAGTGAATGGCAGCTTTGATCTTATTTCGAACACACTGCAAGAAAGGTGTGCTGCTCTGTAGTGGAAAAGCTGTGCATCTTTTTTGCGAGTCTAGAGGTTCATTTTGTGCTGACCTCAGGGTCAGTCTGCAGAAGATAACCTTCTAGCACTGGATCATTTTTCATAAAAAGGCAGAGCCGCCCACACAATCCTTTCTTTCTTACTACACAGTTTATCAGCAATCACTGGGACACAATATTCTCAAATAGATTTCAGGTGGTAACTCATACAAGAATACGTTTTGTCTGAGCAATAGCTGGAAATAATAAATTAGATGTATTTTCTCAACTTTGTCAGATGGTATAACATCCCTTCATATAAAAAGGTGAACTGTGATAACAGCACCCGTCACTATAAAGAAAAAAAGTAAAGAGTAACCCACTTCCAGCACACTTTAATTGTTTGACTGTGCAATGTGAATTATAAGTGCAAGTATACATACAGTATGCTCTGTGTCTTTGCCAAAAGAGTCAAGCTGCAGTTTACATCCATGGTTATGTTTGAGTTTTTTAATCTTGTTTGACAAAACTCCAGTCACGACTTCCATGAGTCATAGTTAAATACTGAATATTTTCAGAGTCACAGACCTTTAAATTACATGGTGATAGTTTAAAATTTGACATTTTTAAAATTGTGATTTTTTAATTTCTTAAGTTCCAGAAGCAGAAAAAAATATATATTTTAAGGAATATTTTAAGGAAGGACAACTAGAAGATGAGCCTGATATCAAAATATAGGTAAAAAAAGAAACCTTTCATATTCTATAACTTGTTTTGATCAGCTAAATATACCACATGGTGATACAACCCTTTAAAGTTTACCCAAAAAGTACTTTTGAAGTTTGTGAATTATCAGAAAACATCTAGACTTCTAGTGTTTGATACTCCATGACTAAGATATTAATGATGGAGTTTTGTTTTTGAAGCTCAAGTGTATCCATGATATAAATGCTCAAATTTGGTAGCAATAGCAAAGTCATGCTGAGCATAAATGGGAATTTGGCTTTAGACTGTGAGACTTGCAATAATTATAAACTTTCATGTGCTTTGCATGTTCTTGTACTAAAGGCATTGTGATTCTGAGGGGATCATTTTGGAGACACTCACTGTTTTTTTTTTTCATGGAATGGGCCTCTTGCCCTAACTATTGCTTGCACGGAGGCCTAAAAACAACATAAAATGAAAATATTCCTCTATGTTCATCACCTTTTGTTATAATTTTTCTTAATACACACAGCTGATTTTAATGTGATCCTTCTAACTCAACTCTGAATTGTAAAAATTGATATTACAGGTGTTTTGAAGCTGGATTGTTTTGTTTTTTTTTACTCATTACGTGTCCATTAACATAAAAAAATGTAAGTAACCAAAAAATAATTCAACTTGCCTGTGAGATTTTTTAGACCCAACTGGCGCAGGCCAAAGTTTCCATCACGTCTGTAATTGAGGAAGATTGCAAGGGAGTAGCGGTCCTCGTATAGCTTGGTTCCTCGGATGATTCTCAAGTTCTCTAATGGCAGGTAGTCAAACTGGTTCAGAGCCACCAACACATAGCCTGTCACTTCCCTGATAGACTGTGGATAGAGGTATGGAAATAAGTGTTAGTGTGCAATTTAAGTGTGTACATGTTGCATAGATGAAAACACTAACAACACATTTCTAGGGAAAAAGAAGAAGAAAAACAACTTGTGCTTCTCATGGCGAATGTAAAATTAATTCAGTAAACAAGTTAGTGTAAAGGCAAAAGGCACAAGGTTATCACAGTTCTGTGTTTATAGTGGCTGCATGTTCTCAGGCTAAAATTCATCACATAATATCTAATTGATCAAGAAAAAAGATAACACTGAATTTCTGCAAGAACATCCATTTTAGCGTCTTCCAGAAACTGTTATTAGTTCAAAAACCTCATGTTTAGTGTCTGTAACAAATTATAATTTGACAGAAATATAATTGATGTTAACATTGCCTATTTTGCAGTTCAGTATATTCGTTATTATTATATATATTTGGACAATGACACAAGTTTAGTTTTTTTTACATGTTTACTGAAACATGTTCCAATTGTAGTTATAACTACAATTGTCTATTATATATATATATATATATATATAATAGACATGGACATAATGTGTAGACTCTCAACTTTTATTTGGGGGTTTCCACATTCAAACTGGACAAAGGGTTGAGGAGTTTCAGCTCCTTAACATGTGCCACCCTCTTTTTAAAGGGACCAAAAGTAATTGGACAATTAAGTCAAAGGCTATTTTATAGGCAGGTTTGGGCAATTAATTTGTTACATGTATGTCATTATCAGTTAAGCAGATAAAAAGCCTGGAATTTATTTGAGGTGTGGTGCTTGGATTTGGAAGATTTTGCTGTGAAAGACAACATGCGGTCAAAGGAGCTCTCCATGCAGGTGAAACAAGCTACACTTCAGCTGAGAAAACAGAAAAAAAAAACATCCAAGAAATTGCTACAATAGTAGGAGTGGAAAAAATCTACAGTCTGGTACATAGAAAGAAAGAAAGAAAGAAAGAAAGAAAGAAAGAAACAAAGAAAGAAACAAAGTAAGAAAGAAAGAAAGAAAGAAAGAAAGACCGACCGACCGACCGACCGACCGACCGGATTTTAACGAGGAAATGTGGAAACACAAGGAGGATTTAGCAGGAGATTTGCAGATGCACCGACAAAGGACTGAGAAAGACAAACAATAAATACACTGAGGCATGACAAGAGTGGAAACAGTGAAACTGCAGTGAATTGGATGCGACGAGACGGGGAAGCAAAACGTAACACACTGAACACAGGACGTGAGATAAAACAAGAAACACTGAGACACAGACCTAACACACAGCAAAGGGGACGAACAAGCAAGGAGGCAAAAGATGAGACACAAGGAGAGGAACAGGGGAAAAAGGTTAGTGAGCGAGAGAGCGAGCGAGAGACACGGAGAGAGATACAAACATGGAGACAGAAAAACCTAACAGAGAGGAAACTACAAACTGGGGAGCAAGAAACTCAGAAACATAGAAACAACTAAACTTGAGTCTAACTGTAGGACTGGAACCTAACCACCCTTATAATACAAAAGTCACAAAAAAAAAACAACTCAAAAAGCTGAGTCAAAAGATACCCTAAATGAGTATTTTCCGTTACATAATTTGTCCAATTACTTTTGAGCCACTGAAATGAAGGGATTGTATTAAAAAATTCACTAGTTCCTCTGATTTTTATACAATCTTTTTGTTAAACCCACTGAATTACAGCTGAAAGTCTGCACTTACATTTAAAATTCATAGTGGTAATATGCAGAAACAAATATATACAGACAGAAGTTTCCCATTTCTTAAATATCAGTGACAGAATTAGCCAGAATGACCAATTCTAACATCTATTTTCTGTTTAGGTTTTAGCCAAACTCAGGACAGAGCATTTGAAATAATTCAGCGATTGCGTGTTATCCTGTTTATTTGCAAAGCAATAGCAGACATGCATACTTCACCTTACATTTGCTTTTGATGTATTTGTTCAAATTTTTAGGTGGACATAGGTACAATAATAAAATAGATTAAAATAGGAAAGCAAAAGAATTTAAAAAAAAAGAGGACTACAAGACAAAAAATCAAACAAACTAAGTAATGTACTCTAAGCATCTGTCTTCAAGGTCGTTCAATAATGCCAATGAGCTGAGTTCAGGCATCTAGGAGAAGAATTGACTGTGGGGTTTGTGACCTTACTTCAAAACTTGGCACAGGGTTCGGGATTCGTGTCCGGGGCCTGGCCTGGGGTGACTGAGCCACAAGGACAGGCACTGCTTCACACTTTAAATGTCATTTAGGAGGGGATATAACGACTGTCGAGACTTTGGCGAGAAGCCATCCAGTTGGATCTGCTATTGCATGAATCAAAGTGACAGGCTGTGTCCTCTTTCTCCCATCCACCATCATGGTGGCTGTCATTAGCAGACAGGCGGTCAGAGAAGTCTTTCCACGCTGGCCCACTGATGCTGATAATCAACAAGTCTGTGTGTGAAGTGCTGCTGCAGCTGATGTACTGAGCTGAAATAAGTCCTAAGGAGGGCCCTGGCAGTGTAGTCATGGCGGCTGACAGCTGTCAGAGAGCATGGCCATCAGCCACCAGTAAGTAAGCCACAGTCGCAGCTCTGTCATCATTACCCAGCTGATTACCATTAATAGAAACAGACAGGCCTTGAGTGTCTGTGTACCTATGTGAGTGATTGATGGGGACGTTACATTCAGTATGTCTCTGAATGTGTTTATCAATTTAAAAACTACCTGGAGAAAAAAGGACATAGCACAAACTTCTTTGTGCTGATGAAAATATCCAGTGAATTAATAAGAGCAGTGGTGGGTTTGAGGCTTCAAACGTTGAGGAGCATTATGATGGTGCAACTAAACTTGACCACACCATAAATGTACATTTATTGATTTGAATCAAGAGTGTGTGTACATAGAGAATATATTGAGCTTTTTTTCAAGTGAGTGCATGTAGTACTCTTTGCCTCCATGTCAACACAGAGTTTGGCAAGGTCTTTAGATGAGTCACATTCACCCCACTGAGTTTGAAGGTCTTTTCAACCCTGCTACAAAACCAAATATGCGGCACTCTGTGACATAGCCTTGGACACTGCCATATCCAGGTACTCTTTCTTCCTCACAGAAGACTGAGGGCAGCACACAACAGCAAAAGCAATCAGCTCTGGCTGATTAAATTTAAGCATATACAGTAGCTAATAATTACTTCAAGGCACATACTTCACAGATGCCTTTTATATTGTATTTTCTGAGGTTGTTTGTTGTCCCACTCACATAGCTGTCGTTTGTTATTTTCAAGCCACCAAATCGATAGCTTCGAAAGTGCAACACTGCAAAGGGAATAAAAAGAGGGAGAAGGAAGTGGCAGAAGCACATGTCTCCCCCCCACAGAATGTTTGTTCAATAATGAACTGTGAGAAAAAAAGGAAACAACTTGTAGTGATTACAGGCTCTTGCTGAGCTAATGGCCGAATCTGCTCTGTGCGTGGTCACTTTCATTAAACACAGATCAACAAAACAAGCACCCCTTGGCAATACCACTGGTGCAGGCCAAGCGCATAGTAAAAGTACTTCAGGGAGACAAGAACCTGGATTTCAACACGTTTTGATGCATAAGTTCCCAAAGGGGTATATCTATATATAACATTCAAACAGATATTAATGCAAAGAAGCTGATGTGATTATCAATGCAGACTGCACAGGTGCCAGTGCAACAGTTTTTCTATGTCTATATTAGCACTAAATACAATGATTTGCATTATGCCCTCAATTTAGCTACAGTGAAATTAGAGCATTAAATTACCTGCTAAATATAACACCATGACACAATGTTGTCCTGGATTTCTACCAATAAAAATAGCTCTTCAGTGTGTCGATAGGCGCGTGGGCCACATCTTCCAGAAATCTAAGTTGCAATGGTCTTTGCATGCATTTTCAGGATTTCTTTTTAATCTTAACACAAGTAACACAAGTAATTATTTATACCAATGCATCATTATAAATTCAAAGAGGTCAGTGCAAACTGTTGATCATCTGCAATCTCTTAAGTGAATAAAGACAGCTTTTTTAAAAAAAAGAGATTATGTCTACAGTTGGACGTCAGACTCCCTCTAGCAACTTTTCAGTTCATCCAACCACACACCCTACATGCCTCCTAAGAGATCAATGCGTCAGGATCTCAGCAACAGTGAACAAAAAAGACCTAGAGAGCCAGATTCACTAGATTAACAGGGATTTCTCCCTCCTCCCTACGCTGGAGCATTTGTGAACGGAAGTGTGGCAGCGGAACAAAAACCTCACTTGAGTCACTGAGACGTGCACAGTTTTGAAATCGAGTCCTTCAATCCCTGACTTCTAAAGGAAGAGAGGGAGGTTTTGGGGGTAGAGTCAGTGAAGGAAGGAGAAAGAGCAGAAGATTTTCTTCTGCACACTGCAGGAGAAGCTCAGACGAGTGGACTAGGCTAGTCTTACGTGTATTCTTACGCATAATTAAAAACATACCTGTTCCAGGTCAGAAGAGACAGAGAGTAAACCAAAAGGTGTGAGGAAAAGGTGAAATGTTAGGCTGCGGGTGGAGGACATCGGCACCATTAGCATGTTTGAAGACACTGAACACACGTTAGCACGATTGCCTCTCATTTCCATACATATTGAGGCAAAGATATGTGCTCTGCAGGGCTGCGGTCACTGAAGTCAGATACACAGAAGTGCACTGGGGGTGGGCTTAAGGTTTGCATCGCTAAGCCTCCATCCTCTATTTCCATATCGGTTGCTTAAATCCTCTGCCTGAGCTCACATCCACATTTGTACACAGACACAGAATCGGATGAAGTGTCTACAAATGTAAGTAAGAAAACCTCCTGACTTTTTCCAGGAGATCACCTTCAGTGGAACTGGCATATAATGGAAATATTACTGGCTGGCAGTTGTCCCATAGTGCTTTACTACTGTTTTGACAATAATTTCTGAAATTAACTCTATTGTGAATAAAGGCAAATGACTTCCTAAATCGGTTATAATATGATGTTGCGACGCCATCCCATTAAGTGGCCCTGGTGAAACTGGTATCCTTTTTTCATTCTCAGCCTCAGAAGTGTTGCCGTGCCAAGTGCCCACCTACAACCCACCAGCTCCTCAGTAATACCTCAATCCTTCTGGAGTGGCTCAAACCCAATATGAGCCACTTCAAACACCTGCAGGTGATACTGCCTTTGATGTATGTGTGTATTTGTGTGGAAGTATGCACACCAGTGTATGTATCGGAATCACAGAAGTATCTTTTATTGCCTTGGCAAGTTGATTATGATGACTCATCTTTGACGATGAAGAGAAACTCTCACTTGTGTTTCTTACACCACTTGTCTTGTGCTTATGTGTGTGTCTGCGTGTGCAAACGTGTGTATCTGTTAGTGTGTGTGTGCATGATGATGCCTGTGTGGCTGTACAAAGGCATTCTTGTGTGAGATTAGACAGATTTTTTTTGTTGTTAACAGTGGTAACAAAAGCCAAAAGAACAAGTGACATGAAAGATTTGAAACCTCTCTGTTGGCGTTCCACGTCCTTCCTTTGCCTCTACAGTGGGAGAATGCCAGCTGTTTTCTAGGAATACTACTTTACTCAAGCACAAGTGAGGATTTCAGAGGGAAAATATTATATTATCTTTATAACAAAGCAAAAAAACTAGTTTAAGTGTACTGAAATAAAAAAAAAATCACAAAGTTACAAATAATTTTATGACGACTGAATGCAAGATAAAACATCATAAACTGATATTTGTTACTAACAAGTGTGGGTTTGGCATGTGGTTGATATTTGGGTTGGCTGTTGCTGGCTAATGAGATTGGCAAGAATGGGTGACTTTGAGAAGTCCCTGTTCAGAGTGATGTACGGAGAGGCAATGTGTAGTACTCAGTTGGAGTGTCATTGGTTGCGACAGGATGACAGTCGACTTGTCAAGCATGATGACAAAAAAGCCCTGTAAGGTGAATGCATCATTGACAGAATACACCATCCTCAAATTCTGAAGGAAAGAAAGGCTAAACAGTGAAACAATCATATGAAGAAAGAGAAATGGATTGAAAAACGGTAACGCATAATGTATGAAAATCGAGTACACGTACAATCTCATTTTAATCCAGGAGAGCCAGAATTTCTTAGAAAGCATTTTCATAATTCTATTTGGTCTATGGTGTATTTTCAGGAAAGGTGGTTATATAAGTAGAAAAGAAATCTCTCACAACTTTCTTGACAATATTGGCATTGAGGTGTCAAACTCCAGGCCTCGAGGACCAGTGTCCTGCAGGTTTTAGATGTGTCCTTGATCCATAACAGCTGATTTAAATGGCTAAATTATCTCGTCAACATGTCTTGAAGTTCTCCAGAAACCTGGTAATGAACTAATCATTTGATTCAGGTGTGTTGACCCGGGGCGATATATAAAACCTGCAGGACACGGGCCCTCGGGGCCTGGAGTTCGACACCTGCGGTTTAAGCTTTCACAGAGGGAACTTATAAGATGAGGCCAGCTTATTTCAATTTCCCTTAAATGTGGCTATCATAGGTCTGTGTCCAATCCTATATTTTACATACTATGCCATTAGGGCAAGTGTCTTGAGCCTCTTTCAGTTCTTCAGATATACAGTGCATCTCCCATGTGTACTACATATGTCAGACAGAACTTAAAATAATTTAGTAGACCCCGGATAGGAAACTGTGATGTAGCAAAACTAACAGGTCCACTGCAATACCCTCATCACCGCAATACCATCTCTGGTTCTAGTGTTTTAAGAGGGTGTCAGACTAAATTGTATCTGTAGCCTTATGATTTCCAGGCTATTGTGCTAAGATCTGAGAACAATGTGAATGTGTAAAAAGCACAAACTGGGCTACCACAGAAATATACAAAAACAAGTATGTATTTACTCATCCTAAATATAAGATCAATAAATATAAAGCATTTATTTAAATGCAGCATCTGAGGACTCTGATGCTTCTTTTTTATCTGGAATGTTTTTTTTTTCCATCTGTATGAGACATGTGGTGATTTTCTTAAAAATTATTACGCAGATTTTTGGTCAGACACTGATTCAGATGTTTGCGGTGTCTGAACAGAAAAAGGGACATATGTTAGACTGTTACAACGTCTGCCTTTTATTTTTGTTCTTATGGACAAAGCAAAAGGTTCAACTTTGCTGATGTAGTAATAGATGGAGGTGGCACATTTGGTCATGTCTCTCAGCTTATCTCGCACAACAATCATGACACAGTTCCTCTTGCTTTACTTAGGAAAGTAAACTGAGAGAAAATCAATATTTTATTTCCTTTTATTTTTCACTTTGTCTTGTTTTCATCCAGTATATTGACTGTTTGTTACACTAAATAATTATGTAATGAACATGTTAAAAATAAAAATGTTCTGATGCAGATGTCGGGCATATTGCAGTTATCAGTAATCAAAACTGTGAGATCAGTGTTTCTGCCAGTTGGTACTTTGATCAGATATGATACTGACTGGCTTTTAACATAATTAAACACAAAATTTGTATTTCTGAGACTCACTGATTATCCTAAAAATCTAAAAGAATAAAATATAACCAAACTTGTGCCACAGTGGCCAACTAAAATACTATTACTGTTTGCAAGTGTCATGGAAAGTCAGTGCTAGTTTGCCATCACTGCTCGTGCTGAAGGAGTCCTGCTTTCCTGAATTTTGGCCAAGTTAAGGAGCTACAGCAACAGCTCTGATTAATGTTTGCTGTCATTGCTTTCCATTATTATTATTATTATTTTTAAGCATTAGACTTTTGAGCCAAACTCATTTACGGTGTGTAATGAAAGTCCACAAAGACTTTGCAATCCCTGTAAAACATTTTACACCCACCTGTTCAGTATATAGCAACTCAGTACATCTGTTCTGCCACTCAGCAGCTTACTTTTAAGAAGCTGATGCATTTTCAGTTTTCATTGTCTAATAGCTTTGATTTCACTTTATGTTTATCACTGAGATCATAATTGGGGGTGGTGATGTACTGGAGTGGATTTAAAATATTTTCCTCTATTTTTCTTCCTTCATTTATGTTAGTGAACAATGCATTTAAAAAACAAAGAGCAATGTTAAATTATTTATTAAAAAATACATTACTGAATTTTATATTGGGTAATATATAATGTCTATCTTTATTTTTTTAATCTGCTGTGTTTACTGAATGCTCCTTGCCTTTCATGGACTTGTGGGCAGGAAAACGTATACACAGCCACACATACACACACATCCATACCCTCTTTTGCTGTCTCTCATCATGGCAGTCTTTCCCATTTCACCTCCCTGACAGTTCCTGAATTGAGCTAGAAAGCCCTCTGTCATTAAGACCGATTCCCACCTTTTGGCAGGGAAATGAATAGTGTGGTGTTCACCTTATCCTATGCTATGAGAACCATCAATACAGAGTGTGTAGAGAAAGGCATATAATTCATGCTACCACTTTCCTTCAATACCCGTTTAGTTAGGTATACTTTATATAATTCCTGTAATTTGGCCACTGCACTATCATTTAGGGGCAGTGGATAGCGGAAGTATGGTAATACAGTAGACGACCATCACTTTTGCTGTATAACTTTTGACAGTATTATTGAATGTTATAAGGAAATGTGCAGAATAAAAAACACAAACAATGGGCAAAATCAATATTACAACTGCCTTTTAAAGGTTTATATAAAAATGTGCTTGTATAGTACAAAGTCTTCAAAGCTTGGTGGTAGACAGCCTATTTGTACTTAGGATACCCCTGTAAAGGTGTCCTCATTAACTTTGATTAGCTTAATGCTCTTCTCCAGTTGTACCTATAATCGAATGTTGTGTAGCTGACATTTTAAATTGCAATGCAAAGCTAAGCAGCAGGCAGCATCAATTTCATCCTCCATTTGTCTTCCGAAGCCTACCTTCAGAAAAGAGATAAAGACAGATAGAAAATGAGAGCAATGAAGTGACACCACTTCCCAAGAGAAAAACTTGCGACTCCATCAGAGCACTGGTAATGAGTGGACTCCAGTGGGGAATTCTCCAAATTGACTAATTTGTAATTGATTCACTGCATTAATTACCGGGCTGGTTACGCCTGTGTCATGGTTAATATTGTGCTGATCTGACGACGTTGGGAAGCCCATATGCATTGGGACTGTTCGGGTGAGGCAGCCATTATTTAATTATGCCACACATATCTCCCGGTAAGGCAAGTCTTAATCCGAGAGTAATCACTTGCCCACACTTTCCTACAAGGATGTGTGGGAGGAGGGTGCTGGGGTGGTAGGTACTCCTGTAGCCCATGGTTAGCTCGTTAATCGAAAATTTTAGGTTATGAAAGTAGAAGGCTCTAAATGTCATTATTGCTGAGGTGCTAATTATTTAATTGCAGTGACACTCAAAATAAATTCCTACTTTGGAAATATTGACAGCAACTTAACCCATTAACCATCTTTTTTTAAATTATTATTACTTTAACTTTTGCATTTGTCTACGATTCTAATAATCAGGCTTGTGTGAATAAATATATATACGAAATGGATATTCTTTGAGTGACTGAAAAATCTCATTATCCTTTTACACAACAACCTGCACTATTAAAATGAACCTAATTTTTAAATGAGTGTTGGCCATGTGACTCATCAAAACAGACCACATGACCTATTTCTAAAACCAAGCACAGAACACATACTGTACCCTCCGTTTTTCTTTCTCTTTATCAACTCTTAGTTCAGCAGCAGTCCGTTTTCAGCCCTGAGCAAAGAGACATGATAAAGTAGAGGTCTTTCTCTCTCTCACAGTTGATTATATTTTTGCTTTGATCTACAGGGGCCATCCTTTAACCATTCTCTAAGAGTTTGGACCTAGCACAACACAGCAAAAACAACACCCACGGCTATGGGAGTAACCAGGCTCCATTATGCCCTTATTTTAGTGTAGCAATCTAAAGAGTGCCGGCAGGATCTTTAAATCATCTGCAGTCCACAGAAGCATAGAAAATAGTCAGTCCCTAAGTGAGTTCTAGGCATCTTTGAAGAAGCTTCAGGGCAATCCTATAGGTGCCTAGAAATTATCTAAAAGTAAGAATTACAGGGTGTTTGTTGTTTTCACTTGCATTTGTGTACATATGAGAAACAGCTCTCACATTGTAGAATCCTTGGGTGGACTATAGCCTTCCTTCTAAGAAATTTCAAAATGGAAAGGGCAATCACTGTTTTATCTAAAACAGTGAATATTTGCGTTTTTGCTGCATTTAAGTGACATACCAATCACCCTCTGGGGGAGCTGCGCTGGTCTTAGCAACATCAAATTAGAAATCTGCTCAGACACGTCGGTGCAGTGGGGTTGTCACAGTGTGGTCCTGTTACTTCAGTCCTCAAGTAGCACCCCACAGGGACTGTTAAGTGTTGCTCTGGGTGAGTCTTGGCCACACTTAATGGCCCTAACAGCATTATTAGCTAATAAAAGTTGATGGGCCTCGCGGCTCAATAAATTCAGGAGGACAGGAGTAGAAGAGGCAGTGGCCACGTTAAAGGTGAGATCTCAGTATGGGAATTTGTAGATCCCCTTATCCAGGATAGGAATTGTGCTAAGATCTGTTAGTATTAAAAGTTGATGGTGTTGGTTACATAATGTGTTGTTTACATAATGTGTCATGAAAACACTGGCAGCAATTACAATCAATCTCAACTTGTTTACAGTCGCTTATCATCCACCTGCAAAGCTGCTTTCTTTGAGTAAATCAAAGACATTATCACAGTAGTTCAACTATCAACCATGGCAACTGCAACTGCGCTTTTTGTCTGTTTTAGCAGGGCCTTTACTGGGGCATTCAGTATGTTAATTTCCCATACAGACAATGCCATTGTTATATCATTGCTTCCAGTTATTTGTCTTGATGCATGCTCAATCATCCAGGTAAGTAAATCTCCAAAGATTGATTCTGTTCATCTGGACGTAGTGTTTTGTGGGAGAAACATTTCGTCACTCATCCAAGTGACTTCTTCAGTCTCAGCTGACTGCAGGTTTTCCCAATCTTATAGACAGTACATTTGCATAATCGATTAAGGAACTGACCTCCCAGCCCATTGTTCAGTCAGTGGGCTGGTTTCAGTCATTATGCAAATGTACTGGTTATAAGATTGGGGAAACCTGCAGTCAGCTGGGACTGAAGAAGTCACTGAGTGACGAAACGTCTGTCCCACAAAACGCTACGTCCAGATGAACAGAATCAATCTTTGGAGGTTCCATTTATTTGCTGAATTTGCCATGATTTCAACTGAAGGCACAACTAGAGTGCAACAGTGCAATGAGAGTGCAGTGCATTTGGGTTTAGGATGGGTGATTGTGGAGGTCACCTAATGCAGCACTTTATCCATCAAACAGCTATCACGCTTAGTAAAAAAAAAAGATTTCATGCTTCACGATAGGCTCTAACCATGCTGATGTCATCCATTTTACTTCTCTATATGTTTAGGAACAAAAATCTGTAATTTGAACTATTTCTCACTGATCCTTGATGTCCTTATTATTTTGGATCCATACTTATTTCTTTTTTGCTACTGAAAGACCAACATGTCTACCATGATGGTTCCCTGTAAGGCTGGCCCATAAAAGCACAGAGTCCAAACTTTTTTTTCTGCACTGTGGACAAATGTAAGCGTAACATCAAAAGAATTTATTTCACTACACATTCAATCAATGAGATATATTAGTATAAGAAGTACAATTTAAACAGGACTTTTCAGTTTTTCTACATGATATACGTGGAAAATTCTAGAAGATGTTCTGGTAGCTCGCTGCCCAGACTGCCCCGTGTTTATAGAAAAAAAGTTTTTGCTGATTATTAAAAATGTCAGAAGGTGAACAAAATGAAGTTTTCTTTTGTGTAGAATGAACGGCTGTGGAAGAGGGCTTTATTGGAAGGAAAAGCTGTAAATCCTATACAAATATTATTAAAAATCCATAAATTTATGTTCTCCACATTTTCCAAAACTGTCCAGCTGGCCACCTTGGAGTCTTTGTTGGCCCAATTTTGACCCTTGGGCCTTATGTTAAACACCTCTTAGCAAGATGGAACTGTAAAAGTGAATAGCAGCTGAATGCCACTTCAGTTGCTTTTGTCAGTTTCCATTTTTTCCCTGGAAATTGTCATACAAGGCAGCAAGCACGATGATTCATCTGTCATATTTGTGAGTCACCAAAAGGCAAGATTCAATTCAATTCAGTCAAATTTGGGTTTATTTATATAGCACCAAATCACATTAACAGTCACTTCAAGGCACTTCATTCTCTAAGGTAAAGACCCTACAGTATTCTGAGTCATATGATTGTATAACTCTAATTTGACACAGAGGCCATAATAACAGATTAAAAAAAGGGAAGAAAAAGAAAATACACTGTAGTGTCTGTGCCTGGTTTAAGGTGATGTCATTTGGCAATTGTTAAAGCTGCTAGAGTCAGCTGAGGCTAACTACTAAGCCTTCACTTGGGTAGTGAACATGGGAGTATGTTTTTTGTTTTTAAGCAAGGAACGCATCTTAAATGAAAATCTTTGTGTGTTACTATTTGATCAACCTGGCTACCAGTAAAGCACAAAGCTTTCATCCATGCACATACTGCCCACTCTTCAACTCCATCCATCCATCCATACTATACAACTCCACATGTGTTAGTTTATCATTTAATAGCTTAAAAGAGGTAAACATTTAATGACCAGGTGTGTCTCATTATTTACTGCACTGTGTGCTGCACTGGATGGTAATTGTGAAGAATATTTAAGATGATAAGCAATTCATAGTGTGTAACTCAAAAACATAATTGATCAGTTTGATGATATTACAGTGTTATACAAAGTAAGTAGCAGTAGCATGCAATGTTATTATGTGTATCAGGGACAAATATACTGCAAAAATATACTGCACTTTAATGTTCTGTAATACTGAAATTTCACTGTGAAAGGGCAATATATGTATGTTTAAGTTAAAACAGAAATACCAGACAGCAGGTGATATCAAAAATATGAAAGCCCAAATAAGTATCAATAAAGACAGAGAACGAAAGGCCAGCGAGACATGTCTAACAAAAACTACATAAATAAACCCCCATTATATCTGTTCTTTTGACTTGTCTGAGTTAAGGGATGGCCCAATAAAACAAGTATAAGAGTGGAAGAGAAATAGGTGATGTGGCCTCTTATTCTGACCACAGAGGAAATCTGTGAAATTGAAGATAAAGGTCTTGCTGTCTCCACAGGGAACCCAGAAATCAGTTTTCTGACCCACTTGGCTGTTCCCTCTCTCTCTCCCCCTCTCTTACTCTATCGCTTTGTCACACACACACACACACACACACACACACACACACACACACACACACACACACACACACACACACACACACACACACACACACACACACATAACTGAGTGACTCCATCCACTCCTGGGAGTTATATTTGGCAGCAATACCCATCAGTGTTTCTAAGAATTAAACAAACCCAGATAACAATCATGTTTAATTAAGATGCTAAAGTATTATGGTAGAATTAGAGCAGGGTAGTGAATAGATGTGACTCCCTGCGTGCTGCTTACGGATCACATTCAGCAATAAAACAAATGTTACATATTGTGTTTGCAGTAAGTAAAACTTAATTCTCACGGTACTGAGGGACATGTAATACTGCTAGTCAAGAAAGCTGCTAGTGGCAATTATTTGTTTTCATTCTAGTAAGTAACTTGGATTATCACATACCTTTACAAAAAAAAAAAACGTACAGGACTTTAGTTAAGAAATCAAAATGTCTTTATAGTAGAGAGCTTTCGGTTTTAGTTAATTATAGCAACTGAAGCGCAGATAAAATTAGAATATTCTTGCTGAGGCTTTATCCATCCATCCATTCTATTCTGCTTATCCAAGGCCGGGTCGTGGAACAGCAGCCTGAGTAGAGAAGCCCAGACCTCCCTCATCCCGGCAACCTCCTCAAGCTTGTTCGGGGGAACACCAAGGCATTCCCAGAACAATCGAGAGCTATAATCTCTCCAGCGTGTCCAGGGTGTACTGTGGGGTCTCCTGGGTGAGGTGCCCAGGACACCTCGACCAGGAGGTGCCCAGGAGGCATCCTTGTCAAATGCCCAAACCACCTCAACTGTCTCCTTTCGATGTAGAGGAGGAGTGGCTCTACTCCATAGGTGTCAAACTCTGGCCCGCGGGCCAGATTTGGCCCGCGGCCTAATTACATTTGGCCCGCGAAGCCATACCAAATTACTATTAGAGCTGGCCTACTGGTAGTATACAGTTAATATATATATTGTTTAGTATTAAGCTTTGCTTGTTCCATATTCAGTTTTTCAGCTAAACTTGTTTGAGTCCATAAGAAAAGATTCATTCTTATATCTGGAGGAAGATTTTTTTTTCAATAAATATTAATGTTAGCCCACAACTTTGTTCCAGTTTTGAAATTTGGCCCACTGTGTATTTGAGTTTGACACCCCTGCTCTACTCTGAACCCCTCCTGGCCGGCCGAACTCCTAAACTTTTCCGGATGAGGATCATGGCCTCAGATTTGGAGGCGATTCTTATTCCCACTGCTTCACACTTGGCTGCAAGCTGCTCTAGTGCGAGCTGGAGGTCACCGAACAGCAGCGAACAGAACTACATCATCTGCAAAAAGGAGAGATGAGAGTCTGAGACCACCGGAGTGGAAGCCTTCCACCCCTTGGCTATGCCTAGAAATTCTGTTCATAAAAATTATGAATAGAATCAGTGACAAAGGGCAGCCCTGGGAGAGCCCAACACGCAACAGAAACTACTCCGGCTTATTGCCGGCTCTGTGGACCAGGCTCTTGTAACGGCTGTGTAAAGACTCAATAGACCGTAGCAAAACTATTTAATGAAACACTGGATCAGCTGATGCTTTGGTCAGTTAAAATGTGACAGCAGCGCCAGTAACATCCTCATTTGGGAATTGCAAAGAATATAATGTACCTTCATTTCCATTGGTGATTAAGTCTGTACTGTTATATCTGTGCTCTACAAGGATTCTCACAATGCTGGTGAGAAAGGTCTCTTGTGTAGTCCAGTGCTTTAGACTTTTTAGAATTAAACAATCGAATTTAAAGTAACTGGTATTTCTTTTCCTTTCAAGACTTGCAACTTAATTTTTTCATAATTTTGGAGATGATCTATAGAGATAATGTTTTCTCCGTGGAGACAGAAGCAGTGCCAACTTACTACATAGCTATGCATAAATGTATTTGTGTACCTTTGTGAGAGAACTGGAGTTCTGAAAAGTTTATTCTTGTGCAGAATGGGCATGGGAGAACAAGTTGGGAACCGTTACCGGGCTACAGAGTGATGAATATTTAAACTGTTTTAATGGACATATCCTGTATGAGTACCTTAAGTACGACGTGGTGAAAAGTTAACTAGATCACAAAGAGAAAAAAAGATGTAGAGATATTCTCTGTGGTTTTAAGAGTTCCAATGCAATGTGATTGTTTTCATCTACCTCACTGAGTTTCTCCCCTTCTAGGAAAGTGCAAGCCTGACAGACTTGAACCTGGCTGGAATTCAATGATATGAATGGCCAACTTAGGGCTTTATCAGATTTCATGGCTGAAAGATTGGCTGACTAACCCGTCTAACAGCTAACTTTGCTCTAACACTAGGTCTGGTACTGAGTATATGTCAGTTCTTGTCAGAAACGGATAGATCCATAAACATTTGTCCAGTTACAGTTCCTTTTTGTATTGGTGCACAACGACAGTGGATTTTCAAACAATCAAGAAATCATAAGTGAAGTCTCCGTTTGCTCTTTAGGAATCCTTAATGCTTAAAAAGAAGTTTTATCTATCATTCCAGAGGCTCTTCATCTCTGAGAGGTGGTGGCCTACGACACTACCTATCAGCCACCTACAATGCAGTCTTGAGATTCCTTCCTAGGTGTTTCAACCCTTACTCACATTTTGCCTCAGCTGACCTCAATAGCTATTTTAGAACTGAAGTACCTAGTGAATTTTTGGATGACAGGCAAAACATCTTCACAAACCTAAAGAAGTCTAGCTGGCTTCAAGGCTACAATGTCCTGGATGACTGAGGACTTGCGCAGATATATTTTGGAATTGCACTCATTTTTATACACAGTCCCCTTTTCTCTTTTCTCCCATAAAACAATTGAATTAACTAACGATTCAGCTCAGAAGTTATGCTGTCATACTGCTTAAGCAGTTAAATGAGCAAGCTAAGGGTAGCATGCTGTACATTAGTGTAAGCACTTTTAATCCATTCTACAATTTGGGCCTGGTGTTTAGTAACAGGTGTGGTGTTACAATAGAGAAACTCGCCAGTGCTGAATTAAATTGGTCTGTCTGCATTATCTTCAATTATGGTGCCCCTGACTAAATATGAAATGTCATTAACCTGAGAAATCATCATAAATATTAATCCAACTTGTTGTATGACCTTTCTCTCCATCTTAGCTTTATTACCTCTTTTCTACCCCTCTCTCTTTATTAGCATGGCTCTTTTGCTTTGTCCTCTTTTTAGAGCTTGCCGATATACCGTAGATGTCAGTAAAAGAGCCATAAAAGTCAGACCAATTTTCGCTTCCAAGATAGTTGTGCAAAGGGCTAGACAAAAGCCTATGTAATTACAGTAGTAGTCACTGGTCCATTAGTGATAAAGACACGATGGCTCACATGGGTGGAGCTGGCACCGTTAGCTCTACACAATGCATTCATTTCATGGTAAAAGCTGCAATTATACTAAAAGAGACTCTCTTTCTAATTTTCTATCTCTTGCTCTTTTTCTTTATGTTTCTCTTTTCTATACACTCAGTCTCCTTTCTTCCCCTTCTCTTTTGCCGCTCCTTTATCTGCACTATGGCACTGTCATGCAAAGGGATATTATCTGCATAAAACACTGTCATCAACTCAATGAGCAATTAAGTTATTCTCTCATCTACTTAGAGGAAGTATCTGAATCATTCGGAGCCCCCCCCCCCAAACACAAACCTTTTATCACCCACCACCTCTGTCACTTTTGTGTCTAAGCTCTTGGCTTCCTTTGTGATTCCTCCTCAGATAACACAGCTGTACTTTTGGAAGACATAATGGAAATGTTGCATGGGCAAGAGCTAGACTTGGCTATAGCAGGCTTTGTCTCTATTTCGGCCCAAATAATGAAACTCCTTATTTGCCGCCCTCCCAGCACAAACAAGTCCCACATTGACTGACCAAGCAAGGGCCCACCAAGTGAGAGTGGCTGAAACAGGACATATGTTGTAAAACAAGCTGAGCATGACTCCACTGACACACAGAAGACAATGATGTGGAGGAGACATGCTGAAGATGCCTACAGAACAGTGAAACACACCAGAGGTGCCATCACTGGCAGACTGACTGACTGACTGGCAGAGAGTACACAAGGAGGATATAATCAAGTGAGAATTATTTATAAAAGATCCAGGTCATCTCAATCAGATCAGGGCCAGTGAACAAGTAAAGCTCCAAAAATGAGTGTCGATAAAGGCGTAAAGTAGCTTTGAAAAGCCAATGACTGAATGCCTGAAGGGCAGTAAAACCACCAATTACACAAAAATTAAGAAGAATGTGATTTGAGGTTCAAGGGTGAAACATGCACCAACAGTCCTTCTGTAACTCAATTAAATTTTAAATATTTTTTAAAAGTGACAATATACTCCAGAAGGTTTTTCACATTGATCATCATCTCGCAAAATTTATATTGAAAATGTAAAAAATATATAAAGATAAAAACAAGTCAGATAGTTTGTTAGCATATTTGTAGAGAGTGAACACATCAGATATCACTGATGTGCATCCAAAACATACTGTCTTAATATTTTTGTATGTTTAACTGTTTAAGTGTAACCAGCAACAGAGTGATACTTTGTCTGTCTTTGATAGTTTGTTGCCATCACTTCCCAGTCAATTTGGCTTTCCCCTTTCTCAGCCTCCCCTCCCACAACACCAAAGGCCACCCCACATGATCGCCTCTGGCTACTTGTTCCCAAAACCCACTGGTGAAATTGTCTGACGGCTAATAAACATTTAGCTCCTCCGAGTGTGTTATTACATTGCAATTGATGGATGGTGCAATTACACCCCGTGTCACTTAGCTAAATGGCTATGTAATTCTAATGAGTTTTTATTCAAACATTTAGTAGTTAGTGCAAGGAGTTCTGGGGAGGGGGCAGAAGAGTGCAGTGATGTAAATGGAAAGGGAAGCAACACTTGCACATATAGAACACAAGTGAAAAGAGGAGAAATTAATACAGGAGTGTAGTGGGTAAATAAGATATTCAGGTAACGTGATTAATGTGTGTAGCTCTTGTTGACTGGACTCGGCAGGAATACGGCTTTGGTGGTTAAGATACTGAGTACTTATTAGTCTCAGTTTAAATTTAAATGCAGGAAGCTGGAGTGGAGTGTTGGAGCGAAAATTAACTAACTTAACTTGTGTACTCAAAATCGCAGCTATAATCTGATTAAACATTCCACATTTATCATGTCCACACCGAAAGATTCTGCAATTCCTCAGATTTACATCTACGGTAACACCTGTGCTCAGTACAGAAGGCTGGCATTTTGCATGAGTAATGGTACAGAAAAGTAATGATATGGAAGCAAAAGAGGGGAATTTACTGGGGCTGGTCTGTAGGTATATGTTCCTACAAAAGCCCAGTGTCTGTTCTTAACTAATGTTTCAGTCAAAGACAGAGAGGGAGACACAGAGAGAGAATGTCACTGCTATGGTTTGTCAATTAATTTGGTGCACAAAAACAAACAGCTCTCATCTCATTGCATGTGAGACTTAATATTTCATAGATCATATCTTCTTTAAATAGGTTTTAATTTCTTATATTTGCTGCAATTTCTTACTGTTTACTTTTGTACTTACTACTAACAATAAAGATAGACAAATAGATAAAGAAATTAATAACCAAACAAAAACAAACAAAATCAGTTAAACCCACATTATGTGCTCTTATAATTAAGTCAAGGGCGTATTATTGTTGGTTATCAGTAGTGGTGTATTTATTTATCCAATTATGACTATCATCTTTTATTAAATGCTTACTAAACAAATAAACAGATAAATGATTTGGGATTTTAAAAATAAAAGATTACAAATGACATCTAATGGAGTAAAATGAGAGTTAGTAAAACTCTCTAATGTAAACTTAACAATGAGTTAAAGTAACTTCACTTGAGACATTAAAAAACTTAAAAGTATAATACTGATTTCAATACATTTTGGGGTTTCTTTTTTTGTGTTTGTTTGTTTTAGTTTTGTTTTTACCAAACTTGTGTATGAAAAAAAATGCATGTATGGTTTGAGAATTAAAGGTGGAACAGCAGGAAATTTAGTCTTTTGGAATAACACCTGATGATAGCGTTTCACATTAACATAGTGACAGAGTTAATGGGACACACTTTTAAATGCAGGGAAGTATTATAAACCTCCTGGGTGTACCAACAGCCTTTACTAAACCAAGGCTTCATCTTACTCCAACCTGCCCATTTATGTAGTACAATGTGATGTTTATATGTATTCCATGTAAAATAATCTAAAATAATGGTTGTTGCATATCATATTTGCTGTATTTGTTGATACTGCTTTTTAATTTATCTGAAATGTATTGTCTTTCTTTGAAAGCAACACAAAATACACAAAAAGGTCTTAGTGTATATTAGATGGCAGCAATCTCAGGAAATGTGGAGATTAAGAATAAGTAAGCCCACTTCAATAGTAACTCATGCTGTTAATGTGTCCAGTGTAACCAGCAGGAGATTGTGGTTTAAAAAGTTTGAGCAACCAAAATAATAAGAGCGTGACAAACAGACAGAGAGAAGGTATTGTCTTACAACAACAAGGCAAAACCACACGGTCCCTTATTAGCATGCATAAACTTATGATGGCAGGTATAATGTAAGTGTGTTTGAGGTTGGGGGTGTAAATAAAACCAGGCAGGATTACATGTGCTGCTGGTTGTTTTCAATAAATACTGTTATCAATTAAGTTTTCTTTTTCTTATTTAAACAAGGACGGAGACCGGTTCCAGAGGAGCAATTTTACTTTACCCATCTTAACACTAGCCATTCAAATGGACTCCCCAATCTAAGTCGCAGTGGGTAGAAATTGATTTCGATCCTCCTGAGAAGCTGGTCCATATCATTCACTTCTTTTTTTAGGCAAGTTGCAGAGGGAGGCAGATATGAAGTTTGAAAGGCATCAGAGAAGCAGGGTGGGCTATTGTCACAGCCCAGTTTGCTTCTCCTCTCGACTGCCTCTCTATTCAGTGTGGCACTGCTATGTTACGATAAGAACTATCACCTCTGGTGTGACAGTGTGTGTGTGTGCAGTGAGAAAGTCTCATGCATCTTCCACACCATCTAATCCAAGACAGCTTGCAGTTCAAGCAGTAGCTTCTAAATGACTGGAAGCTACTGCTTTAGTCTGGTGATGCATGGCAAAGGAGACATTACAATTAGATATATTTAACCCTATACACTCTGAAGATTACCATTCAATCACAATAGAGTAAGGATGAAGGAAAGTCTAATTTGTATTTTATTGGGGGAGATGGGGAAATGAAATATTCCGAGCGCTACTATGTAATTTAACACATCATTCCACAATTTAAGCATCTGGAAATGAGGTCATTTGGTTTGCAATAGATACAGGTATCTAGCATGATAAAATAAATGCAAACATGGAAGTTGACGAACAAACAGATTTAAAAAAAAAAAAAGAGCCCCGTGTAGAGTTGCATATAAAGGCACAAAGGGCAGAACAGAGAAGAAACATGAGGATGCTGTGTGAGGTCGTTTTGAGTCACAGATGATGCTCGTTTTAATTCCAGTGAAGACAAATCACAACAGACAAACAGGAAATAAGTATTAGTATGATTAGTATGACTCTGCGTGCCATGAATTTCCCGAGGATATCATTATCTCCAGTGACATTTCAAAACTTGCTGGAGTATCATCAGGTTTACAAGATAATCAAGTGATAATTGTTTATATATTCATGGGTACATTATCAACACTAGCTGCCAATAGCTAACCAGGGACTTTTTCAGTGCTATCAATTTGGCAAGATGTAAACAAATTAAGACACAATGTTTCAGGAGCGAATGCTTATGGGTGATATTACATTAAATTAGTGATCTCGCTGCTGTCATACTGATTCTCAGACTGTTGGTGTTAGCGTGTTTCCATCTATCAATAGAAACATTTTGTCCTACTCCATGCCCCAATAAAAGTCCCATTTTACATATAGCTTGCAACAATAAAGGATGGGGATGCAAAACTACCCATACACGTTCACAAATTAAATGTTGAAGGGAAAGAAGGAAGGCAGGGTGTTGACAGGACATAAAAATATACGTTATGAGTTTTACATTAATTTAAATGCTATGCAACATCTGGCCACTAAGGCCTAATGCTGAATAAGATTTTCAGTGGTAATGCTCATTTGAAAACACTTAGATTAAGCAAAAGGGAAAATAATCACTACTTCCATATCAGTTGTAGTGTAATAAAAATACTGCTATAAGAAAATAGTGAACACAAGAACATGGATAAGGTTTGTTTCTTTATTAGATGCAATGCAAGTCTGCAGAGGCAAAATGTTTAACATGCTTAAAGCTTTCCCACACTGAGGGCAACAGTATCCTGATGATTCAGTGCAGGTTTCCTTTTTTTTTTTTTTTTTTTTTTTTTTTTTTTTTTAAGTAACTCGCATTATAAAATAGGTCAGCACAGTTCTTATTGCCCTGCAGGAATCTACAGGTCAGTACTAATGGAAAAGTGTGTAGTGGCTAATTTAAGGAATGGCAAACACAACTCGTAGAGAGAGGTTTTTATTTTCTTTCTTTGTTTTTTCAAACATCTGACATTTCAACCTCTACATTTCTGTTACTTCGCAGTTATATCAGTTTGGATCATTTCATAAAGACATGGGAAGAAAACGATATCGGCAAACCAAGAGTGGGAAGATGAACGAAAAAATGTATGTGTCAGTCGAACAGTGAGGCTTATTTTAACCCTGTGCAGGTGTACAAGCATGCATAAACACAAACTTGCAGACACACATACTATCATTTGCTTTAGTCAATTTGTGGGAATGAGGGTTTAAAATGAATGTCAGTATGTTAAAGATAAACTTTTCTGATTTCCCAATTCGTATCAGTCGAAGCGACATATGCCGTTTAATGCATATGGACATACACACAACAACAACGTGCACGGAAAGACATAAACATGACACATCATCAACTTCTGCCTATCAACTCCTGCTTCTTTTGCTTCCGCACAAGGATGGGGAGTCATTCATTTTCAAGTCCCGCTGTCCCCATATCGCACACATTCATCTTTCTCCCATATGCACTGACAAGCGATCCATTTGGTGACTGCTGCAGGTGAGAGAGGAAATGTGGAAAGTGAAATAGTGTGATTTGCTAAAGAGTAAAAAGCATACTGAACTTTATTGGTGATAGCAGGAACTGCATAGTGGAGATCACAACCTAGACCTAGCTTCCAGGTATGAAGGTGGATATGACTAGTACAGAGTTCCCTCTGGCTGCTGCTGTACATGACAAAAAGCAAGGGAAAAAAATGTAAAAGTAAGCTATAGAAAATCATTTGAGACATATGTGAAAAAAGTTCTAGGGACTTGTGTTTCCTTTCTCCCTGTGTAGCTTTCAAACTAGTTCCTGGTCAAACTCCTGTACATTATTTTTCCTTGGCAACCTTTCTCCTCGGGACTTCTTTCCCTGAATGGTCTCAATTCCAACCCCACACTGTCCTTCCTCGTGTCAAATTAAAGTGATGGAAATGAACTTCAGGAGACGCTAATTGCAATTGTCAATCCAATCTAGGTTGGGGCTGAAAGACAGGGGCTCCCTAGCACTTCATCAGTCTTCATTAATATTGAAGGAGTTTGGTGAGGAGCAGGGGGCCATCGTAATCTGCACTCATCTAACAGTGCATCAAAAATTAGGAAGCTGGGGAGGGCAGGGACAGAGCCTGAGGGACAAATATGCCAGTCAAAAAGAAGTATGAAGGAAGATGTCAGAAGACAGGGATTGTGTGCAGGAAAGGGATTCTGCTTACAAATGCAAGGGGATTAGCAATTAAAAATCAAAACTTTATACATGCTGCTTTAAATTGCAGTAATTTAGTAAGAATGAGCCACCAGGTAAAAATATAATGGATGGAAGCATCAACAGTAATCAGTCATGAATTGTATGCAACAGACTTCATTGAGCTCTGGTTGTGAAGACTGGTTTGAGATGAGTGCATCAGAGATGTGCACTGAAATTCAAGGCGCATGGGTTAATTTTTATAGTCACAGGGTATAATAAATAGCACGAGTTGTTCTCTCTCTTGTAATGCCAGCAGACCTATTGCACAGTAGTAAACACAGGTGTTACTAATGACATTAATGAATGCTCTGTTCTGTTTAGGTACAAAGGCTTAATTAATGTGATTAGTAACACCTGTGTTTGCCTACTATTTCAGATGAAATTGGCCGCTCTGAAATATACACTTTTAATACCTGTTAAACTAGCTACGGTCTATCATGTAGCTCCACGAAGAGAAACAGAGAAGTAGAATAAATAATGCATGAGACAAAAGATGTAATAAGTAATTTTTCAACCACAAATACTATTCCTCGGTTAACAGCGAAGAAATGAGCACACCTGTATTTAATAAGCACTTCATGATAAACCATCACACCATTATTTCCTAATTAGTTTAAATGACTCATCCGATGATAAAACATTTAGACAGTTAAGACCCGAGAGTAATCTGGCCACATAATCTTTTTCATACTTAGTGAAACGGACGGATGGACTTGTTTACATCTGATCAGATAGGAACTGGGGCCTGGATTATTGATTCTACAAAATCAGGGCACTGCAACATGTTGATAGTATATTGTCATGGTGGAGCCCATCTGTTCAATCCCACCTCCAAGACTATGACAGCTGAGATGGGCTCAAGCCCCACCACAATCCTTAATTGGATAAGTAGTTAAGAGAATAGATAGATATTTTGGTTGATATGTTACATGTTAAATATGCGAATGAGAATGTAATATTTTATTGCAATCTAACCATTCAACATGCTCAGATCACTTCTTCACTTTTACCAGAGAGGCCTATGATTGAAATCATGACATCTCTGAATAAAATCCATGTACTCATAAAGTAGAACAAGTAATGTGCCAGTATTTTGTTTACTTTCCTTCATTGATTCTTATAATTTTTTTACATAAAAATCAATATTTTGTCTACACTTCTTTTTTTGAGCAGTTCTGTTTTGTAACTTTGTTCATATAAACTATTAAAAGGTTAAAACCCTGTTGTTGAAAGGTTATGATGTCCATTTATAGTAATTTGTTGTATTGTTTTTAGACTTTCCTGCTCTTCAACATGAAGAAGTAAAAGCCAAAATACAGGAAAAGCAAACCCTCCCCACATTTTAAAATTAAAGCTGGAGGCAGAGAAAGCACCAAAACCCCAGAACAGAAAAAGCATCAATGACAAAACAAGCATGAGAAAAAACAAAACAAAAACAAAATAAAAAACAGAAACTGTGTGAAATTAAGAGTCATAGGATAGAGCTGGGATGTAAAGCTGCTTGCAGGTGCATGGCAACCACAGACAGGTTAAATAGCATGACCTATAAGAGATTTCTGAGTTTGCCAACTCAATGGGCATGGCCACCCAGTATAAGAATAGAATAGCATAGATTAGAATAGCCCTTTATTGTTATTGTACATGTACAGCGAAACTGTGGGTGCTCCACACCAACTGTGTCAGAATAAAATGTAAATAGTAGACAGCAGGAATTATTTAGAAACAAGATACATATATACAATCAAGAGGGATAGCAAGCCAAGCTGTGCTTGACCAGTGAAATCTAAAATACAAATCAATCAAAATGTTACCAAAGTGAAAGTAATCTATATTCTAAATGCTCAGAACAATATTCGGTCACGTAATATTCTGTATTGCCTGTTTGCAATGCGTCATGTAAAATACTGCCATCTTGTGGCAGCAGTTTGTTGTTGTCTGTAAAAGCTAGCTTGACTATCCACCATCAGATCTGTTGCATCTGTCATTTCTGACAGATATATGAATATGCCCACATCCAACTGACAATGGTTAAAGTATTGTGTGTGAAGCACATTGTACAGGGTGGGCCATTTATATGGATACACCGTAATAACATGGGAATGGTTGGTGATATTAAAGTCTTGTTTGTGGCACATTGGTGAGGGGGCAAGCTCCTCAAGATGGGTGGTGACCATTAGAAGTCGGCCATCTTGGATACAACTTTTGTTTTTTCAATAGAAAGAGGGCCATGTGACACATCAAACTTATTGGTAATGTCACAAGAAAAACAATGGTGTGCTTGGTTTCAAGGTAACTTTATTCTTTCATGAATTATTTACATGTTTCTCTTTGTTCACAGCCATTGACATGTCGAAGAGGTTAACACGTGTGGAGCAGATCGAAATTGTGTTGATATCTGGTGAACGCAGTAACCGGGTCATTGCAGCAGATTTCAATGAAAGACACCCTACGAGACCACCCATCTCCCATGCTACAGTTAGCAAACTGCTTGCTAAGTTTCATGAAACTGGTTCAGTGTTGGATTTGCCAAAATGTGGACGCAAGAAAACTGTCACTAATGAAGAAACATCAGTAGCTGTCCTAGCTTCTTTCAGCAAGAACCCACAGCATAGCACTCGCCGCATGTCACTGGAGTGGCATTAGTCAAACATCCCTTCGGCGGATATTAGCTACTCACAAATGGCACCCTTACAAACTCCAGCTACTGCAGCATCTCAACGAGGATGACCCAGATCGGCGCACAGAATTTGCAGAATGGGCAAAACAAAAATTGGAACAGGACCCTCAGTTCACGCAGAAGATTTTGTTCAGTGATGAGGCAAACTTTTATGTGAATGGTGAAGTTAACAAACAAAACCACCGCTATTGGTCTGACACTAACCCACATTGGATGGATCCCTCCAAGACTGTTGGAACAACAAAAGTGATGGTTTGGTGTGGTATATGGGGTATAATGATAGTGGGTCCATTCTATATCAATGGAAACCTCAAGGCCACTGGATATTTGAAATTGCTACATGATGATGTGTTTCCCTCTTTGTACACTGAAGCTGGCACGTTCCCTGAGTTTTTCCAGCAAGATGGTGCACCACCACATTATTGGTGGCAGGTCCGAGCATTCCTAGATGAACAGTTTCCTGGAAAGTGGATTGGTCGTTGTGGGCCAGTTGAATGGCCCCCAAGGTCTCCCGATCTGACCCCCTTAGACTTTTATCTTTGGGGTCATCTGAAGGCAATTGTCTATGGTGTGAAGATACGAGATGTGCAGCACCTGAAACTACGGATACTGGATGCCTGTGCTGGCATTTCTCCTGCGGTGTTGCTATCAGTGTGTGAAGAGTGGGAGAAGAGGGTTGCATTGACAATCCAACACAATGGGCAGCACATTGAACACATTTTATAAGTGGTCAGAAACTCATGAAAGAATAAAGTTACGTTGAAACCAAGCACACCATTGTTTTTCTTGTGACATTACCAATAAGTTCGATGTGTCACATGGCCCTCTTCCTATTGAAAAAACAAAAATTGTATCCAAGATGGCCGACTTCTAAATGGCCACCATGGTCACCACCCACCTTGAGGAGTTTTCTCCCTCACATATACTAATGTGCCACAAACAGGACTTTAATATCACCAACCATTCCCATTTTATTACAGTGTATCCATATAAATGGCCCACCCTGTAGAAACCTTGTCCTCTTTGATGGAGAGAAACAGTTTACTAGTTAAGCTGCTTGTGGATCACCTTTGACTGCTCCAAGATCAGTTATGCGCAAATGACATTGATTTTTAATCCCCAAGAAACAATTTGTCTCTTGCTAACCACCTTGGTCAAGATGAGTTATCCACTAGCAATTAGAGTCCACTGTTTTAATAGGTTTAAATAACTCTAACGCTTTAACAAGGTGTCTTTAATCAGATCAATCAGTTAACAGACATAGGACCATAAATAAACCCCCATCTCTAACTTTTGAAGAATCAATTTAGCACATTTAACATTTGTATTTATTTGGTTGCTATTTGTAAAAGAGCATTAATGGATTTTTCAGATTTCAAAACATTATGTGGCTTTCTTCTGTAATCATGAAGAGGAGTAAAAAAGTGGGAAAAATAAATCAGCGCAACCCCATCATTTAGTTGGAGTCCCTTGGAGTATTTAAACTTTCTGTTGTATAAAAATGAGCCATACCAGCATTTAATATATGTTCTTTTTTCCATTCTTTACATAAAAATGAAATGGAAATATGGAGTTTAAAGGGAAAAATCTTTATTTGAAATTTTTTTCCTCCATGTTTCTTTCTTCTTCTAGATTCTCAGTTGTCATCCTAACACCACATGTTATTATTGAAAACCAAAGACTCGTTGGAAATATAAAATGTTCCGTTTGTAAATTATGATTCCATAATTTATTTACAACTACAGGCAAAGAGGTGGGAAGTCAGTGAACTGTTGTCAGTCTGATAAGGCAGCTGATCACTGCATTAATATTGGGGAGAAAATTACATGTTTACTAATGATTGCAATGGCAAGACAAACAATCCAATCTAACTGTGTGGTTGTGGGTTCCTACTGAGCCTGGGAAGAGAGGAGGAGAAGGAAAAATTAATATTTCATAATCAGTTCTGTTTGTGAGCGCACACAAGAAAGTGACATGAGAGAAAAGAAGGATGCAAAGTGTGTGCTTTCTTCTGCATCCACCCAATAAACAATCACAGTATATGTTCAGCTGGGAACAGGATGTTATTTGTTTTAAGGGTGACAAATTATTGGAATTTAACCGGGAAGGTGTTTCAGTGACTTGTTTGGCTGCCACAACAGTGTGGATGTGCTGAAACTTTACTGTAGGGATAAAACACTCCAAAAGATGCTGGTGGTAGAGAATACTGTTTAACACTATAAACCAAAATCTAACACAGACTCTGCACTAGCATGCTGGGGGCTTGATGAACTGAGTATTTCTTCTTCACTATGTGACTGTCAGTCACTATGTGTTTAAACACCACTGTACATTTAATCATTAGTTATTATTACAGTTTTTTCTGAATGCTTAAACCCTAACTGTGATTCCTGTAGCACAATCTCTAAAACTATTCAGACTTATAGCAAAACCACTCACTGAGTTTGCAAAACTAAAAGCACAAAAACTGCTTTGCACTCAGTTTGCAATTTTGTAACACACACTTTGCAAAACTGTAGGCACAATTCACTGCACAACACTCAATTACCAAATTTCCAACACACTCCTAGCAAAAGTATACACATGTATGGCTATCATTAACACTAATTTGCCAACTGTCTGGCACACTTTCACATGTGAAAACTTTTTTAGATAATTAGTTCACTTTGCAATCAGCCTAAGCACTATAATACAGGTAAGCTGTGTGTGCGGAGTACAATGGAGGGAGCAGAAAGAGTGAGAAGTAGAGGAGGCCGAGGAAGAGGACGTGGAGGTGAAGAAGTAGGATGAAGAGGACGACAAGGACAAGGAGGAGCAAGAGGAAGACGAGGAGGGGGGAGAGGAAGATGAGGAGGGGGGAGAGGAAGGGTAGGAAGAGTAAGAAATAGAATTGCTGATGACATCAGAGCTACAATAGTGGACCATGTCATCAACCGTGGAATGACCCTGAGGGTAGCTGGCCAACGGGTCCAGCCTAAACTGAGCCGCTACACTGTAGCAAGCACCATAAGGACATCTTGAAATGAGAATCGGTTAGTACAGTCACTTTGCACAAAGATTTGTAGCACTGCCGTATGCCAATGAGAAACACACCAATACCATTGATGTAAAAATACTGAAATTGTTACTTTACAGAATTGCTAGATGACCAGATGCTGGGGGCAGAGGAAGCATGTTCACTGCAGACCAAGTAACCCATATAGTCATTATGGCGATTGCAAATAATCCTATACTTGGAAATAAACACTTGTGTTTGTTTTGATGTGTTTGAATAAACACCAGTACTTGAAGTTTGGATCCCTCTATGCTTATGAATCTATGACAGAAGTATGAGCTCAAACTGACATAGCCTACCTTGTGCACAGAGAAAGCAAAAGCCAGATGTGTTTTATATTCATACCATCAGTGTGCAGTTGGCGCATTGTGTGCTTAGTAGATGATGGCTTGTGTGTACTGTTTGATACGGAAACACCATTTTTACGAAGGTGTGAAGAGTTAATCTAGCTGTGTTCGCTTTTGCAAGAGAACTACAATGTTTTGATTATTGGGTGACAGGTTTTCTTATTTGTGTGAAGAGTTTTGCAAAATTAGCCAATAGTTACAAAAAATGTGCTTAAGCAATCAGAAAAAACTGTAATCTCCGGCTCTCTTCCACACTTTGTCATAACAGGCTGCCCCTCCCTGAGTCTGACGATTCTTCCTGTTAAAAAGGAGTTTTTCCTTCCCAGTGTCATCAAGTGCTCACTCAAAGATTGTCGTTGTTTTTTCCAGTTGTATTGTAGGGTCTTTACCTTACAATACAAAGACTTGTATTCAAGTCTTGTACAAAGTCTGCCTGTTGTTGTGATTTGGCGCTATATACATGAAACTGAATTACTGTGTGTGTGTGTGAGGGATGGGGATTTAAGCACTGACAATGTAAAAATTGCATGTGGTTAAAGCTCACGGTCTAGGTTGTTGGTGCAAATGTCCATATGTGATAGAAGGGAGAAAGCCTCAGTGCTGAAAAGCAGTTATTAATCACAGTGCAAGCGTTGATTCATCAGTTGTTGAGGCAGTTTGGAAGATAGAGTCTATTTACTGCTAAAGTTGTTTGAGGGGCTTTGGGGAGGCAGCCATCAATCTCTTGGCTATCTTCAAAAAGAAGGAGCCAATGCACAGGCATCAGTTTCAATCACCTCCCAGAGACAGGTGGTATGGTAAGCTGCTGCACAATAGTTTTGTCTTTACTTCTCTACTTCTTTACCTCAAGGTGATTTTTTTTTCCTCCCTCGGGAAGCATGTTAATAATGCATTTTATCATAATAATAATAATATTCTCTAAAAATAAATACTCCACCTTGCCCTTTTGCTCCCTCGGTGTTTGGCACCCCACATTGCTAATTAGCATCTTCAATTAACCCACATTAATTGCAAGCCATGGAAAGGTGGAGGAACCTGGCAAGTTAGTGCCACAGGGAACTGCTTTGTAAATGATTGGTGGTGTAATACAGGCGTGTAAAAAGGGGTTCTGTACTAGTGCTCTTTTAACCTCAATCTACAAATAACTCTTCAATGTAATCCTATACACATGACATTGTAAAAAGCACGGCTAAACTAGAGAACTGATGTTGTTTTATAGTGCATGGTGGTCCCATGTAGTTAAACAACAATCACACTTGGTTTTTGAGCCACATCTTTCCCCCCTACTACCGTTTTTCATCTAAGTCAGTGGGGCCCATTACCTTTGCAGGAGTCTAATGGTAGCACTTTTGCATCTATTGCTCCCTCTTTCTTAATATCATCTTCGTTTTGTTTTGCATCACAGGGGGCATTATCAGAATTGTGCTTCACGATGTAAAACACTTAATGACTTTGTTTTGGTGCTTTGATCAATCTTGGCGTTTTTGTGTCTATTCAAATTAAATACAAAAAACAGAGGACTTTTTTTTTACAAAAAAATGTCATATTGCAGTATTAACTTCTAAATCATCACAGTAAGGAGCAACATCTAAAAAATACAGAATGCCTTGTTGGAGGACTACATCACTGGCAAAGCCTCCTTAGCCCAGTTCATTCACACAGCACTATTGGACCATTAATGCAGTCAGCACTTTAGTGTAACACCAGGGGAGCTCCCAAGACCCCCAGATAGACCGGAATCAATTGGAGTTGGATGCGTTAGTAGTGCAGAGCGCAGCCAGCATAGTCTTGAGTTGGTGTTCATGAGAAGTGAAGGGCTGATAGAGGTCACTAAGAGCAGCTGATTTCACCAAAAAACAGAATGCATGTGTTTTCTCTTTTTTTTTTCTCCTGTAAATTCTCCTGCAGTTACCACCTTCTAACCCTTAATTACTGCACTATTACAGTTTGGCCCTCAGTGGAGCTGGGACCTTCCATCACCTGACACTCAGTTTGTATGTGTCCTCTCAACCAAAGTGAAAAAACGCATTCATGTAAGCAATTCCAAGAGTGTGCTTCCACAGTGTTAGAGCACAGTCTTTAACCACATTTTGTATCCTAGTGTTTCTTTTTGATAACAATACTATTAGATTGTTGCAAAACTATACTTTTCTTAGATGGTCCAATTCAGTTGACTCACCTGCTCAAGTCTTGGGTATAATTATATGAAAAATGAAGCAATAAAAATAATAAATATCTTCGAGATTAAAGCTGAAGGCTCAAAAGTGAAATAAAATGAAATGATGACCAGCTCCGTGGAACTTTTTCACTGTAGTCTGTGATTCACGTTCAATCAAAAAGGAGATTTAAAGGATCAAGTTATTTGGATTTTGATTATTCTGTGCTTCAGATCACAATGGTGCGAGCATACAATCAGTTAGACACGCTGAGTAGAGAGGAAGTTTGATTACCCGCTGATTAGAACAACTTTCCTCTCTAGTTATCATTGGTGAGATAGACACTAATCCGAGTGCTGATTGGTAGAAAAAGATCTTAGCACAAAGCATTCTCTGGGTAACAAGGTCATATGAGAAGAAAAAAAAGACAAAGTTCACATTAAGAAGTTTAGACTCAGTAACTTGTGAAAAAAATGAGTATTTGTATTTCTATTGTGTAGGTAAAAAGACAGATGATAGGCATTACTAGTCAAAAAGGAATATGTGAATCTTTTAAACAGAATATATAGGCACATATCATTTTATTCAAATAAAAATATATTTTCTCAAATGTTCATGTTGATTTTTGTGCACTATTTTAAGAAATTTGGTGGTTCCAAGCTAGAAGCCTATAACTTTGCACTTAAAATGTGCCAAAAAAAATGCGGTCTATTAGTTGACGGCATCATGTTGTTTTTTTTCCCTTACTCTGAGGAAGGTGAGGTCACGACTGCGGTCAATGCTTGTGATCTCGAGGTTGCCCATTACAACTTCACAGCTCTCATAGTATTTCCTCAGAGTGCGATACTGCTGCTCCAGGTCCGACAGCGTGCTCAGCTTGTTCTCCGTTCCAGCACATACTACGAAAAGAGAAACAGGAGAAGAGAGATAAGTCAGTTGTAATCCAGCTACATTCCTTTTTTTGACTGAGGATGGGTTTGGACATTGCCCCAAAACACCTCAATGCTATTGTTAAAACCTGTATTTTGGATTTCTAACAAAGTATAAAATGTTTTGTATGTATAAAAGGGTTTTAATGTAGAAATTTAAATAAGGACAACAATTTAGGAAAAGACATATAAACAGCTTGTTTTTCAGCACCACACCTGTGCTGCAAAGAATCTAGAGTGTTGTCATGTGACTAAGCTGGCCATGTAACACGATGCAGCCACTGAACCACTACACCACAAGGCCTTCCTAGAGCTTCCCTTGGTGCCTACAGGGCAGATGAGAGCTCTTTAGTACCTAGCTGCGCTGCTCACTTTAAAGGTAATTAAACAGGACCATTTCCACCCATCACATACCTTGCACACTCAAGATGACACAAGCCATCTGCCCTATCAGCTGGTGTTCCCTAGTCTAACATTAAAACACACATGTATGACTGCATGGACACAAACAGATAAATCCCAAGGTTTGTGGCTAAATCTTGAATCCCTATGAAATTAAACATCATTTGCCGTTCCTGCCCACCTATATTCCTTTACTAGTCTTAAAATATAAGCCACATTCACAATAAGGTATTGCCTTAGTGTTTTCACTTAGGCACATTTTGCAAACCTGCTGATATAAGCCCAAGTTACAGATGTACATTGACATTTGCTCCTTTTGAAGAATTAGCTTCATTTCCACACACTGTCATGGCAGTGTGGTTTCTCCCACCTGCACCCTGTTCACGCTTGATAGCAGTGAAGCCATCACTGTGACCGAGGGGTGGTGGGTCCTTCCAAGAGTCTTGTCACACTGTCTCCCTTGAGCTGTAGCCTCTCTCTGTGAGCACACCCACCTCAAAAGATCTTTACTGATGCTTTGCATTTCAATCCCACCCTACTATGTGCTATACTGCAGTCTCCATCACATACCTTAGATCACTCTCAGTCCAACTTGCACTCTGTCCACTCTGCTAGCAAAACATATGCCACAACCCATTTACACCGTTATCTTCACACAGGCACAATGCAGAAAAAATAGTTCTTATTCACTCCATTGATTACACAATAGATATATGTGAGGAGAAGAAGATTCAACCTCAGGGCAACAAAGGCTCAAAAGACAAATGAAACTGTGTTTAAATACTTCCACATGTAAGCAGATATTAGATAAGTGGAGCTATTCTTCTATGACCTGGACAATACCCATTCTATCTGGGGCTGATTAGCTATGTTGCGCATAGCATTCCGTGCTGCTCAGGAATGATATATAGCAGACCTGGGTGTTTTCAATAACAGTTAGCGTGGGCTTGAGGGGAGCGGGGTGGAAGTGGTGGGGGCAGGTGGTGGGGTGGGTCATAAAGTGAAGATAGGTGTAATAAACTGTTATTGCACCCTTGAGGCAGAGCGCCGAGATCAGAGGAAAGGGGCATTGTGGCATGTGATGATGTGATGTCTGGTGAAATTTACTTTTTCGTACCCATTTGCAGACCTTCAGTAAGTCTGCTGACTTTTGAAACCTGTCTAATGCAATGTATAGAATGTTTACATTTTTTCTTTTCTTTTTAAATGTGACTTCTAATGACCTACCACGAAAGCTCTGCATGAGCTTGAGATGGTGCTGGCTGCCAAGTGAACCACAACTAAACCATCTGTGCATTTATACTGTAGAGGATGTGTGAACTGTTAAAGGTTTACTGCAGAGCCCAGTGCTCCAACTGGTGTAGACTCTTATGTCTGCATGTGTGTGCGTGAACGTGGGCAGGCTGTAAACAATAGACCTCAGGATGTATTTTCCCCCTCTCATCGCATGATCGAATCCATTTGTCTCCATGCTCAATACGTTACATCTGAGTCCGTATGTCACACTAAAGGTTGCATAAAACAATTGGACAACCTGCCCACCCATGAGCACAAGCTATAAGATGCTGAATTGTCAATTGTTAACATACTGCCAGGAATACAGGAATACACTGCAAGAACTAATGAATCTTCATACTGTTTAATGCTTATAGCTATTCCACAAAAGGAAATCTATGTCATCTGTTTGATATATTTCACTCTCTGGCACTCTCAATGCTGAGAATGCCAATGAGTTTAAGTGTCTTTCTTCCATGTATGAAGGATAATTGCCTGTGAGAGTAAATTGATGTGATGTGTTTGCGGAGAATTTCACCTCAGAAGTGATACATCGTAGCGATAAATCATAATAACACAACATTTCCCAATACATGTAATTAATGAGACTGTGTGCCAATGGGGAAAAAATGCACACGGCTCAATTTCTATGGTCTCGAACAGCATATAAAGGCTTTTGCAGCAAAGCTTGCATTTAGCCAGATAATGCGAAACCACATATTTATCAAGTAAATAGATAAACAGACAGAGAGCTCCCGTGTATCTTTGACAGACAGCCGCCAAAAAAGACGACAATGCATCTATCACCGTTTGACACGATCAAAACCTTCAGCAAAGAGTAAATTCTTTACACAAAACAAAACAATGTTTAAGTCTTTGCAAACAGGCTGAAATGCCCCTCAGCTGTATTTTCATCCATTTTAATTTCATAAATATCCTCATCAGGATTACACGGGAACTTTAGTGTTGTGATTTCTGATCCCTTCTCATTTCATTTGGTTGTGCACACAACAACTTCATCAATAGTGACTTGTGCGACTATTGAATGCCTATAAAGCTGGTGAGCCTCCGAGGTTTATAGGCTCCTGCCAGTGAAGCCAGCAAAAGGTCATCCCAATAGCAAGTAACTGACCGAATTAAATAAAGTTGCAAATGTCACTTCCTTGAGTAAACACTGTCAATAGCTGAACTTCGTCAGCGTGAACTGAATAAATAGGAGTACCTTGTAGAAATAAGCTTTACACAGTGGAAAATACTACATTTTCTGTCAGGCACGTTGAATAAAGTACCATATTTGAGGTCAGAGTTGTCCTTTGTCCCCTAATGTCTCCCAGATGAGCCTCAGTGGCTAAGTGTGAGTTACAAGCCACTGCCTCGGATGGTAATCATGGCCTAGATTATCGTCCATCTGCTGAGCAGTTTAATAAGCATCAGAAACAATAACTAGATGAGTGTTCGTGATAACGGCACGGTCCAGTAACACTAACCTCTCGTTGCCCTCTGAGCTCTGGTCATCTACCAACAATGCTGTCGCTGTCGCCATATGGTCTACCATAAATTAGCAATCGTGTCATCAGTGGTGCATATTTCCAACACCTTGTGAGAGTTTTCCACAAAGGATAACTTGCTGTTGCTTCTATTTAAATTCTAAATATTTTCCCCCAGGGATCAATAAAGTATTCTGATTCTGATTCTGATTCTGATTATGCACTCTCGCTCCCCTACAAAAGCAGACAGCATTGCATGCATTTTAAATATTAAAACAAATACTATTACTGGTACTATTTAGGCTCACCTTCTTTTTCACCTATTTTAACTCTATTTGCTTTCAGTGAACAAGCTCAAACACTTTGAGATTTCAAAACCAAAACAACAACAGAGAATGTATACTTTATGTTACTTTTTGTAATTGCAGTTTATCTGTATGTTCTCTGCCTCCTGCTGTTCTTTAAATCTGCTGTCAAGCTACAACTCCATAAACAAAAAAGAAAAAGCCAGCAATCCCAGTGTCTGATTTGGTTGTTGCCATTACTTATGATTACTATTACTTATGCTATTAAAAGAGTAAATATACAATTATGTAACACAGCACAGCATAGTATAGATATCACACCTACTGAGTTAGAGTCATAAAACGTTATTAAAAATTGCTGATGACAAATTGCAGATTTAACTTTATTTTAAATGTATGTATTTAAATGTAAATGAAATGTATTTTGTAATCCAGTAATTACTATGGTGAAACTGTGCAGAACAGTGTGCTTCACTCTAACCTATTTTTTCTCTCTTAGCACTCTGCTCTCAGTATTTCAGTGGGATTTAAAGTTGTCTCCAGACAAAAAAAAACCCCACCGAAGTCACAGCGGAGTGATTGGCTGACACTGAAACACACCTCATTACCCCAAATCCTCTAGCTTCTTCTTCCTGACTGAGGCCACGACTGACAGTAGGTATAGTGAAAAGACTTCTAGACCTGCACTGACCTGTAGAAATGCTTTGGAGTTTGTCTGATCTTCCACTTTGGCTTACGCCTGTAATGCACACGTTATGGTGTGCAATAATAATAAAGGACACATTAAGAACCACTGAATGACTCTCAGAGCCCTCGCATTTTGCCTGCAGAGCCATCATCCATAGACATGGACTGCCACAGCACCTGGACTCCCTAGGAACACAGACCTCAGCTCTGCCTTCAGTAACGTCATTTCAGTTTTGCTGTATAAAAGAAATTGCAGGTGGATGAGAAACTTCTTGTTCGACACCACGTGAAACTGTGAAAGCATGATGATATCCACAATCAGTGAGGCTTCCTGACAAGACTGTGTTCTTCCTGCTGTACTCTTGTCCCTGCACACCAACAGCTGCAGTGTGCAATCTGTCAAACTCAAATGTTTTCTTTGGCTGGGTCGAGTCCACTTACAGGTGGGAGATTCACTATCTGGTTGCCACGTGCGGTCCCATTCCATAACAAACAAACAAAAAAAGAACATCAGAGCATGTACAGAGCATGTACTTCCTGTAGCAGCTGAAGAAGGTCAACCTGCCAAAGACTAAGATGGCGCACTTCTACACCTCCCCTGTCCATCCTCACCTCCTCTATCACCATCTGGTATTCTGCTGCCACTGCCAAGGACTACAGCACGTCATTTGTTCTGCTGAGAATGTGATTGGCTACAATCTGTCATGTCTCCGGGACCTGTACACCTCTAGGATTCTGAGGCGGGTAAGAAAAATTGCAGCTGACTTCTTCCACCACAAAAACAAACTCTTTGAATCATTCTCCCTCCAGGGTGGAAGCTGTGGTCTATCAAGTCCTCAACCTCAGGCCCCAAAGAACTGCAGATGGCCTCATCACCACCACAGACCTTCATGCCACCCCATAGACACTACTTGTTATATTGATTTAAAGTCATGACACCTGTCACCATGTGTTGCATTAACATCCTTTTCTGGGCTGCTGCTTTAGCTAAGTGGGTGAACAGGGCACCACATACCATATGGCCAGTGTGCAGTGACCTGTGTTCAAGTCCCCCCCACCTCTCCACTTTCCTGTCTACCTTTAAAGCAAAAATAGAGCCTTTTTATTTCGATTTCTAGAAAACTTGCCAGGCCCAAGGTTTTGCATATCCTCAGGGTTTCTGTTTAAGTTTTGGTTAATCTGTAAATAGTGTTTATGTGTTCCATGCATCTACTCTTGTTTGTTAAATCTAAATGATGTAGTTTTAAGAAACTTATTGCAAAGTCTAGTACCAATTTTCAACCCAAACACCAAAATACCACTTTGCTCTGTTGCTGAGGGAACCTTCTAACTGCCTGTACTGATCCTCTCACCTATGCACCACCACCTCTTTCCACTGCATTAAGACATCACACAGACAGACAAGGAAATGTATTGGAAGATACAGCCTGAGCACTGTTTTCACTGGTCACTATAGTGTCACTAATCAGAGGTTCACACTCTTCCCACGATGGCAAATTGGCCTTATGGAAAAAAGAAGGAGTGAGTACTTCAAATATATGTTTGGACTGCATGTGGCAGACATTTTGAATTCAATAATTAACTCAGAACAATTGTCTCAGAGCACAAGTGCATGACCACCAGCTGCTTATACTGCACCACACGCTATACCAATTATGCTTCAGCCATTGGAGGGCAAAATTAACTAGGTTTTGTGAAATGCTGAAAACAATATATGCATAATTTATGATGCATTTCAAAACTAAATAGCACTAGCAGCACCTTCTTCATTTTATCTTAAGCCTTACCAAGGAAGCGGTTGAAGATTTTCTTTACTGGAGAAATCAGATGCTGCTCCAGCAAAGATTAAAGCAGCCAGTGAAGGACCCTCCAGGGCTGCTTTGGGGGCTTTTGGCATGCACACAAACCACTATGTGGTTCCAGGGCTTGGTTTTTAATGCGAGTGAGGTGGATGATTAACCTCCTCTATGATAGGCCAGGCCAGACTACTCAAAAAGCAGGCATATTTTGCTGTTGAACAAAGAGAAATTGCTGACCCTCTTGTCAGGCAGCCTTTGTTCTCTGCTATTTCACTACAACAGTATTTTGATTAAGTATCATTCCAACACAGTTCACTCATTAAGTTTGAGATGGGAGCTTGTTCTCACCTAGACTGTGAGACCTCTTACAGCTCAGCCAACTAGACACTTATTATTGTGTGAGGCAGTTAGATCAGCTCTTTGTCAGAATGCACTCAGTTGTGGTGGAGACAGAGATGTTAATTTACAGTAAACTAAAAGACAGGTGAAAGGTGTTTTTCATTTGGACTCCTTCATGCTACTATTTCCTTTCAGCAGGTTACCTAAAATGTGCGTTTTTGAAAGAAAATATGTATTTAGACTGACTTCATGTGTCTGTGTATGAATGGATCTGTATACTCTACTTAATAACAAATCCACCTGACTTTCCTTTTTAGCTTAAAGCACAACTTTTCCAGCCACTGATTTTTTTTTTTTGAAGTTTTCCTCGGTGGCTTTGCCTTTGCTCTTGAAGTCTCAGAGGTTTCCTCCTAATACAAGGTGGAGTGAAATTTATGCTCTTTATATGCTAATAGTAGAAACAGTAAACCCCTGAGGTGGTTCATATCCCAACAGTCTGCTAAAGAGAGAGCAGATAGGCTGAGCAATGGGGTCAAATGAATCAGTTGCAAACTACCTTGGTGTGTAAGTGTGCGCAGACGCGGGCTGACAGTGTCGGCGTGTGTTTGTGAGAGGGACTGAGCACTTTGTACGTCTGCATCTATGTCGTGGCCTTAAGCTATTATGTTTTTAGCAACATGCCGACACACTTAAGTGATCCTCAGAGGCTCACTTCTAAAAATGGAAACGCACACATGTACCTACACACAAACACGTAGTGCTACTATTTAGAGATCATTTTGGTTTAATTTGTTTGTACTCACACAAGTGAACACATAAATCATGGAAGAACAAAACAAAAAGAACTGTTCCTTACATCTAGAAGAGGCTAACAATGAATTAAACATGCAGACCGACTCGTATATATATATATATATATATATATATATATATATATATATATATATATATATATATATATACATATATATATATATATATATATATGTATATATATATGTATATATATGTATATATATGTATATATATATATATATGTATATGTATATATATATATATATATGTATATGTATATATATATATGTATATATATATATATATATGTGTGTGTGTGTGTGTTTTAGTACACCAACAAAATCTCTGACTAAAGAGGTGATACAGAGTGTTATTTGTTATTTAATTTAACAATGAACAAAATCTCTCCTTAAATCATGGCAAATTACTCATGTCTATGGTCAACAAGTTTAACCAGTATTTTTTCATCACTCCCGCAATAAATCTTAAACTTGTGCAGCGTATCAGTGCGTCTCTTTGTGAATGTGTGTGATGCCAGGTTACACACATGGTTTTAAATCAGCCTCTCTTTGAAATTCCTCTGACTTAATAAAGTGTAAATAGAATATTTTAACTTTTGTGTGGTGTTCGCATTTTTGGTACTCTGCCAGTGTCATTGTATCAGGAGGAAATTAGACACGCATCTGTATACATTTGCCTCTTATTTTGTCTTGTTCTGTCCTGTCATTTCTGCATACACTCCTTTTAGCCGTCAACCCATGACAGTGCATATGTGCCAGATACACTACTTTATTTTCTAGTATATGTGTATACCCACTCAGGAACTGCAGAATGCTTTAGATATTCTACAGTATAGCTGCCCCCATGTGAGTTCTGTGCTTTCATAACACATCAAAAAGTTACAGGAAAAAAAAGGACTGACAGGTATTCATTGTGTTAGGTGGTGTTATGTTTTAAACATAAGTTGCTGTGTCCAGGAAATCAGATTGGCTCCACTCACTTTCTCTACTCATACAAATAGTCACATTCACAGCAGGAGCAATACTATACTGTATCTCCTATTGCTCCCCACCGAGGGCCTCTACTGGGGCAGTTGTGTGTTAAGCACAGTGCCAAAAGGCTCCTCAAGGATAGTCGATGATGAGTGGCAGTATGTATCTCGCGCGCTTTACTTTTTCTCCAGCCTGTTTCCAGAAATTCTGGGGATAGGAACCACTGACCTTCAACATTCAAAGCTTCTTTTTTTTTGCCGCTGGGTTTCCACTGCTTTTTGCCCTACTTCCTAATCCATTCTAGCCTCTATTCCAAATCCTGTTTGATAGTTTTTTCTCTTCTTCTTTTTTTCACCCTGCATATGGGACGACACTCTATCAATTAAGCTAGCAGGCGAGTCAAAATGTTGCCTCATATCCTTCATGCCTCTAGCACATACTGGTTTCCAGCCCCCATGTGTGGTCCTTCCAATGAATCTTAATCTCGTACCCAAACAGTTGCCATCAATTATCCTGGCCGCTACTGCTAACTCATCCCCTGCCTCCAATTTTTCCCCATTAAAAAAAGCCTTTTTTCCTCCTTGCTGTGACGGAATTGCCTCGCTTGCTTGCCTGGGAAATGATTTCTCAGCAGGTTCATGGACCCTGCGCTTTCCACAGGTAGGACATATGAATGGACGCATGTGTGTATTTATGTGTTTATTGTGCATGGGCGTTCAAGGACATACATGTCTGTTGGTCATGCACTGGGTATTAAAAACAGCTCCTCCCAGTAAATGTTCTTGCAACAGCTGATCAGCTCAGCAGTCCGGATGTAATTAAGACAGGGCAAAAAATATATTCATACAATGCAGATAAATATTACAAGAAATCCGACAATCAGCTTGAAACAACAGGGCATACAACTTTAAAATCATTCCAAGTGATATTTACCCTTCTCAAAAACAATAGCTTGAATTCTTTATTCTTTTGAACATGCAAATACATTAAAAATATTGCTTGAGGCAAACATAAGTGAAATAACACATTTTTAGTCAAAAGTCCAAAGAATGCATCCAAGATTTTAAGGAAGAATTTAATTTTATGTCTGTATTTTTGCCTGCAGCACTGATCATAGTGACAATGAATAAGGGGTACTGTAGCAACACTGGTACTTGTAATGACTTAAACATTACTTCATTAACCCATCTCTTCCCTCAGCACTCAAATCTAGAATACATGTCTTGTTTCACAAACAAGAATCTTTTCTCAGCCTTCCAGATAGTGAGAGATTTGTCATTCAGGGGACATACGATGGCACGTCACATATGAGAGACATGTCTAGAGTTGTCACCATAATAAAATCATTTATTTCATTAAACTGCTGGAACACACTGACAGGAAGACAGGTTGAATGTGTTAGTCATCAAGATGACGAGCAAATATTACTATACAAACTCTATTAATTTATCCATCCATCCATCTTAGACATTTGGACCAATAACGTGTAGTACCTTGACAAACGTACCATACAAAAACGACATCACATTTCTCATTCTGTACTATTGTTTTGAAATATTTCAGCTACCCAGAGGCATTGCTTGCAGGCAAAGCCTGTGAGAACACAGAAATCTAACTTGTTAAAGCTGCAATAACCCTAAGCACAGACTTTAGAAAAGCAATGCCATTTGGTTGGAATTGTGGTTGAATTACAATGTGCTTGCTCTTGTTTATATTTATTTTTATACACAGTATGTATTATTATTAGTATTATTATTATTATTTGTAGTCATTGTCCTTAGAATAGGTGAATCATATGATATAATGTATAGAATAGAATAGAATAGAATTCAACTTTATTGTCATTGCACATGCACAGGTACAGGGCAACGAAATGCAGTAATTGTTCTTTTGCTTTTATATCTTGATGATCAATTGAAAGGATTCATGTACATGATTGTCTAGTGAGACTGAGATTAATCCTGACTAATTAACCCTCTCGAGGCAGGCGTTGCCGATTTGCAACAGTTAAAAACTTACAACCTGATTACCTCACATACATATTTTATGAGTTTTTTTTTACTCAGAAGTACCACTGCAGGACTTGGTTGTGCATTAGCAACAAAAAGTTTAATTTGAGCCTTAGAGGGTTAAACTGATTAGACAGTTTGTTGCACTTTCTAAAGAAAATAAGTTTTCCTACTGTTGACAGCTCTCAGTAATGAGTGACAGAAAACACTTAGGTCTTAACAGAAAACTTTGTACTATGTGTCTTGGATTGCTTGCACATCTTAGACGTATGAGTTGATGGTCTTTTTTTTTTTGCACCACACACTCTGAGAGGAGCTGATTGTGATTCTTTTGTCCTTGTCACCTTGCATTCTTTTTAATTTGCAGCAGTCCACCCTTTTCATCACGCCCAAGATCGATTATAATTTGTTTTAAGGCTTAGTGGATGAATGTAAATAGCTAGGCACTGACGCTTAAAAAGATATAAGCTAACACACAGGCAGGCAAAGCAATCAGCTGGGATGCACATAGTGAATTCAGTGTTGCTTGTAATCTATGTTCTTATTAGAGGAGGGAGCAAATACATCTTGTAATACAATATCAGACTCAGCAATGAATTACCAAGTGGAAAGCTGCAATGGTCAGACAAAGGGGAGTGTCTTATCTTTGTGTGTGTTCAAGCATGTTTTTTTTTTAAGAAAAATAGGCTATACAGTGTATGTTTTTTTTTAATCAATCTGTCTGTAGATACTATATTACAACAAGGGGAAAAAAACAGGAGATCATGGTTTACTAAAGAAGAGATCTAAGCCGAGAGCCACATCATTTTTCCATACTTAGATTTCCTATATGGGCGACCGTGGCTCAGGGGGTTGGGAATCGCATCTGTAACCGGAAGGTCGCCGGTTCAATCCCTGGGCCCTCTGTCCTGGTCGTTGTGTCCTTGGGCAAGACACTTTACCCTACTTGCCTACTGGTGTTGGCCAGAAGGGCCGATGGCGCGATATGGCAGCCTCGCTTCTGTCAGTCTGCCTCAGGGCAGCTGTGGCTACAACCGTAGCTTGCCGCCACCAGTGTATGAATGTGAGAGTGAATGAATAGTGGTATTGTAAAGCGCTTTGGGTGCCTAGAAAAGCGCTATATAAATCCAATCCATTATTATTATTCTCTGTGAGACAGATTACGTGTAAGGTAATGTTTCTCTTACATTGTTTTGTTTTTTTATTATTTGTTGGGTAGTGATTCTGTTAATACAACAAGCTTTGTCCAATTTTTAAATGTTAAAACAACATGAAATGTGATTGATTACACGAGTCAGTCTACTTGATTATTTCCCCCCCTAAGGTTAGACTTTTATGAATGTAAATATGCTAAAAAATAAAATAAAATAAAAATCACACACACACACACACACACACACGTGTGTATATATATATACACACACACATGTGTGTGTATATATAATTCTATTAAGAGATTCACATAGCTCTCCTACATCAACTTTATCAAACAATATTAATTCTAACAAAGGTCAGGACTAATTTTAATGAAAGGACTGAGGGAGGTTGCTAATACCATCTGACACTAGCCAGCTATCTTCCAAATAATCCATGCCTATAAGTGTGTAAAAACAAATCTAATAAATTAAGAATGTAATAAGTTAACATTTATAATATATCTATATGACATATATCATTTCTTTGCTACTTCAGCAACATACTGTTATCTCCTCTGATAGTGATACAATGGTGCTTACATGCATACATGCTGTTGATTCATACTGAGAATTTAAAAAAAAGTATAGTCCTAGGGTGTGTGACTGTTTATGAATTATGACATGATTAGAAAATCATGCCTCATAATACGAAAGGATACTAAAGTACTAGCTGTAAAATAAAATTCAACTGAAAAACAGCTTTGGAGACATCATGAAACACAACTCTCCTCCACACTCTAAGTGCTGTAATATTTCTCCCTGCATCCTTAAGATCCCAAACACTGACTTCTCCAGCTTTGTTTATTATCTGTTAGAATATTTGTTTAAAACTAAATAGAAAAGTCTGTTTTATTTTTTGAGATAGAATCTTGGATTTTCTTATTTACGCTCTCTAGTAACTTGTTTATTATTGCTATTATTTTCTCTTATCGTTGTTTCAGATGTTACATAAATGAGTTTTTCATTAAAGTAATTTAAAAGGTTAGACCAGCAGAGATTTTCTTACACACTGATTAAAAGCAGTGAGCTAGTCTGATATAGGTCTAGGAGACTTTAAAGTTTATATCACTGTATTTCAAGATATATTGCTGCCTCTTTTTAAAAAGTCATTTTGGGAATGATTTTTTTGAGGATGGATGGATGTTGTTTTGGAGTTGTTGTTTTTTTTACTTTATTCTTTGAAAGACCACAGCATATGCCTACTTGCACCTAGTGTTCTATTAATATTTTGCATTATAAGAAAGACAGAAAGAAAAAAAAGGAAAGATTCCAAATAGCCAAAGTATTAAGTGCAGGGTAAGAAATTCAAACATGATTTTGGTCTTAATTGCTTTAAACGGTAAATACCTCATATTCTTTCAATAAATTACGTCTGTCATCAAAAATGAACATGTTAATAAAGCCTTTTTTTCTGCTTGATCTACTCTGAGCACATTTTAATTAAATATTGCACAAATGCAGGTCACTGTGTAAACAGCGGCCATGGAGTTGTGACAATGATGAATTTCTTGAACAACCGGGTTATTCTGCGGAAACTCCAACGCCCAGTGAACTCAAAAAAATTGCCCAATTCAACTGCTTTATACGATTTTTAATTGTTTGTCCAGCTAGTGGATAGATGTATCTTTGCTAGAATGTGTCAACTAAGCAACTGCTCAGTTTTTCATTAATTGCGCTCTGGTGGGCTGTTGTGTAATTGTTTCTATCGCCACACTGGAAGTGGCCAAAGGAGCTTAATATTAATTTTCCCCGGCCACAGCCAAGGGATTAGATGTGCTTTCCCCTGGCAAGGATGTTTGGCAGCCACACTTATCTGCAGCGACTTACAAGGCTTATTGAACATTAGCATGCAATTATCTTTGATGGTCTAACTTTCCTGCTGGCTGACAAGACCCAATGATTCCCTGTTAGGGATTTTCTGAGGACATGACATGAATATAAAGGTGCAGGAAATGCAGAGAAAATAAAAATGTCATCTAGTTAAAATGGACTCTTAATAAAGTTGGAGGCAGACTAGAGCACGTTTAAAATTCTGACTGATTTTCAAATGCCTTGTGTCATCCATCATACACAGCTATTGATTTGGTGGTCTGTTTTGCTTCTTGGTTGTCAATATGCTAAAAGTTGAGATTGTTGACAAATTAAAGGAAAACAACAACAACAACTACAAAAAACCCCATCATCCTATAAGGTGTACCACATTCCACCACAACAGCTTCACTGCCTCTTGGCATTGATTCTACAAGTCTAAAAAATGCTACTAGTTGAAATGCCTTTGGTGTTCGATTGAAATCTGATGATTGCAAAAAGCTACAGCATGTGATTAAGATCATACCCACGAGCAGTTCAGCAACTATGTTGGGGGCACTTTCATGTCATGCTGGAAGCAACCACTCTTATTAGGATGTTTATTGTATCATCATAAAGATGATCACTTAGAACAGCTCTGTATTGATTTGCAGTGCCACTGGGGTCAAGAGTTTCAGTTTATTTATTTATTTTCCAATTCTCCCATATTTATATGCCCTTTGTGCATAGGTGGAATACTGCCAGTGGTCTTATTAACAAATGAACATAAATAAATAAATTGGCTATGGACTTTTTCAGAGCTTACACAGAGGTAAGGGAGAAGAATGGAAAAATAACTTAACTTCACTTTTTACAATAGTAAAAGCAAATATAAAGCCAGGTTTAAGGTTTAAAATTGCATGGTGCTCAGTTGAAGCCTCCTTTCATAATGAAAAAATAATTTCACTGACCTGGGTTATTTATTTATTTATTTTTATCCTTTCTCTGAGCCAAACTGTAAAATTTGATCAGATAGTTATCATCAGTTATTTTAAAATTCCAATGTGACAAAAAAGTATGACCTCATGCTCCTTTGTTGCTCCTTTTTTAACTGATGGGTGTCATAATATTAATATGCAAATGACTTTCAGAATGCACAGTACAATACTTTTGTTTCACAGTGTGCATGTTGCATATAGAATAATGCTGTGCTGACCTTATACTGGTTTCTGAAGAGCTAGTGCTAGTTTTTCTTCTTCTTGATTACTACTTCAATGTCCCCAGATGCCTCCAATTAGAGACAGCTCTACTACCCTTTGAATACTTTAATTCCCTTTCTCCTTTCTTTGTTTCCCATCCTGTGTCTATCACCAATTTCCTCTGATTGCCTTTTGCCCACTGCCCATGTTAAGTTGTCTTGCAGTGAGCGAGAGAGGAGATCAATTCTCTCCCCCATCAACAGTCAATATCTGGTCAATGGCAAGAAAAAGGAGAGCAGGCAACTCTATTGATGACAGAGGAGATCTTGTCACACCTGATTTTCTCTTTATATCTTGCTCACCTGGGGCCCTGTGATAACATTGCTATTGATTCGAACTAGCCAGTGCTGGGTAATTCAATAATGGCGGAGATGTAGGTGAATCAAAGGCAATTACATTTATGCACGGTTTTTATTGTGGGTGCAGTGGTGCTGGAAGCAGCTGACATTAAAGTAGTTTAAACTAAGTGAGGGATTAGAAAAACTGTGCGTGTTTGGGTTAGTCTATATAACTGTAGTAGCAGGTGTTTTTGTCAAATCAATGGCTGGTCTATTGACTGCATTTTAGCCCATTGCATTCTATCCTCAAACATAAACATAGAGACACACACAACCACATATAGACTCCCAGAAAAGGTTTATGACCAGTGACCTCCTTACTGTAGTGGATTATTAACTACAGGCTCACTGTCAGCACAGAAGGTGAAGAAAAGGAAAGAAAAGGAAAGAAAAGTCCCTTAATAACCCCGGGGGCTTTTGAAATAGTCATATGTGTGTGTACACACATATTACTGGACATGTTTCCATTCTTTTTTTTAATTTTCTTTTTCTCTATGCTGTGTGAAGTTGCTATACCTTCTGTCATTTTCCTTGGCTTTATTATTTATTTATCATAAAAATTCAATTTCTAGCACATTTACAGTTGTTCTTTCTACTATTTGGAAGCCATGATACCAACATACTCTTGATTACTTGTCAGTTTTGGTTATTTAAAATATTATACTTTGTTCACAAGTCAATAAAGCTATCACCTAAATGCCAAATGTGTGACTGTAGAATGAAGACAAGGCACACGGGCAGAATGATGCAGTCACATAAAGACAAATGGGGAGCCAGTGTAAACAGGAAGCACAGGATTTTTACTAAGGTGAGAGGTATAACACAGACTTCAAGGAGAGAATTAATGGGACTCCTAAATCAGAAACTACTGACTCCTGCAGCAGTAGTTTCTCACCACATCCTCCAGAGAAAAAGTAAGTCTCAGTCTCCACATTACTCTGACTTTAGAGAAACTGCGGAATTGCTAAATACATAAAAGTCAACTAAGTACAGTTAGGTCAATCAGTTTTGGGTAAACTATTAAAAAAATATATCATTTTTTGTTATTTTATTTTACCACACTAGCAGACTCGAAATCAAACAATCAATATGTAACTGAAATGCAGATTTTCAGTTTTAATGCAAGGGCTTTAACAAAAGCATTACATTAAACATTTAGGAAATACAGCCATTTTTATACACAGTCCCTAATTTTCAGCTGTTTAGGAGTACGTGTATACAGGTCTAGAATCCATGGAGCCAACCAAATGCTATATTTCCTTCTTTGAGATGCTCTGCTAGGTCTACAGCCATCTTCAGTTGCTGCTTGTAAGTTGTCTTTCTGCATTCAGTTTTGTGTTTAATAACTGAAAGGCATGCTCTATTGAAATGAAATCAGGTGCATGACTTGGCCACTGTGAAATATTCCCTTTTTTTGCTTTGAGAGTCTCCTGGATTGCTTTTGCAGTATGTTTTGGGTCATTATCCACTTACACTGTGAAGCATTTTCTCATCAGTTCTGCCCCACTTGTCTGAATCTAAGTACTCGTAATCCTGCGACTCATATCAACGGTCGCATCTTTAATAAACACTAGTCAACCTGTTCTATTGGCAGCTATCCATGGTCATGCCAGAGTATTGTCTCCACCGTGTTTTACCACAGTGTTTTCTAGACAGAACAGACTTTATCAGATATTTTTCCGCAAGTCAAATCTGACCATCCTGAGTGTGACCAATGGTTTGCACCATGTTGGAAACTCTCTGAAGATGTCTCTTGATTGTAGACTTGACAATGATAGACCTACCTCCTTAAGAGTGTTATTGACATGGTGGTTTGGACATTTAAAGAGAAGGGATATTGGATATACTGGGCACAGGATGTTGAAGATGAAGCTGCCAGGCAGAAGGATATGATGAAGACCACAGAGAAGGTTCATGGATGTAGTGAAGAAGTCTATACATAGGGTTGGTGTGAAAGAAGATGATTGTAGGTTAGAGCTGGGCGATATAAGATTTTTCATATCATGATATGTTTTTTTCATTTCAGGCGATAACGATATCTATCACGATATAAGCCAAATAACTATATTTGTAAGATTTAAATGTGCCGTTGCTCACAAGTAAAATGTGAAATAATCAGCAGCTTGTTTTTATTTAAATATTTATTTCCCATAATAAGTTCATCCATTAAGCGGACGTGAATGGATGGATGAAGTTCAACAGGGTAGATGTACTTAAGGAACATGAGACTTTTTCAGATAAATAAAGGCAAATATTGCAAACTACACAAAAGGCAGCCGCTAAAGCGTTTAAGTTTCAAAATAGAACAAACGAAACAGACTACTAAATTGTCAATTCCACTTAGAAACAAAATATTAATTCTAAAAATAAATCTTAGTTTGTTTTACAGAAGAACAGACAAAACTGACTAACTTTTGTCAATATCAAATAAACTGAGAACTAAAAGGAAATTCTCAATCTCTCCTTGTTGTATAGCTGAGCTTTTCAAACAGTTTTAACAGTTACTTTAGTCTGACAAAAGCCGAATGACGAATTAGCGCTTCCAGTCAGAGACTGAGGCTACGTCCACACGTACACGGGTATTTTTGAAAACGGAGATTTTCCGTTTTCGTTTTAAAAAATAATCCCGTCCACACATAAAGGCAGAAATGAAGGAAAACGCTGCTATGAACATGCCAAAGCAGCAGGTGGAGCTAGATTCCTAACTTTGCAGAAATGTTGGCCAATCAGAAGTCTAGAAGCCTCAGTGGGAAAAAGTAAACAAAGCTGGGGCATAGAAGCAGAACCGAGTCGTATGTGTGGAGGGACAGTAACTGTGTGTATATGTAAGCATTTAAACACTGCAGAGAGTAGAAGTAACAGTAACAGTATTGTAGAAATTCATTTCACCGAAACAATAACGTGGCGCACAGTGTGACGCATGCACCAGTTTATTGTATTTCCAGACTTGCTTTCGGCACAATTTACAGTGCACGCTACTCTGTTTTTTGTCAGACTTGAAATAGCCGAAATACCTTCACACTATGAAACTTCTATGGCTCTTCCGTTCGACAATCTCTCCGGCATTGGAACCATCATCTGTTTTCTCTTCGGTAACCTTCGGTCACGCTCGGTTGATTTTTCTAGTTGGCACACTCATTTCCTCCATTACCCGGGCGGTACGGTGGCTGGCTGCTTCCCAAACAAATACACATGTGCGGCTTGGCACTTGTGCTGTACGTAACAAGTCACGCGACGTGACGCTGCGGCTGTGATTGGTTCGGCTCTGCGCTACTTAATTTGGATTGGCTGACCTTTTTTTTTTTTTTTTTTAAGAAGACAAGAGCGGCGAGGTCTATCGCGATAGTTTAATTTCTCTATCGAGTAAAAGTTATATCGCGATACATATCGTTATCGTTCTATCGCCCAGCTCTATTGTAGGTATAAGGATAGAACCTCTAAAGGGAGCAAATGAAAGAAGAAGAAAACTTTGAGAGGCATTTTTTGCGATGGTACTTTTATGTGGTCTTTCAGGCTTTTTGGGGTTCCTGATCTGCCCACTGCACGTCTTCTTTTTAAGGATGTAACAGACTGTGGATTTGGCTACGCCTAAAATTTTTGCTCTGTTTGATTATTTTTTTGTTTCTTCGAACTAACAATGTCCTCCTTCACTTCCTTGGACCTCATATTGGGAATTCCAGTGCAAAAATGGCAAATACAAGTCCAACACTTGGAATCAACTACCGTAATTGTCGGGCTATAAGCCGCTACTTTTTGCACAAGCTTTGAACCCTGCGGCTTTTAGTCAGGTGCGGCTTTTCAATGGATTGTCCATGAGCGGATTTGTTTTGTTTGTTCCGCTGTTGTACGGCACTACGTTGCCTGGCGGAAGGATCGGGGTTCAAGAGTGGTATGTTGGTCACATGTCCATCCGTCAGGCAACGTAGTGCTGTACGAAGTAGCGCGAAAAACAAACTTCAAAGTAGCGCTACGCATTCAGCGGGAGGCGTGGATGACGAGCGTCGATAAACTTGCCAAAAGCAAGTTATGCCCAACTCCACCATTGGATTCTGACAGCGTGGAAAAGTGTGAAAACATCCACGATCACCAACGGATTTCGAAGGGCTGGACTACTGCATGATGGAGAGGAGGACACCGCCACGGCCCTTCAGAGGGTGTTCGACTCTGACACTGACAACGAGGCTTTCTTTGGTTGGTTTTGAAAGTGACAACGAAGGAGAGAAGCGGAGAGTGGATGACGAAGCCATCCTGATCCTGTTCGTTTCCGACACTGGAGAAGAGGACTTTGGTGGTTTTATTGCGCAGGAAGAAGAGAAAGATGGTGGTGAATGACTGACTTTTCTTCTTGTTAAAGCCGTGTCACTGCACCTGAGTCTAAAAGGTAGGCCGAATCTATTTTTCTGGTGTACTGTAGGTTATTGTTATGTACTACATTTGTTACTCATTTATGAATCACAGTACATGTTTTGTACTTGTAATTACCGGTACTTGTACATATACCTAAAAAGTTATGCAAATATGTACCCATAAATTGTTTTTCAAAATATTAATAAAAGTGATGTCTCCAAACAGCCATCTCTTTCCTGACAATTCCCTTTGTGCATATTCTCTTACATATGATAAGTCAACATTGAAACACCTGCGGCTTTTGGTCAGGTGCGGCTAATGTATGTACAAAACAGGATTTTCCCCTGATTTTAGCTTGTGCGGCTAATACTTGGGTGCGCTCTGTAGTCCGGGAAATACGGTACATATATTTTATCAACTGAAAATGCCTGTTAATCAACTGTCCATTAATTTTGATCCTCTGAAAATGGGGGCTACATACACATGGCTGTAAGTTCCAAACAATTAATGCAATACTATATCAAACCCTTCAAATCTGAAAGAATCCAGTTCCAGCACAGCTTGACAGTTTGATTTAAAATGTTCTGCCGTGATGTAAAAATACAAAAAAAAAATAACCCAAAATTATGGATGTAACTATTTTGCAAACCTAAATAGGAGAAACACTTGAAAAAAATGTGTCTTTATTGAAAACTTTGTCACAAATGCACCCAGGTGCACAGTGTGAGCAAAATCAGCAGAATTAGTCTGGCAGACTGTGTAAGACAAACACAGACAAGCACTGATGCAAGACAAAGAGCTTGTTGAGCAATAACTGCACTACAGCACGTACAAGTTATGCTTCCTGACACATAATTTGATTTTAATGAACAACGAGTCACAAAGAATGAAGCTCAAAAAGCCTGTTTCCATCGGTGTCCATCTGCAGGGCTGGGCTAATGAAGTGCCTGGCACAGAGCACCTGGGCAGGGAGAGGAGCAGACTGTAACTCAAGCACAAAGCCTTTTCTCCGCATCGCATTACTGCATACAGTGAATTCCAACATTAGCATCAGAGCAACTACATTAAGGTATCTGTAAGAAGAATACTTTTATTGTCATTATGTGTTCACACAACAAAATATTGTTTGGTAGCTCTCGGCACAGAAGAGAAGGGGCACTTAGCTCACCCTCTGACATACATAAAGGACAGCAAGCAGCACAAAATCTCGTTTTCGTTTGAACTATTCAAACCCAAAATCTTTAGTCCCCAGTATGTCTCAGAATAAGTACTGTAAGATTGAATCCAAACCACCTTGATGGTCACCTGGGTGTTCACTAAAGCTCCAAACATGCAGTAACAACATTTCCATCAACCTCCTGCCGCTTACTGCTCATTAACAAATATAGCAGACAAACATTACTGGTCAACGTTGCTAACCATTGGGATGTGTGGCAGCTGGCTCTTAGTCTTCCATTACCACTATTCCACTTCATTTACTCTGGCAGAAAAAAAGGATGAATTTGCCCATTTTACTCATCCAACAAAAAGCCGACATATTATCCTCACTCGTAGTGTTAAGCAACAATAGACTGATATTTTCATTATTGAAATGCTGTTATAAGAAATAATCTACAACTAAATAAACTGCATTATATCTCAACTGCTGTTAGGACTTTGCTATTTCCAAGGAAAAGGGGACCAGGTGGGCAGAATCCTTTTTAGGTTCAAATGACTGATTAAATGAGATTGATGAAGAAAAGAGGGGAAATAAATATGAGGGAGAAAAAAAATGAAGCAAAACAACTAAAATGAAGCCAAGTGAGCTCAGCCAAGCAGTCAGAAGCTGGGTAGAATTTTGCATATAGTGTAACAGATCCCACTGTGTATGGCATGTTGTGTTTACACGCTTGTATGATACGTTTCGCATTCAGTCACAAACCGTGCCTCCTTTGCATTTTGAGGAAAACCAAAAATATTGTAAAGATAATAACCTAAGTCAGTAATTTCTGGTGTGAGCATATGGTTGATTATGTTTAGGGTGAGTAGTGGTTATGATTAGTGTTACTGTAAGCCCCAGTCTTCAGAAAAGGAGTGAAAATGTCCCCTGAAGTGACGGAAGCATGACTATGCTTCTTGTGGCAACATAGGATTATCAGCTCTGACTGAGTCTTCACATATCTGAGTCAGAGCTCACATATTCACACTTGCAAGTAGATACACACACACACACACACACACACACACACACACAAACTTGTGTCAAGAGCACACAACAGTATCCACCTGTCACACAGACTCTATATCTATTTAGCACTCTCTCATACACACATATGCACATTTGTCTGTTTGGTCTCTGGCTCCCACTCATACGCCCAGCTCAAACACCCCTCCACCCAAGCACATTATGTACGCAAAACTAAACAGTACTGTACGCTCTCACCCAAAGTGACAGCTTTTCTGAAGATAAAATGAGTCAAATCCTTGCGTTCCAGACAGCAGCCTTCAGATTTATGACAGATCACATCTCTCACATAGATGATGCTGCAAGACACATTTTACCAGCTGCAAAATCAGTTTCGTCTAAGTACTCTGGCAAGACAAACTGGCAGTGATTATGCCTCTATGACTACTTATCCCATTTTATAATTAGCTTTAACTGCATATTCTCGTTTTCTTTAAAGAAATGGGTCCCATCAGTGAAATAGAGTCATAAAGCTAAATCAATCAGCTACAACTCTCTGCCTGATGTTCTGATTTCGTGTAGGTCATGCTGTCCTTACAGCACCCCCTATTGTGGTGATATGGATATATATGGCTTCTGGAGGTTTACAGCAGGGTCTGGCACTGGAATATTGGCAGCAGCTTGTGTGAACGCTGTCCTACACCAAGAGGAATCACTACAGCAACAGCATCTACTATTATGGGAGTGCCACTGTAGGTGTGGGTGGCATAAAAGTTGCAAGATTTCCCTCTACATTATATAAAAATGATCAAAGTTAGTAATTTTTATCAAATTTAAATGTTATACAAGGTATATAACTATTGCAAATAATTGCAATATAAGAACTAATAATTGCAGCACCAACAAAATACTGGCACAAAATAGCATCTACTATATTGCATCTACTATATAAATAAATAAATGAATAAAATAAAACATTGCTGGAAACCTCTGCTATCTCTTATATTCTAGTCGATGCACCTGTGGCAGAAATTTGACAATTCCTAGATGATTTTCAGAAAAGTTGACCTCTGACCTTAGCCTTGAGGTCAAGGTCACTGGGATTTGACATCATCTGAGATTTTTAGTAGATGCACATATGCATCTACTATATTGCATCTACTATATAAATAAATAAATGAATAAAATAAAACATTGCTGGAAACCTCTGCTATCTCTTATATTCTAGTAGATGCACCTGTGGCAGAAATTTGACAATTCCTAGATGATTTTCAGAAAAGTTGACCTCTGACCTTAGCCTTGAGGTCAAGGTCACTGGGATTTGACATCATCTGAGATTTTTAGTAGATGCACATATGGTATCAATTTGAAAATCCTAGGTGACTTTCTTCTTGAGTTATTGCATTCACAAGATTTTCAGAAAACGTGACCTTTGAGGTCAAGATCACTGAGATCCTAATCCGTTTAAGGTTTTTAGTAGATGCATCGATGGTATTAATTTCAGAATTCTACATTGCCTCATTCTCGAGATATCACATTCACATATTTGGGTGTCCATGCCACCCACCCACCAGTCTGCCCAGCAACTCTCCTCAGCCTTTTATGGCAAGAGTGATAAAAGAAGTAAAGAGGGGTTAAAAATGACATCCCCAGTTGCCCCATACCTGTGTTTGTATTCCAAAAAAATGTCCTATAAACTGCCTGCATGAAGATGTGCTCAGACATAGAGTGGATAAGAGCTAAGCACACTGGGATGCTGTGCTTTAAAGAAAAAGTTGATATGCTCAGAGAATCAACCAGACAGAAAAAACTTTTGCGAAATACTTTGGACTTTAAAGATACAGAGGCATGTCTTACGTGAACCTTAAAACCCCAGAATGCTTTTGAGTATAGTTTTTTTCTGCCTTAAATCTTTACTGAAATATATCTATAAAATTACAGTTTACTGAATCTGATAATCAGAGTATAGATATCACTACTTTGAAAAAATCCAAATAATTGCCACGGAAGGCAAAAGAACATTCTGAACCAGACGCTGGGTTTTTGTGAAGATTTATAGTTTATATGTATAATGCGGACAGTGAAAAGCTTCCCAAACAAAAGTTGTGGTGTGTAACTGTGGGTGTGGTGTTTGATTATGTGGCAAAGCTGTCATGTCGTTTTCCCATTTAGATTGCCTCTCCTCGGGGGGAAACACTTGTTCGTGCGTCTGGCGCATACAGTCACGGCATGGCAACCTCGATTTCATCAAGGAGATGAGGAAAGAGGAAAGAGAGGGGAAAACGTGTGTTTGTATGAAATGTAGGATTGTGTCTGTTGTGTTCTGGCTCCATTCCCCCCTGTCCTGGTGTGTGCTGATGCATACCTTTTTTTGTGCGTACACTTAAAATATGCCTGTGAGTGTGTGAACAATGAAAATTTAATGAAACCAACTGGTAGCATATGATTGCAATACATCATGTTTCCATCCTCGCAGCACTCCTTATGAAGGCGGCTTCTCCATTTACGTTTTCTTTCTTTTATTTTTCTTTTTTTGGAGTCAATGTTGTAACATTCAGGTACACGCCACAAAAAGTATTGACCTTTCTGCCCGAATGCCGTCAGAATAGATAATCAAGGAATTAAGTGAATTAGAGGCTGGCAAGGGCATTTAGAGAGGGTGAGGGATGGATATGTGAGAGGGACTGTAATGAAGTCAATGGTGCGAGAGTAATGCCCCATCACCCGGCACCGACAGCACCCCTGCCACACACACTACCCTACTCCTCCCACCCTGCTGCAATACCTCTGGGCATCGGGGCAGAAGATATTAAAAAACTGTGGCACATCTTTTTCAAGGACGATTAGACATTTCGCCCCTTTGGTATCCTTATTTACAGATTGCCACAGACTCCGCTGAGCTGGCTCAGGAGCAATATTTTGCAAGCTAACATTCATATCAAACCTTGTTTACTAGGTGATATCTGGCATTTCCTTCCGCTTCCAACACAAACAAAAAGGCTTCCCTACCTTCGCGGGCTATTTTTGAGCCTGCATTAAAGCCTGTAAGATGGCAGCTGCTTCTGACAAACATAAGCTAATTGTCAATGACACTCAGTGAAAAACCACAGGAACCCTCATAGAGCAGCTCTGCGGCATGCTGAGTTATGTGAGCGCTACGTCTTACTATCAGTGCCTATTTACAGTGAACCTTTAGCTACCTGCAAAGCACAATAATTCCCATTACTATAAAATCCTGCCATTTTCCTATTATTACAGCTCTATTTTACAGCCAGTGGAAATATTCCAAAGAGCCCTCAGAAGCACGCAGAGGAGAGAAGAGGGAATAAAACGTTTTGCACGTTTTGCTTCACAGAAGCGCAACTTCAGCTTTCCTTGAAAAAAAAAAAGTTATATGGTTTTGATTGTCACGTTTTAGGTAATACATAGTTAATGTGCTCCTGTCTGGCATGCGCTTATGTTCTGCTTAAGGCCTCAGCGGACACACGAACACACACAGAAAACTTTATTTTTATTTTTATTTTTGCAAGTTAAATCTCATGATGATGACAGCACATCAGACAAAATGCCTGCAGCAAGCAGATCTTTAGAGCTGTGTTCTCAATAGAAGTAGTCATACATTGACAAATGGGTAGAGAGTGTGAGCAATCAGGGACTCAGCTCCCACCCACTTTTCTTTTGAGTCGGTACAGTCCAGTACAAAATATACTGCAAACTTTTTCTTCCACATTTTGTCAGTGCAAATGTACTTTACTGTGACATTTCCCTGTCTGTATCAAATTTGAGAACGTGACATGACTATCTTGGTCTAACTTTGCACCACAGCTGATCTGACTCGTGACATAGCAGGCAAAGGGCACTCGCAGGCTCAACTGAGGCAAACTGAACTGAACAGACTTCCAAAGACTGGAGAGTGACTGCCTCATTGAATTAATTATCGCTACTTTGTGGGTTGGCATCTTGAGTGCCCCTGTTGCCCCTGCCTACTGTGCAGTGACTGAAAGTTACTTTTTATACTTTTGAAAAATATACTATATGAAAGTATTTGTTGGGTATCAAACATCCCCACGAGCTAGAATGGTGGCTCTGAAAATGGCAGCTTTAGTTAGTGAATCCACACAGGCTTTAGAGCCAAAGCTATAGAAAATCACATGAATTGTCAGTTTTCAGATAAAATATTTAGACTTTTGCAGTAATATTGACCATTTATTAGTTGTTTAAATGCTTCTCTGTGGTCAGAGAGCCGTGGGTCAGTCTGCCAGATGGCCTTACAGACTTCAGAGTGCCAGATGGCCTTACTTCAGTTCAGTTTTATCAAACAAAAAGGTACATGAAAGGAGTTTTGTCCTTGTACTTTGGTCTCAAATCAAAGCTTCACTGTCATCTTTGAGAATGCCTAATCTCATAATCACTTGAAAGCTTGCTTAGGTTCTTTAAACTACCACATATATCCTTCTGGAGCCAGAAGAAGCTACAGTGCATGTAGAAGGTATCTTGGAGGGTGGGAACACCGCCTGTTAAGCCACCTTCTGTCGGTCTAAATTTTCTATTTCTTAAATTTAGCATTTGACTGCAGTCACTCAGCAGACTAGTAAGTAAGTTTACAGATATCAAACAAAATTCCCAAAGAGTTAAAAGAGAAGATAGAGAATGTGGTGATAAATGAATCAGCTACCCCTCTGGTGTTGTGCCTGTTACTTTCTCTCCGACTCTCTCTCTCTCTCTATTCTATTACTGCCCCACTCTCCATCTAATTAAATTTGTCTGTAACCTCAGTGTTCCTGCCCTGCTTTCAGCTTTCTTTGTCTAGCAGCAATGCTTGATCCCATCCACCACAGCTCAGTTTGCAAATGGGATTTCAACCCACCACAGGGATTTTTTTTTAACTTCTTTCGAACACAAACCTACTTTAAAACAACAGAAACAAATGTGTTGTGGGAAGTGGTCTCTCTGAGTGTATGTAGGTATAGCCTATGCGTAAAAAAAAAACAAAAAAAAAAAACACTTGTGTTTCTATTATGACTGAGTTGACTAAGCTAATGGCTTAGTCACACTGGAATAAAAATGAGATAGCAACCTCTCTGTGTCTAGGAAAAAATCTGTGGTTGCCCAGTAGTAGTTGAGCAACCAAAACAATTGCCAGAGGTTGAACGTTGAACATTTAACCTCTGGGCAACCATTTGGGTTCACAAGCTGAATTTGAAGGCCACAGATATGCAGTTTAGTTTATTGAGTTCTCAACTTCTTATCATTAAATTGTAAATTGCCAGCAGACTGATTCTTCTCATTGCCATTTTATCACAGTTGTGATGCAACAATGTTGCTTTGAAGATGGCAACTGACAGTGAGAGGTCGTAGCCCTGGTTCTTGCTCTCAAAATTATTAATTAATTAATACTACAGGCTACTATGTTTCTTACAAAGTCTAAAGCCTCTGAGGTCCTACAAACCAGCCATATCCTCATCGCTTCACTTAAATATCTTGGGCCTTACACCTATTTGCTTCTTTAATGTATTACAATGATTACACATTCATAATGTCTTACTTTTTATTCTAAAAAGAAGTGTAATTAAGCAAGATAAATCCCTCTTGAAAGGTTGTTTGCATGTGTCTTGGTAAAGTAACAAGCAAGACTTTGTGTTCTAGCTGGAAATTATGGATAAGTGCTGCAGCTTTAGCCTCCATCAAGTGTGCTGTATTCTGTTTTTAACCTGCTTGTTCATTGTGTGTTCTGTTCTGACAGACATGAATTAAAAACTATGACTGAAACTGAAAGACTTGAAAAGTTAAATCTTTCAGGCCTTTTCATTCCTGTCGTGTAAAACAATGCTGTTTTGACAAAGATGCTTGTGAGTGTGAATTATACACAAGGCATCCTTTGGCAGTGGTGTGTCACATGTTGGGCTGTTACATCAGTGAGATGGCTCTATAACTTCCAACTCATCATTTTTTCAACATGGGTGGTAGCTAGTGTGAAGGGGTGTATTTGAACTGAAACCAAGATCTTTTCCTAATTGTAAATATTACTGAAGTTGGAATAGAAAGCAAAACAAACACAGAATATTAAACTTTACAGATTGTAGGACAAACAATACAACAAAAAAGAAATTCCAGTACAAAACACAAATGATTTTGTACTGGAAAGATAATCTGACACTTACACAGAAGATGAAAATAAGTTTAATATTTTAAGTTGACACATTCTTTTGTCCATACTCTCTTGAGGGGTTGTGGGGATATTTGCATTTGGGTTTTATAGTCTTAGTTCCCTCTGTGTTATCTATTCCTCGTGTTGTTTTTTCTTTCTGTATTTGAAATGCCATCAAGACATTTCCAACGTATTCCAGTGTTTTCTGGAGGTTGTCTTTGGACATTATCTGCTTTTTTCACACATTTTCAGTCACAACAGAGTGTCCATAACCTTCTGGTGGAAGCTCTGTTATGGTTTTGTGCCGCATTTCAGCCAGTGGTGTTGGGAATCTTGTTAAAATTGAGGCAACCATGAATTCAGAAAGTATCGTCAGAGTGGAAATCATCTAAATGGCAACATACTGCAGGATATGCCCTTCAAGAAGCCTGGAGGACTATTTCCAAAGACTACTTAATGAACTTACAAGAACACTTGCCTAAGACAGTTCAAACTGTGTTGAAAAGTAAAAGTGGTCCTACCAAATATTCCCTTTCAACTTGTTAGAATTGTACAAACAGTTTTTCCCTGCATACTGTATTTCCAAGTATGTTCATGTGTTTCAATAAATTGCTGCAGTTATTTCCCATTTTTCTTGCAAAATATAAAGAGATGACATGTGGGTCATGAATTTTGCACTGCATTATACTGTAAAGTAGAAAATATATATATCTTTAAATTAAAATAAACAAATGAGAATTCATACTAGTGAGATCAGACATCAAAAGTTGATATTTAAGAGCTGCTTTTTGCCTGCTTTATAGATTGTCTAAAGTAAAATGCACTTCACCAGATGTCCACTCAGTGTAAGCAAGGGTGATGAGATTGCAGGTGAAAGGGCCTGCCAGTGGCCACTGATCCCATTACTAAACCTGCTTTCCCAGTGCTAAGGTCAACTGGCTGTAGCAAGTGATGCAGGAAAAGGGAAAGGGTGAGTGTATACGTTTTTTTGTGAATTCATGTGCGCATTTGTGGATACACACAAGCTGATGTAAGTGTGTTTAGAGTGCAAGGTTGTGTGTTTCAAAGATTAATGGGTTATTGAGGTCCACCTTTGGTCTTGGCTAACATTAAAGAGCTGACCACATATTACTCTTGAGCCTCTACTGGCCAAAGTAACAACTCTGTGTGTTGAGATACAATTTTCCCATTCAAGGGATAGACTCTGCTGGCCATCTTTTGGTAGAGTTTAGAGAGAATGTGAGGTAGAAAGAAACACGCCAATGGAAACACTGAGATACAAAGACAGAAATATTGACCAGCGGGCAGGAAGACAAAGAACAATAAAAAGCTAGAGTCTCAGACTGACTGTGAATAAAAGAGCAATAGAAAAACAGAATAACACAGAGAAATGTTGACAGAGTCCACCCCAAACCCGTAATTTGTCTGCTGAATGTTGCTTAGGAATTATAAATCTATCACAGCAAGGCAGGGCTAGCAGCAGGATGCCACCAACACATAATGAACTGCCTATGGTAATGGAGATAGAAGCACAAACAATGTTCTTTAATAGTCACATTCAACCCCACCACCCCGACCCCCACCCACCCCTCTCATACACACACACACACACACACACACACACACACACACACACACACACACACACACACACTCTACCCGTGTCTCGTTCTGGCACTGAAACAAAAGCACTTCCCTCATCATTTTATGGCCCTCCAGGTGACAAAACTGTCCCTGTTGTCCTGGCATTCACTGGTCCTTACTCAATACTCACTTTGGAAAGTGTTAATAGTGTACACACTATTATGGTCTTGAAAAAAAAAACAGAAATAGATATAAATAGAGCTGGAAGTAAAAAGATGTACTTGAACAAGTATTGTGGAATGATGGCGATTTTGGCAATTTCAGAATAGCACATTAAGTTACTTGAAAAATCATCTGTCTTTCTCTTGGTTGGGCAGAGTAGTCACAGTCTACATGTGCATGTACACACACACACACCTCACAGACACACAATTATATTCGCACTTCAGTCTGTAGTTCTTTTAGCCAGGAGGGGAGGATATGTTGCCAGCATACAATTCTCCTCCCTGTGCTCTCCTCTCCTGCATATCTATGTGGAATGCTTTTGAAGATGATAAACTGCTATTTTTTGATTTGCCCTCTGCAAGACTTTTTCTGTCTTACAGCTTTCAATGGTCCGACCAGACCAGAAATCACAAACACACACATGTAGGGATGTACAAGGTACCAAGCCAAGGCTATTGCTTCAGGCGCTGTGGTTGGCTCTCCAGCTAGCGACCAGGCTGTCAGGCTTGACCTTGCCAGAACCCCTGTCCCACTATCATCCACTATCACTTCACAAGAAAAAAAAAAGGCCAAGGATGGCGTTCAGGGAAAAATTCAAAGCCAGTGGAGGAAATTTAGTCAAATATTTGGATGCACTATTTCGTTGTGCTTTTTTCTTTTAGAATTGGACTCGTCTTTGTCAGTTTTTCTTCCAAATGCAAGTCTTGCAATGTTGCCACAAAATCAAATACAAACTTGGAAGAAAAGTGCGCTTTCTCATTCAGCTGAGACTTAAGAAAATACAAAGCAACAGCAAACATGTCATCATGCCCAGAAAGCTCTTTTCCTTCTCACACTATATTTTAGGCAACACAAGCATAAAAATATAGCAGGGAATAGTGACTGCATTCTCCTGGTCAACAGTATGTATATAGTACATGAATGCAGTTTAGTAGGTTGACTGTTTGTTAACATTGGGTAAGATAAGCTTTGATTTAGTTGACTTAATACTGGGGCTGTAGTTCTTATGGATTTGGGTTTTTACAGTTTTTGTCCTTGCTTGTTTCTTAGTATTTACATTCATTTAACATACACCACTCCATTACTGATGATATAAATTCTTAGCCAAAGAAAACAAATCAGCTAAAAAGAAATGGCTCATTGTAGCCCAGCTAGAAAAAAAGAGCAGTGGAAAGTAGTTTTTTTTTTTCATGTATAATGTAAACAATTTAGTCATTTCTTTTTTCTTTTATGTTTAAAGGAAGATGTGGACCAATAAGATTATCTGTTGTCATTTAACTTGGCCAATCAGCAATGAGCTCCCAGTGACCCTTGCTGTTGACCTTGATCACATGATTTCCTGTGTTGCCATTTCGTTCCTGTTCATATAATGCCATGTGCCAGAGAAACTAATGTTCCCGAAGTCGAATCGCTAGGAGTTAAAAGCAAGTCTGCTGCAGTTGTTTTTGGTTGTTCAGAGTTTCACCCTGTCAACGGATGACTCGACAGACGGACCCAGTCTGAAGCAAGCCCCATCGAGGAGCAGTGATTCCACAGTTCCAGTTAACTGGATGGCGAGCCAACCCGAAATTGAAAAGGATTTGCCAAGGTTTTATTGAAGCCAAAGTTTCGTTCCCATTGAAGCTTCAGATACCTGCAGGACTACGAACTTTCTTCCTTCATCGGAGTGTGGTAGGACAAACATTAAACAAACTGAACGGGCCCCAACGATCCATCAGTTACCAGACATTGTCCATTCATACAATTGACTCAGAGAAAGCTGTATGCGCGCACTTTTATTTAGTTTGTTATTTTGGGGGAAATATTTTGTATTTTATTTTATTGTTTTTTTCATTACATTGTTGCAGCTGCTGTGTGTCAAATATAACAAATTTGTGAACAGTCTATTGTGGTGTGGTCTCTCCTTATTGGTGTTTATACCTTGGGCTCCTGCCGATCCTAGATCTTCTGCTACTGGCTAGTGGAGTTCGGTCATTCTTAATGATAAGTCGTAAGTCCGGTTACATCATTCTTTGGTTTACATGTATAAACATATGTACACTTAGTGAGACCATTTTTTACAGGGATACAGGCATGCAGAAGAGGCCCCACATCTAAGATGTTTTAAAGACTTGATTTTTTTTTCTTTTTCAAAATTATCTATCCGAACTATATTGGGCCAAGGTCTAAAGTAACATGAACCATTTTCTCTGACACACACATACACATACATTCAGTTCTTGCAATTGACCATTTTCAGAAAAAAAACATGTTTCTTTGTTAAGCCGCTTAAAACTAACTCAAGAAAAAAAAGGCACCTACCACAAGGGATACACCACTCTTGTATCTACATATAAAAGACAGCCTAGTACAAAAAAACAAACAAACAAATATATAAATCCATAAATTCACAAATAATTAAATGGTATCTTTAGGCTCTTTTCTACTAGCGATTGAATGTAAAAAAAATGCCAAAGGTAACTGTGCTAAACCAGCTTTGAATGTCTTTCAAGAAGCTCAGAGACTACTTAAAGAAATTACAAGAGCATTTGCTTGAGAGAGTTCAGGCTATATTGAAAAATAAAAGTAGTCATATGAAAAATTGACGTTCAACCCTGTTAGAATTGTACAGACTCTTTTTTTGCCTCGCCTTTTTGCCTGTATTTCAATATATCTTTCGATAAATCACTGCATTTAGCAACATATGATTCCTAGCGATGTCTTTTGCACAGTGTATATATGTGTGTTTGTGTGTGTATATATGTTATAACTCACTTTGTTAATGTAACAGTTAACTGTTGGGTTATAGGTCCCTCCTCCAAACATCAGGGTTGCAACCCCAGGAGAAAACTAGATTCTATATCCATGCAAATGGATAGAATGAAAATCAAATTGGGACAGATGACATCTAGTAAAACCACTGCGGCATGGCAGTATTTTATTCTACAAAGTGACCTTGCCACTGCCATATAACCACCCTAGAGCAATGTGTAATCACATTCAGTAAAGTGATAGAGAAGTTAACCTGCAAGGCAAAGAATGTTGCTGGTGCTAGGATTGCCAATATTGTTCAAACTCTGAGTGTTTGCTTAATTTTACAGTTTATGATTAGATTTGCTTATATGCTTAATCAATTAGACATCAATTGCTTTTCAAAATAAGAGTCTAAGATGTAGCATACTAAATTAAAAGACCTAATACATTTCCAATCGAGACGGGCAGACAGTAAGACTGGCAATCCCTCTCTTATCACCATCTGAGGCAAAGTGGGTTGCCAGGTTGAGATGAGGTCACACATGGTCTACAGCCCAGCGACAGGACCCTGGCTCTGCCTCATGCCTCTGACTGTGGGACATACAAACACACACATACTTGCAGGAACTGGCAGCTTAGAGGAATGCTCTCATTCAACACAGGGGCAACGGAAGTCTGTCAGAATGAAACTATCCCACAGAGCCATGTGTTAATGTAACTACCAGAAGTTGGCATCATTGGGGTTTCCAGTTCGGTCTCCAGCAAACAGATACGTACAAACACAAACTGTAACCAGTTTAAAAGATTTGCTAAAAAAATAGCTATTTAGCTAAAAGAATTTAATTCATAGACAAATGAGATATCACACAGGTTTGCAATTGTTGATACATACTCTGTCGAATATTTATTCACTTCTCTTCACTACCCATAAATCTTTATTAGAATGAGCAGCAGGCCGGACAGAGATGCACTGATTGACAAAACCACATCGCGGTCCTTAAATGAGAGTTTATGTGTGCATGGCGGGCATATTTACAACTGTTAACAAACAGCCTTAGGGGAGAGAGGAAGCACCAGATAGAGTCAAAGGAGTGGGAGGTAGTGGAGAAATAAACTTTATGGAAATGGTGGACCAACGGAGACCCCCGACTACAAGCTGCATAATGCAACAAAAGAAGAGGATGATGTTTGTGCCAGAGTACTTTCTAATATTCATACGTTACATTTTCCAACTTAATTGGAATCTGTCAGGGTGCATTGGCCGTGAGTGGCATCACAGTGGCAGCTGGGCTGTTTCCCTGCGGCTGATGAGATGCAATAAAGAGAGAGAGAGAGAGAGAAAGAGTGAGAGAGAGAGACAGAGAGACAGAGAGAGAGAGAGAGAGAGAGAGGGAAGGGGATTGCTGAGCGCTGAATGAAATGCAATTCAGAGTCAATGGGAGTCAAAAATGTATTACTGCAAGAATGGCTTGAGTAAACCTGTAAAGGGAAGATTGTTTAAGACAAATACGTCTGCCCATTTAAACCTTTCAGTTCTTCCCCAGGGGTTTGTCTCACTGTTTGTTATATAGTTATGTGTTAAAGAAGTTTTTTCACAGGACTTTCCACATGACTTTATCAGTCTCTCAGAACCACTCAGCTTTGGGACTTCAGGTCAGGGGTTCGACTCCCAAACAGGCCGTGTGTATCCAGTAAGTGTCCCCAGGCTAGGCCCCCATGCTACCCAAGCCTACCTCAGAAGATTATAGATGTATAACAGAAGCTATACTAGCTCGGACATCGCCTGGATTAACAAGGTCCGCATCAGGTATTAAGGAACCAGGACACACTGATGAGAAGTGGGCTACTGGAAGAAGAAGGCATAAGTTGACAAGCAATGAGAGTAGGGCGCTGTTGGAATTTAACTACACAATGTAGGACCTATTGCAGCTTCAATACCCAACATCTAGACTAATGGCAAAATAACTAGTAGGATAGTATACAAGAACATCTATGTCAAGTATGGCCTGGCACCCCTTAGGTCAAAATGGGATACACCCCCAAGGGTGATTAATAATGGCCAAGCTAAGATCCTGTGGGACTTTCAGATACAGGCAGAAAAACTGGTGATGGTTAACCATGGGTGGGTGTAGCTCAGGAGGTAGCGCAGGACATCTACTAAGTGGAAGGTTGGTGATTTGATCCTTGGCTGCTCCAGTATGCATACCAAATATCCAAATATGAGACAAGTTGTATAAAGCGCTTTGAGTACTCAGAGTAGAAAAGTGCTATATAAGAACCAGTCCATTTACCATTCAATCAAACAGACACAGTATTGGAAGAGCAGAGGAAGAAGGCCATAGTGATAGACATAGCTATACCAAGTGATAGCAACATCAAGAAGAAGGAATACAAAAAGCTCAAGAAATACCAAGCACTAAGAAAAAATCTAGACAAGATGCAGTGGGTGAAGGCAACAGTGGTTCCCATAGTAATCGGAGCACTTTGGGCAGTTACCCCCAAACTGGACGAGCGGCACCAAACATCCCAGAAGTGACACCCGAGATATCTGTCCAGAAGAACGCAGTTTTAGGGACAGCAAAGATACTTTCAAACTACAATTATATTATGAGAGGCATCAATTCCATGATGAATTTGTCCTTGCGTGATCCTTACACAGATATTATTAGGTCAGGTTCTTTTTCTTTCATTTTTTTAAATTATAAGCAAGATTTGTTTGTATTAATAAATAATGAAAAAAAAATCAAACGCCTTTGAGCTATTTGACAGAACCCGAATGACCACTGACAGGTGAAAATGAGATAACAGCTCTATGAAAACAGAATCACACATACAACATCCTCATACACATTTGCATATGGTCACATCCACACAAAAACTAGTTACACTCATACACACACAAACACACCAGGCATATTGCTGGGAACATCTGGAGCTGAAGTCGAGTGGAAGTCAAACCACAAACCTGGCGGTAAACCAAAGCAGAAGGCCACAGATCTAGGCAATCACAATGACTTTGAAAAAGAATCACAGCCTCTTGCCACCAGCACTATGGGTAGCTGGAAGGCAAGATCAGAGTCAAACAAATGGTGAGTGAAACTAATTAGGAATTTTAACTCTGATGGCGTGCGAAGCAGTACATTCAGAAGCAGTGTGCAGGTTTTGCTTTTATTTTGTACCCCTAACATATTCTAAGAGACCTGTAGTGGCTGTCAGAGACTGGTTACAGTTGCATCAGTACCTCTTTAATACAATGACGACTATCTTAATTTTAAAAAAAAGTCATCTCCATTTGATTGCTTAATATATACATATTTTACCATCTTTCTGCTCTGTATACAGACTAAAAAATGCATGATAGAGAGCATTTTATTTCCTTGAGCAGAAAATGCATTAGCAACACTAAAACATGATTTTAGTAAATGTCATAAAGTAGAGGGCAAAAAAGGGCTTGCAATGGCTCAAGCTACATGGTAATTATTCATCTTCCCATACAACTCATGTCCTCCCTCTCCTTTCCTCTTCTGTCACTCACAAAGTTAAAATATGCAATAGAGCACAAATGACATTAAAAGAAACTGCAGTACACAAAAATAAGGTATACTGTATATGAGCTAGGATGAAATCAAACAGTTGGCCATGTGTGTGTGTCCGCAAAAAAAAATTAAAATAAAGATAAGCGAAGATAAAGTACAGATGTTTCAGTAAGGTTCAGTTAAAAGCCTTATAATTTAAAATGTCTCACTAGGTGAGTCCTGTAAAGATGTGACTGCACTGTCAGCTCTTTCTGGTTGACATTTAATAGAAATTTCCCTCCCACAAGAATTAATGTTGCACATGAAGTAAAAACCAGAGTACACACAAACAGCCTCACACACAAACAGCCGCGACTAAATTCTCTCATAAAACACCTCCATTAGTCAAACTAATTCTGAATTTAAGCTGTGGGCATGTCGTAAAAAAATAAAATAAATAAAAATAAATTAATAACCATGTAATTTGTGTTACTTAAACAAAATAAAAGCACAAGGTTTAAGCATGCATAAGTATGGATTTACCATCTTGCCACTAAAATAACACTGATAGTTCAGTAACAAGCACAAGCACAAAATAAATGAAAAAACAACAACAACAACAACCAATTTATCTGTTCCAGACTTTGCAAGAGAGACAGAGAAGAAGAAGAGAGAGAGAAGCCCCTCAGGCAAAGAAGAAATGCAGTGTCCCAAGTTGACAACATAAAGTCAACTTTGAGTTTTTTCTATCAGAACCAATTGAAAATAGCACTTTGCATGATAAACAAGGAAGGGTAGCATGTACATAGCAAAAAGCGAAGATACCATGGATTGGATAGAACTGCATGCATACCTGTTGCTCCCATCACAAAGTTCTAGAATCCTAACAATCAAAAATCATGGCTAATCTCCCAAAACACTAGATCATTGGCATCATTGGCATTTTAAAAATCGCATAACTGTTAAATTAAAACAACATCATCTCATAGTTTTGACCTTTTAATCATCAAATACAGAATTTCGCAGCGTGTGAGATAAAAAATGTATTTTCCATGATTGCTTGCACACAGTTTGACATGAAGACCACTATAACATGAGCCAAAGCTAACTATATTGATAACGATATATATAGGTAGCTGTAGTTAGATAAAAGATTACTGCTGGTCTGGGATTTTAAATGTAGGCAAAATGACCCCTCCTGGCACTTCTACGGTGTTGGAATCCTTGTGGTTGTTGTGTTAAATGTATTTTTTTTCCCTACAATTTCAGAATTATTTTAGTGTAGTTGGCATTTTTTGATTATACTTAGACTAGTAGTCCCATTATGACTACTAACACTATGTGCTCAATGATTTCGCCACAGACCTCGAGCTTACATAGAAAACAATCATCAACTTCTGTTCCAAACTGTCCCAAATTCTGTGGGCCTCAGGCAATGACCCAGCAGTTTTCCACTGATGAGTCTACAGTTTCTAAGCTTAAAGATGACCAATCAAGATGAAGAGAGGAGAAAAATGAGAAGCATAGTTATCTGAAATGCTTAATCCAGTTAGGAGAGAAATTTCAGCTCAACTAGCTACTTTGATCTGATAGTGCCATATTAAATTTAAATGTAGTTAAATAACAGACATGTACATGGTACATGTAAGAAACACATCAGTAGAAGCTTTAGAACTCAAAACTGATAGAACATCACAAACACACCGAATAAAGACGATAGCTCCAGCTAGAAAAAAAATCATCAGAAACAGCAAAGCAATTTTGTTTTAAGAAGACAAAAAGCACATAACAGAAACAGCGGTGCACCCAAAGGTAAAGCATGCCTACACAAGATTATAGAAACAACTTTGGACTGGCTGACAGAAATATGTTTATATCTCCCACGACAGTTCTTTCACGCAGTTATTTTTCTCCCATGTCAGGGGCCAGGCCTCTCAAGGTGTGTTATCATTTAGTGCGGCGAAGAAGTTTTCTGCTGGTGAATTGATTCTGTGGGTTGAAGGCTACCCGTCTCCTTAGCATCCTCCAGCTAACCCAGCCAGACCGAACCTGATGCATTTGTGCCCACATATTCTCTCTATTCTTGTCCAAAAACTGTAAGGGGTGAGCACGAAAAGCCTCCTTCGAGGGAGGAGTGTGAAACCCTCCTTGAAGGAAAAATAGGGCCTTCCATCTCTCTTTTTCCCTCTCCTCAGCTTGTGTGTTGCTCACAAAGGCAGCAGACAGGCTGGTAGAAATCAATTCCATGGAGCCACAGGATGAAAGTCGGGAAGAAAAAGAGCAGCAAAAGACAGAAGCTGTATGAAGATTTCACTAGGCAAAGAGTAAAAATAACCAGTGCTTTAGAGCTGGACTTCCACCTGTCTACACATAATACAGTATAAAACTCTGGCATAGTCGGCAGTAGGATACATGAACTCTTACTGTAATCTACCAACAAAAAAGCAAACACAAAACTGCAACAAATTTAGTTTCAATCTTAGTCTTTTCACAATAATAAGCATTAGTTTTATTATTAAGTTCAATTAAATGTCTGTTTTGGCAAGAGTGAGGCCTCATTTTAAAATAAAAGGTATTTGTTAAATGTATGTAAATGTTAAATATATGTTAAGTCATATATTTAAATGAAATACCCTTTTTTTAAATTAACACTTCATGTACATGTTATCGTCACTCCAGTTTACTGACAAACCATCACGGATGCTAATTTTTTTAACTCTGCACTCAAAACAAGTCTGATGGTCGATCACTTTGTCTGTAAGATACATAGTTTCGAAACAGAATTTAAAATTTGGATTCATCAGACCCACAGATAGGGGTCCACTTTGCATAATTGCATTGTAATTGAGCCTCGACTAAGAAAGTTTCCTTTTCGTCGCCTGTACGATAAAGTTCTAACTAAAATAAACTATGCTGATTGATAACTGGTTTCAAAAATGTTTCTGTTCTGTGCATAAAGGCATCTCTCTCAGGATTCTCTGGATATTTTAATTATATTATATACAGCTAAAAATATAATCTCCAGTTTTTTGCAGTTTTTGGTAGAATGCTATTCTGTTAAACTACTTGCCCAGACAGTCTTTAAGAGAGTGGCTAACCCCTATCGTCTTTACTTGTGAAACACTTAGTCCTCAGGGATGCTGTTTTTTACATCCAGCAGGGGCTTGTTGCCAATTAACCAAATTAGTTGTGAGTTGCTATTTGTTTGCTTTTAGTTTCGCAACTTGGAAATGTTCACATGACACTTCTCAGCAAACATTTCAGCGCTGAATAACCATTTGCTGATTGCCTTTTCTCAACATCTCATCTTGTTTGAAAGATGGTTTCCAAATGAAGTGACAATGTTAGAAATTTAGTTTTCCTTTGTGAGTACCTCTTCAACATCTGAACATTCTTATTAGACTTTTGGCAGGAGAAAGATTTTTGTTCAAGACTTGTTTTCTATCATTTTTGGGTTGTTTTTTTTTTATCAAATGAACGAGCGAATGAATAAAACATCCTCAAATGAAAGAAGAGAAATATGACCAGTTATGATCTACTGGACCATTATTGTACGTGGAAACAGCACTGACATCTGCTTGCCTACGCTGCAGTTTCCGACACCATGTCATGACCAGTTTTGCCTGCAGCCTGTGTGAACCATGTTTGTTGAGTTATTATTGGTTTAAGATCAAACTTTGACATCAGCGGTTAAATTGGGCTGGGGGCTATCAAAGCTGAGCACCAGGTCCTGACATTGCACCATGCTGGAGACCAGCTCCATCACCATTATCATGGCACTACCAATTGACATACAACTCTTTTACACATTGCTTAACAAACCAGCAAGAAAGAAAAAAAAGTGCTTTAACTGTGCTATATTTAGAGTCTTGCTTGCTAAGTTTCATGACTTTTTTTTAATTAATTGGGTGATTGATTGATTGATTTTTAATTTTATTTTTAAAAATGAAAATAAAATTAAACAATGAGAATGCTGTGGCTTATACCTCGAGGAATTTAACAGTTTTAATTGTTATTTTAAGGCCTTTTTGTTCTACGCTGACAATGAAGGTGAAACGACTTTTAGAACAGCTTTACGAAACTACTCTGGAAGTTAAACAAATGATTTTTACCAAAGAAAACCATGATCTTCCTGACCTAACTAAACAGGGGCTCATCCATTCTAGAAATTTCAATATCCCCCTGTACAATGGTAAAATTTATATCTAAGAAAAATGAACAGATTAAGAAAACTAACCTTGATCCTTTGAGAAAGATCTTTCAGACAAGATATTGACTTCTAGAATAAGCAGTAACTAATAAAATGAGGTAGTCATTTCCATTTAACTTCTAAATATTTCGCACAGTCAAAACAGTCCCAATTTTAATCTATGTCTTCTCATTAATTTAGAAGTTCATGAAAGACAAGGGCAGCATGACAGGGCAGAGAATTCATTTTACATGGACCTTGGGTGCCCCGACATTCAAAGAATGAATACGCATATATAGACTGCCTGTGTGTGTGTGTGTGTGTGTGTGTGTGTGCACGAACAAGACACTGATTAAAAGCGATAAACGAGTATAAAGTGATGAAACAATGAAGTCTGAATCCAAAAACCAACAAGGAACGAAAAAAAATAAGACTACGGGAGTGTAAAGAAATACACACAAAACACACATACAGAGCATAAGGAGCTTCAATCTGACTAGGATCCCAAACGGCCCACTTACAAGCAGACTTTTGGCGCTATCTACAATCTGCATCACTGGTCTTGGATGCATGTGTGTTTGCACTCAGACCACAGAGTGCCAACAACTCTCAACCAGCATTAGGATTAACCTACTGATCGATCCTGGCACAACAAATATATATGGGGAAAGGACAAGGAGAGAGGAAGAAATAAAGTGAGAGAGCATCCTTAAAAAATGGGAATGTAGAACCACAGTAAGAAGGAAAGCTGAGAGAAAGAAGAGGAAGATGAGTACCAGAACTAGAGTCTGGAAAGAGATGAGAGTGAGTGTGTGTAGGTGTGCATTAGTGGGAGGATAAGAGAGTGGAGGGAAGGACAGAGGGAGGGAGATGAGACACACACACTCACTACCCACTCATAAACCTATGATGGCAGATGGACCATAGCACTTTCCAGACAATGCAAAGTGTGTGTGTTTGAGTATGTGTGTGTGTGCATATACTTTTCTGAGACCATTTTAGACTGTTCATTGACAGTAAGGACTAAAGTGTGTATTAAAAAACACTCTAAAGGTAGTAATACATGAAACTGATGGTGTGAGCAAAAGTATACCTTTTTTTTGAGGTATTGTCTATTTCTTTTTGAGTCCTAAACAGAAAAAGACAATACCTATTAGTGTGCGCATTAAACCAACCCTGTGTCTGTGTGTGTTAGTTTGAGTGAAAGTCCTTACATGCTTGCTTTTAAATGTATTTATGTGCACACTGACGTAAAGGACACTACATCCTTTACCTCCGTGTAGTATCTAGTGAACTGCAGCGGCTACCTCAATAGTTCCTTTAGCTCAGTGCTTCACATTGGAAAAAGGAAAAAGAAACAAAAAAACTTTCCCTCACATCCAATGTGGCAGATTTGAGCTGGCAAGATATCATTGGATTACGAAGCTCATTTCACCGTAAGTTCAACGCTTGACACACTACTGCCTGGGTTGGTCAGGCATGCAGATAGAGATGGAGTGGCGGTTCTCTTCTACCCATCATTGTCTGTGACATTTGCAAAGGGCACTTGCAGGAAGCCTTAGACATGACAAGCTCTAGCTCCATCTGCATCCCATGATTGCTCTGTGGGCTGAATATAATAGATGCTTTCCAAATCACTGGAGCGACGGGACACTTAAGCGGCAGGCCGTGAAAGTTACACTCAGGTAAAAACCATTAGTGCAATAATGTTAATACTGTTTCTCTGTCGCCCACTTCCTCTCCCACTAAGGCAGGAGGCCACATGCTGGCTAGAGCACTGGCCTTTACTGGAAAAAAAATTAACAAATATACAGTCATCCAGGCGAGATAAAACAAAGACATGCTTGAGGGTAATTGAACGAGAAGGCAGGGCACTGCAAGGCTGGGGAAAAAGATGAAAACGCATGCAGCTGCAAGGCGAGGGAGCGCATCAAAGCTTGATTAGCTGCACATAAGAAAGCAGGCCTACGTTCTTTCTGCAAGTACTTAACCCTCACTGGGGCCCCAGAGTCTTTCACCCCTTCAGCTTGTACCGATGGAAAGAGAGAAAACTTGTGTTCTCTTTCATGGTACATGTGTACATCTGATGTGTAGCGGGGATTGTAATGTTCCTGATGGCAAGCCCAAGTGATTTGACAAAGATGATGGTACATCTGCAGGAGAGAGTATTAATGATGCACTGGCCACAGTTACAAGCTCCTTCCACAGAGTAAAAACTCACACACATCCACACACAAACACTATGTGACACACAGTATTCTTAGTAAAAGTAACTGTACCCCTGCTCCAAGTTTTTTTTAATATAACTGATAGCGCGCCCTTTTCTAGACGGGAGAAAAAGTTTGCATAGATCAACAAAAAGAACAAAAAAATATCAAGCAAAAAATATGACACCGCATTTGATGGTTCTGGGCTTTTTAATTTTTATTCTTTTCACTCAACTTTTTGGTCGATCAAATAATTCATTTTAAAAAACAACTACAGAATTACCTTCAGCAGAATATTTCATTGCAGCCCTTTAGCTGTAACCATAATTAGTGTATGACATATATAACAAATCAATAAATAATGGAAATAATTAATAATAATAATTGCAATTGGCAATAATTATAGTTGCAGTCTAAAAAGTAAGTTTATTTGTAATGAATATCTGCATTATACAAAAAAAGGGAAAAAAAACCCAGTAAAAATCGAGACATCACTCCAATGAACGAGTGCTAAATCACAGCCAAAGTAGACAGGCTAGAAAGAAAGCAAGGAAGAATGGAGTACAGCCTAGGACACAGAGAGGTTAGGGAGAGTGAATTGAGCTAGTACAGTGGGTAAGAGGATGGTAGGAAGGCTGGGGGGGCATCTGTCTACTGTTTAATTTGCCATCTGTGAGGGATACTATTGCCAGGGTCGCTAATCAGGCAATCCATCACACCCCCATAGAAACAGTGTCAATTATATGCCATCCCAAACCTGACAGTTTCCCTCATGCCATTCAGAAGAAGTAGTTGGCTTCTCATGTATCACTGTGTAGGGCTTGAGTTTTCTGATATCCAACTGCTTTTTCTTGTCTGGTTCAAATTTGAATTGCAGTTGTTAACACAATACCCCAGCTTCTGTGATACATAGTTTTGGGTGGGCCATTAATAATAAGATTTATATTGCATGTGCATGAGCTTATCAAGATTTTATGGGTTCCACATTTATTCAGTGATTTAGAACTGGGACTAAGACCTTAATAATAAACTAAAACATGATCATTGATAGAGATTTATTGTCTTTGAAAATGAGATTCACCTTGTTAAACGTCATTGCCCTTATCCAAACAGACAGTCAAACCCTAATCATTACCTATTTTGTGCGTCTTTTGATTTACAGCGAAAAATAACAATCAATCGTAATTCTCCTTTCTGTATTTAATCGACAAGTTGTCTTGATTTTTGTTTTACTATAGTATTTTAAATAATTCAACAATATGCCGACGTAAACTCATTTGAGGTAATAGCTGCAATCAAGCTTGAATTGCACTTCTCAAAGCAGAAGCACCCTGGATTGTGAACCCATGGCTCTGGTTCGCTCAGTTTTTGATAGGTGCCTTCTTCCAAATTTAATTAATATCAGGATTTGTGGCAGTCCACTTTTATTGACTATGACAAAGTCATGACTGAATTCTTGGACAGTATGTATGAAAAGTGGTCCAGTGAGGGAACAGTGGTGAATCAGCAACAGCTTTATGGGCAGCCAAGGAGCACTGATGCACGTGGAAAGTGAAGGCTGGCCTGTGTGGTCCGATCCAACAGACAAGCTACTGTAGCTCAGATTTCCAAAGAAGTTAATGCTGGTTATGATAGAAAAGTGTCAGAAAACACAGTGCATTGTAGTTTGTTGCATATGAGGCTGCACAGCCATTGACCAGTCAGGGTCCCATGCTGCTGACCCCTGTCCAACACCAAAAATGCCAATAATGGGAACATGAGTATCAAAACTGGACCACAGAGAAAGTTACAAGAAAGTGGCCTAGAGTGATGAATCACATTTTCTTTTAGATCACATGCACAGCTGGGAGTGTGTGCAGTTACTTGGGGAACATCTGGCATCAGGATGTACTATGGGAAGAAAGGTAAGCTGACAGAGGTACTGTGATGTTTTGGGCAATGTTCTGCTGGGAAAATTTAGGTCCTGCCATTCATGTGAATGTCAGTTTGACACATGTCACCTACCTAAGCATTGTTGCAGACCACACCCTTTCATGGAAATGGTATTTGCTGGTGGATGTGGCCTCTTTCAGCAGGATACCAAAAATGGATCAGGAACAACAAGGCATTGACTTGGCCTTCAAATTCCCCAGATCTTAATCCAGTTGAGCATCTATGTGATGTGCTGGACCAACAAATCATTAATAGGCATTAATAATAAAAAGATTATTATCAAAATGTTCTACGTGAAAGACTTTCACAAAACTTAGAAGAAGAAAAAAGGTAAAAAATGTCCTTATACTAAGTGCACAGGTAAGCTGGTCCTTTAGTCTTTGGGGAAAACTGTCACCAATAGTTTGGTTAGCTTAACACAATTAACTGTCATATGCAAAAGTTTAAACAGTTACATTTACTGCACATTTAGTTTGCAATACCACAAGTCATCACATGAGGCCCAGAATCACCCAGAGCCGAGAGTCATAAGATCTGTATGTAGTTATAAAGAGAAAGAGTTATGTAACAGATATAGCCCAAAGATCAAGCACAGATCTCCTTAACTTGGTCTGTGATAACATGACGAGCCAATCATAACTTAGGTCTTACCTCAGTTGTTAAAAGCAAAGTGGTTAAACTAAATATCAGCTTGATTTGTTTTCTTGAAGTACAAAATACTGTAACTGATACATTAAAAAAAATCACACCATTATTTGTGAAGCAAGCAACCTTATGTTACTTTTAGTACCCAAAAGTTTTACTGCACATGCATTCCCACAGTGGATATGTCTGCACCCCCCCCCCCCCCCCTTTTTTTATACATGCAAACCATTTCTAATTTGGAGGCCATCAGCTTGCTAAATGCACTCTAACTCTCTCTGGCACTGAGGTCACATAGCCTGCTGAGCACACTCATAAACAAATTAATTGGCTTGCCAACACAATTTATGTGCTGTACAAACACAACACCAAATACACACTTCCTCTTTCCCTACTACCCCTGGTACACTTTGGTATAGAGAGTAGTGAATAGGTACTTCTGCAAATTAATAACATTCCACCTTGAATGAACATTGACTTGAAAAACGATAAAATCCGGAAGTTTGTTAAAGTAAATTTTTGATGATGAAGGTAAACACTTTCCTATTAATGAACAAAGCAAAGACCATACATGATTAAAATTTTCCTGCTATCATCTTCAAGGTATTCTCCTTGTAATACACATGTATCAACAGTGTGTTTTTTTTATTTTTAATAAAAACAGAATCAGCCCATTTCAACAGAGGTTAAACTACTAACTAGAATCAGTTGAAACAAACAGCATATGCTTTAATCATTTTATACTCTCTATTGGCAAATGTTATTCAAGTGGCTATTTGATATTGGCAATGCATTTAAGTTTTCATTTTACTGGCCATGATTCAATATTCTAAAGTAAGAAGTGAACTAATTTAATCATTTCCACTATGGTAACAAAAGCCATCGTTGTAATTGGGAAGTTGTGCTTTCTTTCTGTGACAAGCTTCCCAGGTTGAGGCTTACAGGCTAAATTTATTTCATAAACTTAATAACACGTTTCGGTAAATAAAATCTTTATCATGGTCACCAAAATTTAGCAGTGCTTTACTTTAAAGGTTTTGTATTTGGCTTAAAATAGCATTTAAAGCAGTTGCTGTTACTATTGTTTATTCCCATTTATTCCCATTTGCTGCAGGGGCACATGTTCCAGTGAAATGGCACATTAGCAAACAAAGAGCCACCTTTTTCAGAAGGCACCAATTATTCACGCCATTCTTGTCCACATGAATAGCAAGTCCTTATACATTTGCAAAGCAAGCCATAAGATTAAAAAAATGTATTTGTGTGATAGATCATTTAGGCTTACATAGGGAAAAAGGAATAGAAGATACATAATAAAGATGATCCCTTTTGCTATTTTGAGGCTTTATAACTTATTTTCTGTGTTTTCTGGAATATAAGGATAAGGATCAGTAAAAGCCTGCTAAGCAATGGCAAAGGCCAGGGATCAGAGTACAATACTATTTTTCAGAGATGCCATCCTTATTCCAAGACCATATACTCAATAAATGCATATACCAGCAACAAATTATAGTGAGTTTAAATCCAACACTGGTACTGTGTTGTTGAATAATGGAAATATTCTTGTAAGTTGATAAGCTTTTCATTATTAGATATCATTATTACTATGATGATAATGAATATTATTATTACTAGTAGTAGAAGTAGTAGTAGTATGTGTAAATATGTTCTGTGAATAGCAGCGGAAGGTGGAGGAAGGTGGGAAAAGAATAAGAGATTACACATCTTCCTCTTAATGCACATTTATTGTGTGTAAGGGACAAAGAAGTTAATCCAAAAGATTACAGAAAATTACAGTTACAATCTTTCTTTTTTACTTTCTTTTGAGTTTTTCTGATTTTTTCTCATGTGGTCACAGTTTAGTGTTGTTTTTCAGCTGCTCTTTGATTAGCTGTCAGCACAAAAAACTACATTATTAGGTTAAACAAAAAATGCTCCCATTCACAACACATGCATTACATGTGTTGTGAATTAATATAATATATGTGTTCAGTTGTGATATTGTGACTTAGTAGTAGGATTCATCTTTTACATATAATGCATGACAGACAGATTTTCTGTAGTTTGTTTACCATAGGTCTTCCCACATTTACATGTTTGCTGGCAGTAATGTTTTGTTGAGGATATTATTTACTTTATACTAGTGTGCAGTATTTCCTTGAAAAAGCACAAAATAATCCCCCTTTAACCATTTCATTAAACTTAATGAATAATCTAATGTAAACACACAAGGCAAACACCCACATATAGACAGTCAATAGAGTGAATATCAATTAAAAGTTAGATACATACAAGTACATGTACATATGCACCTGAACAGCAGGCTAAGGGCCTGAATGCCCTACAGCACCGGGCCAGTCTCCAAGCATCATTTGTAACACACACATACCCACACCTAGACACGCACCCACACTGAGACACACACACACACATACACATGGCCACACACATCACTCTGTTACCTTGAGGCAAAACGGTTTACATAAAACCTCAAATCTCAGCTGGCTCACAGTGTTGATCAGTGCATGACTGGTATTGCTGAAGTAAAAGTAGAAAAACTGCTTGATTGGTGAGGGAGAACACAAATACCCACAGATATGATGGTTTACAGTAATGTCTCGTATTTGTGCTACTGCGCAGACGAGAATTGTGGGTAATGTTTTCACAAGAACAAACAAATAAGAGTCAGTGAGCCTACTGGCCTAATGGCTAAAGAGTCAGGCTTTGGGTTAAAGTTGAACTTAGCGGAGTAGGAGGTATTGTATGTAATTAGTAAGCTCCTGCATTATGCACCAATAAAATGCAATTATAGGATTTGTTTTTGTATACATCTTTAATGCCAAATGATGACTGCTGTCATCAAAATGCTTTTTTTTAACAGTTGACACTATAAAATAAATAATATAACGTTTTGTGATATGTACATGATACTGTAATAATACATTTAGGTCTGGAAATTGCAACAGGAAAAGAAGCACACCAATGAGAATGAATATAAAAGCTAGGTATGATTATCATTGTTTGTGAATCATTAATTCTGGTTTTGGTTTCCTTTATCCTTGTTTAATATGTTTTTCTTTGATCTTTTTTCTGGTAAAATCTGTATGCTGTATGCAAGATAATAAGCTTAAGCTTCAGCCTGCACCTTTTTGGTCAATAATTAGCCAGTTATTGTTCTTCAATTGTTTGTTGTCAGTATGTTTAAAAAAACCCAATACAAATAAATCATTCAATCAGTCAATCGGTCATTCGTTCAAGCATCGTGAAATGGTTTTCTTAATAGGTGAGCCTTATAAAAAGTGTTCTAATGCATTGTCTACCAAATAGCCAAACACTCATCTCTAGCGAGCTATTTTATACCATGATCTGCTCCAAACTAACTACAGAAAAAAAACCTTCAGTCATGACTTTAAGAGATCATTGTGGAACATTTCAAGAAGGTTTACTTCAAGGGTAGTAGTGCTTTGATGGAGTGCTCCAATTTGTAACTATCTTTTTAAGAGTAGCCCTACAACTGACATTAGTCTTTACTATTTATATGTAGAATGTACTTTTTGTTTGGTTTTTTTTTTTTAGATAAAATTGGTTATGAGTCATGCACAGAGGCTTTACTATACAGTACACTTACGACTGGTGCAGAGGCTAATACAACAGACTTTTTGTAAACAGGGACAAGTTATTGAAAATGGATAAATGACAGTCCTCGGGCAGCAACAGTGGGATAGAAAATAAAACCCAGCAGTTAAAAAAACCTCTGAATGAGGGTTAGTAGAGCGACAACTTCAGAGCATATTAAGGTTCCCACAAGTGCAATAGCAGAAGGAAATCAAAGATCTCACTGATGTGTAAGCTGTCTTTTTAAATAACAATAATAATAATAATAATAAAAAGTTACGTAAATGTCTGTATGACCCCTGTATCTCTCTATGAATCTGTCTGAATATTCAATCTTTCTTAATAAAAGCACACATGCACATACACACTGTCACATAGCTGTGCACGTACCTGGCTTCATCTCAATTGAATCTTAGCCCAGCAGGACTCATTATTCAACTCCTACCTGTACTTTAAACAGAGGGAATTACAAGAACACTGCACTTATGTCTGAATGTAAAGTGCATACCAAAGGGACTAAGTGTGCATCTGTATATGAGTACATGCACAACCTTCGGTAAACACTCGTGAACAGGCCTTGAGAATCGAATGTACAACTTAATATAATCAAACCTTCCTAAGGAAAAAAATTAGAGTGGCTCAATCAGTCAGTAATGAATCAATCCAGAGATGTAAAAGACACAGAATACAGAGCATAATAAATCCTCTTAGCGTAAGTATTGTTGTTTTGAGAGTGTTCATTGCATGTAATAGAAACTTTAATAAACCAGTCTGCAAACTGAATTTTGTGGTTGGGTTAGCAAGAGTTCTGCACACTGTCATGTTACAAAGTAAAGAGAAAAGATTGTTGGGCTATGAATAATGAATTGTCCTGAAGTTTGCCAAGTTATGTTTGCTCTTTGTGATCAGAAGAGATATAATGATGACAGAGAGATTATAAACTAGATTTTAATGCATTTCAAAAGAGGTTCACAAGAATACCAATGAGTTCAACCCAATCCTTTATTCATATATTAAGCACAAGACCCAGCTAACTGTCTGGTTTTTTTGTGCCTTTATTTTACCTTGAATTGCATTGTTTCCTATATGGAAACTTAACCATGTTATCAAGTCTAAAAGTCGTTAACATAATATATATACATCTTCTTTAAAGATAGATAGTGGAGTATGCATTAGCGCTTTAGTTTATAGTTGCAGGGACAAAAACCTAAATGGCCATTATCAGGGACATTACAGCAGTAGTGTTTCTCTTTGCACCCTGTATAATTTTGTAGCTTTGAAAATTATAGGCAAAGATGATACTTTCTCAAGACCACATCAAGGTGTCTACATGCACCCGCCGGCCTGGATCACTTCGGAAGATTCCCAATTTTTAATCCAAGGATGATAATGTGTGAAAAAAACTTTTTAACTGAGGCCCTGACTTCATCAGACTGACAGACAAGAGGAGGAAGAGATGAGAAAGAGAGGAGCTTTTAGCTTTTCTCTGCTCTTTCAGACAACCCTCAGGTGCGTCCAGAATGTACTAAATCCCTTTAATCTCACATATCAAAAAGCAACTCACTTGCAGCACTTAGCTGTCTGCAACTACTGAAGCAACCTAGGACATGAGGCTTTTTTTCTTTCTTGTTTTTTTTTTTGGTTTCTTTTTTTTACAAAAACTATACTTTATTTAAATTTTTTATCTTCCTTTCAGGTAAAACAAAAGATTTTTACCACTGCTAATATAATATTCTCTGCCTTGTTTATATGCCTTCAGTTTAATGCACCCTTTGTTGTCACAATAATCCACATTATTTTCTCCTCTGTTTGCTGTAAGATGCAGCTTTTTGTTAATGCCTTATCAAAGCTGCCCTCCCTTTTTAATTCTCCATTTTCTCCATATTCCCCTGCAGGAAAAGCAGTGTATAGTAATTCACATCAGACAATACTGCTGCACCACAAAGCTTTTGCAATAGTCAGTCAAATGGATAAATTAGTGTCACTGCTCTTGTCCACCTCCTACTGGGGGTTATCTCCCCTTGCATCACACCAACATGAATCTTGTTTGAAGGCTACTGCTGACTATACATGTCAACTAAAACCTGCCGTTTTACAACCATGGCAAAGGTACCATCAATCATTGCATTTCTGGAAGCACTTACACAGGCAAGTAGTAGACAACATTGTACATGTATACGCCTATGCACGCTCATAGCGACACATGCGAAAGCCTGGCACACAATAACAAATCAGCCCTCAAAAAGACACTAGACAGAGATCTAGCATTTATAATGAATTTTGAGGCCTGATGCTAAATCAAACAATCAGCCAACCTCATCGTGTGTGTCTGCGTGGGCACTGTCATATCTCAGCAGCCAATGAAGACTGTCAGTCAGGCTGCCATCAAATTAAAAGGATGTGGGGAAGCCAGAAGAGACGAAGCTTCATTCAAACCAAGGAATGAACAAAGACAAACATGTCAGCCAACATCGGCAGCTCGACAGCACACGCCTATCTGGTCGCACTGCTTCAAGATGACGGAAACATTTTGTAGGATTTAAGATTTAAGACACTTCACATGTAATTATCACAACAACACGTGTAAAGGGTTAGAGCTGAATTAGCATGGCTAGGAGAGACTACAGACATTGAACATGAAAGAAAAGAAATGACAGGTTGATTATAGGCCCAATTTACTATTCAAACACACCCCAAACCTGATTTACTAACAGCGTAAAATGAAAATGGAAACATTCTTTTGTAATTGCTTTACTTTTAAGATGACATGCCTATAAATTAAAAGTTCTGATAGAACTGAAGATTGAAATGTACAAAATTACAGATTCATATCTAAGCTATTGTGAATTCATGCAGCCTACAACATGCTTTCCACACTATGCCTTTAATCTACAACCACAAAACATATTTAAACACAGTTCTTGGTTTGATGCTCTGTGCTTATGTCATTTTTTTATGGTTGTTTGCAAGCTTGTTAATGCAATTTTCAAAGTGTGCAATTAGTAGAATTGGATATTTTAATGCTAATGAGGAACTGTATGGTGGTCAGAAGTCACTTTTTCGCCCAAATCACTATACATTTTTGTACGCTGTTGGATTTATGTGGGCAATTTCAGGTGTCAGTATGAGACTCAGTGACGGCCAAGGGCGCCCTATAAATCGTGTTTAGAGAACACTTTCACCTGGTGTAAAATCATCACATATGGCCCAACGTGACTGATCTCCTAGTCTACCTGACACTTTTAGTAACCAACAGGTTTTGTTCATTGTGCAGCTTTCTTTATGCATTATTCCTGATTATTATTATTATTATTGGGTGACCGTGGCTCAGGGGGTTGGGAAGCGCATCTGTAACCGGAAGGTCGCCGGTTTGATCCCTGGGCTCTCTGTCCTGGTCATTGTGTCCTTAGGCAAGACACTTTACCCTACCGCCTACTGGTGTTGGTCAGAGGGGCCAATGGCGCGATATGGCAGCTTCTGTCAGTTTGCCCCAGGGCAGCTGTGGCTACAACTGTAGCTTGCCTCCACCAGTGTGTGAATGAATAGTGGGATTGTAAAGCGCTTTGGGTGCCTTGAAAAGCGCTATATAAATCCAATCCATTATTATTGTTATATTCCTTAAACAGGATACATTCCCCTGTCTTTGAGCATATCTGCAATTATATGAAGTCAGATCTGCTTTGTTAAACTAGCAGTAATAGTCTCTTTTTTCATGAGGTATTTCCATATTAAATACAATATTCTTTGTATTAAAATGGGGAAAATTGGGAAAATTTACAATAGAATAGCTGATGAAAGACTCAAAGGCCACAGTTAAATGGTTAGATTGGTTATGTGCCCTTATTGAGATCAGAGGTGAATACAAATGAAACAAGTGGCTGAAAAAGGAGTGAAAAGACACACTCATGGACGAAGGACAAAGTAGTAGAAAAGAGCGCCTCTACACCAAGCGTCATCTAATAAAAACACTTGATACTGGCATAATGGCACATTACTGAGGCACTGAAAGGAGAAAACAGCCCTGTAAGATATGGGAGAAACAGTCCTTGTACTGTACACATCAAACACCGGCGACAATAAGGTGACAACTGTAAGAGGGACTTCAAGAGATTAGGCAAGCTTACAGTGGTGTGTGCCAATCCTACGTTATAGGCAGTAATCTTAGGTAAGTCATGCAAAAAGGAGGCAAATTAGATGGGACTTAGGGACTAATAACCCAGATAAAGATATCCTGTCTTAGAAGAGACCATTCACAACACCTCCCTGGCCTCCCTGATACCTTTCCTTGATTCCACTGGGTGGATAAAGACCTCCTTGGAGGCCTAAGTTGTCTTCTATCAAGCCAGACAGACACTGTTTTAGTTCATTAAATTGGAGACATGAGCAAGACCTTGATGGGCTGGACTGTCTATCATCAATTGCAATGTATCTAAATCTCTCTGTCCTTGTAAAGGTAAGTAGAGCTGAAACAAAAGAGGCCTTCTTTCTTTGGGCCAGTGAATTTTATTGATTGTGGCATATGGGTGGAATGAGGGGGAATCAAAAGTAATGCATTGCTCTTGTGTATTTATGTGCAAATTACAGGTGTCATGTTATCATGAATGGAAATTAATCAATTCAGTTGTTATGTTTGAATCTAAGCAGTTTAGTTTTATATTTCTTTTATATTCACTTTTGCAAAAACATGCATTTCAAAGCATGGCAAACGTTCTTTGGGATTCAATTTTATTTGCTGGGTTTTAAATACACACAACTGTATCAACAGTAATTCATTACTACACAACAAGGTGAGAAATTAAAAGCAGAACCTGAGGAGACAAGTCTGCAGGGAGGCTTAGAATATGCACAAGTGAGGTGTTCTGTTTACTCATATGCTAATTCATCCCCATGCTAAAGCCCACATGTAAAATGGATTTTCTGCACTCTGCTATTAAATTATGAGCACTCACTATCCAGCTGTTTTTTGCTTTATTTCCTATCCACTTTCTCGTGTGCTTAGGTTTATCTACAGTGTTCTTGATTCTCCTTTTATTTTTTTTATGCTTGTATAAAACATCATTTATAAGGCATATTATTGCAATAATTTATGCTTGATATCAATCTTTTTACATTCTGTTATACATTTAGGGTATTTTTTTTAGAAATGCTGAAAGAAAGTCCAATAATCAGACAACCCCCTATGAGTAAGTGCTTAGGAAACAATGGAAAAGAAAAACTCTCTTTTAACAGGAAGAAACCTCCAGCTGAATCAGGCTCAACAAGGGTCAGCCATCTGCTGTGACTGGTTGGGGGTGAGAGGAAAGATAAGAGAGTAAAAGAGAAACAACACAAAAAAAACACACTATGGGAGAAGCAGCCTGAGTTTAAACAGAATTTTAAAACAGAGTTTTTTTTCTTTGGTGGATGTATCACAGAATGGGGAACAGCTATTTGAAAATGTACCATGTCAACCAATCAAAAAATGATATGGCAACATGACATTTGCTTGTTTAGGAAGAGGGGGAAGTTTTAGGAGTAACGGCGAGAGAGAGAAAGAGAGACAGCAGAAAAAGAGAGAGAGCGAGTTTTGAGATGTGAGAGATTTGTGACATTTAGCACGTTTGGAGTGTGTAGTTAATGTGTTGTCTTGTGTAGTTAGTGTTTAGTGTTGCGGATAGTTTTGTGTTGTGTGTCAGAACAATGAGGTGACTGCTGTCTCCAGGTAGAGAACAGGAGTGATACACCTGCTGCTGTCAGACCTGCAGGTATCAGGTTGTGATGTTCTCCTTTATAGTGGACAGAAATTATTTTTTTGGAGTGGCACAAATAATTTGTGTGGCATCTTATTGAGTGCAGAACAGCTGATTGTTATGTAAATAGTTTGAAATTGTTATTTAATAAAGGGTAAAGGTAAATGGCTGCAAATAACTTTGTTGTTTGCAAAAATTGTGCATATGATTTTAAAATTGACAATTTATATTTGAATTTAAAGTTTAAAAAAATGTAACTTTCTACTTGGATTTTACGTTTTTTGCATGATTTTAGATCAATTGTTTTAACACAGTATGTCAAAGTGAAAACATAACTGTAAATTCAGACGTGTTTCGAATTTACAAAACACGGTTGTGCTGAAAAGAATGATACCAAATAAGGCAAAGTAAATAGTTTTTAAAGGTGAAATGTAGAGGTAAAAAAATCAAAAGTAGTCAAAAATGGCCAATTATAACGTGGACCCCAGAGGGTTAAAGATTGTTTTTAAAGTAACGCAATTGTTACTTTTCAAGTAATTAATTACCTTTAGAATCTTGTAACTCAGTTACTAACTCAGTTACTTTTTGGAAGAAGTAACTAGAAACTATAATTAATTACTTTTTCAAAGTAACTTGCCCAACATTGCCGACTACTAGGGTTGGTTAGTTAAAAGGACTTCTGATTAAAGACAGGTATCCAGTTCACTGAGTTCGGCCTCCAAAGCCATATTTATTACAAATGCTATTAGTGCTCACAGAGGCAAAGTAATAAATAAACATTTGGCACACTGAGCAGAAAAGTGCCAGTGAGATGGCTGAAGAACTGCAGGGCATACTGTTAGTGGCAGGTTAAGCAAACACTAGGACTATAATCTGAAGTAATTCAGTGCTCTGAAAAAGCATATACTGTATGTAGGTTATAGTATAAAACAAGTCACTATGAAAAAGTCTGCATTATAACAGATACAGCAAGTGATACAATATCACAGTGAGAGCCAAAACCAAGTGAGATCACATAAGGTGGTATTGTGGTATCAGTATTGTTTTACCATGTGGACCATGGTTTTGACTATATAGATAAAGATTCTAATGATATCTTTCAATAATCCATTGAAACACAACTAATATTTATATGCACCCCTTTCAGTCTCACAATAAACATTCCTATGGATGGCTCAGTAAAAAAAAAAGCATAGCAAGAGTACCAAAAGTGTTTAGTTTTTCACATTTGTGTTGTACATGGATAATCCACATCAAAAGCACATTGGTTAGAGCACTGAAATGGAAATGTTTGGGAATTTTAAGAAGTCTAAAACCCATACATCAGTTATATATAATATTTATGTATGTATTTTATATGTATCCATATAAAGAGAGAGAGTAGTTATTTATAAGTAAACACAGATGTCTGCCCACACTCATTGTCTTCTCACAGTTACCTAATTTCCCCACAGGGATAGACACTTTTATCTCATCTCATTCAGTATAACGCTCTGCTCTTGATCTGTAGATGTTGCTAGTGGTTGTAATTACAAATGCCACGTGTGAACACAATCTCTCAGAGAGGCACAGGTGATAACCATCTTTGTGAGAACTGGTATCCAGGATTTCTAATTTTTCTATCTAGGTAGCTAAAGGATCTAAAGTAAGAAAAGAATGAATTGTCATAAGGGGATCCAAAGAGATTCATGCCAACAAAATGGTGCTTATATCATAAAAAAGTTTCTCACTTGTTCTTTTGAAATGAAGTAAAGAGACAAGAAAAACACATTTGTCGGAAGCAACTCTGAGAGCCGTAGAGCACTGAAGAGCATCTCTGTAATCCACTAGGGATTACCGAGATCAAGGAACATAGTTGCAAGATAAAGCTCAACGTCTGTGCAGATTTAAGGTAGCTATTAGTTTTGTTCTCACTTCTATGCCCTCCCTGTGGTACACTCTACCTTACACAATGGTTACTTTGGAGAAAAAAAACTCAGTTTAGGCTTTTAGAAATGTAAACTTTCACTGGAACCATACATCAGCATGACTGCTGATTTTTTCAAGTGGCAAGGGCCTCCTTATAGATGTATGCTTATCAAGGCAGGAGGTCTATACATAATTAAAATTGATTACTTGCTCAATTTTCAACTTTTTTTTTTTTAACTGGTATGGTTTGTTGCATTTGCTAAAAGTGCATTTGTGATATGGGATGCCCTTACATTTAAATACAGGCTTTTATAACAAAAGTGATTGTCTAATGTAGAAAAGAACCATGGTTGTGCTACAATATAATGTTAGACAATGTCCATCGCAATAAAAAGGTTTTATTTGTTGACTATAAATAAGCCAGGATAAAGTAAATTACACTGATTCAACTTAATTTAGTGGCAGGGCAGCAATGAACCATTAAATCATATCAAGTACTTAGTGTTAAATATTGTTACATATGGTTAATTTTGTCATTTCTTTCAGTGGAGCATCAACGAGCAGTACCAATGATTTTCAAGTATTCTTACAAGATTACATCAAAACACAAAAAACTATGCTAAGATATAGAGTGGAACAAGATACGACTAACAAAAATCAAATATCTGCCCAGGAAAAAAAGATCAAAATGAGCCCAAAAGAAATCTAACAAAAACAAGGTTAAGTTTAGAACATTTTAGAACATTTCATCATAACACTTTGCCCCAAAGTTTCCAATAAAAAAAAGGAAAAAAGAAAGAACAAAACAGCATATTTACCCACAAGAAATTTAGAGCACACTGAAACTTCAAGGAACAAAGTGTGCAGAAAAGATGAAAACAAGTGCACTTCTTCCCTTACTATCATCATTATCTCAACTTAATGTTTAAGCATAGGCTATAGATGATTACTACAGCTGCTTTGCTGTGTGAACGCACAATTAACGCAATCTTACATCAACTGATCCATCTGCATATATTTTATGTGCATATTGTGTGTTTTTGTATTCTAAGGACCAGTGTGAAGTTGTATGCCAGGTGTCTGTTTCACCTGTTTCTGTCCCCTTATTTAGTCCAGGCAGATATATAACAGACTGCCACTCAAGTCATGACCTTTTCTTTTGCCTTCTCACCTGCCAACCAAGGGTCAGGACTAATGAGTGGCAGGTCAGTCAATTGGGAAGCTAGGTCAAACAAAAGGTCCAGGTGACATCCTCCTAACACACACAGCCCTGCCATCAGCAGGAAGCAAACCTCTGATATTGTGCTTGAATTAAAAAAAAAAAGGGGGGGAAACTTTAATAGGAAAATTCCACAAAACAGCTGAATGTGTTGGTGCGTGGATGTGTGTGTGCGCACGTGTGTGTGTGTGAATAATGGCTGTAAGGTCAGAAGCAATATCGTAGGCCAAGTCACAGCGGGAACAGGACAGAGAGACAAAGAGCAAGCCATGCAAAAACATTCTTAAAACATTTGACAGATCCATCCCCATGCAATATATGCTTGAATAATTTGTGCAGACTGTGCTATCAGTCACTACGTTTAATGATTCTCCAATGTGTTTGACAAATGTTGTGTGATGTGTGATGAAATAAACCAATCCATTAAAACACGGGGTAAAATTTAAGCTTATACCTTTTATCTGTACAATTATGCACGCACACAAGCGAGAGCAAAAATGGCTCCTGCCGTTTTATTAAACCTGTTCTCGCTCCGATATTTCTTTCTTAATGACATGTATAAATGAATAAGACGGCGTTCCGTACTACGCAGTTATATCCGCACTGTGATGAAACGACACCATACACCTGAAACTAAAGAATATATTAAATTTGAAATGAGACGGAAAAATGTATCAAAGCAAATTGACTTGCTGTGAGTGAGTTTGCTTTATGGCCTCTTTCTTGTACTGTATTTTTTGTCGTTCTTTAGACTTTTTTTTAAAATTTCTTTTCTTTTTTTAAATTTTAAACACAGGATGCAAAACACTGCTCTGATCTCTTTTCGCTTCACTGCTTCTACTGGAGCTTTGGGGCTTTGTGCACTGACTGTTTACTTTTTAGCAGGCACACAAATGCAATGTATTGGCTAAGTGCCAGGTAACCAGGCCAACAGTCAACAGTGTAATCATAGGGTGTATGTGTTGATGTGTTGACATTTTTATGATCCATGACTGGAATTACCACTCCACTAACAAACTCCTTACAGACACATGCACATACCCACACCATGGAGGGTGAAGGTGCTGAGATAGTCTGAAAAGGCGTTCGCTCTGTTTAAATATTATGAAAACATAAAATGAATAGATCTGCACACTGACTAAACCTGTTTACGTTGTGTGGGAGAGAGAAACACAGTAATATACATGCTGTAGTTCTATGAGTTTAAATCCAGATTTTTTTTAAAAAAAATTTTAACCAGGAAATTTTGACTGACAAGTACAATGTGTGGGCAGAATCAACTCACAATACATGTGAAGCATCTTAACACAAAATGCAAAACACTTTACTCTTACTTGCATAGCGCATAACAGACTATCACTAAAATAATCTAGACCTCAGTCTGTAAACATGCTGTGGAAATTTCTTCACAGTTTGTGGTGCTGAAAATGGTATCAGGGTACATAACACCAGATTCTGTACGTTTGATTAGAGGATTAGACCTGGACACTTTGATAACACAGCAAGTCTATTCCGCGCTAGAAGCCTAGGAAGTTAAAATCAACGTCAGGTTATCAGTCATACCCAGGGAAGCAGAGTAGTGCGGAGAAGAAAGATTTAGGAAGGGAATTCTGTATCTAATCCAAATCACAAACTAGAAGTGTATTTTTTTTCTTTTACCTGAACCATTATTTGTTACAGCTAATTTCTTAAGGCAGTAATTGCAGGTATACTTATTAGATTTTTTTTCTGACAATGAATAACAACGAAGCCAGTTCTTGCAGGCAATCACAATAGCGCAGTGTTTATCGTATATCCCTAAGTAAAAACATGTATGTCTTTTTATTTTTAAAGATTTTTCTTTATATAAGGATAAAACAATGGGCTAATTAATGAGCTTTAGAAGTTCTGGAGATTGCCTTTTTGAACCTGGACAGTGCAAAGTTATGTTTCCACAGCCTTCCTACCATTATTTAAATACAAATCTCACTCACCACCTGAAGTTAATCAAATTTAAGTTTATCCACTGGTGGTTCCTGCTGCATATGCACTTGTGGACACAAGCATGCTAACAAACAAATGAGCAATTTCCTCAAAAATATTTGTTTTTTTGCGTTTTTTTCTTTCAAGTCGCAGTTCAATTAGCTAGTTTTAAGTAAACAGTGAAATTTGTATCAGCCAACAAAATGTAGTCGGAAAGTTCTTCCTAATTGCACCAACTTTAAAAAATTCTACCTTTTCAACTTTTTTTTACTTTAAAGTTCTTTAAAGTTTCGTTTGCTTCTGGTATCTTTTCTTTCATCCAAGCCTGATTAGACACTCTGGCAACCTCCAACATTTGGCTTTAGATCAACTCAACCTAATCCCCCTGCCTGTCTGCTGCTACCTACAGTGAGCCTCTGTACATACACCTACATGTATGCTCAGTAGCACCTACACAGTAATACAGATGGGACCTGGATAAAAATTCTCTCCCTTTCCTTATTGAATGACCTATTTTTCCTGCACATTGGCATGGATTTAGTATTCAAAATGTGACAAATGTCATAACCCCATTCAAATATGTATATATATATATATATATATATATATATATATATATATACATATATATATATATATATACACATATACATATATATATATATATATATATATATACACATATACATATATATATATATATATATATATATATATATATATATATATATATATATATATATATATATATATATATTAGGGGTGCAACGATACACAAAATTCACGGTTCGGTTCGGTTCGATACTTTGGTGTCACGGTTCGATATTTTTTCGATACAAAAAAATGTTCATGCCTTTTTAATTTGTCATTTATTAAAATTATAAATATATATTTTAACTCAAAAGTACAGTTTTTAAATTTAACCCTAACCCTTGTGCGTGTTTTTTATTTTGACAGCGAATGCGCACCTGCGGACCACTTATGTGCAGCCCTGGTTATATAGCTCGTCATATTGCAGCCACAGAAATTATTTTGTCCATGAAACCATAAAGCTGCACTTTCTTTTTGCCTTATAGTCTGATTTGTCATAACTTCTCCATTTTGTGGTAAGCTTTTCTTTGGCTGTCACTTCTTCACCCTGACCTGTCTTATTTGGCTCAGCAGAACTAAAATATATATCTGTCTGTGAAGGTTCTCAGTCATCCAGGTCATCGTAGTCAAATATAAATCCTGCTGCTTTTACACACGCACTCACATAAGCTCAGCGATTCTCTGCGCGATCAACCTCTCACATGTTTAAGCTTGCTGCGGGAGATTTCACTTGTCATGTTTGCATAGTAAGCTAACGATTAATAAGACGATGTCAGAGGAATTGGTGCACAAATTATCATCACTCACAGATCAGTGCTGTCGCTCTCTATACACAGTTCGCACGATTGCAAAGTGAAAGCAAAAAAACAAGCGCAAATTCAAACGCGATTTCAATATGTCACATATTGACAGTGGCTCACCGATGCCAATGACATAATTACCCAGCTACATTTCTGAAAGAATGCAAAAGCATTGACATATATTTTTCCTTCTTACAATAGCCCGACGGGCAGGGCAGAGATAGATTTTGGTAGCCCGACTGAAAAAATCGCTAGCCCCAGGACGTCAGGCTAGCGATATTGCAAGCCCTGTATCTGATTGAGGAATCATGCATCTTTGGAAAAGAGAGTTTATTACAGAGAAATGGCTCTTTCCAAAATAAAAGCTATACTATCCGCTTCTTCTGGGCTATATTCTCAGCAGCATAAGGAGAATCATGTGCTAACAGCTGTCTAAATGACTCGGCTAAAGTTAGTAGCATGCTTGTTGTTTTTGTCTTTGCACTAGGATGATGTCGGCGTAAATGTGCAGTCATATTCGTTGTGTTCCCACTAGTGCTTTCAGGTTAATCTCGTTGAAATGACCTTAACACCACAACACGACAAATCTCCGTTAACGAGCTACCGCCGATCGCCCCGTGCATGGGGCTAGACGGCCAACACCTTAACGAGCTAACTGCGCTAACACACTAGTTCCCACCCATGTAATTGAGCATTGCATGGCACATCCAACATACTGTTTTACTTTAGTCCATGACTCGCTTACCTTCAGGGTCATACGTCACATGAAAACCAAAATAATTCCAAACGCCAGATCTGAATGAGGGTGGGGGAGGTGCCCTGCGCTCTTCCTTCTGACTATGCTGTCTGTGTTGAGCGCTCAGTGGATCTGCGCTCGACAGTGCAGCCTAGGCGGAGTAGTTGAACGCAGATTCACTGAGCGCTCAACACAGACAGCATCGTCAGAAGGAAAGTTGATAAAATAAATTACAAATGTTGTATTGTTCGATACATACGCGTACCGAACCGAAAGCACTGTATCGAACGGTTCAATATCGATACGAATATCGTTGCACCCCTAATATATATATATATATATATATATATATATATATATATATATATATATATATATATATATATATATATATATATATATATATATATATATATATTGGAATGTCGTTCGGACTGGAGAAGTGTAGTCGGATGGTAACAAAGAGAGGGAAGGTAGTCAGAACTGAGGGGATTGAACTACCAGAAGGCAACATTGCAGACATAGAGGACAGTTACAAGTACTTGGGGATCCCGCAGGCGAATGGGAACCATGAAGAGGCCGCTAGAAAAGCTGCAACCACCAAGTACCTGCAGAGGGTCAGGCAAGTCCTGAGGAGTCAGCTGAATGGTAGGAACAAGATCCGGGCCATCAACACGTACGCCCTGCCCGTGATCAGGTACCCTGCTGGGGTAATAGGCTGGCCAAAGGAGGAGATAGAAGCCACTGACATAAAGACAAGAAAGCTCCTTACCATGCATGGAGGGTTTCACCCCAAGTCCAGCACCCTGAGGCTGTACGCTAAGCGGAAGGAAGGGGGCCGGGGACTGGTGAGTGTCAGCACCACAGTCCAGGATGAGACAACAAACATCCAAGAATACATTGGGAAGATGGCCCCAACTGACCGAGTGCTCAGTGAATACCTCAGGCAGCAGAAACCCAAGAAAGAGGAGGGAGACGAGGAACCATCATGGAAGGACAGGCCCCTGCACGGTATGTACCACCGGCAGATAGAGGAGGTGGCTGATATCCAGAAATCCTACCAGTGGCTGGACAAAGCTGGACTGAAAGACAGCACAGAGGCACTAATCATGGCAGCACAAGAACAAGCTCTGAGTACAAGATCCATAGAGGCTGGGGTCTATCACACCAGGCAAGACCCCAGGTGCAGGCTGTGTAAAGATGCCCCAGAGACAATCCAGCACATAACAGCAGGGTGCAAGATGCTAGCAGGCAAGGCATACATGGAACGCCATAACCAAGTGGCCGGCATAGTATACAGGAACATCTGTGCCGAGTATAACCTGGAAGTCCCGAGGTCAAAATGGGAGATGCCCCCAAGGGTGGTGGAGAATGACCGAGCTAAGATCCTGTGGGACTTCCAGATACAGACGGACAAAATGGTGGTGGCTAACCAACCGGACATAGTGGTGGTAGACAAACAGAAGAAGACGGCCGTAGTGATCGATGTAGCGGTTCCGAATGACAGCAATATCAGGAAGAAGGAACACGAGAAGCTGGAGAAATACCAAGGGCTCAGAGAAGAGCTCGAGAGGATGTGGAGGGTGAAGGTAACGGTGGTCCCCGTGGTAATCGGAGCACTAGGTGCGGTGACTCCCAAGCTAGGCGAGTGGCTCCAGCAGATCCCAGGAACAACATCGGAGATCTCTGTCCAGAAGAGCGCAGTCCTGGGAACAGCTAAGATGCTGCGCAGGACCCTCAAGCTGCCAGGCCTCTGGTAGAGGACCCGAGCTTGAAGGATAAACCGCCCGCAGGGGCGTGCTGGGTGTTTTTTTTTTTTTTATATATATATAAGCTTATTATATGAAACCTATATATATATGTGTGTGTGTGTGTGTGTGTGTATATATATATATATATATATATATATATATATATATATATGTATATTAGTAAAACTTTATTATTACCATTATTATAATCATGAAAGTGTTATAAGCTGTTGTAAGAGAAAGAGAGAGAGTGGGGGATGTAAACATTTGTGTTTGATTACATTATTTACCTAAGTGAAGGAAATGGACCAGTCTAAATATTGCATCAACCGCCCACATGGAGCGAGAATGGCTTTATACACAGATTGTGCATGTTTGCTTTCACCATATCAGGCAAAAAAAACAAATTGTGCCAGAGTAAATAAAAAAGTGTGTGCATGTGTGCATGAAGGGCTGTATCAATTATCACCGCTTTAAAATCAAATTCTACCATGTTCAGCGAGGTGACATGGAAGCAGATGGTATACAACATAATTAAGGTCAATCTCTGACCCCTTGTTCCTCTTGTGTCATGCTGTTCGAATATATTTAATGTTGTTGTTTTTTATATGTAGTTTAAATGCTGAATACTCCTAGACAAATGTAAATTGTGAATTCAGTAATATTTTCCATCTGGTATTATAGATATCAGTGTATGCATGTATTGCAAAATATTTTCTGATGGTATTTAAAAATTATAATATGCAAAATTCTGCAGAAATAGCACTCAGTTTGTGAAATTGTGTTTCTCCTGCTCTGTGTAAATAGTCAACAGTGGTCAACAAAGTAAAATTGTGTTACTCATCACATCTGTAGTCATCACTGAAGCTAAACCCACGGGGATCAACAAAAAGATGTTACCTGCAACAGAGAATGAGAGAAAAGACAGCATTAGACGAGCGATGCCTGCATCAAATGAGCTTCCACATGTTGCACATGGGTAATTATCTTACTGCGATAATCAATTGTGACTTTGCAAAAATAGAACTGATAGAGGTTGCCTTGTGTTTACAGCAAACACGGCTTGGTGGATTTAATTTCCTTTTCGGTAAAATATTGCACACTGTCATAATCAAAAAGGAGACAAAGCAAGCTGGATCATATTTAATCCACTATTTATTTTCATAACGGGCAGGAAAACAGTTAGTTGAACAACAAAGGGTTAAGCCTGTCAGGTGAGAACCTGTCTTTATCCCTACTTTTTGTTTTCTTTTTTTTTTACTAGACAGACTGGATGCCTATTTGGGTTGGCAGTAGCAGCTAAATGCAATCTCCCAGTAACAGAGGTCCTGCTGATGTTTAACCCATTCAGGACGGTGGAGCAGGGAAATCAATCACAGTGTTAGAAAATATATTTATATATCCTGCCAGCTGCTCCCTAACAACGATTCCTGTGCCTGGCTGACATGGAAAGGAAACCCATGGGAGAGACAAAGAGGTCAAACTCATTTAGGGAACATTGGAAAATGTCACACCAAACATTGTGTTTAAATTGGTGAAGTCTTTAAATGCTTGAACTGTGGTCTTAAAAAAGGCTGCAATTATTATAAAATGACACAAAAAAATATGGATTTAGGAATGTAGATTTAAAATGTCCCTCAGAGCATTAGAGCAGTTTGGTAACACGTATGACCGTGGATTGCCTGTGCTCTGATACAATCCTCTGAAGCCTTTCTTAAATTTGTGCCTTTCCCGACAACAGAGGATTATGCACATATTTTGCACAAATGTAGTTTTATTTATTTTTAGGCAACGGGTGAAGGGTCTTGCCCAAGGACACAACGACCTGAGACTGTCCAAGCCGGGCCTCGAACTGGCAGCCTTCCGATTACAAGGCGAACTCCCAACTCTTGAGCCACGATCGCCCCGTGGATAAATAAAACAGGCTTGAGGTTAGATACAAAAGTGACTTGGACAGATTTAACAAAGGGAGTTTGGGTTAAAACAAAACTTCCACATTCAATGTCAAGTGTTATTTTCTGTTTTTTTTTCTGCCAGTGCATTGTCCATTATTAAAATTCAATGCATGGCTAGTGAAAAACATCCATACTAAGTGATTTTAAAAAATTATTATAAATCATATTTACCAATCATTTTTTACGGTTGTTTTTTTGTGGGGGGTTTTTTGTCTGTTTTTCGTTGTTTTTACTGTGACGAATGTTGAATGAACAATGTTAGAAAAGGGAAACAAACAGCAGCCTGATCTGATCCATCCTAACCTATACAGACTTGATAGTTCTGTAACTATTTAACCTTATTTACACCGTTTTCCAGAGGCTTTTAAGTGATATATACAAAGATTACATAGATATAAAAAGTAGACACCCAAACTTTTAACTCAAACTTATTAAAATACATGGCTTGTATTTTACATGTCAAATTTTAGCCATGTGTGTAGCATTTTCCCAGTAAGCGGTTTCAAAAGAATATAGCACTATAGTAAACAACTGCTAGTAAAAGCTCACTCATGCAGTTATTTGGAAAACATTTTACCTAAAGGTCATGTCATTGTCAGAGGATGTTACCCCCAAATATTCCTGGCCTTGAAAATTATTTGAGGCAGAGACTAAAAGATACTCTTTGAGACATGCTGTGGTTTCAGAAACGTGCTTCTGAGAACATGTTTATTTAAAATGTATGACTGCTGAAACCCGACAAAAGAGAGTCGCCATCTGAAACTAAAGGGACTGTCAGGAAGAAACACAACCATGACCTTCGGCCCCATCATCAAGGATAAGCATCTCTGGGTTATTTCAAATTCTGTTTATCAGCCTGGTTCTCTCATTTGCCTTTTCTCTTTTATCTCTGTGTCTTTTCTTCTTTTTTGCACAAATAGCGTGGATGTGGTGCAGTGTTGATCCCCCTCGCAGTGCTAATTAATTGTGACTCAGGGCCACGAAACAAGCCTCTTCATTTTGAACACTGAGCAACCCAGTGTCCAGCACTCACTGCACTTGGTTTTAATGAGTCTCTCTAAAGTCCCTTTACCTCTACTGTTTTCTTTTCTGTTGTGTTTTTTTGTTTATCTTACATTTCTTCTCAGTTCATCTCCCTCTGTCAATGGGCATTCTTTGGCATTGCCTTATAAACAAAATATTTGACGCCTCTATCACTAGGGCAATATTCTCAGCAATGGTATAGTCAATGATTGTTTTCCTGATGGCAAAAAGGGGGAAAAACACATTACCACTACTGCTCTTTGTGCTTTTACAGGATTAATCCAGAGCAGCAGCAACATTTTACAGCCAAAGCTGTTAAGGTTCAATAATATTGGCAAGAGGAGTTAAGATCTAAACACACAGACAGAGTAAGCTAAGTTACTACATAGTTGCAGGTGTTTTAGAAGCAGGAGGCAACGAAGACACAGTCAAGCCAAAAGGGCAAGAATGCAAAGATTTTGTGATATTATTGTGAAGTAGGGAGCTAATGACTAAGCTATGCAATTCACAGCTGTTCAAGAAAGAGACTTATGATCGGCTAAGTTGCAGTAGGTTGGTTGGTGTAAGTTGGTGTAGAAAACTTTGAGTGTCAAGATGCCATTGTGACAAATCTTGCCATCACGTTCCCTTTCTTGGATATGGGGCACGCTCTTTGCAGTGATTTAAAATATGAAATCAAAATGCACCACCCTTATGCCCAAAAGAAAATACAATTTTTTTCTACTCTAGATATAAATGTGCTTTGATCACCACGTAGCGTCCAGATTTAAACTGACAATTGGATGCACTGTTTGAACACTTTAAGGAATGTTATTTATTTTTCTTTGTTTGCACATGATGTAATTTTTATGAAGTATATATAAGCATATGAAACCAAAAGACAGCCCAGGGTTGACAGCCAGACTTCATTTCCATACCATCTGCACCTTTCAGTGTAAAAAAAAAACACAGCATGTACATAAAGAATCACTACGTAATCAACACTACGATCCACAAAGTTGCTGTGCTGTGCAGCTCTGTGAATTTTTGGTAGAAGGGGTTTGGGGTAAGATTCTGGAGACCGGTGCCACTGCAATAATTTGGGCTAATATTCCTAACCTATAGTACTATGGTCAAAGTGGGCTGGCCTCGGCCCCTATGCCTCCTCTTCTTCTCTCTCCTTTTACAGAAGGAGAACAGCCAATATGTGCCAGAGCAACATATCCTTCCCTCAGATAATGGAATTGCCTGGCTGTAATAATAATTTGAATTTCACACTCTGCTGCCTCGTGCAGAGGGATCGCTGGAGCAATGGCATAAATTAGCCTCCATGCACGGAGCTGATCGATGACTGCCCAGTCCACCACCTATTGATCTGAAACAACTCCTAGGGATGCAAGTGTACCCTGCATCTGTGCACACATACACATCCACACCACAGTTTTCTTCACCAAAACTTAGCAGGAAAGGGTAAATGATGTAGAGATGAGAGAGAGATTAAAGGAAAAAAAGAGAACAAACACTGATTTGGATTGATTTCTAAATGTATTTGGAACTCAACTGGAAGGGTGGAATGCCATCTTTTCAAAAGGAATTCCCTTATATTGAAATTAAGAAAAGTGGAGCGTGCGGGGCAGAAGACCCATGTGCTGTGTGTGTGCAAAAACTTCAAGTGATGTTCATCTGCTTTGAGAACTTCTGAATGAAATGACCATAGCATGCAATCCTCATTATTTTCATACTCATCAAACACTATCATACTGAAAGAGACCATAACAACCTTATCCGCATAAAGATTTTTTATCACTGCATAAAGGCAATCTGTGAGATTATGTACAGATTTGAACGACCCTTTCACCAGCCTTTTGAGAGAACAAGTGGATCCAAACCATGCAAGCAAAATGCTCTCCGCAGGAGAAATTATGAGTGCTTCACAGTTTTCCTTTAATTTGTCACATATCAGTATTTCCTAATTAATGCTGCATCAAGTTGGACTTTTTAAAATATAGAAAGCATTCATAATATATTTTTATAACAAGAGAATATAATATGCATGTTTACGTGCTTCTGCTCAAATGTCTCCAATTTACATAAACATTTTATGGTGGTCGTTTCAGTCATTATGCAAATGTCCTGTTTAAAAGGTTGGGGAAACCTGCAATCAGCTGAGACTGAAGAAGTCACTCATATGAGTGACGAAACATTTCTCCCACTGAAGACGTGACGTCCAGATGAAAGGAATCAACTTTTTCAGGATTCATGAGCGGTGATTTCAAACAGATACTTAAAACAAAATCATATTGGCTAGTTTAAAAAGAAATCCTGAACATGAAATTCTTAGTAAAAATGCTATTTTCATTCAACTTTCATGCTGGCTTCAGTTGTACCACAAAAACAAAAATATCAATAGACAGTTTAATTAAAAAAAATAGTTTATGGAAGAAGAATAGCAAAAATACCTTAAGAGTAAAAACCCTAACCTTAAGAGTAATGAAGACGGGCTAATTTAAATAGTCTTGTGAGGCCAAGGTGTTGTGTCCACATGCCGTAATTGGTAGTCTGATACAAGATGGTTAACCAAAACCCCTAATCCTAATCTTAACACTGCTAGACAAAAACAGGGGTTAGGCAATCAGTATGCTAATACTGCAGGAATTGAAATATAAATAAATATGCTATATTGTTGCGTTTTAATACTTCTTAGTGTATTTTAAACTTAGCCTGAATTATAAAACTGCTCCAGGACAATAGGTCTTGAAAGGGTAAATAGATGAGGTCTTGAAATTGAAGAATACGCACATACTTAACAAAATGTGTTCTGTTCAATACCTAATGATATGTTTTTGGTTTAGTTGTTTAACCTGCTTAATCCAGCATTAAAGTTAAAGGAAAATAACATTTTCTTCATTTTTCCGACAAAGAATTTCATGTTAAGAACAATTCTATGTTTTATTTTACATTATTGTGAACTATAACAAAAACATTTAGAAATTGTCAGAAGTTATCTTTTCTAATGTGAAGGTTTTTTATTAGTGTGCTCAAATATTGGACTTGATTATTTATTATTTTATTATATTTTATTATGTACTGGACACAAGGGCTGGATTTTTTTTCTTATTTTAAATTACCTAATGTTCAAACATTTTTTTAATGCATCCTAAATTACAGATTCTGATCCACCTTGATGATAAGATAAATCAACGATTTATGTTCAAACATGTTCGAAAAAGTGCATTGAATGACCTTTTTTAAATACAATTTTATCTGAAAAGTATTTTATATATGAAACTAACATTTCACAGAAGTTATTATAATTTTTTAAACTGCAGACCATAAAATTTTGAAACAAATTGGAAATGGTCGGGCAAAAAAATGTTTTAAAAATAGGGGATGGAATGACCCTATATTACAGAGTGACATATGTGGACAAAAGAAAAAAAACATCTCCACAAATTCCTTCCTAATTTTTACTTCATGTTAAATTTTGATGCATTTTTCTTGAGGCCAGAACATTGTTAAGCCTGCCTGGAAACTCACTCTGGAGCTGTACTCCAAATAAAAGTCATGTGTGCTTAAAACAACAAACTCAGGGGAAGAACTGTGACATTTTGGTATGATCATCAAGGACTCCAGTCACCCCAGCCATAAACTGTTCAGACTGCTTCCATCAGGAAGGAGGTTCTGCAGCATCCGGTCCCGTACCAGCAGACTGAGAGACAGCTTTTTCCATCAGGCCATCAGACTGCTGAACATGTCATAGACACCTCAGCTTCACTACTGGAACTTCAACATTATGCACTCCACACTGTATATAAATTCCACTTGTTTTGCACATATTCAACTCTGTATATTTTATATATTTTATTATTATTATTATTATTATTTTATTTTATTTTTTTACTATTTAATTTGTAAAAATGTGTATACACACACACACACACACACACACACGTAGGAAAATATTTAGTATACACATCCAGAAATGCATACACTATTATATATTGTACATATATTTATTAGTTTCAGGTTGGCCATTCTTGTATTTTGCTCGTTTGTGTTGTTGTGTTTGCACATCTCTGTTGCTTGTGGGGCTCGCACACAAGAATTTCACTCGCATGTGCTGTGCCAGTGTGCCTGCACATGTGATGTGACAATAAAAAGTGATTTGATTTGATTTGAACAAACATGTGTTTTGGGGGGGGGGGGGGGTGTTGGTCTTCTTTCTATACTTTTTCACCAATTCTGCTAAAAAAAAAAGAAAATTAGTCTTGCAATTTACATGCAGCCTAAAAAAGGAGCTATGAAAGACAATCATGAAAAAGTTTGAACATCAAAGATAAAAATTATCTTAAAAATGAGAAAGAGAATAGAGAGAGCTCCTCCATAACAAAAGCACACTCACACTTACTCACACTTACACTTTCAAATTATCTAAATCTACAACGACAACGACACTCAAATGTAGACACACTAATTAACCAAGTTCATCAAATGAACCACTGTGCAGAACTAAGCACATCTGTGAGCACGTTCAAAGCATCAACCCAGAGTGAATGGGCGAAAGACAAGGGAAACTATCCCTGTGGAAAAAAAGGGGAAAAAAATCACATGCTGAGCAAAAATACTGTGCTGAAATATTGAAAAATTCATCAAATTCACAAATCGATAGACCCGCAAGAAGCCAAATCATCCTGACAGGAGAGGTAATTTCTCTGACCTTTCTACAGGTCTGTAAGAGAGTCAGGGACATTGGGACCAATAATGATGATAATCAATTCTCAGTTCAGGCCTTTTCCCCATATGTGTGGGCAGGTTTTTTTTTTCTGCACAACGCAGAAAGAGCACTGCTTATATCTATCCACATATTACGCTAGGGGGTGGAGGAGGGGGTCCAAGACTTCAGGATAGGGCTTATCCTGAGGCAAAGCTGCATGGCAGTACTAAAGGACATCTCAGTGACAGCTTATTAGAAGCCTGCTCATTTTAAAAGAAACTGTAATTTTATGGGTGCAGTTAGGTAGTGCGAGCTGTAGCAAATAGTTGGTTATACAGTCTCTAATTACAGTTACAGTCAAATTACCAACTGGTTCTTTAATGACCAAACTCTACCACGAAGATCATTAAAAGTTTTACATACTGTATATGCTGAATACCCTGAGAAATGCAATAAGATACTCTGTATGATCAACATTTTTCGGACTTGCTGGTTAGGTTTCCGTGATTCATGCCCGTTATAGTCAGATGCACCGATTTACTTAAGCAAGTTATTGATATAATTAAGCATAAAACAGAACACTATTTATGGTAACTGTGATAAATTGATAAGATAACTTGAAAATTTAGCATAAACATACCAGATAACAGTACAGTGGGCTCTGAGTGTGGCAAACAACTTTAATAGATTAAAAAAAATTCCATATGGCAAGCTAGATGTTTTCCCACATTTACAAAAGTTATCTTTCAAAACAGCCAAAACAGCACCATATTCTGCTGAAAAAGAGACACAATTAGACTGAGAGAAAGCCAGTGAGAGATTACAACTGACCTCCCAACCTCTAACGGTCATGCTTTTTGCTTTTTCTGGCATCAACAGTCCCTTTTTTTAAAAGAGATTAAAAAAAAAACAGTTTTGATAATGCACACCATTTTTTTTCTGCATTGAGGAAACACACAGGGTAATTGCATTATATAATATAACAATATACGCATTATCTGACCAGTAACTGAAGGAGTCTCTGTGTGTCTGACATTCTGACTTTTTTTAATCTGATTTCCTTCAAAGCCAGCAGGCATCTCTGAAGACCTGAGTGAGTTAAGTGTCAAAATGTTATGATTTTTCAACAAGGCATTCTCAACTTAGGTTTAAAGTAGCTTTTAGGGGGATATTTATTAAGCTTCCTCACAGTAGTAAAAAAAAAAATCATTCTCACCACATATGATTTGTCAGTATTGTGCATTAACTTGCCAAAAAGAGAGCTTTCGTTGAAAACAAACTTTTTTTCGAAGGTCAAGTGAATCAGCTAAGCTGTAACTACAGAACCTGCCCGAAGAATTGCTCAGTTTCTCAAGTGTGAATGAATTTCATGAAGTGCTTGCACAGCGTGTGATGGACTCAACAAAAATACAGCTTCGTGGGCTAGACTGTAGTAGCAATAACAAATACCAGGCATTTTGTATTTATCAGCAGTGACACACATACACATGCCTACCCATGTGCTGTATGTCTGCTATAAGTTTAAAATAAATGAATACATGCATGTCTGGGTGACATTCTCCCCGAAAAGGAAGCTGTATTTTAGAAATACTGTGCAGTGAAATTTATGTGAGAAAATTCCAGGAAATTGTGCAGTCCTATGACCCATCAAAGCAATTTGGATTCTGGATTTTACTTTTGCATCTTTAGAATCACTCCGTTTAAATCCAGGATTGGACATGTTTTAGCATACTGCATGTACTATTTTACCTGCATATTTTATCTTCATGGCGTAACACAAACACTCATGAATACTGCCTCAAAGAGAAAATGGAAGATCATTTTCTGAAGATGTTCAGAAAAGAGCAGTTGGGCTGGCACTTCTTTCTAGAGCCATTTGATAAGCTTTTGATCTTTGTAACTGTGAATGTTACTTTCACAGTTACAAAACGGAACACAAAGACTTCACCAAAAGCCATCACATCTGAGTGATGCAGTTTGCTGCAAGACCAGTCAGCTGAGATGGATAGTATGTCTTTTGCAATCAAACTGAACGAGATTGGCTTTTTTTTTCTGCGCACATTTTTATTCTATAGGCTCATTAAGTATCAGAAGAGGGCTGAGTTGTTGCACAGTTGATAGCCACTGGGTCGAACCATGAATTGAAGGGGTATGTGGAAATAATGCCAACCACATTATTTTTCTCCCATCTCTGTCCGACAGGAAAAACAGCTGAAGGGCATGAATAGAGTTAAGAATTCTCTTTCAGCCTCTCAGCCATACTGGGCCACGTCCTCTCTGTGGATCACATAGAAGCGAAATCACACAATCTTATTCACAATTATATATGACACTGTCAGAAACATGAAAAAAACATAAAAGAACATATGATGCACTTTCTGAGGTAAAGCACTATAAATAGCAAACACTGAATAGCAAACATGTATGTTCTTTCTCTCAGACCAATTCATTTGTTGTTTTACACACAGAGAAATATTAGTTCACAAATAGCTGTTTCAATTTTTAATTGCAGGATCACAAACACATCACCTACTGTGTGACCACTTCTGTGATTATTTTAGTGACCTTTTATTAAAGTGTGATGTTACAGCATAGGCATCCTGTTGTTAACCAACTGTCTATCTGGCTTAAACAAGGATGGTATCAAGTGCCGTGAGACAACTGATGCTGTGAACTGGCACTATTTATTAAATAGAAATGAATCGAGCTGCATTGAATCGAAACAATTTGTTTTGATGTTGCATGGTTCACTGGTATTGCAGTTCCCATATTAAAGACGGCAGGATTAATGAATGAACGAATGAATACAAAATACAAGCTGTACTGTACTGACTTAAACACTGATGTGAACCGCTGATGTCAGTCTATTCAGAGGTTTCCCTCTTCACTTGTTCTCCCCTGCTTATCAGTAATTAAGCTAATAAGCAAAGCAGAACACTTAACTTAAAACCCACCCACCTAAAACCCTTAAAACTTTAATCTCCATGTATGGAAAAATCTCAACATTGTGGCTCCTAAGTTAGCAAGATGTGCATCTTGTTGCAGGCTTCAAGTCAATGACTTACAAGCTTCTGTGTGATTACACCATATGGTGTTTCTTAATGAGGAGGTTCTGGGTGCTGATATCAGTATTCTACCCTCACTTCCTCTCCCCACAGGAAGACACCCCCCTCCCCACTCATAAGGAATTCACCACACGTCGGTGGCCCACTTTGTAAAAGAAAGTCTCCTTGAATCATTGAAGCTGTGAGTCTCTGTTTCAGTCAATCCTCTGTGCACTGTGGGAAGCTTATTAGCCAAGCTGAGGCATTACAAAAGGATTTTAAAAAAAGAGAGGAGCAATTGTCTAAAGTCCTATACTAGGAGTGTTTTTTCTCAGCCCATGACCTAACTCAGGTGCATATCTGGGAGAGACGAGATTAGAACATTATGCTGTGTTTACTTTCAGAAATACATTTTCCAGTAAAGGCCAGATAATACATTTACCAGTTTACACAATTAAAGCAGGCCTTCAGAAGATAAACTACAAACAGTAAATAATTTTAGGTTAAATTATGCCATTCTTTACAGCTCTGGTACGCTCATATCTGGAAGTGGGTAAACAAATTTTAATTGAGATCAAAACTGAAATTGAAATTCCTGTTTTTAAACATGCAACATGTGCTTTCATTCTGTGCCGGGGTGCTGTTATTATGGATGGTGTCACTCTTTATACAATGGAAACTGAAATATTAAACACATATATACTCAACACACACACAGAGTTGGGTTTCCATCTCTTTAGAAGACATAGCGATGACTTAGTTACATGAAGACTTATTCTACCTGCAACCATACCTATCTATGCTTGACCAACCCTTCACCTAGCCGTAACCCTAATCTAATCTTAAACTGCCCTAAAAGATCCATCCATCCTTTTTTCCTCACTTATCCAGTACACAGGAAGGCTGGAGCCTATTCCAGGTGTCACAGGACAAAAGGCAGGGGTCACCCAGAACATGTTACCAATCTGTCACAGGGCTAACACATAGGGAGAGCCAACTATTCTCATCTACAACGAATTTAGAATCACCAGTTAACCTCACCCCATGCATGTCTTTGGACTTTGAGAGGAAACTGGAGTACCTGGAGATAGCCCACAGAGGCATGGGGAGAACATTCAAATGTGGCAACCCAAGACTTTTTTGACACCACCATGCCCACCTAACAGCTGTCTTTATCTTAAATGTATTTTATTTTTTGTTAATCAGCTCTAAACTGTACTTTGATACCATTTGTTTCCAATGCAATGTTGGCATTCACTATTTTTATAAATGTGGGAAAAGTTCCACAGGGAGAAACATGGATGCAACAACATGCTGGGCCGGAGAATTGAGCATCTAATAGAATTCTATTCGGTTGCAGACGGTAAAGCACGAGCTTGAAAACTGACAGCTTATTTTATAATTTAAGGGTGATGAAACTGCAAAAATGAGTCCAAAATACTTTCCCCAGTCTCCTGGCTGTTCTTACTAACAAGGTGAACCCAAAACAGTTAGTCTCACCTTTCGAAAAGGGCAGGTGGGAAACATTTCTATCACACCCCTTCGTCTCATAAATAACCCAGTTGAATAAATTACCCTGTTCATTTGACGTTTAACCAGATAATTACGTGGTGCGTTGCAGAGCCGAGAGCTTGGTAGCAGGGCAGCTCTCTTCTTGGCTTGCCAATGCCTGCTAACCCAGCCATGACATTGGGCGCTCCTCATCAATCTTAATGAGGCCGGCATCACCACTGGACTTAGCAATGAGTTTCACCGATGCACACACAAGGACATGAGTGACACCCTCATATACTTATGAATATACGTGTTTTGGAATGGGTAATGGACTTGTAGGTACATGCTTAAAACACCAAAACTGTTGTTGCAGTGGACCTGAAACAAGTTTATTTATTACACCGTGTTTATTTGTGTTCATGTTCAATTTCTCTTCTTTTTTCACAAAGCGCCAGCCTTCAAAGGAATCATCTTTCAGGTCAATGTTCTTGACTTTTTAATAGCGCAAGCACTTACTTACGTGAGTAAATACACCTGCCAGTGCTCTTTACTGGTGTACTATTTAGAACTCAACTATCTTTCTGAATCTAAAATTGTAACGGGGCGCCATTAATATAATTTTTCTATCTGTCTTTGCAGTCTTTTTTTTTTTTTTATGAAAGCTCAAGAAAATGAATCAAGTGTTTAAAGACCAAAAACAACCTTAAACATTAAACATTGTTAACAGGAAATTACATTAAAAAATGAATGTTTTCCTTGAAATGCAAGATACTAACTCCAAATTGATCTCTGATGCATTCATCAGAGTATGAATGTGCATGAATGGCAGTTGGGAAGCACTAAGAAACTTAGAAGAATGTGGCATGTTGTATAGAGCGCTTTGAGTACTCTGGGAGAGTAGAAAAGCGCTATTTAAGATTATGATTTAAGATTACGATTCACTGTTTTGCAGTAATATATTTGATCAAATTGTGTGACTTTTGCTCTACCTGACACTGATTGCACATGGAAGGTTTAACACTGGGTTTTCAGGATTATATACTGTATAAGTGCTTAACTTGTTACTGGGGTAACATGATGTAAATCTAAATTACTCATTACGTACAAATCCTAGTATCCTAGTAAATCCTAGTACAGGCTTCTGGTGTCTTCTCATGTCACACTGAGCTTTAGCAGCACGTAGCACAGGCTTACATTCATGTTTACAGCCATACATATCCACATGTGCACACACACACACAATACACGAGCACAGAAACTCTGTGGTTCTGCTTGTGTATGTTACATGTGCTGGGAGCAAATCACTTTCAACTGCAGCAGGTTGACATTGTTCGGCACCAAATGTGAACAAATTAAATGAGGCAATTAAAGAGTGAATAAGCCAGCGTTGATAATTGCGACCTGATATGCCAGCAGCAATCATAATGAAGCTGCCATTCTGTTCAGCCTGCCTAGTAATATTCCACAAGCTACCACAAGATAGCGCATGTGTATGGGCCGCTTAACTTGAACTCTGAATTCACTTCTTTACACGCGTATTCCAACCATCGGGTGGACTTCCGATATCCCCATGCCAGGATCTGTGTTATGTGGTGTATATGTGAAAGTGCTTGGTGAGAATGAGTGTGTAGTTGCATGCATATATATATATACAGATGAGGAGGGGAGCCAGTGTGGCAGAAAATTGAGACGGTCGGCCATTTTCAACTCTCATCCCTCTCAGTTTATGGCCCGTGAAGTCTCTTGTCATTCTGACTCACCATAGAGCCAAGTTAACAGGGCCTAGCCTTGCAAGAGGTATTACTCTTCATCATTAGCCCACCTTGGATACACCATAATACACAGTCAAGATAGAAAATAATTCCAACAAACCCTGACTAAAACAGCAATGATGCATACAAAACAAAAACTTAATTAACCAGTTTAGCTTGTTTGTTATGCAAGCTTGTGTAACACACACACACACACACACACACACACACGCACACACACACACACACACACACACACACACACACTTTTGTAGGTCATGCAGTAAGGCATGGTACACAGCCTTTTCATGTGGTTTAACAATATATTTTAAGCTTGCTTCCACAATTTTTTAAGCAATAAAAGACAGAAATAAAACTGACTTGCTTGTTGTTCATTTAGATAATTGTAAACTACATGTTTTGAGGCTTTTGACTGTTATTCAAGCACAACTTTTTTTTTCACTTTTGGATATTAATAGATTCAGTTTTTCACCTTTTTATTATATTACTGGCACCTGATCTGGCACCAGAAAAGTTTTTAAAGATTTCTAATTCACCAAAAATAAGTTACAACAATATCCAATACAGCAGATTGCCATCTTTGGTTATTGCTGAAGTATTGCAAGGCTTTAACAAACTTTTTTTTCAAATAATAAGTGTCTACAATCACAATTTTAGGCACATAGACATTAAAATAAATACCTTTGTGGTCAAAATTCAAGATCAAAGCAAACTGTGAACTTGATCTTGCAAAGTTTTATTGAAAATGTATAAAAATGTATTGAATAAGTTTGCACCAACTTTATGTGATGTAAGAAATCCAAAATAAAGTATTTCAGTTAGTGTAGTAGCTTCAGGAAAGCCAAAAGCCATCATAGCATAATCTATTCCACAAATACAGTAAGAGTGTTTGCTCATTTTCTTTTCAACAAAGTGACTTGGTCAACTCAATGACGTAAAACACACTGAAGACAAACCGAAATTTCAAAAAAAGAATCTAATCTCTAAAAACTCAGACACGTCATGCTTTGTGCTACCTCAATCATCCTTGCTGCACTGCTGCAGTAAACAACCTAGCCTTGAAACTCTCTGTTTTCAAGCCTACCACTTTCACACACTCTCAATCTCTTCTCCTGTCACAGGGGAATCGGGCAGTCAGTGCTGGCCAGCCGCCATGCAGTCCCACTCTGTTTATCTGTTTGTAATCGGTGCCTTTCCTCTGCAGGGACAAATAGAATCCAATCAGTCTAGCTAAGCAATGACAGGGTCACAGGCCTGACACACTGGCCAGCTATCTATTTGTCAATAGTGTCAAATGGTGGGGAGGTCCAACGTGTTGCTGGGCCATCACATCAGTCTGGTATATCACTGACGGTAGGGAGAATGTGGGGAAGAGAGACAGCAAGACACAGATAAAGTGCCAGAGAAAAGAAATACACACTGGAATACTGAGCATAGGGTTATCAAGATAAGCTAAACTTGTTTGAAAAAGCTGTGCGGGCAAGCATGCCGATATGATTGAATGCACACTCACCAGCATACAGACAAACACACATACTGTACTTTTAATCCTTTGACAGTGAATAACAGACATGGAAAAGTTATAAAATATAAGTTAAAAATATATCTAGAAGTAAGAATTAAATGGTGAAGTTTCCCATACACAGCATAAACACAGCAAATATGAATTGTACAAACACGCAAACTCTGTCACACTCTCAGTGTTTGTTTTGCAGATATATCTATTTCAGGGAATGTCATCTGTCATCCTTTCGTCATCCTTAAGGGGAACTGTTAGACACAAGAGTGGGTAAAAGCCCCATTGGACACCCATTTTTGTGTGACCTCTATTAACAACACCTGGGGTATCTGAGTGTGAAATGAGCAGCGTGTGAGTTGGGACTTGAATGAATCAGGCAAAAAAGAAAAAGAAAGATAAAAACACATTTGTTCTTCCCTTTCTCTCCATTCTTATTCAAACTAGGGCTGGGCCATATCATACCGTTCACGGTAATACCGGTATAATGTTGGGCAACGATAAGAAAATGAAATATCGCGATAGAATGTGGGTAAAACGGGCATGCGCAGTGCCTTTGTTTTCATACGCACATGGCGGCGACGGAGAATGAGAAGGGCGAAAGCAGATCGTTGAATGAAACGGATGAACCAGAATTAGTTTGTAAAAATGCTGCAACGTCAGTGGTGTGGAACTGGTTTAGCTTTCGTCCGTCAGATACACAACAAAGCACTATTTTTGGTAGAGCATGCTAGCGGGCCGTCGTTATTACCGTGTTTCTTGGAAAATACGGCACACTTAAAATCAATCCTTTGATTTTTCTGAAAATCGACAGTGCCCCATATAATCCCGTGTGCCTTATGTATGAATTCTGGTTGTGTTTACTGATCTTGAAACGATTTTATGTGGTACACGGCGCTTGAAAATCTGTCAAACGTTTTAGTACGGCTTTGCTAAGCTATGAAGCCGCACCGCTTGATGGATTGTCGGAGCATTACGGCTATCGTAAGCAGGATCCTCGCGGAGTGATACTAGTGTTGCCAACCGTCCCTTAAAATACAGAATCGTCCCGTATTTAGAAACAAAAGTACATGTCCCGTATTGAGCTAATAAGGGACGCACTTTGTCCCGTAATACAGTGAGAATCAAAAGTAGTCTATAACTTTTAATGGAATTAACACTTTGTTTGAAAACATAATTCCCAGCCCCTCTCCTGCTTTGTGACCAATGAGCTGACAGCACACTTATGACAATTCGAGTATGACAATTCAGATTACCGCTTATCTCATTGGTCGAGGAAAGGTCGCTTGCGTAGAAAATACCGGAAGACAACAGATGACCACAACAAGAAGCATGGCCAACAGGGAAATAAACGCCGACACGGCGGCGCAAGTCTCGGATGACAGTACACCTAAAGCTGGGCAGACACTGTGCGATTTTTTTCAGTCACGTTATTCAGCTCCTGCTCAAACTGCACGATTGACTCACAGGGGTTAGAAGTTCGTAGGTCACGATGCAGGTCTCACACTATACCGCCCGATGCTCTGATGGGACCTGAGTGCTCACACTGTGCCTCCATAAAATGAAGGTTATAACAGAAAATCTGTTGCTCGCTCTCTCTGTCTTTCACTCACACAGACACACCACCACCATCAACTTTGCGAAATTGCTAATGAAAAACATTGATCAGGCAGCTGTGATTGAGCAGCAATGTAAATCCAACTATTTTCACGGTTGTTGTGGTCGTGATAATTTTGTGATGCCACATGGAAAAGTTCTACAAGTTGTGCCTCCATCGCTTGTGTCCAAATCACACGCTGCACAGCCGTGCTGCTCCGTCTTTTTCACCGACGTTTACGTTTGCGCGTGAGCAGTGTGAGCGCCTGTGGTAACACCCTCACGAGCGATTGATGATCGGGAGCTGGTCGTGAGGTGATAATCACTTCTCGTTACCCCACGTATACTACACGACGCACGATGAAGGCCAAAATCGGGCCGATCACTCAAAAATCGGCTCAAAATGGGCCTAAAACCGCACAGTGTAAGCCCAGCATTAGAGCAGCAATGTTTGTTCCCCTCAGAGAAAGGGAAGAATGGGAAAAGGAAAACACCTGGCTGGAAAAAGTTAATATGGGCATGTGCAGTGAATATCAGCGCTATGTGGCCAGAAGTGTGATAATATAACTTATTTTGTGTAATAAACAACTGCAAGGATAGATGATTACAACAAATAGATCACTAATACATAAAAGTAATACATAGATGAATAATGATGATGAGTTATGATGCGTAATTATGGGAACAAGCGGGTTTACAAACAGGAGCAGCTGATTAGCATTAGAAAAGCTGAAATAATACCTCAACTGAAGCCAACTGTACTAAATGCACTAAATGTGCACTGTTACAAGAATATTTTTCTTTCTATTGTTTTCTATTATCTTAAGTTAAGCAGGACAGAGTGCTTTTAAAGAAAGATTTACTTATATTCTCAAAAGTTAAGCATGACAGGCTTCTGTTTAAGAAGGAGACCTGTTTTATTGTGTTAATGTTGTCATTTTGAGCTAAAAATAAATGGCTAAATGATCATTTGTTTCACATGTGTTCATATCACAAAGAATAGAATATGCATCTACTTAAATCAACTTCAAGTCAAATGGTTAAAAAAATAATTTCACACACAAAAAAAGAGCTAGAAAATTCACCACACTGGGAAGGGTGAAGACAACTGGGTCGCCCGGCCCTGGCCACGAGGTGTCCCTTATTTATTTTTTCAGGGAGTTGGCAACCCTAAGTGATACTACTGAGCTTCAACATAATATTACCGTATTGTGTGTGTATAACCTCATTTTAAGTTTTGTGGATATTATACATGGTTATGCTGAGGACATGTCGGCCAATTTCCACTGGAAATGCCTTTTGGTTAAACTGTCAGCAAAGAATTTGCATTTGCACTGTTAAATTTTTATATAGCTTTAATGCACATAAAAAACAGCTGCTTGTTTATGTGAAAATACATTGATGGTTTTTTTTTTGCACTAATAAAGTTGTGGAGTTGTAAAGTATTTTATCTTTTGTCAATTATATCGTCAGTTATATCGTTATCGCAAATTTTCAAATGTATATCATGATGAATATTTTTGGTCATATCGCCCTGCTCTAATTCAAACTATTAATAAATTAGTTATTTTTTAGATGTCTATGGTGGTAACTCTCAGATGTCTCATGTTGGTATTTATAATAGTGCTTGAGTTTCCACAGATAAAGGGCCTTCTACTTCTATGTCTTACAGCTCATGGTCTTTGCAGCCTTTGAGGGAAAATCTGTTTTCAATAGAAAATGGAAGTGCATAAACAGACCTTGTACTGTTCAGCAAGAGAATCAAAGTTTTTTCTTCTTTTCTTTTTTCTTTTTTTTTTTTTTTTTGCAAAATGAGAAATTATAAAACCAAGATAGGAACTTTAAAAAACGTTTTTTTTTTTTTTATATATATTTAATCATTTTTCATCTCTCTGTGTTACACAGTTGTCATCAGAAGTTTACATATGCATCATGAATGGTATGGTAATTTTGGATTTTAATGATTTCTTCGAACTGTTCTTTTTTGAGGGTGGAATGATTATACAGCATACTTGAAAAAACAAGAACTGGGTGCACACGTAGAGCAGCCAAGTGCCATCTGGAAAAAAGGTGAGGCTTTCAGACCTAAGAACGCTGTACCATCTGTAAAGTATGATGGTAGCAGGGTCATTTTAAATGAATTCTATCAATTCTGCAGAGAGGAGTGGTCAAATATCCAACCAGAATTACAACAGAAGCTTGTTGATGGCTATGACAAACATCATGTAGAGGTGCAAAATGCTAAAGGACATTTAACCAAATACTACTGAGGGGTGTATATATCTGAGACTAGATATATACTGCTGACCCTGTGTGGATTAGAGAAAAACAAAAATATATTCACACCGTTGCGCTTAGGTCTTGTTATTCGAAGAATGTTGTATGCTGTATACATACATAATTACTCCACACTGTTGTACAAAAGCCTGTACTGTTTCTACAGTGACATGGTAGCAGAAGTTGGAAGGTTTATTCTGCACGGCACCGATAATTCTTTAGACGCTGGCAGCATTATAGGCAGTTAGCATCAATAATTAGCTCACTATAAGCAGTCAATATAATCCTGAGAGATTTATGGCGTCATAGCCAAATGTATTGTGACTGCTCACCCTGATGATAGACCTCCAACAGGTAAATAAATCATTTAGTGCTGGATGTGACTGGGATATGACCATGCACATATATAACGCCGCATATAAACACCCTCAGATACACATACATATAAGTTACACCTAAAATCCACTATTAAGCAGAGAACAACAAGAACTACAAGTTTTCAAGAGGAGTATTGTTGTAATATTTATGTAGAAGATACCTCATACTTTTAAGTGTGTCGCATTGACTGCTTTGACGTTTAAAAGAAAAAGTGTTACATTAGAATAAATTGTAAAAGGGATCATCAAATAAATTCTACAATTTTTTTAATTGTCCATTATTTTTGTAATACTCAACATTCTAAAAGATAATAGATTTGAATATTAAAAGTCATAGCACTTTGCAACAAATACGCAAAATACATTATTAATGCGAAAAAACAAAACAAAATTATGTGGTTTCTCCCTTTTCTGCACTCATCCCACTATATCCTGTGACACGGGACAGACCTTTCCATTTAGATCTTCAAATTCTATTGGCCGAAATGCAAAACCCTAGTTCCTCTGACATACTTGTTTCCACTCTGCCCCATAGAGGAAAAGGTCACTGCAAGTCAATTCAAAGTTGTTGTTGTTTCATCCTCCGTACCTTTAACCTCACACTTCTATCTTAGAGGGTAACAACAGCATCATTCAAAGAGCTTCACTGGGTCACTGAATGATCTGATGAGGTTGTAAAATAATAATAATAATAATTATTATTATTATTATTATTATTATTATTATTATATGCTAAAGTGATCAGATACAAAGACTGGTGGCAATCGATGGAAAAATATCTGGAAGAATGAGTTAAAAAAATGGAGGATAACCTTTCTGTGGTCTAAAGTTCTGAAGGATTGTGGTATTTATTTACTTATTCATTTCATTTTGTTTTTTCCAAGTTATCCATTTTGATTTTTTAATTTATTGCTCTGCATTACATCAAGAGATTCGCATGTGTAGATGTGAATCATAATGAAATATTGAAAAAAGAAAAATGAAACAGCGACCTTAGGGAACCTTAGTGCCAACAGAATCAGATAAATGAAATACTGAGATAAAGTTTCAGTTTGTTGGGGATGATTTGGGCTGATAAGGTGAATGCAGTTTTACAGGACCATATCTGCCTTAATACATAGCTTATCCAGGGATTCAAAAAGTATTGTTGGAGCTGGATACCTGCAGTAGTCTAGTCAGCTTTGCAAACTCTTCAAAATGTGGTGCATTTATCAGACATATGTATATAAAGGCAAGGAATTTAGTATTTAATAATAATCAAGTAACCTCACAATCTCTGTCAGGGTGTTTAAAACCAACAAACGACAACTAACAAGAATATATTAGAAAAATGTATTTTTTAAAAACACACTAATGAATTCACCCATGATACTCTAGTTAAGAGAAATATCAGTGTTGCAAGCAGCGCCTCAATAAATGGTTCTCACTCTCTGAAAGCAAATTTCACTGGGCACTGAATCGTAAACAATTATTTCACTCTTATGGGATACATGGCGCAGAAAAGCAGCCATTTGAGTCAAAGTGGAGGTTGTTGCGTGGGAATAAGAGGTGGTGTCAGCGATAAGGGAAGAAGAACAAGATAACCCTGACTGAACAGCGTTGAGCAAAGTTAGGTGTTATCACCTCCTTTCAAAAAGGGCGAGGCGGAGAGGGAGATGGAATGAGAGTGAAAGAAGAGGTGGAAAAAAGCGAGAAGAGCAAAAAACCATGAATGGAAAGTAGAATATCTTGGTATTACAAGACACACATGGAAGGTGATATAATTAACATGAACAGGAATGAGGGACTGGGAAAGTGGCAAAAGAAGAGGGTGACAAAAATATCAAAAAGAATGACATAAAGGAGCTGGAGAATAGAAGAAAGTACAAGAGGGAGAAAGAGTAAAGCAAGCGAGGCAATGAATGAGTAAGTAAGAGAAAAACAGGAAGATAAAGGTAAAGGGAGGTCATTGAAGTGCGTAACAACAGCATTATTTAAACAGTAAAGATGGCCAAAAGCATATAATATGAAGGGTAGGTAAGGATGATGATATTAATGGCACTGGAAGACCCTCAGTATATGTCAGTATACTGTCACTGTACTATTACACCCACTGAAGAAACGTTAAGCATCTACTGACATACTATCAAAGCCTGAGGTCATTTACAAATGACACAGCACATTTTTTTCTCGTTTCAGTCAGAAGCAGTGAAGCCGAAACTTGATGTGATGTGTGCTTGGATATCCGTGCATTCATACTATAGTTATCCCCTATTTGGTATTAAAGTTAAATAAAATCAATGCACTGATCTGCTTTCAGTTTTTTACTACAAAAAATCAACAATGTGTGAGCTTTGTTTGAGAGTTTTCTTGCAATTTACCAACCTAAACTAAAATGCCTACGTTATTAAGTAATCTAAATAACTTGAATGAAGCATGTTTGCTCTTTTATATCTACTTTAACTCATAAAAAAGCAAATTTCTGCTTGTACTGAGTGTCTTGGCTTGCTTTGGACTTCTGCCTTTTGACCCTCAGAGATTTATGTGTCTTTTCCCCCCATTTTCTGATCTTATAATAATAACAAAAAAAAAGGTTGAGGCGGAAAGGAAGATATGGGACTTGAAATTCACCTTTATCTTTTTGATAAAAGTACACACCAGAGGTCACAACTCCCATTAGGAGCTCTGAATATCTTGCAATCCCTCAACATTTTTGCTTTGATCAAATTAGTGCAATGCTTTGTGTCTAAAAAGAAATGCATCCCAGTAGAAAGAATATAGGCAGACAAATGCTTTGATCCAGTCATACAAGTACAAACGAATATCGATACACCAATAAATCAAGTCAAAGAGCAGATGAAGTGTTTTGAACTTCAAAGCTACAGAAGACCAGAAAAGCCTTTTAATTAGGGTTAGGCACGACTCCAAAAAACAAAAACACCAAAAAAAAACAGAAAGTCTTGTTTATTGTTATTAACAATAAACTTAGGTCAAATATCCACAGTGCATTTCAAAGTCTATATTCAAGCACTGAGAAACAATATGTGCATATACAGAATCAAAATCAGGCCATTCATGTTAATTCATTCATTATTCAAGGGGATCTCTAACTTTGAATTAGCATTACGGTTTGCATCTTCATTAGTGATCTAGGAGGGTTCAACCAGCCTCACGAATTCTCTTTACTCCCCCCCCCCCCTCTTCAAAATCAACTGGCGAGGAACATCAAGAAGAAAAGAGAGCCATCAGAACCAGTCGTTCTCCAAACAGCTGATATAGCGAAATGTGACAGCCCTGAAGAGATGACATGAATAGTAATCAGGCTATCATAGAGTGTAAAAAACACCTGACAAAAGGTACTTTGAAAATCTCTCAGGAGTTTATTTTTCTCGGTGTTCTCGAAAAGAAAAATAAAAGATGCCTTTGAGGAGTAATATTTCAAAGCTTCAACAGTAAGGTGAGAGACTTGTTGTCTTTGTCTTACTTTGAGATTTGTGGAGATCCACATACAGCTACACATACATTGTTTCTAGGTCCCAAGGCACATGATCTCAAGTGAGGCATTATGCAAGTCTAATACTGTTACCCTATCTATCAACATCAAGAGCTCTTTCAGCACCATTAATTACACCGTTGACTGTGGTATATACAGCGTATTTCTGGAAAAGTTGAGTCAAATGTAAGTTACACATAATGTATTGACTTGCAAACCATATAAATCATATATTGAGGTGCAGACACTGAGACTGACTCTCTGATGACTTACACAGATGGCTGACTGACCAATTACACATGTCTGCCAGATCAAGCCCCACCCTCTTACTTCCTGAATTTTCAGAGAATTTCATCTCTATGTAATTGACACTAAACTTAAGGATTTTTTTCTAAACAAAAAAAAGGAAAAGGGGGGGGGGGGGGGGGGTCTGTTAATGTATATGAAGTCCACAGACATTTGCCAACCACAATAAATTTTTGGCAAGCCAAATGTGTGGTACTGAATAATCCTACTGTTTTGAGTGCCAGGAAGCAGGTGACAAGTAGGTTATGCTTTTGGGGGGAAGTAGGCTGCAGGTGATGAGAAGGAAAGAGGAATGGTTTTTGTCTTCAGTCTATGAACTATTGTTATCATTCCCCAAGGACTCTATCATTACAATGGTTTAAACCGAACTCCCTCTGAGATTAAAAAAAAAAAAAAAAGAAACAATCTAGATGCAGACGCAATTGCCTCAGTTCCCCAGGCTGCAGCCGTTTTCTTTTTCACACACACACAAATGGACAAAGTAGCTATAAGGGCTAAAGATCACTCACAAAGGAGTATTGGTAACTGTGCTTGTAGGTGTGTGCAGGCTGTGAATGTGTAAAAGAGCGAGGGCACTTGTGGCTGCATGCATGTATTACCTTTAAGAATCTTTATGAGTGTAATATCTCAGACTTAGCTTTCCAGGTTACTGATACTGTATGTGCTTTCTACAGACTTGTGCTTATGAATGCGACAAGACAAAGGACCCACGCACACGGCGTCTCACACTGAAGGCTTTATTTTCAGTGTTTCCCACAACATGTTTTCTTTGGCACAGCTTTCCAGCTACATCCTTCCACTCCAAACACCGCAAACCGCCCTCTTGTCAGGTTCCGGCATCCTACTGAAATAGGGAAGGCATGACCAGGTGATGAAGAACAGCTGTGTGGGTCAGCGTCTCCTGACACCACATCCTGAACCCACTGCTCCACCCTTCCCCTGCAGCTGAGCCACAAACCACACCCTGCCACAATGAATGAATTAAATTAAGTTTTACCTTTTGAAGTTTAAACTAAAACTGCCCATTAAGCTACAGATACATTACATATCAGTAAGAAACGAGACATCCATTTATCCATCTATCCAGGGATAGGAAGAAGTTTTCCTAGCTACTTATCCAATTCAGGGCTATTCATTTTGTTTTGCAAACATAAAATGCACCTACACAACCACACAATATATTTCAAAATACATATACACATACACATAGTACAAACTGTACATAGATATAAAAGATAAAACACTGATGGAGCTGATTAGTGAAGCCATTGTGGAATTGTATGCTAAAGTCTTACAACTTTTTTCTAATGTTCATGAAGGGGGCCATGTCAATCTTTTATACCCAGTCTCTCTTAACGCATCCATGGATACATACATTCCTCAAAGATTTGAGGCCCAAGATGTGTCTAGAAAATACTCTCCACAATCTTCCACAACCACCAGGATTGTAAACCACTCATACAAGGCAGGAAGGATGCATGTTTTCATGTTGTTTATGACAAATTCTGATGTTGAGGCAGAAATTGAGACTAATCACACCAAGCAATACTTTTCCAGTATTCTACAATCAGGTTTTGGTGATCCAACTGAAGTTTCCTTCTTAGTTTGCATGAGGGGCACAAAGTGTGTGTTCAGAGATGCTCTTCTGCATACCTTATTTGCAACAATTGGTTATTTGAGCTACTGTCACCTTCCTATTAGCTTGAAGCAGTCTGACCATTCTCCTCTGACCTTTGGTATCAACAAGGCTTTTTTGTCCAGATAACTACATATTTTCCCTTCATTCGATGCATCTCTATAAACCCTATAAAATCCACTGATTTAGTCTTGTCTACACGCATAAAGGTTGCTGTCATATCATTAATTATTGATTAGATATTGGTGTTAACAAGAAATATTCACCTTGCACAATAGAGAATGAGTCCATGTCAGCCTAATATAGGGTACACTTGTTAAATAGTTTCTAACTTGGAAAAAAAAATCACTTCAGAAGTTTATAGATTTTTCATTATGTTCTGTAGGTGCTGTTAAAATTGGCTGTCACAGTATTAAAATGTCCAGGATGAGCCTCTCCCACACCCAGATATTGTTTCTCCTCCCCTTAGACAGGCTAAAAAATGGCCTAACCCAAACCGGCTTATCCAGCGTACAACAAGTTGTAGAGAAACAAGAATGAGTAATTTCTGTTTTTCTTTTTACCAAATTTGCCCTTTTGCTACAAATTAGTGGCAGGAATTTTAGACAGAAAAGACAGCTACGGAAGCTATAACCTGAGTCAGAGTAGACACTGGTGTTAGTAAGGTAGATATCACTTCAAACATCTTTTCCACCACTATTCTTCCTTCTCCAATAGAAAGAAAACTGACAGTGTTCCTCATTAGTTAGTCTCCCTAATGACTGTTAATAATCCACAATCATTATAAAGATTAACTCCAACAGAAAGGTTAGCTTTCCACTGTGTCTGGGGAAAGTTGTGGCATTTAGAAGCAAAAACCCTAAAGCTGCATCAATCTCTCCGTGGCAGTAGTTAAGCCACGACTTAAGGGAGAACAGCAAAGGGTAAAAAAACAGGCAAACAAAAGATAACAAATAAGCTAGTGGTTTCAACATATGTGACTGTCAGTTTTCACAAAAAACTGTAACAAGAGTGCCATTTGTAAATTAGCATACTTTTCAGTCTATGAATGACTGCTTAAATCCCCATGAGAGATGTAGAAAATCCAATGATTTTCCATTTGTCTGCCTCTCTTATTATTGTTTTTGTTCATAATGTCAGCAAGCATCTGTTCTGAGATAGAAGTGCAAATAAAAATGAGCAGACCATACTCTCTATTTTCAGCAACAGGCTATATCTTTTTTATGGTTTGACAGTCATCATAAACCATCTCCTTGAAAGTAGGTAAGGGACTCCCAGGGTTTGGTGCTTATATAAGGCAGAGGCACATTGACCATCTTATCTTGGCGTGCAGTGGAAGAAAAGTTAAAATACATAAGTGTACAAAAGGAACCCATCAATTTACACACATTCATTGTTGTCTAGCTAGATAAAAAATTATAAAATCTTTTTCGAATAAAAATACAATAAAATTTTACATATATATATATATATATATATATATATATATATATATATATATATATATATATATATATATATATATATATATATATATATATATATATATATATATATATACCGTAAATGTCGGGCTATAAGCCGCTACTTTTTGCACAAGCTTTGAACCCTGCGGCTTTTAGTCAGGTGCGGCTTTTCTATGGATTGTCCGTGATTTTTGTCATATCGTAAGACGATTTGTTTTGTGTGTTCCGCTGTTGGACGGCACTACGTTGCCTGGCGGAAGGATCGGGGTTCAAGAGTGGTATGTTAGTCACATGTCCGTCCGCCAGGCAACGTAGTGCCGTACGAAGTAGCGCGAAAAACAAACTTCAAAGTAGCGCTACGCGTTCAGCGGGAGTCGTGGATGATGAGCGGCGATAAACTTGCAAGTTATGCCCAAAAAGCAAGTTATGCCCAACTCCACCGGTGGATTCTGACAGCGTGGAAAAGTGTGAAAACATCCACGATCACCAACGGATTTTGAAGGGCTGGACTGCTGCATGATGGAGAGGAGGACACCGCCACGGCCCTTCTGAGGGTGTTCGACTCTGACACTGACAATGAGGATTTCTTTGGTTTTGAAAGTGACAACGAAGGAGAGAAGAAGAGTGGATGACGAAGCCATCCTGAGCCTGTTTGTATCCGACACTGGAGAAGAGGACTTTGGTGGTTTTAGTGCGTAGGAAGAAGAGAAAGATGGTGGTGAATGACTGACTTTTCTTCTTGTTAAAGCTGTGTCACTGCACCTGAGCCTAAAAGGTAGGCCGAATCTATTGTTCTGGTGTGCTGTAGGTTATTGTTATGTACTACATGTGCAAATATGTACCCATAACTTGTTTTTCAAAATATTAATAAAAGTGATGTCTCCAAACAGCCATCTCTTTCCTGACAATTCCCTTTGTGCATATTCTCTTACATATGATAAGTCAACATTGAAACACCTGCGGCTTTTGGTCAGGTGCGGCTAATGTATGTACAAAACAGGATTTTCCCCTGATTTTAGCTTGTGCGGCTAATATTTAGGTGCGCTTTGTAGTCCGGGAAATACGGTATATATATATATATATATATATATATATATATATATATATATATATATATATATATATATATATATATATATATATATAGATATATATATATATATATATATATAGATAGATATATAGATATATATATATATATATATATATGGAGAGAGAGAGAGAGAGAGAGAGAGAGAGAGAGAGAGAGAGAGAGAGAGAATGGATAAAGAGAAGTGGGTTTGCTCAGATGAGATGATATCTGCAGTCACTTTGAGTCTTTCAAGCAGCAAATCAATAACCAGTAAGAGTGACCACTGAGCAGACATTTAATTGACATAGTTTCTATTACTAAAATACATAATTAAAGCACAAGTGTTGCCTTGGTTCTCAGTTGCAGTTTTGAAATCATCGTTAAGAAGATGACCTGTAGTTGTGTCTTACAGGACCTTCAAACATTGTCTTGCAACTTCTGACTTTTAGGGAAGTCACAGTTTTAAAATGGATGACTCTGTTTGTTTACTCCAAATCAATTTATCAACTTGAAGATTTTCTCCTGAAGTTTTGTTTCAAAGACACGAAGCAAACTTTAACATTTAGTCCATTTATTGGTCAGATGTGTCTTGGGTGGGGGCAAAAAAAGTAAAAACAGGAAGAAGGTGCTGTGTTCTGCCCTAATGGATAATACAGATACCGTAATTGTCGGGCTATAAGCCACTACTTTTTCCACAAGCTTTGAACCCTGCGGCTTTTAGTCAGGTGCGGCTTTTCTATGGATTGTCCGTGATTTTTGTCATATCGTAAGACGATTTGTTTTGTGTGTTCCGCTGTTGGACGGCACTACGTTGCCTGGCGGAAGGATCGGGGTTCAAGAGTGGTATGTTAGTCACATGTCCGTCCGCCAGGCAACGTAGTGCCGTACGAAGTAGCGCGAAAAACAAACTTCAAAGTAGCGCTACGCGTTCAGCGGGAGTCGTGGATGATGAGCGGCGATAAACTTGCAAGTTATGCCCAAAAAGCAAGTTATGCCCAACTCCACCGGTGGATTCTGACAGCGTGGAAAAGTGTGAAAACATCCACGATCACCAACGGATTTTGAAGGGCTGGACTGCTGCATGATGGAGAGGAGGACACCGCCACGGCCCTTCTGAGGGTGTTCGACTCTGACACTGACAATGAGGATTTCTTTGGTTTTGAAAGTGACAACGAAGGAGAGAAGAAGAGTGGATGACGAAGCCATCCTGAGCCTGTTTGTATCCGACACTGGAGAAGAGGACTTTGGTGGTTTTAGTGCGTAGGAAGAAGAGAAAGATGGTGGTGAATGACTGACTTTTCTTCTTGTTAAAGCTGTGTCACTGCACCTGAGCCTAAAAGGTAGGCCGAATCTATTGTTCTGGTGTGCTGTAGGTTATTGTTATGTACTACATGTGCAAATATGTACCCATAACTTGTTTTTCAAAATATTAATAAAAGTGATGTCTCCAAACAGCCATCTCTTTCCTGACAATTCCCTTTGTGCATATTCTCTTACATATGATAAGTCAACATTGAAACACCTGCGGCTTTTGGTCAGGTGCGGCTAATGTATGTACAAAACAGGATTTTCCCCTGATTTTAGCTTGTGCGGCTAATATTTAGGTGCGCTTTGTAGTCCGGGAAATACGGTATATATATATATATATATATATATATATATATATATATATATATATATAGATAGATATATAGATATATATATATATATATATATATGGAGAGAGAGAGAGAGAGAGAGAGAGAGAGAGAGAGAGAGAGAGAGAGAATGGATAAAGAGAAGTGGGTTTGCTCAGATGAGATGATATCTGCAGTCACTTTGAGTCTTTCAAGCAGCAAATCAATAACCAGTAAGAGTGACCACTGAGCAGACATTTAATTGACATAGTTTCTATTACTAAAATACATAATTAAAGCACAAGTGTTGCCTTGGTTCTCAGTTGCAGTTTTGAAATCATCGTTAAGAAGATGACCTGTAGTTGTGTCTTACAGGACCTTCAAACATTGTCTTGCAACTTCTGACTTTTAGGGAAGTCACAGTTTTAAAATGGATGACTCTGTTTGTTTACTCCAAATCAATTTATCAACTTGAAGATTTTCTCCTGAAGTTTTGTTTCAAAGACACGAAGCAAACTTTAACATTTAGTCCATTTATTGGTCAGATGTGTCTTGGGTGGGGGCAAAAAAAGTAAAAACAGGAAGAAGGTGCTGTGTTCTGCCCTAATGGATAATACAGATACCGTAATTGTCGGGCTATAAGCCACTACTTTTTCCACAAGCTTTGAACCCTGCGGCTTTTAGTCAGGTGCGGCTTTTCTATGGATTATCCATGATTTTTGTCATATCGTAAGACGATTTGTTTTGTTTGTTCCACTGTTGTACGGTACTACGTTGCCTGGCGGAAGGGCATGTGATCAGACACACAGTATCGGGGTTCAAGAGTGGTGTGTTGGTCACGTGTCCATCCGCCAGACAACATAGTGCCGTACAAGTAGCGCGAAAAACAATGCGAAAAGCAAGTTATGCTCAACTCCACCGGTGGAATCTGACAGCGTGGAAAAGTGTGAAAACATCAATGATCACCAACGGATTTCGAAGGGCTGAATGCTGCATGATGGAGAGGAGGACACCGCCACGGCCCTTCTGAGGGTGTTCGACTCTGACACTGACAACGAGGATTTCTTTGGTTTTGAAAGTGACAACGAAGGAAAGAAGCTGAGAGTGGATGACGTAGCCACCCTGAGCCTGTTCGTATCCAACACTGGAGAAGAGGACTTTGGTGGTTTTAGTGGGCAGGAAGATGGTGGTGAATGACTGACTTTTCTTCTTGTTAAAGCCGTGTCACTGCACCTGAGCCTAAAAGGTAGTCTGAATCTATTTTTCTGGTGTGCTGTAGGTTATTGTTATGTACTACATTTGTTACTCATTTATGAAGCACAGTACATGTTTCCTACTTGTAATTACCGCTACTTGTACATATACCTAAAAGGTTATGCAAATATGTACCCATAACTTGTTTTTCAAAATATTAATAAAAGGGGTGTGTCTCCAAACAGCCATCTCTTTCCTGACAATTCCCTTTGTGCATATTCTCTTACATATGATAAGTCAACATTGAAACACCTGCGGCCTTTAGTCAGGTGCAGCTAATGTATGTACAAAACAGGATTTTCCCCTGATTTTAGCTTGTGCGGCTAATATTCGGGTGCGCTTTGCAGTCCGGGAAATACGGTAATTCACATTCATGTTGCAGCTAGTTTCTAGCCTGTATTGACCATTATTTTGTACTCTGCACATCTATATTACCTCGCTGCATCCTAGAATGCAAAGCATACCTGGCTATAGGAAGGCGTTTAGCTCAAACTCGCAGTACGCACTTGGTCGTTTGCTCAGATCACATTCACAGCATAAAAACCAATTAGAAGCAAAGGCTCTTGGTGTGCCTGTGTGTACCGGAGTGGGATTATCATACATACACCTGCACAACCAAAACGCACCAAGGGGGAAAACAAAACAAAGTGTTTGGTTTAAATGGACTAAACATTGCACGTGTGAAAATAGCATTAAAGCTGCATTAAAAATAATCCTTTCAAATCATTTCTCTGCTCATGATCACTCTGTACAGCGCCCATGAAAACAGATGCAGGTAGGAATGAAGACTACAATGCTCCAATCCTGAATGCTTACCACTGCTTTGCTTACCTGTTAAATATCAGGCTCTGACTGCTTGGGTGGAGCCGGTAAACAGTCAACTTTAAAATCATTGTTTTTGCTTTGCTACTAGCTTTGCATTAGCGTTCTACTTTGCAAATTTGCACTTTACCATCATGTTCTTGTATTTTCTCACAGCTAATTCAAGAACTGTGTAAAGCAGGCAAAGACAGTGTTACATGCAATACTGCTAATAAATATTAATACTTAATGCATTCACATTTTTTATGGATGTCAAAAACATTTATTTATTTCTACCAAATATACACATTTATGAGCACATTTATCTGTACAAAACATGCTACTGGATTTTTTTGAGGTAAAAATATATATGCTTCATATTCTCTACACTGTGCGGTGTTCACTCCAAGTTATCTCTAGGGTGTACAGTATCCTCTGCTTTTACAAACTGAAAGATTGTCTGCAAAAATAAAGGCCACCCCAGTCATATGAATGCTTCCGCAGCAGAGTGCACTGTCTAGACAGCACATCCACAGAGGAAAAAGAATTCCTGTGTCCACACAAATTGTGACAAATCACTTTGGAGCAGAAGCAATATAAGCTTTGATAACTGTGAAGGTTGAGGAGAAAACACAGGTGAAAAATAAAAACAAAAAGTCACGAGGGGGGATTGTGGGTTTGCGTGTCTAAATGAGTGTGTGTGCAGCTCTCTGGGTATGTAAGGGACAGTGGGTAGCGTATATGAAGGTGTCAAGGGGGGACACTCAAGTGTGTGAGTGTGCACGGATGTGTGTGTTGCAAATGGCTTGTCACAGACTATTGTGCTATTAATATCATTACGTTCACACACTCCCTCACACATGCAGGTGCTCATGCTCATGAACGCAAAGCTTCTTTGCCAACAGAAGCCCAGCAACAACTCGGAGCACGCAGAGCACTCAATGGGATTCATCTCTCCATGTGTCTCTCTAGGGATCTCGGTCACAGGCTGTGTTAGCAATGAGGCCAGAGCCTGGTGGGCCTTGGAGAAAACCAGTCTGTTACTGGTTTCCCAAATCTATGCTTAAACTCTCCACCAACCTTACCCCTTAGTCTGCCATCTGCACCATCATCTGCTCCAGCATTCTAAAACAGTCGAAGATACAGACTAGTGAACAACTTCTCGGCCTTCCTATAACAGATTTTGTGGTATAACATTCACACTATTTGTATATATGTATGTGTATATATATATATATATATATATATATATATATATATATATATATATATATATATATATATACATGCCCGACGGGCAGGGAAGAGATAGATTTTGGTAGCCCGACTGAAAAAATCGCTAGCTCCGGGACGTCGGGCTAGCGATATTGCAACCCCTGTATCTGATTGAGGAATCACTCATCTTTGGAAAAGAGAGTTTATTACAGAGGAATGGCTCTTTCCAAAATAAAAGCTATACTATCCGCTTCTTCTGGGCTATATTCTCAGCAGCATAAGGAGAATCATGTGCTAACAGCTGTCTAAATGACTCGGCTAAAGTTAGTAGCATGCTTGCTTTTTTTGTCTGCTTCCACTTGTCTTTGCACTAGGATGATGTCGGCGTAAATGTGCAGTCATATTCGTTGTGTTCCCACTAGTGCTTTCAGGTTAATCTCGTTGAAATGACCTTAACGCCACAACACGGCAAATCTCCGTTAACGAGCTACCGCCGATCGCTCCGTGCATGGGGCTAGACGGCCAACACCTTAACGAGCTAACTGCGCTAACACACTAGCTCCCACCCATGTAATTGAGCATTGCGTGGCACATCCAACATACTGTTTTACTTTAGTCCATGACTCGCTTACCTTCAGGGTCATACGTCACATGAAAGCCAAAATAATTCCAAACGCCAGATCTGAATGAGGGTGGGGGAGGTGCCCTGCCCTCTTCCTTCTGACGATGCTGTCTGTGTTGAGCGCTCAGTGGATCTGCGCTGGACAGTGCAGCCTAGGCGGAGTAGTCGAACGCAGATTCACTGAGCGCTCAACACAGACAGCATCGTCAGAAGGAAAATTGATAAAATAAATTACAAATGTTGTATTGTTCGATACATATGCGTACCGAACCGAAAGCACTGTATCGAACGGTTCAATATCGATACGAATATCGTTGCACCCCTAATATATATATATATGTATATATATATATATATATATATATATATATATATATATATATATATATATATATATATATATATATATATATAAAACACCTAGCACGCCCCTGCGGGCGGTTTATCCTTCAAGCTCGGGTCCTCTACCAGAGGCCTGGGAGCTTGAGGGTCCTACGCAGTATCTTAGCTGTTCCCAGGACTGCGCTCTTCTGGACAGAGATCTCCGATGTTATTCCCGGGATCTGCTGGAGCCACTCGCCTAGCTTGGGAGTCACGGCACCTAGTGCTCCGATTACCACGGGGACCACCGTTACCTTCACCCTCCACATCCTCTCGAGCTCTTCTCTGAGCCCTTGGTATTTCTCCAGCTTCTCGTGTTCCTTCTTCCTGATATTGCTGTCATTCGGAACCGCTACATCGATCACTACGGCCGTCTTCTTCTGTTTGTCTACCACCACTATGTCCGGTTGGTTAGCCACCACCATTTTGTCCGTCTGTATCTGGAAGTCCCACAGGATCTTAGCTCGGTCATTCTCCACCACCCTTGGGGGCATCTCCCATTTTGACCTCGGGACTTCCAGGTTATACTCGGCACAGATGTTCCTGTATACTATGCCGGCCACTTGGTTATGGCGTTCCATGTATGCCTTGCCTGCTAGCATCTTGCACCCTGCTGTTATGTGCTGGATTGTCTCTGGGGCATCTTTACACAGCCTGCACCTGGGGTCTTGCCTGGTGTGATAGACCCCAGCCTCTATGGATCTTGTGCTCAGAGCTTGTTCTTGTGCTGCCATGATTAGTGCCTCTGTGCTGTCTTTCAGTCCAGCTTTGTCCAGCCACTGGTAGGATTTCTGGATATCAGCCACCTCCTCTATCTGCCGGTGGTACATACCGTGCAGGGGCCTGTCCTTCCATGATGGTTCCTCGTCTCCCTCCTCTTTCTTGGGTTTCTGCTGCCTGAGGTATTCACTGAGCACTCGATCAGTTGGGGCCATCTTCCCAATGTATTCTTGGATGTTCCTTGTCTCATCCTGGACTGTGGTGCTGACACTCACCAGTCCCCGGCCCCCTTCCTTCCGCTTAGCGTACAGCCTCAGGGTGCTGGACTTGGGGTGAAACCCTCCATGCATGGTAAGGAGCTTTCTTGTCTTTATGTCAGTGGCTTCTATCTCCTCCTTTGGCCAGCCTATTACCCCAGCAGGGTACCTGATCACGGGCAGGGCGTACGTGTTGATGGCCCGGATCTTGTTCTTACCATTCAGCTGACTCCTCAGGACTTGCCTGACCCTCTGCAGGTACTTGGTGGTTGCAGCTTTTCTAGCGGCCTCTTCATGGTTCCCATTCACCTGCGGGATCCCCAAGTACTTGTAACTGTCCTCTATGTCTGCAATGTTGCCTTCTGGTAGTTCAATCCCCTCAGTTCTGACTACCTTCCCTCTCTTTGTTACCATCCGGCTACACTTCTCCAGTCCGAACGACATTCCAATGTCATTGCTGTATAGCCTGGTAGTGTGGATCAGTGAATCGATGTCTCGTTCACTCTTGGCATACAGCTTGATGTCATCCATGTACAGGAGGTGGCTGACAACTGCTCCGTTCCGTAGTCAGTATCCGTAGCCAGTCTTGTTAATGATCTCACTGAGGGGGTTCAGGCCTATGCAGAACAGCAGTGGGGACAGAGCATCTCCTTGGTAGATCCCGCACTTGATGCTGACTTGTGCTATGGGCTTGGAGTTGGCCTCTAGTGTTGTACGCCACATCCCCATTGAGTTCCTGATAAAGGCTCTTAGGGTCCCATTGATCTTGTACAATTCTAGGCATTCCAGTATCCAGCTGTGGGGCATTGAGTCATAGGCCTTCTTGTAATCAATCCAGGCAGTGCACAGGTTGGTCAGTCTGGTCTTGCAGTCTCGGCTGATTGTTCTGTCTACCAGTAGCTGGTGTTTTGCGCCTCTGGTATTCTTGCCAATTCCTTTCTGTGTCCCGCTCATGTATTGACCCATGTGCCTGTTCATCTTAGCCGATATGATGCCTGACAGGAGATTCCATGTAGTACTGAGGCAGGTTATTGGTCGGTAGTTGGAGGGGACCGGTCCCTTCTTGGGGTCCTTGGGGATCAGGACCGTCCGGCCTTCAGTTAGCCATTCCGGGTGTCTCTCGTTAACTAGCAGCTGGTTCATTTGTGCTGCCAGACGCTCGTGGAGTGCAGTCAGCTTCTTCAGCCAGTAGGCGTGAACCATGTCGGGCCCTGGTGCTGTCCAACTCTTCATACTGGAGACCCTTTCTTGGATATCTGCCACTGTGATGGTTACTGGACCCTGTTCAGGGAGGTCGCTGTGGTCTGCCCTCAGATCCTCTAGCCACTGAGCATTGCCGTTATGGGTTGCATCCTTCTCCCATATGCTCTTCCAGTATTGCTCCGTCTCCAGTTCCCTTGTTCCCAGTTCCCTTATTGTTCCCTTGCCACTGAGAGTACACCTTTGCTGGTTCTGTGGAGAACAGCTGGTTTATTCTCCTGCCTTCTATCTCTCTGGTGTACCTCCTCAAGCGGCTGGCCAAGGCTGTGAGTCTTTGCTTGGCAGTTGTATTTCTGTATTTCTGTATTTCTTATGCACCTTCTTTGTCGCACCTTTCTGCAACTCCGTTAGTTGGCTAACCTCCCTCCGTGCTACTTTGATCTTGCCCTCTAGCCTCCTTCTCCATGGAAGGTACTGTCCCTTGTCGCTGTTCAACTTGTACATTCGAACATTCGAAAGAAGGGACTGCTCTCACAGCTAGAGATTGACGAGGTACAACACAAATGCTACGGCAAGGAGGAGTCAGGACGCCAGGTCAGGGGGGCGATATCATCACCCCCACCCGAGATTGGGTACATAGCCCCAAGTGCGATAGGAGAAGGATCGTTGAGGGCGAGAGGAACTGACCTGAAAAATAGGATCATGGCCAAGCTTGAAACCTGGATCCCCCGTAGCCGGTTACCAAGATTACGTGAAGTACCCTCAGAAGGTCTGCTAGATGATGTTAATGCAGCACTACGGGCAATACCTACAACCACGATTACCGACACTAACAAGCTGATCTACAATACGGCAGCAGTGATCAGTGAGATGCTTGGCTACAAGTTGAACAGCGACAAGGGGCAATACCCTCCATGGAGAAGGAGGCTAGAGGGCAAGATCAAAGTAGCACGGAAGGAGGTTAGCCAGCTAACGGAGTTGCAGAAAGGTGCGACAAATAAGGTGCCTAAGAAATACAGCAAGCTGTCCATACCTGAGGCCTTGGAAACTGCCAAGCAAAGACTCACAGCCTTGGCCAGCCGCTTGAGGAGGTACACCAGAGAGATAGAAGGCAGGAGAATAAACCAGCTGTTCTCCACAGAACCAGCAAAGGTGTACTCTCGGTGGCAAGGGAACAATAAGAGAACAGCACCACCAAGGCTGGAGATGGAGCAATACTGGAAGAGCATATGGGAGAAGGATGCAACCCATAACGGCAATGCTCAGTGGCTAGAGGATCTGAGGGCAGACCACAGCGACCTCCCTGAACAGGGTCCAGTAACCATCACAGTGGCAGATATCCAAGAAAGGGTCTCCAGTATGAAGAGTTGGACAGCACCAGGGCCCGACATGGTTCACGCCTACTGGCTGAAGAAGCTGACTGCACTCCACGAGCGTCTCGCAGCACAAATGAACCAGCTGCTAGTTAACGAGAGACACCCGGAATGGCTAACTGAAGGCCGGACGGCCTCCAGATACAGACGGACAAAATGGTGGTGGCTAACCAACCGGACATAGTGGTGGTAGACAAACAGAAGAAGACGGCCGTAGTGATCGATGTAGCGGTTCCGAATGACAGCAATATCAGGAAGAAGGAACACGAGAAGCTGGAGAAATACCAAGGGCTCAGAGAAGAGCTCGAGAGGATGTGGAGGGTGAAGGTAACGGTGGTCCCCATGGTAATCGGAGCACTAGGTGCGGTGACTCCCAAGCTAGGCGAGTGGCTCCAGCAGATCCCGGGAACAACATCGGAGATCTCTGTCCAGAAGAGCGCAGTCCTGGGAACAGCTAAGATACTGCGCAGGACCCTCAAGCTCCCAGGCCTCTGGTAGAGGACCCGAGCTTGCTGGGTGTTTTTGTATATGTGTATATATATATATATATATATATATGTATATGTGTATATATATATGTATATGTGTATATATATATGTATATCAAATTCAAATTCAAATTTTATTTGTCACACACACACAACCATACACAGTATGACATGGGGGTGAAATGCTTGTAGCTGTACAATGACCGACCATTAAATGACAGAAGAAAAGTTCTACAATATTTACAATTTACTACAAAAATTTACAAATTAACTTGGGAATTTACAGTAAAGAATGTGCAAATAGCAGAAGAGATTATAAAGATAAGGATTATAAATTATAGGAATTATAGGATTATAGGAAATGTGTGGTGGTGCGTGTGGTGACGTGTGTGAGAGTCCAGTCTTATAGTGACGTGTTTGGGAGAGTCCAGTCCTACACCTGGTTCAGGCCCCGAATAGCCTGGGGGAAGAAGCTCCTCCTCATTCTCTCTGTTTTGGCCTTAAGGGAGCGGAAGCGCTTCCCAGACCTCAACAGTGAGAAGAGTCCATTGTTGGGATGGGAGGGGTCCATCATAATCTTCCTAGCTTTGGACTTGCACCGCTTGGTGTAGATGGACAGCAGGTCAGGGAGCTCTGATTGAATGATGCGTTCTGCCGAGCGCACCACCCTTTGCAGATCTCGTCTATCCTGCTTGGTGCTGTTCCCAAACCAGGTGCAGATGTTTGACGTCAGGACGCTCTCGATGGTGCAGGAGTAGAAGTTCTTGAGCACCTTCAGTGGCAGATGGAAGTCTCTAAGTCTTCTGAGGAAGAAGAGACGCTGACGGGCTTTCTTAACCAGGGTGTTGATGTGACAGGACCATGACAGGTCCTGAGTGATGTGGACACCCAGGTATCGGAAACTGTCCACTCTCTCCACTGGCGTGCCACTGATGATGAGGGGTTTGTAATTCCTCGCCTGCTTTGTAGTGAAGTCCACGATCAGCTCCTTAGTCTTGCTGATGTTTAGGAGGAGGTTATTCTCCTGGCACCAGGTCTCCAGGTTCCTAATCTCCTCCAGGTAGGCCATCTCGATGTTGTCGGAGATCAGGCCCACAACAGCAGTGTCGTCAGCAAACTTGACAATGGAGGTGGTGTCGGATGTGGCTACACAGTCATAAGTGTACAGTGAGTACAGCAGGGGGCTTAAAACACAGCCCTGAGGCACTCCAGTGCTGAGTGAGATGGAGGGGGAGACTTGTTTTCCCACCCTCACTGATTGGGGTCTGTCTGTGAGGAAGTTGAGGATCCACTGACACAGTGATGAGCTGAGTCCTAGATCCGTCAACTTGGTGAAAAGCTTAGAGGGAATTATTGTGTTGAATGTGTTACGGCCTCCGGCCTCAGGTGGCCCCGCCTTCCTCTAGCTAAATCAATGTGTTCCAGGACTCGCGTGTGATTGGTTACTGGGAGACCCGTGCCAACCCTCACTTATGCAGAATGAAGTGTGCCAGACCACACGGACGATTGGCTGCCCCGGGATCCCATGATGCTCCAAGAGGCAATCAGTGGCTGATCGTACCCACCTGTGGCTACAAAAGGCTGGAGGTCCTTCACTCAGTGGCGGCTGCTTAGGACTGAACATGCAGTTTGCCCTTCATGCCTCCCTCGTCGATCTTTGTTGAACTTATTCATATTGCTGACCTTTGTCGAACCTTGGTGCATGCTTTAAACCTAGCCTGATTAGAGTTTCGAGCTGCTAGCTGGCTGTGAGTAGGATTGCGTGAAGCTGGCTTGCCTTAGTTAAAACCCTAGCTTTTATTTTGTGTGCGGCCAGCCTGCCTTAGTTACCCTTTAACTTTTACTCGTGACTGTTCTTTCTTTATGTAATAATTGTCTGCCCAGTGGTCTGTTGCACAGCCCTGTCGGTTTTCTGTTTAAAGTTTGGAATTAAAACCTTTTGCTTTACTCAGTTTTGTGTTGGGGGGCTCGTGTATGTTACTCCCTCCCTGACGCCTAGCAGAGGGGGTCGTAACAAATGCTGAACTGTAGTCCACGAACAGCATCCTAACATAATTCCCTCTGCCAGTGTCCAGGTGACTCAGGGATGTGTGGAGCAGGTGAGATATGGCATCGTCTGTGGAACGATTAGTCCGGTAAGCAAACTGAAGTGAGTCGATGGTGGGAGGAAGTGAAGAAGTGATGTGATCTCTCATCAGTCTTTCAAAACACTTCATCACAATTGAAGTCAGTGCTACTGGACGGTAGTCATTGTGGCAAGCGGGCTGTTGTTTCTTTGGAACAGGGACAATAATGGACCGTTTGAAGCACGTGGGAACCACAGCTTGGGCCAGGGAGAGGTTGAAGATCTCCGTGAACACCGGTGCTAGTTGATCAGCGCAGGCTCTAAGGACCCGGCCAGGGATTGCATCTGGTCCTGCTGCCTTCCTGGTGTTCACCCTCCTGAAGGTGTTCCTCACGGCATGCTCTGTGATGACGAATGCATTTTCTTCACTGGTGCACTCCGAGCGCGCGCAGCCGTTTGTTGTTTTAATTGCTGCGGCGTCGAAGCGAGCATAAAACGTGTTCAGCTCATCAGCCAGTGAAGCATCGGCATTCATCATTGAAGAAGCTGGTCGTTTATAGTCCGTTATAGTCCGCAGTCCTTTCCACAGGCTCCTAGAGTCGCACTGTCGTAGCTGTGACTCTAGTTTTTCCCCGTAGCTCCGCTTTGCCTTTCGGATCGCGCTGCGCACGTTGTAGGACGCAGCCTTGTATAGGTCCATATTACCGGAGACAAGCCCTTCATTGTAGGCAGCGGTGCGTGATCTCAGAGCGTCGCGGATGTTTTTATCCACCCACGGCTTCTGGTTGGGAAACGTTCGGATGATAGTTCTTTCTGCTGTGTCGTCCGCTAGTTTCCCGATAAATCCCACAACCGCTTCCGTAAACATGTTGATGTCATCAGAGCTGCGCCGAAACATGTCCCAGTCTGCGTCATCCAGTGCGTCCTGCAGCGCGGCCACCGATTGGTCCGTCCAGCGAGCGACCTCCCTCCTGATTGGTGGTTGCTGCTTTAGCCTTTGTTTGTAAGCAGGTATGAGGAAGATGGCGGAATGGTCCGATTTTCCAAATGCCGGCAGGGGTTGAGCCTTGTAACAGTTCTTGAACAGGGTGTAGCAGTGGTCTAATGTCCTCGTGCCCCGGGTGGGGCAGTTGATGTGCTGGTGAAGGTTGTGAAATGTCCGTTTGAGATTCACTCTGTTAAAATCTCCCATAACAATGAGTGCGGCATCTCGGTGAAGTGTTTGTTGATGTGTGAGAGCCTCATGTAGCTCACATAAGGCAGTGTCCGAGTCCGCGTGAGGCGGAATGTAAACAGTGCAGGCAATGACCGCAGTGAATTCCCGAGGGAGATAGAAAGGGCGACACTTAACGATCAAAAGCTCCAGATTGGGCGAGCAAGAGCGTGTGAGTGGGGAGATGTTTGTGCTGTCGCACCATCTGTTGTTCACCATCAAACACACTCCACCACCTCTTTTCTTCCCCGACTCCATTGTCCTGTCCATGCGGTAAACCGAAAAGAACCCCGTCGGCTGCACGGCGTGGTCTGGTATCGCTGGGTTCAGCCAAGTCTCGGTGAAGCAGAGGAGGTTGCAGTCCCGAATGTCTCTCTGGAACTTGATTCTGGCTCTGAGGTCATCAAGCTTGTTCTCGATGGATTGAACATTGGCTAGCAGGATACTGGGCATGGGTGCGCGGTGTGCGCGAGCCCGTAGCCTGTTCCTGATGCCGGCTCTTTTACCTCGAGGCCATCGCTTAGGGTCGCGTCCTTTGTTCTCTCTCAGGATCTCCTTTGGCCAGGTTGGGTCCGGAGTTAAACATGGTGAAATGTTCGTGTACTGCAGACCAATAGAAACCAAAGTGTCTCTACTGTAGCGGATTTGTGTGTTTTGCATGATGCCCATGCAAGATTATCGCAGATATAGCAAAAAGTGACGAAAAAGTGGAGAAGTTAGGGCAGAGCATCCAGCACGGCAGCCGACCTCACCGGCGCCATTTTAATATGTGTATATATATATGTATATGTGTGTACACATATATATATATATATATATATATATATATATATATATATATATATATATATATATATACATATACATATATATATATATATATATATATGTATATATATATATATATATATATATATATATATATATACATGAATTCTGGAGCTAAAAATTTCAGCACCCATTCTATTTCAGAGGATGCCCACATTAATGGGTGAATTTCAGCAGATAATTTCACCTTGGGAATAGGATGACACTTGTAGAATCATAAAGGTTGTTGTATTCTGTTTCAAAATGTTGACATTTTGATATTATCAATCAACAATGACTGCCTCAGAGACAGTTCACCTGAGAAAAATGCCTTACCAAATTTGAATGGTTTACCAAACTAAGTACTACTACTGAGGAAAACACGAGCATTCTATAGGTACGCTTACACAGATGTAAAAATTTCATGTGGTATAAGAATGTATATAATATAAATTTCACCAAAGACTGATAATGGCATTCTTACTTACACACATGCACTCTCGCACATCCCACAACTCCCCTTCTGTTCCTCTGCTTAGCTCAGTAAGCATAAGACACCAGAGGATCCCATTCATCAGGTTTAGTTGCTAGCTAAACAGATGGGGTTTTGAGCAAACTCCTGCGGTTTCCCCTGAGACAGATTACCAACCACATTCAGTGAGCGTTGAGAGAAAGAAAGCTTTGAATGAGCTTTGATAGAGAGACAGAGATTGAAGCTGGTTTCATGTAAGCATCAAACTCTTATTCTGGTTATTCCCATTTTCCCATGATTCACACACAGAATAAACGTGGCTATCAACATGTCCAATAGAATTTCTTCTTGGTAAATTGCAGATTGGAGGATTCAGGATTCAAGTCTTGTCACCTCTTAACAACAGTATTTGTCTGTGTTTTCCAAAAGTACTGCATAAGATTCTGACAATACTATGATTCAATTCTTTGTCTTTGTCCTGCCTATATCCCCTCATCCTCAAATGGTCATGGCAGATTGCTGCCCCTTCTTAGGTCTGGTTCTGCTGGAGGTTTCTTCCTGTTAAAAGGGAACATGTCCTTCCTACTGTCACCGAAGCGCTAGTTTAGTAGTGATTGTTGGGCTTTTCTCTGTTCTCTCCTTGTAGGAGTTGTGATTTGGTATTATACAAATAAAACTGAACTGAAATAAACAAATCATTATTTTTTGTTAAAATAAGTATGTGGTTGGAATCCAGAATTGTTGCAACTATTGGACAGGGTTACATATAAAATACACACACACACACACACACACACACACACACACACACACACACACACACACACACACACACACACACACACAAAATATGCCAGACTGCACTTTTTTGGTTGTGTTTTCCAGTAAAAAATAAAAGAAGAGAAGTGATAATTGTCCTCACAGCTTTTTTGTGGAAAAGAAGAGGAATAGGGACTTGGGAGATGCTTGCGGGGGAAGATGACTTCCAAAGACTCATGGCTGTGTTCCTGACACTCTCCAGATGCATGTGATGCCTTTAGTCAGCCAAAAGAGCTAAAAAATTCTGCTGGTTACATGTGATGACAATTCTTGTGATTACAATTTTCTTCCACAAGGGGTTAGCCCCTTAGATAGCAAGTGAAAACTGCTTTAAGAAACATGAAAGACAGGAAGAGTTAGATGCTCTCTTGCTAGGCAGTAAACCATCCGGGTCAGTGGTTGCTCTGAAAGTGAGTTAACGATCACGACCTAGATCAGAGAAACCTGACAGTCTACAAGTTCAGTTCGCTCAACAATCCGTAATCCAATGCAGCTACTCAGACACATATCAGATGCAGTTATACAGTGACAAGCAGATGCAAACCTTGTGTTTCTGACATTTCCTCCTCTGCTTACTGAACTCATAAACCTCTGCTACTACCACTTTTTCACTCTTGGAGTCCAAACTTTAAGAGGATTCCATCCAATGTTTGATCTTCCTATCATATGGAGTGCAACTAGCAAGTGCTGCAGTGTCACTCAGTTGAATCATTTGTTTACTTTTGGGTCACACATAACCAGCTGCTTGTACCTCCTTACAAAGCCTGGAGATATAAAAGTCTGCAAAAAAATTGTTCCATGGTGTGTTTTTGCCTGAAGTGGTGAAAACATGTTTATTGTTTCCACCGTTAGTGAGAACAGTTTTCTTGCATATTGTGCAAAGTGTTGTACTTTGCTGGAGGGTTTTAAAGTAGTTCCTTAAGGGACAAAATCATTGTTGGAAGCTGACATGCTGCTCTGGCTGTCCTGTATCTCTGGGTTTTTCTCATTCTTGGGCCCAGTGACAAAAGTAAATACGTAGCATTGCTATATCAAGTAAAAATGTACACTGATTTTATTGTGGATGGTATGATATGCCACATGCCTACTTTGCAAACACACCAGTGGAGTTGGTGTGCTTTTTGGCTCAGGAACCAATATGAGCCCTGCATGCTAACTCTGGAGTATATGAAAACAGAATGTACAGAGAAAATCTGTGAATAAGCAACCGTGAAACCACTGAAGCCAAAACATGCTCTCTAAATTTCAATATGTTTTACCAAATCTTGACCATAATTCCTATAACTGAAAGCATTCTAGTTTTTGTTTCAGAACTCTTAAAAACAAAGGTCATATATCTAAGTGATAAATGAGTGTTTATGTGAAACTGTCATCCTTTCACTGAGACCACAGCAAAGTTTCAATGTCATATTACACAGTTGAACATTAACAGCTGAACAGGCAATATTTATAAAGGTACAAAAAAACCACTATAGATATCATCTTGCAGTTAGTAAAGCTAAAGTAATCATGGTAAGCCCAGTGACAGAGCACTATACTCAGTGCCTGAAAGAAGCTCTCACTTGGCAACACAGGACAGCAGCTTGCCATTGTAAAAGACAATGAGATCCATGTCAGCTTTAGCTTCTTTAGATGGAGTATTTGTGCAGAAAATGCACTGCTCTTTTCTCCAAGGGAGGTGGACACAAAGGCAGAAAGAGGGATTTGTGCCAAACTCTTTCCAAAAATATACACCTACTCCACTCTCTTCTCAGCTGGGATCTTTCTAAAATCATTATGACATCTTCCACGTTTTTACATCGACTGCTGATCACACTGCCTCTGTGGCAGAGGAGATCTGGCAGATGTGAAGGAGTTGTTTCACTAAGTGTTGTTGACTGTTTGGGGGGATCTAAAGTAGCTCAAAGTGATAGAGGATACCTTTTTATAGTTTGATGTATTATATATGTATGCTAAATACACATAAATATATTGAAGACTAAAGTGTAGAAAACTTATATAGAAGATTTTACAGCATATTAAATTAACGTTCTGTGAGTATTTGGTATCTGAGGTCAGTGACTACATATGTGTTTAAATGGTGCCTTTGAAGAAGGTCATTTTTAGCAAACTATTTGAAATACTGAATTAAAGTGACAAATGTTTCTCTTTGTCTATAACAAAGATAATCAATTTATCCTATCTTTATTGTGTGTGTGTGCTTATCTTTTGAGTCTGAGGTCAGTTAATGATCATGCATGGTGTGAATCCAACGGACATGCTGCCTGGACAAGAAAAGCAAGACATCACCAATGTCTTTGCCATGGCAACATCTTTCCACTGGAATAATTTTACCAGATGTGTCCATTTCCATCCAAGAAGCCAAATTGAATGGGAACTGACAACAGTTGGTGTGTTTTTTAGCCTGCTCTTGTACAATACTCTAAGGACACTGCAAAAAATAAAACTGTGCCATTACAAATTTAATAAACGCATCTGTTGTATAATTATATAGTATGGTTTACATCCAGGGCAATACACTACACAATGCATGAACCATCACTGGCTCAGTGCATGTGTTCCATATTTGACTTGAGCTTATGCTGTAAGAACCATTGTCAGCTAAGAGGAGATAAGAAATAAAGGAAGTTCATTTAGTGAGTAAGTGACAAGGCACTGGGTACCAGAACTGGAAATGAGACACTGACAGGAGGAGTTATATTTGAGACCAATTTAGTCACCTTTGTGAAGCAGTGGAATATAAAGCCAACTGGTAAAGCTCTGACTACAGATCTAAGGACTTAACACTTCTAACGTTGCCAAATGAGGTCCCGTTTGCTAGATAAGAATAGGAAAAAACAGACTGTGCTAGATGACAATTGGAAAAGCACATTTGTTACTCTTCTGGATTTTCTGCCATAAGTGAAAATGCTGTAGAAGATGAGGATGAGGTAATTGTGCTCTGAATCCTGAAATGAATAAAAGTCTCAGTTATTTTGATATGCTACTTGGGTGGGTGACTACACAGACCATATAAAAATTTGTCTGAAAAGTGAAGCCAATAAAAGATAAATAAAACATTCCTTAAACCATAGAAGGGCTGACTCTTTTAGTTGAAAAGTAACATATAAAAGTCTATGAGAAAATTCATAATTCCGAAACTGATGTTTACCGGATGGGTTTATGGTTATGGTAAGTAAATCTTGATATTGACTTTGTAAACTGTGGTCTTAATTAGAGCCAAATAATAAATCAGGTATAAAATATTTTAAAAAATGTAAATAATAAAGGTCAAATAACTTTAACGTCCAAAATACATAGCAGTATTCATTTCAAGCATTATATAAGTGTAAGTAAACAGCAATGCAATCAATCCAGCTAAGTCATGTCTGCCGGCACTTGTTGGCTCTCTCATTCTTCTCTTAAATCTCTACACGCGGGCCAATTAAATTTGCAAGCCCTCATTTGTTACATTATATGTTTCCCAGTATTGACTTGGATTTCGATAGTGCTGGTTCAGAGTTCATTAAAAGTCAGCTGAGTCTGAAATGGTCAATATTATTAAACAAACAGGCTGAAGAAAATGAAGCTCCGACTTGGAGTTTTAGCGACTTCTTAAAGGCTGATTTTTTTTATTAGCAGGAAGCAAGTTAATTTGAAGAAGTAACTCCAAGCAAATCTATGAAGAAACATCAAATTTCAAACTGGGTACAGAAGGGAAGCATTAGACTTGTGATGAATGAGTAAATGAGACCTTGTTGTTTTATCAGACCCAGTGAGAATGCAGTGTGCCAAGTGTATATGCATCATGAGAGCCAGTCCTCACACTGAATCATTATTGATAAATAACACAAACTCCCTAGACAGAGCAGTTATTGCAGTATGCATTATTAATAAAACTGTACCTGTTCATTAAACACAACACAGTTTGGTGGGTAAAATAAATAAAGAATGTTTCTTACAAAAATAAAAAGTACTCCATTACATTTTTTATATATTTCCCTGCTCAAACTATTTCTTTATTATTCTTTTTCTTTTACCATTACATTAAACTTGATCTATCATTAAGGATGTCAGTATTGTAAGCCAGGATAGGCCCAGCAGTGCCCAACATTACCAATGTATATCATTTAAAAAGTTGTCTTATGAATTGTATTCACCCCATTTAGTTTCTCATCTTTTTTCAAGCTTAAAGCTGAATGTTTTTCTAAGTACACAGAGTTCAAATGCAAGATGTAATAGATTGCATCAATTGTGCAAAGAAGTCAACCACAGCAGATGAAGGGTAAAGACTGGATCTAATATACCTGCCTAGAGAGGCAATGGAACAGAAAAAAAAGACAGAAAAGAAAAAAAAATGCAAAATGCAAAAACCAATACCACGAATTTCAAAGCCCAAGCAGCAGTTTATGATTAACTCCATATCTCCATATCCCATAATGACCGCTGCTGGCCAGTCTGCATTTCCCCATGTAGGCCATGACCAGCCAGGAAGTGTCTACTGCTGTCTATGTATAAAAAGATTGTTGATAAAACTGCTGCATTTTAATATATTTGAAAAATATAAACACTTAACAATAAAGAATGAAAAATACTGTTATAATGAAATATTTAGTATTGAAGTTAAAGTATTCAGTATTCCAAGCGGAAAACAAATATAGCGCACATAGTTACATACATTAAGTCATTTACAGAATTTGCATATAAGTTCTCTTTATTGAAAGCGCTGTGGCTCTCAGCATTAAAGATGAATGGTTCTCTTCCACTTTTTTCCCCAAATTATTACATATTCAAAAGTATGGAAATTGAGCCAGGCTGATTTGGGCCTGTGTCCATGGTCCTCCAGCTGTATGGTTTTAATACACTTTTGGATTCTTTCCACACCTTGGCATGAAGCCACATCTAGTTAAAATGTATGACCTTATATGATCTGCATAATAATTGCAATCTCCCTTGATGTGTTTGTAATTGAAGCTGTATGGTGCATCCCTCTTTTTTTCTGATAATTTATTTAATTGTATTTATTTATTTTTGTTTGTGTGTATGTGTGTTTCTTTCTGTTTTTAACCCTAAAAGAGCTGTCTGTATAGTGCTCGTCTTGCAGCCTAGCTCTTTAGAGACTGATGCCTCTGTAAAGCTTCTGTAGAAGCCTGAGCATTCTGCTTGACCAATTGTCCAAACAGACAGAGATGTCATTGAGGATCTAAGTGAGAAATAACACTTTTGCCTGTCTTCACATTCCTCTGTCCGGCCCAGTGTATGAACACAGTGTGTGTGGGATAGCAAAAAAGAAGAAAAGACTACTCTTGTTTCATCCCTTTGGCTGGTATATTAGTCTGAGTCTGCCATTGTTTTGTTTTTTGTTTTTTTCTGGGTTGTTTTGAGCTAGTTTACAGTAATGCTTTAATTATAAGTTATGCTTAATTAAAAAAAAACCAAACAAACAATATACATTACTAATCTAAATTTAGATGAACGTAAATAAAGTTTATCTGTGAAAGAAAAGCAGAAAACTGTTACAACAGGATAAAACGACATACCATAATTTTGAAAGTGCTGCATTTAATTTAAGAATTTTTGACAGAGAGGGACGTGCTCATATGGTCTCAGTGGGCCAACTGATAATCCTTTCACTCATATCCGTAGCACACATGCTAAGACACACATGCCAGGTGACACAGCTAACCATGCCAAAGGAGATGTATTACATCATGTGGGATTTCATAAGGAGAGCTTCCTATAATTATCTAAAAACAGTCAGCCAATCAGAGATTAAAATGAAATTTGAGGATGCAGTAGGATTTCCCCTCTGCAGACGTATCTATCAATTTTATAATTAACATAGTGTATTATTAGACAAACACATTCACTCTGTGGAAAATTCTAAAACGGCTATGCGAACATGAAATAAACGCAATAAAAAAAAAAAACTTACCAAAGTTACAAGATCAAATCACTGTGTTCCTTAAATGCGTTTCTGTTTGACATGCTCAAGTGCTTATTCAGTGCTACTTGAGGGTAAAGAGGTGACTAAATGTATTGTTATTCTATGAGAATCATCTCCAATCCATCTCCCAACCAAGTTTCTAGCGAGACAGTTCCTGCCCCCTTCCACACACAGACGCACATATTGCTGCCAAGTCAATGGTTGCTGTGGTAACCTGTAACCCTCCTATTAGTGCTCAATCTTGACTGAAACCCACTACAGAGTAAGACCAAAATGTATCTTTACTGATCTGGCAGTGTTACAGAGGATAATGGTGGGAAACAGTACAATAGTATTTGTGGACCTAGTTTACTGTATGTTTGCTGTGGATGGAATTGATTTGTATATTGCCAACTATTTTCCAAAATATAGATGAATTTTTCTCATGGCTGTTTTTTTTTTCCCCTTTGTTCTTTTTTCATTTGCTTTGTTTAGCTTCAAAGCAAGGATTACTAGGAACTTTCACTAAAATTGCTTTGTTGCTCTGTTGGTTTAGACATTTCTATACTTATTTACTGTGGGAACCTGCAGTTGTAAACAAAAAGAGTCTAAAAGGTAAATAGTCCAGTCTTTTGTTGGTTTGTTGTTTTTGTTATTTGAAATTCATATTAAAGTCATATATATTTAATTTGATTTTATTTACGCAAGTCACTATAGGAGACTGCACTGCAAGGAATGATAAGATTCTTGTCACTGTCCTGAATGAATCCTTTGTTCTTAATGCGATCTGTTAAGGTCTATAAGGCACATTTACTCCTCCTCTTTTCCATTTTTTGTGACATTGCTCTGACGTCTCTACGACTAAAGTGTCCAACTGCCCTCTGTCTGACCCTCCACTGCCATTTTGTATGGCTCATAAACCTCCACGCCTCTCACCCCCTGCAAGTACTACCATCCACCCAGCTCCGCCATGGGTACAACACTGGTCTTAGCCACTCCAACACAACTGAGTGACCAAACTCAATTACATGTCCCATTTATCTCTGCTGGAGCCGCCTAGCCCTGTGGCTCCAGTGTAAATCTCTGGTCCCAGTCAATAATCTATTCTCAAACTCGTCCAAGGGCCCTCCATTGTCATTAGACATCCGTTTGGCAGACGATGGATGAATGGAAAAAAGGGGATAGAATAAAAGAGATAAAAAGTGAAGTGGTGGGAAGTGATAGGGGACTGAGAGACCAGAAGCCATCTATCTACTCAACGTTGTGTGGTCACCATTCATTATGAGTCCTAATGCACCCCACCATCACCCATAGCCAGCATTAAGTTCAAGCAGTGCTCTGGTAAAGGTTGGGTTGGGCCTCTCTGTCTTGGCTGAAGTGTTTACTTGTCTTCCACAGATGTAAAAGTGTATGTTTGAGCTTGGATTTCTATGCTGTACTGCCTATAAAACTTGCTGAATATCCAGCAAGTACAAAGCTAAACAGTCAGAGAACTCTCCCTCAGTCTGAAGAAGGTTTAGGACTGAAGTAAGCCCATCTAACTCCCTGACTATCAAACAGACTATCAATGTTACTGTCAGATGATATGAATGTGTACTGCAAACACGAGTTGATGATAACCAACAGGAGTATGCAGTGTGAAACTAAAGATGTCATATTAGATAGATAATTGCAGCTGATATAGAGGTGTGGGCTCCTGTTTTGCTCTCCCACAAACTCTAGGCAAAGCGATCTAATTAAACGATGAGAGGGCATATTCATCCTGTTGTCTGAGAGTCCACTGGTGATGGATGGGATAATGAGTTTCCTGAAGAGCAGCAGACTGGGATAATGAGTTTTATCCAGGAGAGGCTCACAGGGTGCTCAAGGAGGGCTGCTGAATCCCAAGTTAGGTGACAAACAACTCAAGGCGTTCAGTGAAGTGTGCCTGCAATTGAGGAAATGGCATCATAACTGTTGGCCAACGCAGCCTATTATTTTGTGTGACTGGCTGTTAGAAATGAAAACTGCCAGACGTGTTGGCATACGAATCTGTGAAGCCGATCATTCTGCATGATGGGAACGCTGGCCTTTGGTATCAGGCGCAGACAGATTAAATGATGGTTCATTCTCTGTGTGTCCTGTTAGGAGACATTTGCGCAAACCTGTTGTATCCCTGTCAGAGCTTGTCCTCCCAAAATAAAAATCTTTCTTTTTAATATGTATATAAAAAGTAAGAAAGGGACAGCTAAGGTGTGAGATATACTGAATAGTTACTCAGATAAATATAAATCATACTACTCAAAATAGCACAGATTTTCTTTTTTAAAATACTGAGTCGTTATCATTCCAGTACATTGTTACTCATTCGATGTTGTTACATTGTTGCCTTTCTGTCTGTTCTGTTTCAGTTTTTCTGTTATGCAGCTGGCAGAAAAGTTTTGAGTGCCATCTGTGTGGACTTTTTCAGTCACAGCGGGCTTGATCTACACTGCCGCAGGCATTTGAGAAAGACAGGATGAGGCAAAGCTGAGCGTATCCTTACAATGGCCATAATGGCACAATGATGAGACTTCTTAATGCAGCTTTATGTCAGTAGGCAGCTGCTGGTTCCAACAAGTACAAGTTACGGAAGGGCACAATAAACAAGGGTATGAGAAACAGAGTAAGTATTTGTACTTGTACATTTGTGTATGTGTGTACATCAGTGTGTATTTACTTGAATACACACATGTACCAGCACAGGGAAAATAATTCAGTTTCTCACACTATCTGAGCAGCATTAAGTCAAAACAAGAGTGGAATCAAATCGACATGTTCAGAAAAGTGCTACAGAGCCACAGTCATTTCCAAAAGAACTCCTTGCCTGTCACTCAAACTGTAGAGGGAAATGGCATGGAAATGTTTCCAAATTAGCACATTTGTGTAACATCCTCACAGATTATCAGCTTAGTTTGGGCAAACAGAAAAATTATCTTTCAGCAGAGGTAGGAATTGATGATTAGGGAAATCTGTATTTACATTTATTGTTTTCATCTTCTTCTGCTTGCAGGTAATGAGGTGCATTCTAATTACCAGTGGTGCAGGTGACTTATCCCATGTCAGAGTATAAACATTCATAGATTTACTTCCCTCCTAATGCCCAAAATTATAGTATGATCAAAATATTATGATTATTTCATTTGTAATAGAATTTGTAGAGGTGTTTATCTATTAAAAAAATAACTAACTCACAAACATATAAAGGTGCAAATTGCTTAATTGCTGTTATACATGTATCAGTTGGAAAACCTTTCACCCCAACACACACACACAATCACACAACAAGGCAAAATGACATATTCCTAGCAAGAAAGAAGAAAAGCACTTTTCAGGCTGCAGATAGAGATCACATCAACTTTCCTTCTGTCGATTTTAAGACCGTCGTATTGCTGCTATTGAACTTTGTGAGAATCGATGTCTTAAGTAAACACTAAGTAAGCTACACCACTGGTGTTCATACAGCGTGACCTGCCTGGTAAGAAACAAAACGAGTAAAGGGACAGACAAGGAGAAGGCACTAGAGAGCAAGTGTTGGCTGAAATAATCAATAACTCATACCATACTGGTCTGGCATGGCAAAAAAGGGAAAGCAGAAATAATTACAAAAATTGAAGAAGTAAGGAGTGCATTTGTCTCTTGAAATACACATATTTTGTAGGGGTGCAACGATACTCGTATCGATATTGAACCGTTCGATACAGTGCTTTCGGTTCGGTACGCATATGTATCGAACAATACAAAATTTGTAATTTATCTTATCAACTTTCATTCTGACGATGCTGTCTGTGTTGAGCGCTCAGTGAATCTGCGTTCGACTACTCCGCCTAGGCTGCACTGTCGAGCGCAGATCCACTGAGCTTTCAACACAGACAGCATCGTCAGAAGGAAGAGCGCAGGGCAAGCTAGCGAGACAGAAGTTAAGCTCTCCTTGCAACATGGCAAATTGAACCTCCCCCACCCTTATTCAGATCTGGCGTTTGGAATTATTTTGGTTTTCATGTGACGTATGACCCTGAAGGTAAGCGCGTCATGGACTAAAGTAAAACAGTATGTTGGATGTGCCACGCAATGCTCAATTATATGGGTGGGAACTAGTGTGTTAGCGCAGTTAGCTCGTTAACGTGTTGGCCGCTCATTAACGGAAATTTGCCGTGTTGTGGCGTTAATGTCATTTCAACGAGATTAATGCTGACAGCACTAGTGGGAACACAACGAATATGACTGCACTAGTGATGTGCGATACCACTGATTTCCTTTCCGATCCGATACCAAGTAATTTTCAGGGTGGTAACGACGATACTGATCCGATACCGATACTTTATCCAAAAACCGTATTTTATTCTTTGTATCTCAAATTATAGCGTCATAATGATTACAGGACATCAGATTACTTGTTCTTATCACTTAATAATGCAGAGTTCATCATATAGAAATAAAAAAAAATGAAGTTGTGCGCTATTTGAACACCTTGCCTGCCTGCAGCACTAAAGGACTCCATGAGAGAGGTCTGTCTCGCCCTAGCAGCACCTGTCCCTCTCCTCCTCTTCAGTTCGTCTCAACATACGCGCCTCATATTCTGTGATATGATTTACTCTGAGGTGTTTGACAAGGTTAGTGATGTTGCCACAACCATACACGCCAACCCTCCCGATTTTTCCAGGAGAATCCCGGAGCCACCATTCTCAATTTGGTTTAAAATGGAGCACTGTAACAAAAAATAATTTCCCCCAGGGATCAATAAAGTATTCTGATTCTGATTCTGATTCCACCTGGACAACAAAATTGAAAAACCATATCGCAGAATTCATAGCGCAGCCCAGCCAATTCCAGTTTCCAACAATGGCAGCAGCTACTTAGTTTTAATATTACTTTTATTTCTCTTTCTGGGTTCCAAAAAAACCCAACTTTTAACATGTTTTCAGGTGAGAATGTAGCTGTGTAAACTTCAAATATCTGAGCCGATCGACACATCGTTTTCAAACCCCCGTGGCCTTTCGCTACTCGGGTTAAACATGATATATAAGCAGTGTTGGGTAAGTTACTTTAAAATAGTAACTTAGTTACATTACTAGTTACTTCTCTCAAAAGTAACTCAGTTACTTCAAGTTACTCGTTACTTTCAAAGTAACTAGTTACTAGGGAAAGTAACTTTGGTTTTACTCAGAATTCTCTTGTTAATGTGTTGCTTCCATAACTTTGCCAGTCTTCTAGCTTGCTTACTTGCCACAAGTGCACTGTGCCACCTACCAATAGAAAGGAAAAGATAATGTGCATATTTCCACGAGAGAAATCCCACGCCTGGACCGTCGTTGACTGCTGCCATGATTCTAGCCTACGTCACAGTGTCATGTGCACCTTTTACATCCAACACAAAAACTGCAGTCGTGGTGCTTTCGATTGTACTCAGAACTCGGAAATTCTGCCTTCCAAATAGGAAGATGTAGGTAACACCAGACTGCAGATGAGCTGCATACAGAGCTGGACTGGGACAAATAAATCGTCCCGGGCATTTTGACTAGAGACCGGCCCACCATTATAGGAAAAATCATAAAGCCTTTTAATGAAAATAAACACTGTTGTGACAGTGATGTACACTGTTTGATGGTATATATGCATCAATCTATCAATCGTTTGTTGTAAGATTCAGATAATTATTTTTTAAAAGCTAGACATTTTAAATGAGAATAAGAAAGAAAAGTATTTCTTTGTGCCCCCAACACTTTGCTAGATCCGCACCTGCACAGTTACCAGCTGTCAGCTACCTAAAAAAGGATCCTGGGGTTATTTGTCTCTCAGAAACAGTTCATAACTTCCCTTCAACTCATTCATGTTAACTAAAAGGTAAACCTGTTTCTCCATCACAGCTCTGATGATTCAGTAAGGACATCTCCTGGTTTCATCTTCATGTTTCCCTCTCACCACATAACCAAACCATATCATGACCAGCAGCTTTTTTACAGCTGTGGCTCCAGCAAACATCAGCTGATACTAGAAATTAATATTAAATAAATTCTAACAACAGCTGATCAAGCTTAAACGTGCTGCTGTTGTTTAGCGCGACATCCGCTGGTTTCCTCTTTCGGCGCAAAGTGGGCGATAAACAAACAAGAGAGCCGATCAGCTGATCATTGATCAGTTTTCATGATTGAAGTAGAAACGGGAGAGGGAGGGGGAGAGGATGAGAGAAGAAGAGGCAGCTGTGCAGCGTAAACACAGAATAACTCCAGCTTTGTGTCTTTTTTCATTGTAGCTGAATTACGGGACAAACTGTTCCTTTTCACCTCAATAAGAAACGCGCAATATTTTCTCTGAATACCAGACAGGACGGTTGGCAACTCTAATACCTTATGAACAAAATAAAGTTCAACATCATTAACTTCATAGCACCCACCCAGCTGTATAGAAACTCCGTCATGCTAGCTAGCACGCAGTACGGAAAAAGTCAGAATAACGAAAATAAACTCCACCTAAACTTGGTTCATATCTGACCCAGAGAGACTGCAGGTCATAACTTCTTACCTGAAGTTCAGTTCACACTTGGACCGGCGGCCGCCTCGGGTCTCTTTTCCTTCTGCGTCCCTTTTCCCTCCTCCACCTGCTGGCTTCCACCACTTGTTACTGAATCTGTGGAAGCTCCGCGATAGCCACCACATGAAGTAACGAGTAATGACCCTATCTAAATCCCAGTAACGACTAACACGTTCCTGATTTTGGCATAATAACTAGTTACCGTGCTCGTTACCACAATAATAACGTAATTACTGTAACACGTTACTTAATAACGCGTCAGTCCCAACACTGTATATAAGTCACTTTGATAACTTAAAAATGTTATTGTTTGGCTTTTTCAGTGTTTTATTTGTTCGTGAGTAAATCGGTTTGGCTAAGATTAAAGTTATAAGATTAGATTAAATTAAATTTAACTTTATTAATCCCTCGGGTGGGTTCCTCCTGGGTTTTCACACAGCTGAATAAACATCAAACAGAAAACTAATTAAAGAAAGTGTGAGACGGTCAAGAGTTTACGCCAGCGCCCGGTTATATTTTAGAAAGCAAGGAGCAGACGGCAGTTTCACTCCACCGAGGGAACTCATGACGTACTACCCGGCTTTCTTTAGACCGTGAAGGGCGGGTCCTCAGGTGGAAGCAGCCTCTGAATTTGGACACTAATAATAACGGTGACATTTAACGTATTTTATCCGATGAATAAACACTGTAAAATGTATTTATCAACCCCCCCAACAAGCCCTTTTGAATGTCTCCCTAATTCTGAGGTCTCAAGGTTGGGAAAGTATAGCCACAACACCTCACTCTTGGAGCACTTTTTTATGTATCACAAACCATGTCTCAGCTGTTTGTGGAGGTAAAATACCTCTGCACAATTATGCTCAGCCATTGTTGTGAGTGTGCGCGCCAAGGGGCTGTGAGACATTTATACAGCCGTATTTCGCACATGACTATGAAAGGCGGAAGAGGAAGTAGTTCCTTTGAATGTAGACAATCCGAATGTTATAGTTTCTTTCCACTATGTTGCTGTTAATGATAAACTACAAATTAACCCTAAATTACTAAAAATATCGATATTTTAATGTGAGAATCGATTCTAGAACATAAATGACTGGTATCGGAGGAATCGATATTTCAGGATCGATCCGCACATCACTAGACTGCACATTTATGCCGACATCATCCTAGTGCAAAGACAAGTGGAAGCAGACAAAAACAACAAGCATGCATGCTACAAACTTTACCCGAGTCATTTAGACAGCCGTTAGCACATGATTCTCCTTCTGGGGACCTGATATGTTTAATATTGTGGCGAGCTCAGACAAGGAGGAGACGGAGGTATCGTTTGGTCTTGCTTCCCGTGAGCTAGCCAGGTAGCACAGCTGTTTATTGACATCTGCAGAAGAACACTGCCGCTAGCTAACTGCTCAGCGCGACAACCGCACAGCAACAACAACACACAGAGCGCCCTCTGACCCCGGAAGGACATACCGTCGCAGCGAGAAGGCGTAACCCGTCACTATGGCAACATAAACAAAACATAACTGTACAAACAGAACCCCGAACAGCCCTGACCCGCTACTCAATGCATTAAATGTGAAAATCTGTGCTCAGAACTTTTGAATATTCACACTGGGGTGCCACAGGGTTCAATTTTAGGACCTCTGCTGTTCATCATGTATATAAATGATTTGGGACAAAATGTGTCCAATGCTAGTATGCATTTTTATGCTGATGACACAGTTATTTATTCCTTTGGCTCAAACTTTGAAAAGGCAATAGAATCGTTGCAGAAAGCTTTTGACGTGGTTCAGCACACACTTCTGGAGCTGAAATTGGTTCTCAATGCTGAAAAGACAAAGCTAATGTTGTTTTCAAACATGAAGAGATTTCCTCAAACTGTCCCCTTGGTGTCCACTCTTGAGGGAAACCTCATAGAAGTGGTGCATACGTATAAATATCTTGGCTTTTTAATTGATGATTCTCTGACCTTTAAACCTCACATAGACAATCTTGTGAAAAAACTCAAACTAAAATTGGGATTTTTCTTTCGAAACAAATTTTGCTTTTCTTTTGAGACAAAAAAGCGTCTTGTAAATGCTACATTTTTATCTGTTTTAGATTATGGTGATCTGCTGTACATGAATGCTTCCGCCCAGTGTCTTCATAAGATTGACTCAGTTTATCATGCCTCCTTACGGTTTATTACAAACTGTAGGGCCTTGACCCATTGTTGTGATCTGTACGCTCGAGTGGGATGGCCTTCGTTGTCCTCCAGGAGGTTTGCTCACTGGTGCATCTTTATTTATAAGGCCCTGCTTGGACAAATGCCCACCTACATTTGCGATCTGCTCACACGGAGAAGTACTGTTTCTTACAGCCTGCGTTCAAGCGATCTTTTATTGCTCAATGTTCCATTTGCCAGAACTGAACTGGGAAAGAGGGCTTTTACTTATGCTGCCCCTTTTACATGGAACATGATGCAAAAAGACTGGAAGATAGCAGATCTTATTTCATTAAATGCTTTTAAGTCCAGATTGAGAGAGCCAGAGAAAAATGTTTTTAAAATGTAATTGTTATTTATAATATGTATGTAACTTTGTAATTTCAACGTGTTGTCGCCTCTTGGCCAGGACTCCCTTGCAAAAGAGGTTTTTAATCTCAATGGGACTTTTCCTGGTTAAATAAAGGTTAATAATAATAATAGCCCCCACCTAAGGGGTCAGTCGTCCCCGACGACCCCATTACCCCACACAAAGTCCTGCAAATGTCCAGGTGCCTTCTTTTGGTGCACCGGCCGGTCACGACCGGCGGGGGAAAGTCACTCGGGTCAGAACATGGGGTGCCACCATCATCCCACTTCTGACACCAATGTGGCGAGCTCAGACAACGAGGAGACGGAGGTGTCGTTTGGTCTTGCTTCCCGTGAGCTAGCCAGGGAGCACAGCCGTTTATTGACATCTGCAGAAGAACACTGCCGCTAGCTAACTGCTCAGCGCGGCAACCGCACAGCAACAACAACAACAACACACAGGGCGCCCTCTGACCCCGGAAGGACACACCGTCGCAGCGAGAGGGCGTCACCTGTCACTATGGCAACATAAACAAAACATAACTGTACAAACAGAACCCCGAACAGCACTGACCCGCTACAATATGCTGCTGAGAATATAGCCCAGAAGAAGCGTATAGTATAGCTTTTATTTTGGAAAGAGCCATTTCTCTGTAATAAACTCTCTTTTCCAAAGATGAGTGATTCCTCAATCAGATACAGGTGTTACCGCGCCAGATCCGCGGCCCCAAACCGTAGTAAGGAAACCTCTGGCAGTTACTTGAAGGTTCCGTAACTGACTCGTAGCCGGCAACAGCTTACTATACAGGTCAACTCCGCTAGCAAAAAGATCGAAGGAGGCATAGGAAACTGCTTCACCGAACTTTATTTCAGCCCACTGAAACAGTAAACTGTTTCAGTGGGCTGAAACAGTTTACTCACGGCGAGCATCGCCGACACAACTCTGGCTGTCGAGGGAGTTATTATATTCCTTTTATTTCTTTTCTTTTCGTCTCTTCTGTAGCTAACCGTTACTTTTTCCCCTTCTCCGCTCTCTCTCTTCACACACACACACCAGGCAGTCCCGCTACACACATCCCGAATACATTTCCCATCAGGCTTCATCCTTAAAGGGCGATGCCTGTAACACAGGGCTTGCAAAATCGCTAGCCCGACGTCCCGGGGCTAGCGATTTTTCCAGACTGCTACCAAAATCTATCTCTGCCCTGCCCGTCGGGCTATTGTAGGAAGGAAAACTTTTGCATTCATTCGGAAATGTAGCTGGGTAATTATGTCATTGGCATCGGTGAGCCACTGTCAATATGTGACATATTGATATCACTGTCAATACACTGTGTGTGTGTGTGTGTGTGTGTGTGTGTGTGTGTGTGTGTGTGTGTGTGTAAAAGCAGCAGGATATATATTTTAGTTCTGCTTAGCCAAATAAGAGAGGTCAGGGTGAAGAAGTGACAGCCAAAGAAAAGCTTACCACAAAACTGAAAAGTTATCACAAATCAGACTATAAGGCAAAAAGAAAGTGCAGCTTTATGGTTTCATGGACAAAAGAATTTCTGTGGCTGCAATATGACGAGCTATATAACCGGGGCTGCACATAAGTGGTCCGCAGGTGCGCATTCGCTGTCAAAAAAAACCAAAAAAAAAAACGCGCACAAGATATGAAGTTGCAACGCGTGTTTGCATACATAAGATTTTCTGGAGGAGGACAGACATTTGTTTAAAACTCTTAAAGATGTCGAAGAAGCTCCTTTAAGCAATTACTTTGGTGTTCCTCCACCTCCAAAGAAATGTCAGAAGGAGTCCGAACCACAAAAGAAGCGCGTGTTCTCGGAAAAGTGGTTGCAGGAGGTGAGCTGGCTTCAAACAAATGATGAACGCACAGAGATGTGGTGCGGAATGTGCCGTGAAAATCCCACTCTAGCGGACAAAAACAGTGCTTTTTATATGGACGCAAATGCGCGTTGCAACTTCTTATCTGGTGCGCGTCTTTTATTTTGACAGCGAATGCGCACATGCGGACCACTTATGTGCACCAGTGTAAATAACATAATGGGTGTGTTGTTGGTTTTCTCTCGATTTCTGAGTCGACAAGCGCCTTTGTTACTGGGACCAGTCATTTTAAGAAAGGCCCCCATTAGAACCCATGAGAAATGCAAGAAATGCATTATTGCCCAGTCTGCAATATCTTTCCCAGAACAAACACCAATTGCAAATAACATACTAAAAATAAACCTGAAAAATCTGTTTAGAACAGCGTACTAGGTTGCAAAGAGTGAACTACCACTGGCAAAATTTAGCAGTCTTTGCAAACTTCAAAAAGCAAATGGCCTAGATCTTGGTTCCACTTGTCTCTTACTTCAGCAGAAATTTCAAATTCAGGATCTGACACAGACGGAGTCATGTCCTACACAGTTCTTACAAGTTCATAGAAATTTCTGTTCAATTAGAACCAAGTATTTGAGTTGATGATTGTAATTTTTATACAATGTTGTAATTTGTTTTTCAACAATTTTTTGATTAATGTTTCGTTTCCTTTACAATATTATACTTTAATGTATAATATTGTAAAGGAAACAAAACAGGAAACAAAACATCAATCAAAAAATTGCTCTCTTTTTTTATTCGGGCTATTTATTTTGGGCTACCAAAAACTGAAGAGTCCCTGCCCGAAGGGCTACCAGGGATTTTGAGAGCCCTGAGATATATTAATTTTTTTAATTACTTTTGTTTCAGCAACATTAAATTTAAAAACTGTACTTTTGAGTTAAAATATCTATTTATAATTTTAATAAATGACAAATTAAAAAGGCATGAACATTTTTTTTGTATCGAAAAAATATCGAACTGTGACACCAAAGTATCGAACCAAACCGAACCGTGAATTTTGTGTATCGTTGCACCCCTAATATTTTGCCACTAACTACAAACTTGACATGAGCTGGCAGCATGAGAAACGTAGACTCTGAGGTCACAGGAGTACTTTTAGGAAGTTTAACCTCATCTTGCAGCAGTACAGTCCACAAAAGACCTGCATCACAGGAAACAGCCCCTAACAGTTTCACTCACAGAAATTCTCCAACTAAAAATACACTGTATTGCTAAAAGTATTTGCTTGTCTGCCTTCACACACATATTATTCTTAATCCATAACATGATTTTGGCCAGCCTTTTCCATAATTTCCTTTGGGATTAATAAAGTATTCTGATTCTGAGGAGGGTGTTTATAGGAATTTTTGGCCATTCCTCCAGAAGCATATTTGTGAGGCCAGAGACTGATGTTGGATGAGAAGGCCAGGCTTGTTATCTCTGCTCTAATTCATCCCAAATTTGTTTTATCATGCTGAGGGCAGGACTCTGTGCAGGCCAGTCAAGATCCTCTACACCAAATGCTGAAGCATTAAGAGTTACTTTCACCGGAACTAAGAATCCAAGGCCAACTCCTGAAAGACAATCCCACAAGATAATTCCCCCCTCCACCAAACTTTACACAATGCAGTCAGACATATACCGTTCTTCTGCCTACCACCATACTCAGACTCAGTCATTAGATTGCCAGGAGACACATGATTTGTCACTCCATATAATGTGGGTCCACTGTTCTAGTGTCTAATAGTGGCATGCTTTACACCACTGCATCCAATGCTTTGCATTGCGCTTGGTGACATAAGGCTTCGATGCAGCTGCTCGGCCATGCAAATCCATTTCTTAAAGCTCTCTACAGACTGTTCTTGAGCTAATCTGAAGGCCACATAAAATCTGGAGGTTGACTCACTCTTCAGAATTTTGGTGACCTGCATGCGCTATGTCCCTCAGCATCGCCTGACCCTGCTCTGGGATTTTACGTGGCCTATCACTTCGTTTCTGAATACCTGTTTATCCAAATTGCTTTGGTTTTGTTGTAATGCCCACTAGCAGTTGAATGTGGAATATTTAGTAGCAATAAAATTTGAGCTTCTGAGAGCAACTCATTCTTTCACAAGAATGGAGCCTGCATCTGTGACCACGGAAGTGATTAGAACACCTGGATTCACTGATTTGGATAGCTGAGTGAATACGTTTTGAAGATTTAAATGGTATTGCATATAATGGCATTGGCATTTCACTGTATTGGGCCTTTTATCGATTCTATATTTAAACACACTATAATTAATTAACCGGATATTGTATTATAACAATTGGTTTCTTTGCCTTGCAATATAATTTTGTTGTATTATTTTTTTTTCAAAACATATTCCATAATATTAACATGCTACATCTGTTCAACGGTACTGAGGGCTGTCAGACAGTGTGGAGTAGACTTAAGCTAAGGCATGGCTGCAATTATGCAATTATGTTGTTTATTAGACATATCTAAGTCAAGTACACTCAACAAATGCACACTGCAGAAAAAAACTTCAGAATTATATAAACCAAACATGATTAACATTGCACCTGCACAGCCATGTGAACCAATACATGTAATGTATATGCACATACACATAAAAACATACTGGTATTATTTATGTAGACAGGTATATACATTGTGCCTTGATGTACTGTATGTTTGTTTTGCTGGACAGGTCCTCATTAAGCAAAGGCAACCTTTTAGATGGCAACAGCTTCTAAGATTCACTTAAGAAATCACCAAACATGAACTAGCAATGTAGGTTTCAGTTACAGACACCCAGCAGATTTTCTGGGTATGTATCAAACAGAAGAGTGAAAGAGGTGAAGGGATACACTGTTAGAATAGAACAACCATCTTTGTGTGGAACTACTTCTTTTTTCTTTGATGCTTTATCCAAGTTTAAAGTTCACAAGAGAATCAGGGGTAACCTACTTAAAAAAATAAAGGAGCAATGGTTAATTGAGCGTGCCAGTGCAAAGCATTGAAGCACATATACACACTGTTACACATACACACTACAGACCTTTTGATGGGCTTCTTCTTATACTCAATCTCATTGTTTTTCTTCTATAAAATGTTTTGACAGGACCCCCCACAAAAGTTAGATCAAAATGTGTAGCTCAGTTAAGAACAGTGCGCCATGAATTTTGGTAGCAATTTCATGCAGCACTTTGGAATCCTATCACTACGGTATTGTTATCACAGAAACATTATTCAGTGTTTATTTTATTTTCTTCTTTTTTTTTCTTTTTTTTTTGGCACTGTCAGAGTTCAAGTTAGTGAAAAAAAAATTTTTTCTCCTTCACTGCATACCAGATAGATGACACCCCTTAGTCCAGTTATTCTGATTATTCACTAAATGCACAAATTACACATCAGGCAGTGTGCATTTTTGTCCTCTTTCACTTGATGTTGCTCTTGTGTTGCACACTACTGTCATGTCTGCTTTTCTTTTTCCTGTATCCTCTGATATCAGGCCCATTAAGCTGTAAATCATATAACCACCACCCGTTCATATTCCTACCCTTACAAACCATACTTCATCCTACAACTTCTATTCAAATTTTAATGACCCACTACCTCCACATAGCTGCTTTTAAGTTTCACCTGACTCTTCGCACATCTTCATACACACACAACTGTTGCAACAGTTATTGACATGTATGCCATTACAAATATGTTGCAAGATTTCCTCTCTCCTGCCAAGAAAACCTATAATATACCCCTGTTGTTCCCCCTTTAATGCATCAGATTGTGTTCGGATTAAGTTGATATATTTTCTGCGCTCATGGCCTTAAGCTCCAGGAACATTAATGTTACAAGCTTTGTTATAAGAGCTATAACCTGAATTACATCAGCTTTGATAACTCACACAACAAGCATCTTTCACATATTCACATCCAGCACAAAGGTCAAAATCCTTTAAAATTCCAAGACAAAACAGTAGCTCTAAGGGGGGTGGTGAAAAACTAAGAAAAAAAAAAAGAAGAAGAAGAAGAAGGGAACTGAATCTATCAGCCTCGTCATCTCATCTTGAAACACACAGCACCTGCCTTTGAGCTCAGCATTCATAAGACACAAGAAAGACGACATGCCGGAGTAATGTCTACCTGACAGAATGCCCTCAGGCCTCTGCGGTGTCTGAAAGTGTAGAGAAAGAAATAAAGCAGAGAGCGAATAGAAGCATTCTTTGGCTCAAAAAGTCAAGTTACTCTAAGAAGCCAGACAGTGGGATAAAACAATTTTTTTTTCCATTTAGTTTTTCTGACATGGCTCCTGGATGACACGTGCATTTGCTTTACTTCAGTTTGCTTCAGACAAAATGGAAAGTTTGACTGCGAAGCCCAATTTAGGCCTTCAGGCCGGTGCAGAGGTCTGCAATTCCCCTGTGAACCCCAGTAGTGAAGCAACATTACAGTGTAAACCAGCTGTGGTTTTATAGTCCCGTGGTTTTATATCTACCTTTAAACACTGCACTTGGTTGAACCTGAATATTAGGAGACAATGACCTCCTCATGTCAAACCCAGGAGAGGGTTAAAAAACCAAGAAACATTTTTTTTTTGGTGTGGTGTTCTATAGGTTCAATGAGATTTTAGTATCGCTCAGTTATACAGTGTTAATATTTTTTATTGAGGCCATAAAATAATAATCTAATAATCTAATCTAATAACAGTGGATATTTGTTACAGCTAGTGTCACTGCATCTTCTTTATTATTCTCGTACTGTCAAATAATTTGAAGCATGGCAGTTGTGCATGCAACTAATTACTCATAAGTTAACTGTATATAACCGATACCTTTTTTCAAACTTCTTTTCCATTAATTGCCCTTTTAGCAGTTCAGATTCAGGTGCATTAGATACTTTAACAGAAGACTTAACTTGCTGGATTTTAAATAAAAATACTTCTTTGGCAAGTCTATAAAATGGCTAATTAACTCTACAACCATACTTTCCTAAAACTATCCTATAATGAGGCTTTGGGCAAAGATTATTTTTCTTCAATTGTCATGCCATTAAGTTTTAATTAACACAACTAGGATTCAGTGTCCTTTAATTAACTCCTTGAAGAAGACATCCATACTCATTATCAATACCTCTAGCTTAATATAAATGAAAGGTTAGTTTAATAGTCTCCAACAGCGGAAAGTTGTTTGTATTACAATTTATTTATTTATTTTAATTATTTTTTTTTATTTTTTATTTTTTTTTATTTTGGGGGGTAACACCAGAGAATAAATCTATGAAAGTGAGTTACTAAATAATAACATTAAAGAGCATAATAACACTTTAAATGCCTAATAAAAAAAGTTCTCAGCAAATAAAAAGAAATTGCCTTGGTACTGCAGAGGTTTGCAATTACATTAAAATAAAACTTGAGCAGCAGGACAAATATCTGGGAATACCTGAAGATTTAGTGAAACTATTTTTAAAAACTTTCTTTTTTGCTTACTTGAGGTACATGATATGGAGGAGATTGTTTTTTAATTCAGTTTTTATATAGGTTCTATATCCAAATGCATCTAAAGGGGTTTTTTTTCATTTAAAAAAACCTTATACTTCAGATTACTTTTTTATATCGCACCTTAAAAATCCTGACCTGAATTTGTCACCTGACACAGGGCTATAGCAACCATGCTAAGACAAGAAGGTCAGGTGCCTTTGTATAGCACTACTGTAAACTCATTACTTTGTCCCAGTTTAAGGGCTAAAAGTGACAATCATGTTACCATGCATGCTTTTTTTTTTTTTTTTTTTTTTTTTTTTTTTTTTTTTGACCATGCATGCTAATAGCTGTTCATGTACCGACAGAATCAGGCTGCTCACAATCCCCAACACTGCCTAGACCCTCTGTCCTGATAAACATTAATTTAAAAGGGTAAACATAATCCATGCAGTCCTGGTTTCACACGTCCACTTTCACACACATCATTTATTCTGCAGTTCAGAACTCTTTGAGCAACAGGCAAAAGTAGATCTGTAAGTAAAGTGCTGTATGTTTGTTGTTAGAGAAATATATCACCTGTATAGGATTTCTGGTTGAATATGTTGGCAATAATAGGATGTTCATGTAATATACTGTTCTGTTTATTACAATGACATCTATCAATTTTCTTAACCACTTATCATATCCAGAGTCATGGAATGGCTAACGCCTGAGAGAGAAGCAGGGTATGCTGTTGATTCAGCCCAGAAAGACAGACAACAGTTCATGTTGGCGATCGTGGCTCAAGAGTTGGGAGTTCGCCTTGTAATCGGAAGGTTGCCGGTTCGAGCCCCGGCTTGCACAGTCTCGGTCGTTGTGTCCTTGGGCAAGACACTTCACCCGTTGCCTACTGGTGGTGGTCAGAGGGCCCGGTGGCGCCAGTGTCCGGCAGCCTCGCCTCTGTCAGTGCGCCCCAGGGTGGCTGTGGCTACAATGTAGCTTGCTATCGTGAATGTGTGTGTGAATGGGTGGATGACTGGATATGTAAAGCGCTTTGGGGTCCTTAGGGACTAGTAAAGCGCTATATAAATACAGGCCATTTACCATTCATGTTCACATTCACCTACAGTCAATTTAGAATCACTAATTAACTTAACAAGCATGTTGGATATTGGGAAGATGCCAGAGAATCCAAGCTAAAAAATGTGGTGACTAGGGCTGCAACAATTTGTGGGCATAATCGACACAGAATTTTAATGTTTACGTGTCATATTCTAAAACCACAAAAATGTGTTTTTCTAACTGCAATAAACTACAGGAAGCTATGGGGGCAGTATCACCTATATCATCTACCAAGACAGCACTCAGGACTAACGAAGAAGACCGTAGTGCAAACCAGAAAACATTCAAATGGAAGAAAATTGAAACTGAGATTTTAAAAAAAAACGTGAAAGTGAAAGCATTTCACAGAAAACAAACTGAGTTAAATGTAGAACAGGAGGTTTGCCCACAGGAAGCAAAGATAAGGAGAGTAGAGCAGAGATACTCGCTGACTAATTGACTAATCAAAGCAAAATTAGGCTGATTGGTCGATCAAAATATCAGATTGATACGCAGCACAGGAGCTGCTCTGTCACTGAAACTCATGCCATGAAGCTCCCAGTGCACAGATTTTGTTAATGCCAGAGGAAGTTTGGAACTCTGCAGTGCACCACACACCTCAACATTCAGTTGGTGTGGTTCCTAAATACTTCCACTTAAAGTTGATCATGGAATATCTAGAGGGGAAGAAATTTCACAAACTGACTAGTAGCCTCCTGTTATAGCACCATGCTGGTGTTCAGTGAGCTCTTTCGCACAACCCATTCTTTATTATTTTATATATTTATATTACTTTATTGTATTTCAGTGAAGTTCACTGTTCTTTCTTCACAGTTGAGGTCCTTTTGTCTGCCCTGTGTCATCTTGGCTTCCCTCTGATCTGGATGCCGTGAATGCTGCATATTTAGGAATACATTTCATATTTTCTTCTACTGTATGTCTGTCCATCTGTCTTGTGTTGCCCTCCCTCTCTCATAGGAGATGGTAATGGGATCTTAGCAGAAGTCTGATTAAAAGGACACTTCCTCCTTGGAGACCACCCGACAGTTTCCCTTTTTTCTTCCCTTCTCTTCCTCAGAGCGTGAGAAACCTTGGGTTTGGAAGCAGAAGGGCCTGATAGCAGGCTCACGCAGCGCAAGCTAATTAAATTAGGCCTCCTTTAATAAAAGAGGAAGTGAACTTAAAGCTTTTATCCCAACTCCACCATCAAAGGAAGAGAAAAAATAAGGCACTGAAGAGGAAAACACACAACCTGAAGATATGAATTTCTTCCTGTTACATTACATTCACACTTCCCCTGAGCTACATTCAACCTCGCGTGGGGAAAAAAAAGAAGTAAATTGTTTTTAAGAGAGTAATGGAGTTCATGGAGACCAATACTGTAAAAAAATGTTACAAAGTTTTCCAATCATCTGGCTTTGGGTTAAGGTTATCATTGTATTCACTGCATATGCATTTTCTTGTTTGGTTTTTTTAGTCATTTGTTTTTTTTGTTGATTTTTTTTTTCAGAATAGCGGAATATGATACCAATACATTATATATAGGCAGAGAATACCTACTCTTCGCTATATTAATTACAGCTCAATAGACTCAATAGACATTTATGATTTAATATCAATATCAATTGGAAAAAGCAGGTTTTTGGGTGAATCATTATATTGATGAGGTGTGCACTGGGTTCAGCTTTTTAGCATTTTTAGCATAACAACCAATGGCTGAGGACTAAATATGTTAGATGGTAGAGACCTAACTAACATAATTTTCAAAATAAGAAAATAGAATTTGTGATGGTGGTAAGACTTGATTAAATAGATAGAACATATTTTAAAAATTAATGGCAAAATTTCCATTCAACGTGCAAATGTGAAGAACTAGAAATTTGCCCTTTAATACGTGACAGTAAGCTTTCTTATTTTCAGGTTTTTCATTGTAGTAAAAGTCCAAGTCCATCACTTTCCATATCTTGGAAGGGGGAAATGAAAGGTATTGGAGTGGGGCAAAGGGCAGAAGGAGAAAGTCAAATCGATTATCATAAATTTACATGACCAAACTCTCAGGTCTATATACAAAGACGCTGGAAATCTCAGTGAAATTAAAAACAAGTTCAAAATAGAGACATGTCTGTTGTACGGCCTAGAAGTGCCAGATAGCTGTGCGAGGACTTATCACGTGATCGCAAGTTTTAAATCAATTTTCTGTCAGTTCCCTGAGCTACATTCCTATGACTACATATGGTGGTATACCAGGGCTGTGGAAGCTGTATGACACTGGTCATAAGCCACAGAAGGAAGGGCTGTTCTTCTTTGGTTCAACAGGCCAAAGACAGAAAACCAGAGAGAAGGAAAAAGAGGAGAAAAAGAGTCTCTCCTCTCATCCTCATTATGTAAACGAGGTGCATGACTGTTCAGTGGGTCCCTCGAGAGTTAATTACCAGTGGCTTCTCAGCCTAATTGGCTGAAACTAAAGAATTTGCCATTTCTTATTCCCATGCTCACTCTCCCCTACCCCCACCCTCGCTTATTCTGTCTTTCTCTTTGTTTCTTTCTCTCTCACAAGCATATTTTCCTTCTCCCGCTTTTCAACCTGTTTTCTTGTTTTCTCCTCTTTCCCTCCTCAGCGTTGGTCTTCCAGCTTAGCTTGATGCCAGTCGAAAATCTGGCACTGATACTTAATTTGAGCATCTGCTCCAGCTGGCAGTGGATAAGCAGATTTTTACATTGCTAATTCCAGCTATTTGGCTAGACTAATCTACTGGATAAAGAAGAGAAACGTGGGCTGAGAGTTGCCCATCACTTAGAAACAAAAAAAAGAGATATTGAGAGCTGGCATCTCATCTATTTCTAAATGGATGCAAATTAAATTCAAAAAGACAGGGATAACAAGTTGGAAGTAAGAATGAAAGTGGGCAACACTGTGAGGAAATATTAATAAAATGGGGCAGGCAAGGAGAGGAACTGGAGGATACAAAAAGCTTTGATTTTTACTGAACACTAAAAAGTAACCAAAAGCTATGTTGGACGTGCCATTCCAACATTCATATTCTTTCTTTTTTGACTTCTTTGACAACGTTTAATATCGATTTTTTTTCTTAAGATATGAGCTGCATAATATTTAGTAAAGCATTGGATATTACATCCAGTGTCAAGACTCAAAATTTGACTAGCACAGACTCTTATGTCCTTAAATTTCTCCCTCTAGTATTAGTCAACCTTCAAAAATGCAGAATACCACACTCTCCATTGTGCTTGGTTAAGCAAAGCATCGACTTACTTTTGTGAGACTCTGTACGTCTGCTATTAAAATCTGCACTCTTTGCAGAAAGTAATAGGGTCTACCCATAGGATGAGCTGGTCATTGCAGTTTGGCATAATGCTGTGCCATACTGCAATGACATGCTTTTTCACTGCAACTTCACAGCAGGGGATAGCCATGTTGAGCTGCTGCTGTGGTCATACTCAGTCAGCATAGCCAAATAACCAACATATTCTCTGTGGTATGGAAGTTAATTTAATTCTGTTTGTGAAATCACTAATAATATTGATTTCAGTTGGATTGAGTTCCTGTGTTAGTATTAAACAGCAAAACCGTATCAGGAGCATGCAGTTGTAACTGTATTACATTTGTCAATCAGTGTGATGAGTAACAAAAGTGTTGAAATAATATTTAAATCCACTAGCTGGGCCCACGTCCTCATTTTAGATTTGACAGTGTTTCAGTAGGTAAAGGTGAATGCTTGGACATGAAGGGGGGAAGGCCTCGAAGGGGACTGGTGACGGCTCCCGGGCCTGGCAGATCCCCATGTACTAAATAGAATTGAAGAATTTAAATAATTGAAAAGGGGAAGGACGGTGGGGCACGTAAACAAGAATGACAGCTTGCAGAACTGGGGGGACCTGGAGGCGAGGTCCGGCTCCTGAAATTCCAATACATAATACTGAATAAACAGCGTAATAACTTCACTTATAATGTTGTTTTTCTCTATTTAACTATATTTAAAGAAAAGCTTTACAGTCTTACAGTACAATGTCCACTTGCAGTGACTAATGTTTACTTTTTATTATTATGGAAACATGGAAAACAAAACCATCCACAGTGATTTTACACACATGTGAATCTAAATACATAGTTTGCAGAGTGAGTCTAAATGCACAGTTATAGTTGCTTACTCAATTTGAGATTTGTAATGTGCGGCAAAGTGATTTAAGAGTAGGGGTGGGTTTTGATTATCGATTTATCGATTAAAATCGATTGTAGCTTGGATAACGTGATATCGATTCATTAAAATCCTGAATCGATTTTTTAATATAAATTTATTTTGCCCGAAACGCCAGGATCTCAGGTTAAACCTCACTAAATTTCAACAACTACCAAACAGCTAAAACAGTAAATGAGAGCAGGTACACGGATTCTGCACAAAGACGTAAACACAAAGCTCGGACCCGCCGACACATCAGAATCAGATGTCGCCTTTCTCACCCGATGGCACGGACACGGTCGGGGCTGAAAGCCGACAGCTCACTGATTCTGATCCGTCGGCGGGTCCGCGCTTTGTGTTTACGCCCTTTTTGCGCTCGTTTCTGAAGCTGCAGGTTTTATCTCTCCCCAGGCAATATTGACTGAACGAGTGCAAAAGAAGATCCAAACTTCGCTTCACATAAACATCGTCATGATTTACTTTTGCTGTTTTGCTTCCACCACGATAAAATCACACTTCATGCACAGCTCTCTCTCTCTCTCTCTCTCTCACGGTACACTTCAAGAACAGTTTCCCATCTAAAAATCTGTTTTCTGCATTATTCGCTTGCTTTCGCTGTTTTTTTCCTTTTACTTACTTCCGAAAAGAAAACCTAATTTCTGTCATTCAACAGGCTACTGAACAAATTTAAACTTTTTAAAATTATACAAAATTGCAAAACGCTTAGCCGTGTCTCTAAAACCTCTGTAACTTTGCTCTGCTTCACTTCAGCAGCATCAGGTACTGTTCATAAGTTGATTAATGGTTTTCTTTCGTTTTTGATCTACTGCAGAATATTTTTATAAAATCCCAGGCCAGGAAAATCACCTTCACGTTTTTCTGTTTTATCCTCAGCTACTTTGACACAAAGGCATCTGCTGTGATGCTCACACCTTTGATTAAGTCTCGCAAGTGTCAGCTTTCTTTTTATAGATATAAAAATATGGAAATGTACTGATGCATGATCTGAATTATAATATTTCTGACTGTCTGAGGCAAAATTTCCCCAAATCGAATCGAATCGTGGATCGAATCGATTGGGGACCTTGTGAATCGGAATTGAATCGATTCTAGAAATCAGTGACGATACCCAGAACTATTTAAGAGTTGACCCGGAAAAGGAATTATGAATTAATGTTTGTGAGTCTTCCCTGAACAGTGAGTTTGAACAACAATAATTATTAGCATGAATCTGCTCTAAATGGTAAATTACTAAAATTCTAAGAAAAGTCTGAGATAGAATCAAACCAAGGCCTTTGCGGTGTGTTATTGGGCAACCCCAATATCAATGACATCGACTTATTTTCAAGCTGTACATTATTGTTCCTCAGCCTGTTTACTGTTCTTTTTTCTTTCTTAAATCTACTGACTTGTACATGAAGCAAAATATCCACCACAATGTTCATCCATCAGTTAGTAAAGTTGTAAAGGTACTGGATTTTCATTGTTAAAGTATCCTCGTTGTAAAACTAGATGTGATATACATGTTATCTAACTGAGAAACAAACCAGCGGACAGTGCATGCTGACTGGTCTTTTACAATAAAGGCTCACTCTAAGATCTGGAAGGTGTGTCTGTCTATGACATACACTCTATTCTTTCATATCGTCAATGTTGGGGAAAAGAGAAGCTTTACACATCACTTCTTACTTTTCTTAAAAGTAATGAGGTATGTAACTTAACTACACCAATCGTTATATTACATTGCTCCTTAAAATGACCTGAAAAGCACAGTGACAAAATAACCAATTAAAAGTATAAACCTGAGGCTACAGTCCCACAAACCAAAACAAATCCCTATCCTCATGAGGGCTCACATTCGTTTTTACATTGAAACTCAAAGCCAACAACACAAAGCTAAGAGAAAAAAAACAGGTCTAATAGACTTTGAAGCTATTGCCACAGTGATTCTACTTGAACAGGTAGAAGCAGCGGCTTCAGACCTGACTGCTCCTCACTGCTTTTGTTTCCTGTTGAAGTTCAGCTTGTGCCTGCTGGGCTGGGGTTGGCATGCACTCAGCTTTAAAATAACTCTGGGTTCTTGACTAGCTTTGCGTTAGCATGTTATCTGTGCATAGCTGAAGTTCTACTTGCAGCATAACGCAGTACTTTCTGTCTTGGATGCAGTTCCCATTTTACCGCTCTTGTCCTTTTGTGCAATAAAACTAATAAAAAGCACAAAGTTCTATCCTAATAAGGAAGACACACAGGAACTCTTTCCCCTAATTTCCTTTAATGTGAATTGGTGAAAGTTGGTGAAAGTCAGTGAAAAAGAAATCATAGAGCACTTCACAGAAAACTTGTAGTGATAATAAGTCTACTGTAGGAGCTACAGTAGACGTATTATGGCATAACTATACAATCCTACAAGCCTCTCCATCTGTGCTTTTGTTACAGTAACACAGAAGAGAAAGTTTTCACATTATTTTTCAACTTGGAAATTTCACATTATTCACAAGGGGAAAACATTCAAGATAGTTGCCAGTCTTACCAGAAGTAAACATCCCAGCAAATTCATCTGAAGGTCACACTGTGATGCTCACAGAAATTGCAAAAAACCCCAAAAAAACCCAAGAGCTCCACAGTTATGGTAAATGGCCTGTATTTGTATAGTGCTTTTCTAGTCCCTAAGCTTTACACATCCAGTCATCCACCCATTCTCACACTGGTGATGGCAAGCTACATTGTAGCCACAGCCACCCTGGGGCGCACTGACAGAGGCGAGGCTGCCGGACACTGGCGCTACCAGGCCCTCTGACCACCACCAGTAGGCAACGGGTGAAGTGTCTTGTCCAAGGACACAACGACCGAGACTGTCCAAGCCGGGGCTCAAGCCAGGGCTCAAACCGGCAACCTTCCGATTACAAGGCGAACTCCCAACTCTTGAGCCACAATCTCCCCAGTTAGCATGTTAGATGTTAAAGTTCATAACAGTACAATTAGAAAAAGATTGAACAAGTATAAGTTGTTTATAAGGGTTTCCAGGAGAAAGTCTTTCCCCTCTAAAAAGAACATGGACAGCATAGTTTGCAAAGTTGCATCTGAACCAAAGTAGCCTAGAATCAAATGTGAAGTCATCTGTATGACAGCTACAGCTTGGCTGAAATTGGGTCATGCAAAGGAACGTTGATCCTAGGCTTTCCAGCAAATCTACAACAGAATGACTAAAAAAGAAGAGAATCAAGGTAATGCATTTGTCTAGACCTCAACCCAAAAGCTGTAGCAAGATCTGTAGAGAGCTATCCATAAATCCCTTCAGTGAACTACAGGATTTTAATATTATAACAAAGAATACCTCCACATCGATGTACGAGATGTAAAAACAATTTAATAAAGAAAATGATTCTTCCAACTTACTGCTGTTAAAGGTGGTTCTACAAGATACTGAACATAGTATAATGTTCAGTATCTTGTAGAACTATCTTGTAGTTTTTCACAGGACTGCATAGAGACCTAAGAAAACATTCTTTTCGCATGACTGAACCTGCTGAAAATCAAGCCTTGCCTGCTTGGTTGGGGTCACCATACACTCCGCCTTTATACAACTCTGATTATGGAGGTCTCTTGCTGCTAGCTTTGTGTTAACATCATAGACTCAGTATAAAAGAGGAAAGCATGTTGCTTTCGAAGTTGCTTTTAAAGCTTCGATGTTGTGGTCGCAGCAGTGGGTTGTTGTTTGTGGAGTGAGCACAATTTGCTCTTCATCATCACACTGTTGCCCCTTCATGCAATAAATATGAAGAAAGCCTCATTCCCCAAAAGATCATGTTTCTGTTTTTGTTCTATCTTCCACAAAAACTGAGGTCAAGTGATTGTAGTTCAATGTGAATAAAAGGGCAGACTTGGTCATATTTTTCCACCCATAATGCAACAAAGTAACTTATGTAATACAAGTAACATTATAAGTGATTAGTAACTGAAAGGTATTACTGTATCTAGTACAGTCATGCTAATAACACTATGTTTCAGACAACTGTAATGTGATGTGGTACACCCAACGCTCTGCATGACCCAAAACGTATGACACAACTGGTATTATGATTTACTTACTAACATTTTCACAAGTTGCTATAATTGAGCTACTCTTCGTCTGCATTTAGTTAACCATTAGCTAATAGTGTGAGGAAAAGTCTATTATGTCTATTATGATCTATATTAAGATCAAGAACTGCAAAATAAAATTCAGTATGGATCCAGTAATGCTGCCCCTGATGCTGAGCCCCCCCACCCCAAAAAAGCCTTTAACAAGTAAGCTTGATAGCCGAATTGTTATTGAAATGAATAAATACTGGACTCATAAGAAGGATGGAAGACAAAAAACAAGCAGAGAATAGGATTTAATTTAATTTTTTTTTTTTTTAATTGCAGACATTTTGAGTACACCAGTGCAGCTGGCATTGCTCCATTACTCATTACTCGGCACAGATGTCTTCACTTAGTAAAAACATGTTTTCGCTTTGCACTAATGTCTTCACTTTATGTAGGAGGTTTTATTTATTTAATTCATTGATTTATTTATTAATTTATTGTTGATGACAGAACAGGCCAAACGGGTAAACTTTCTAGTAATACACATATTGACACTGGAGACCAGAGCAGGGAAGACATACACACACAAAAGAAAAACAAAAAACAGACCAAAAAAAACCAAACAAAACTCTGAAATGCATTTTCTTACTTAAAAAATGGGGGAAAAAACATCTGCAGTGAAAGTATAACAGAGCCTACTGAGCAATGTTCAGTAAAAGAATTTAATTGGATGTCAGTAGGAAGTCAGTCAGTTTCATGTCTCTCCATTTGCTGAAAAAAAAAACAGAGACATCCAAACAGAAATACTGAGGGACTTAACAGCACTTTTGTGTTATATAAACAATGATCAGGCCCCAGCGGTGGTGTGGACAAAATATGATTAGCTGCGCTGGCAGTTCAAAGGCACAGCACAAATTGTAGTTACTCCATGCACGCATATCTGTACGTTCGCAGCTGCGTTTTTAAAGATAACCGCCATATTCAACATGTTCTGCAAAGAAATACCATTTATTCACTGTAATGAGCAGATATTAAAGAGCGAATGAGAAAGCGAAAATAAATAAATAAATACAATTACAGACACAGGATGAAAAACAGAGAAATATTAACGATAAAGGCAGAATAAAGCGGAAAAATAAAAAAGACATTAAAGCCATGAAAGGTAGCATTTTATTAAAAGAAATGTCATTAGCAACTTTCTTTATGTCCTGAGTGTCTAATTTATGAAACAATTGTACTGACATCCCCCACCCGCAACCCCACCCGCACTCCCTTCCCATCAAAGCACGAGTGCAGAAGTGAAAGGCAGTGTTTAAACAAATATTACTGTCAGTCCCATTATTCAACTAATTATTCAACATGTTTTCTAAGGAACGTGTATTTCTTTGTAAAATTGGCATTATTTGTGAACAAAACGGAACAGCTTGGACCCAGAGTGACATCTCTGGGAAAAAGAAAACTTTTGAGGCTTCTGTGCTTTTTGAACTTCCAGGTGAATAAGTAACTGTAAATAAATGTGGGACATTTAAATTAATCCCCTTACTCTGGTGCCAAGAGTTAGTTATGTTCCTTCCGAGTGGATAGCTGACAGTTACTGCTGTGCTGAAGAAGATAAATGAGATTTGTCTGTTATGACAGAACATTTTGGCAGCCCTCAACGAGCATCCCATCCTGTTATCCTCTCTGTCTCCTTCTTCTGGTTTTTACTCCCTCTTTCCTTCCTGTTCCACACTCACTGCGAGCAGCAGCAGCAGCAGAGAGGATGCTGCTGCTGCTTCTAGTAGTGGTGACATTTACGAAACAGCTGCTTTTCTCCTACTTTCCTCACCCTGCACCTATTACAGTGATTATCAGTACTGTCAATCACAAGTCCCCTTCCACCTCTCAATCCCACTGTCCCACCCTGGTGCTGATACGCCGAACCAGCTTTTCACTGAGATGGAGGGGAGTAGAGGGTGACAGTGGCAGGAACAGGAAACTTCTCTACATCTCAACAGGAAAGAAAAGCAGCAAGAGAGGAGACTGCTACTCCCTGTTGGTGTTCTTCTGGGAAACACAGAGTTTGCACAAAACTGATGATTTATGTTGACAGGGACTGTCCATTAAATTAAACAGTTAAAAGTGACTGTACAGAATAAGTTACTGTGAGAAAGTATTCTACATACCAAGATTACTCCACATTCACGTGACACTATCACCTGTGGTTTGTGCAAAAGGCCCAAGAAGTTCAACATTGTTAATGGAAAAAGATTATCCAAAAATAAAAATGAATCATGGCTTGCTGGTGGAAGCAAACACACACACACACACACACACACACACACACACACACACACACACACACACACACACACACACACACACACACACACACACACACACACACACTGCTGATCTTGAACTATGCCCAATATAAGCTACATACCCAAGCTACATACTATATAATAAAGATATTTACTTTAGATACTTCAGATATATTTTGATTATATAATCTGCACACTATTTTGCAGCTTAAGTACAACAGCAACATTTACTTTGATAAATAGTATATAATATTAAATTATAACTATAACAGTTATTTATAATAGTTAACAGGTTTTTTATGCCAGTTTGAGCCTGTTCCTATATGTATCAGCACTCGCTTAAAGAACGCATGCATGCAACTAAAGTGAAATGAAGTCAGCAGAGGTCTCATCCCATCAGTGTCTCCTCTTTCGCTTTGTTTTTGTCTTATGAGTGAAACCGAACATAACATTAGTGCGAGCTGTGCTGCCTGCAAAACAAATTCTTGCGTGTTTGTGCGTGTCATATTTTAGGTTTCAAACACGTTCAAACCTTGCTCTCTCTCTTAAAGCATCTGTTCCAGTACATCATTAACCCATGTCACTGGACCAAACACTAAAAAGCAGTGAATGGGACCGGTAAAATAAAGGACCATCCGAAAAACCTTTGATCTTTTGTTGTGCTTATGCCATTAGTGTGGGAAGCAACACACGCACACATTGGCTTACTGCCAAGACTTTGTTAGATCTAGCTAACGAGGAAGGCTCAGGTAGTCCTAATAGAATCTTTCCTGCTCTTATCTGTATTGACTTCAAACAGTGAGGAATGAATGGAAAACAATCTGGGCCTGACTTTGATGGTGAGGTTGAAGAATACTTATGGGCTTGTGCTTTCCTACAGGGTGGGCTACCAAGCTCCTACTACACAGTGCAGATCAAAGTTAATTCCCCTCTTAATTAAGCTGAAATTGGATGAGAGCAAGCAGGGACTAGCTTTTGTTTTCTGTTGTGCCAGTAAATATTATGAGCTCTATATCTGAATAGGTTTTGTGTGCACAAGGGGGATGATTTCTTGTATCTATAGCTATAACCATAGGTGTTAGTGCATCCTACTGAAACGCGTGAGTCGATATCCTTGTTTTTGTGCGTTAGAGCTAGTTGTTCTCGCTCTCCTTCTCTCCCGATGGCCAATCTGTCTGCATGTGGCCCGGTGTAAGCACAGTGGTGCTGTGTAATGAGACTCCTTCTGCCACTCTCTGTTTCATGGCCGTGTCCATGTGTTGTGATGCTAATGAGCCCTTGCTACCACAAACACCCCCCTTAATTGTCCTCTTTGATCTACTGCTAATTCTGCTAATTAGAAGCCCAACTTTCAAAGTTAAACGTTTTGTTTCAACCTCCAAGTGTGCCTCTTCGTGTGTGTATGGATGTGCAATTGAATAATGAAAAAATAAATAAATAAATGCAACTGGATAAAGAGGAAGAACTTTGGAAACCCTGCGCCTTGCTAAACATTACCTAGGTTATGTTGGGTGCATTTTGTTGCAGGCCATGTGAAAGTAACACATTCACCTGTCATGTGAAATTCATTACATTAGCTACAGTACTCCCATACAACCAAATGCGCACACAACATATACATCAGCAGGCAGATACTGTATCACGCTCCAAAAAGAGACAACGGCATGAAATCGCGTTCTGCGCAGATTATTCCAGATGTCCCGTTTTGCATAAAAACACGTGTAGTCTAACAAATTATTGTACTGTATGAGCAATTCCAGCTCAGAGATGGGAGCAAACATTCACTACTGACATAATCGAATGGATACATGCAGCAAGGCATCTTCTTTGCCCACCGACTCGTCGGCACTGCAGTTTGACACGTTACACAAATAAGCTCTGCAAACCATCTTAAACAGAGCAATTTTGCATTCGGAAATCAGATAAAGGCATTCAGCTTAAGTTAATAAGTTCTCAGGATTTCTAATTCTTTAAGAATCCAGAAATATAAATATTTCCTGTATTTTATTTAACAATCTATCAGAGATGTGAAGTTTTGTTGTTGCTGTTGCAGTCTTTTTTTTTGTTTTTTGTCTTTGTGTGTTTATAGTCTTATATCATTGGAACAGGTAGTTCACACAAATCAACTACAGAGGCCTAGAAGTTGTGTTGTCTATGAATTTCTGGCATAAAGAGCATTAGTTGATGGACAGTAATAGGATGCGGCTCATCATTTCACCTTACCTTATTCTTACTTCTCCATGACTTTGTTGATTAAAAGCAAACACTTCTATGACATCTACAGTATGTTCTTGCACATATCATACACCTCCAGTAGACATATGAAGTTGCCTTCTGTGGCCTCTGTCAGCTCTGGCTAACAGTACTGTTTTTGCTCAGTAGATAAAATATAAAAGAGACAGAACTAAGCTTGTCAGCAGTGCAGCATGCCCTCAAATCATCTCCGACCACAGCCGTCACCAGCTAAACCATCTCCAGACTAAAGTAAGAGTCATTGCATTTAAAAATAAATGTATAATTTCTTTTTCAAATTTCCAGAGCCATCTTTAACCTCAACAGTGACCTGATCTTTTATGTAAGCGGGGCTGAAAATTTAAAGGGAAAAAAAAAATGTACAAACATAATTTTACAAACGCATGTCAATATGTTATTGGGATAAGACAAAATTCTTTCAGGAGAACACTTAGTTGGAAAGACTACAGAGACATTAAACAACATTTAGTATGGGTCAGTTTAAGTTGTTCACACTTAATTAAAAAGACTTTATCCTGAAGAAGGCAAGTTGGCCTAACCTGCATTCAAAGTGACAGAGAGACTTGGCTGTATTCAGTTGCTTGTGAGTAATCAATATTAATCACTGGAAGGAGGGGAAAAAAAGAAAGAAAAAAAGCAGGAGATAGACTGAGACCTCCCTCCACCCACTATAAACAGCCTGTGGTCCCTTTTCATCCCCATCAAACTGAACTGTGAGAAGCTAAAGCAAAATGAGCAATTACTAGTGTTGTCAGACCAGTAAAAGAATTTGCCATGTATTTCTTCAGCATATTGATTACATGTTTGACTTTTTTTTCCTCTTAAAAATAATTAAAAATGATTATAATTAGACAGGGAGAGAGATATTATTATTAAAAATGCCTTCCCAACAACGGAGAGGAGAGGAAAGAAGACTGTAGCTTGACACAGAGCAGCCAGGGGATCCCATGCCAATCGGAGCATGGCCTTTTAGCCGAGCACTCTGTCAGAGATGCCAGTTTGACGGACGATGCCCGCCCAACTGACATTTCTCCAGGGTAGGAAAGAGGGGACAATACCAATTGTTAAAGAGAAAGAGGGTAAAAAGCACAGAAAAGCACCTATAAGCATAAAAGGGTGAGGGTAAGATGGTTATTTTGGAGTCAATTTTGTGTTATTTCCCAGGTGTGAAGTGCACCAAAATGCCCTACTCATGTTTAAGTACCACCATTTTGCTTGAAATTGTCTTGACAAGTATAGATGTGTGCAAAACTCGGCGTGTTTGAGCGCACTCAAGTATAAAAAATGCACTCACACTCATGTACATTTTTTAGAAAATTCTTTACAATATTCTTTAAACATAAAACAGTCTGTACTATATGGAGATTTCATAAAATGAAGTGTATTAAACTGTATTAATAGCACAACTACGGTTCTGGTCAGGATGCTGTAAAATGTCATTAAATTGATTGAAAATCAATGTATAAATGATTTTTAACATCAAATCAAATATCAAATATTCCTTCTAAATTTAAAACCAACAACACACTTAAAAAAAGTTTTGTTTTGACAACATTTTTGTCGTTTTAGATCATCATACACCCTCAAAATGATAATCCTTACAGAAAAATAAAGAAATTAGCAGCCTTTTTAAAAAGCTAATAGGATCACTGAGCAACAAGTCAGGGACTTGAATATCAAACTGACATTTATTTATTCTGATTCATAAATATCTATAAATAAGCATACCATATGGACAACTTTAAAACTATAATTAGTTTTAATTTTTAACTACTAAAAATAAATACCATTTAAAAAAAAACAAAGTTAAGAAATACCATCACCTTCTCTCAGACCAAGCTTGTTTCAAACTGTGGGAAACTCCCCTGAGGTCTTAAAAATCCCCTTTACCCCAATATTTCGATTACGATGGTCCCTCAGACTAACAGGAGAGAGATCATCTGGTAATGATTCATCTGTGACGGTACTGAGATACATTAGTGACATAGGCAACTTGCATTAATGGTGAAGGCAGCATTGATTCTGAGATCATGACCATCAAAAATATTCCTTCATTGGCCAAAAGCGAGACATTAATATTCCCAGTTTTACAGCATTTAATGCATTTTTTTACAGTCTGGTACAAAACAAGGTTTTTGGCCACTATAAAGTTTATTCTTCATAACAACTCTGGAAGGGTTAGGGTTATTTTTACTTCTCATTTATGTATTTTTAAAAAAGAAATCATCCAGTTAGTTAATTAAAACGCTGGCGCCCACATTCAAATATGGTAATACTACTGTTTGATACTATCTACGTGTGAAATTGGCCTGCAATGTAGAGCTGTCACACACTGAAAACATTTGGCACACTATGAAATAAATCATCAATAAGCAGGTTAGGTCCTTTATCACGCAAAATGGTAAAAACAATTTGCTGTCAGTTCACAGGTTTTTACAAATTGTTGTCAGAATAAGCAGCAACGCAACAACGGACACAACCTTTGCAAAAACACAACTGTTTTGGAGATGAGGTTCTATTTCAGTGATAAATAGATTTATGACTGTACAAAAAGAGTGCGTTTAGCTCACATTACAGTTCTCATTCTTCCATTACCGTTTTTTTGGTAATTTCTGGCATCCTGGCTGAATTCACTTCATCATACCTGCAAGGTTGTTAAACAAACAAGAGTGGGGATCAGAGGTGAGGGGAGAGGGAGGTAGCGCTTGTTTATTAGCTTGTAGCTCATTAGCATCACACCCATTAGCGTCCTGCCAGTTTCACTGCCCCATCTCCTTCATTCAATCCTCTCAGAAAGACTGGCTGTCAGAGCAGAGAAGAGGCCAACATGCCCCACAGAACAAATACCCCTACTGCCAATTTTTCCTGTCTTTATTTATCTATGTGCTGGCCCTGTCTGATGAATAAAGGACAGGTTACCAGACAGATGAGAGAAGTATTTTGGCAAGACACAGAGCACTGTTGGGAATTGCAAACAGCTTTTGTTTAAACTTGAGTTTCTTTATAAAGCAGTTTAAAATGTTTTCTTTGACTGATAGAACTATTCATTCAAATGAAAATTTCATATTTATAGTTATTAAGTTATAATTTATTATTTTTGGCACATCATCAAAACCAACACCACTGGTTTGTAATTACTTGTGAATTTAGACTGTGGTTAGAATATTCACCATTGTTCAGTTTTGATACTTAAGCAGTGGGAATGAGAAGCAGTCAAGGTAGGAAGGGAGCTATATATACCAACCAGTCACTGTTTTTAAGGTATATCTGTTTAATGCAAATATTGTAGCTAATCTGCTAATAGCATGGCAACAAGTGTATTTCACATTTCTTCCCCATCAAAATGGGGAAAATATGTGATTATTTAAATGACTTTGAAAATGACATGGTTGTTGGTGCAAGAGGGAATTGTCTGAGTTTTAAAAGAAGGATCTACTGGGATTTTCCCATACAGTAATCTCTAGGGTTGAGAGAGAATGGTCCAAAAAAGAGCATTCTCTGAGTGAACACATTTAGTTTGAAACTGATGGGGTACAGCAGCAGAGGACCACGGTGGGTATCAGGCCTCTCAGTTAAAAAAAGGAAACTGAGGCTACAGCCTCACATGATTTGGACTATAGATTGGTAAAGCATAGTCTGATATGATGAGTCTCAATTGTTGCTATGACATTTGGATCGTAGGGTCAATCTTTGGAGTAGGGCTGAACGATATATCGCATTTGCGATAATATCGCGACATGATCAAGTGCAATTTTCTAACCGCAAAGGCTGCGATTATACTCTGGACATGTCCAAATTCATGGGCTGCATCCTCCTGAGGCCGCATTTGTAGACCGATTACGTCACAGCGACGCGCCGAAGGCTGTCCAAATTACTACCATATCCCAGAATTCATAGCGCGGCCCAGCCAAACTCCAGTTTCCAGCAATGGCGGCCGCTACTAAGTTTTAAAATTACTCATACTAATCTTTCTGGGTCACAAAATAAACTTTTAACATATTTTCAGGCGAGAAAGTAGTTGTGTAAACATCAAATATCTGCTCGGTTTATCAAGATATCCCATATTTGCAAAAGTGCTTCGACGTTTTCAGAGGTGTCTGCTACCCACCAGCTCGACAGCTAGCTCGAGGGTTACTGATGCGGCCGAGAACGGCACAACTCCCGGCACATCATTTTCAGATCACCGCGGAGTTTCGCTGCTCGGGTTAAACGTAATATATAAGTCACTTAGACAACCTAAAAATGTTATTGTTGGGCTTTTTTCAGTGTTTTGTTTGTTCGTGAGTAAATCGGTTTGGCTGAGATTAAAGTTATTAGATTAGATAAAATAAAACTTTATTAATCCCCCGGGTGGGTTCCTCCTTGGTTTTCACACAGCTGACTAAATGTCAAACAGAAAACTTATTAAACAGAAGTATGAGACAGTCGAGAATTTACGCCAGTGTCTGGTTATATTTTAGATAGCAAGAAGCAGACGGCCGAGTTTATTAAACTCCACCGAGACAGCGGTGACGCTAATCAGAACTAGCCTTCTGATTCAGAAGGCTAGACCGTCCAATTTCACGCCTTTAAATTTTAAAGGCGTGTTTGTGTGTGTGTTTATACAATTGCTATTATGTTTGCACTTTATGTGTAATGTTACTGACTGCAGAGATCAGTAAGATGTGTGTATTTATTAGTTTTATTTATTTAATATTATTTTTTAATTGAATGACTGTCTAGTAGTTCACAGATGTCGAAAAACTGAGTGTGGTAAAGCCACTGATTTTTTTAATGTATATTTCTGCAATCTGCACATTGTACTGACTTTCATTTTAATGTTTACACCAGGGTTCCTTGTCAGCACTTTATGCTCAGATGTTTGTAAGCTAAAAATAAACTATTGTGTATGTTCAAATATACTGTTGTGATTGAAGAAGTTAAATAAAAATGTCAGTCATCAATTCATGCATCACCTCATGTCATCATAACAGAGGTCTGTCTTCCAGGAAAGAACAGTTTAAAATTAATGTAATATAGTATTGGCCATACTATATGATGTATTGCTTGTCTTTGTTTAATAATACAGAAGACAAAGACCTTAAAAAATAATCGCATATCGCATCGCAATCGCAATATTGGGGCAAAAAATCGCAATTAGATTATTTTCCATAATCGTTCAGCCCTACTTTGGAGTAAACAACATGGATCCATCCAGCTGAAAAAGATCAGGCAGGTGTGAGTGGTATAATGGTGTGGGCCGTGTGATATTTTCTTGGCTGACCAGTTGAGCGTCATTTAAACGCCACAGCCTTCCTGAGTACTGTTGATCATATTGATACCTTTATGATCACAGTGTACCCATCTTCTGATGGCTGCTACCAACAGGATAACGTGCCATGTTCCACAGCTCAAATGATCTCAAACTGGTTTCCTAAATATGACAATGAGTTTACTTTACATACCAGGTCCATACAGTCAGCAGATTTCAATCCAATAGAGCACCTTTGGGATGTATTTTAACGGGAGATTCACATCATAAATGTGCAGTTGACAAATCTGCAGCAACTTTGTAATGCTGTCGTGTCCAACAAACCAGAATCTCACAACAATGTTTCCAGTACCTTGCTGAATTTATGCCATGAAGAATTAAAGCAGCTCTGAAAGCAAAATGGGATCCAATTTGTACTTAAAAGATGTACCTAACAAAGTGTTGTAGGGAGTGTAGTGGTGCAGAATAACAGCAGGAGGTACGAATTTTAAAGATTTTAAGGAAACAAGAAGAACAAGGTCTGGTAGTTCTTTTGGGCATTCGTTATTACTTTCAGATGGGCTTAATAACAAGAGCTTTGTGCTTGCTCCAGTTACAGTAAGCAATTTAGGGAAATGCTAAGGCAAATGGTTGGTGGAAAATCTGAAAAATTCTATGGCTGCCCTGCTTCTTATATTCTGTCTAGGTTTTGGGGTCAAAACATACATGCATTTTATGTGGGTATAATACACGGCTGGTGTTTGTAACTGTGTTTAGACACATCCATGTGTCATCTACTGTCATCAAGCATTCATCACTCTGCACTTCCTGGTGATAGTCTAGGAATTGTTCCCAGCAGAAGGTGATGCCAAGGGAATAATGGTAAGAAACAGGCGTTGGTATGGAAGACTGGCTACTGCCTCTTGTTTTCCTGCTGAAAACATCTCTTACACCAGATGACTATCAAGAACAACCAGACCAATAAATGTGACAAATATGCTTCGTAGGCTATATATTTATATGCCTCATCAAGTCATGTATGAGGATGACTGTAAACTATTTTTAGTAGTTTTGAAAACAGGGGACTCTAGTTGGGACTCCACTCCATTATGTTATTAAAATTTTAACTTCCCTGCTACTGACACAACCTGCCTCACTCTAACTTCGTCTTTAAACATCTGGCCCTCGCTCGGATAGTAGTGTGTACTGTGTGTGTGTGTGTGTGTGTGTGTGTGTGTGTGTGTGTGTGTGTGTGTGTGTGTGTGTTTTGGTTGGCATAAGGCAGAAAGTCAGGCCAGCCTGTCAGGCCCCCGAGGGCCCTCGTTGTTTGAGTCTCCATTAGGCTGATGAGGTTTGGCAGCTGAAGTTGCTGGAGTTAGTGCTGTGCTTCAACCCTCCTCGTAGCTAGGCCTAATTAAACCTAGACCTCAGCCCTAATTTAAAGATAATTAGCTGTAGGGGTTAGCTACCACCACCACAGGGTGAGATGAGCCTCATGTAATATGTGTAATAATGCGTGCTAAATGTTTTTTTTGGTGGTTTTAGTCAGTGACAGACCAGTTGAATGAAAGGCACTTACCATATGTAATTTGGCGGATGGTTTTACCCAAAGCGGTTTACAGTAACACAAGTGCAGACAAGTTTCCACTCTGGTAAATATTGTGTCACTCTGAAACATAATGGATTATCACATTATAGTGAGACTTAGTAAAGCAAACAAGAATGTGTGTGTTTGTGACATACAAACAAAAGAAGTGGCAAGACTGCATTTTTGTAGGTGCTGCACAATAAACTGTCTGACCCTTGGGATCGGCCCTATGTTTTCCCATTAAGCCATACTGACAGTTTGACATTTCCCAGGGTAGAGGGCTCTGATTCAGGTATGTTTTATTCATCCTATTGACTTCACATTGCTGCCAAGCCAAACAGAGAGCAAAAGCCTGAAGTGTGGTAGGCGGCAGTGAGAAGGAGAGCAGAAGATACCTGTTGTTGTTGTGTTTGCTGCTCAGATAGCCAGGCAGTCTGAGACTCGGAGACAGCTGGGTGACACATACACAATACACTCATCACAATGCAGACAGAGATTGGGAGATATTGCAAACACTGAGTGGATAAAACTGCCTATTTACTGAGAAGACTTGAGGCAGACAGGTGAAAATGTGGGATTACATGCTTCAAGAAGGTTTGTATGCTTTTCTGTACCCTACCTCCAAAAAGCTACATAAAACCAAACTTAGATAAATTTGACTTGTTAACTTCTACTTCGACTAGTCAGCCTACTGGTTGTTTATCTCCATTAAGTTGTAGAATTCTGTTGCCTGCGCTGTGAAGAACATCTAATTTACGCCAACTCAGACCTGACAATGGACTTTTATTCGCTTGCATTCCAGGTATAAGCATTAATTCTAGATTTATGTTTGCCTGAGTTTTTCCTGCTTTTTGCCAATTAATAAATAAAATATATCTGCAAAAAACTGTTTTGTTTTGTTTTTAGCTAACAGAATGAAATGTTCTTAAACAGGGTAGTTTTGTTCCAGCACATGGGGCCCTGAAACCAGTTTTAGTTAGTGTTGGTTAATATGTTGTCTGGGGTCTACAGAGTACCTTTTGGTTGCTTAATAAATCTGGCAGATGGCTGGGATATCCCATCTTCACCTGTGATTTCAGTAGTGAAAAGCATCTTACTCATAATTACTGCTTTCTTTTGAATCTTTCTACCCATTTAAATCTTTATTAAGTAAATATATTGTCTTTACAAACGTATTTCTGTCTTTTTCTAATACATAGAACAATTATGAGAATGTCCCATGGAATTCTGATATAATTGTGGCAATTTTCTCAAAAACAACAGCAATAATTTTCCTCCGAGACATGTGAGAATTTGACCCCAAGATCAGTTTTGGATTTATAACGACAACATTCGTTCTGAGTTGTCTTGTCTGTTTCTTTTTAATACATCATGCAACTCACTGCCATCGTAAACACATGGGACCATTTTTGGATTTATTTTGCTTGGCTCCGTGCAGACAAGTGCTTCCCTCATCTTCATGCATGTCACGTGAGGCTGGGAGCTGGGTGCAACGGCGGGAGCCTACTCCAGGACAAAGCACTTGGGGCAGGGAGACACTGTGGGCCTTGTTCCCCCTTTGACGGCTTCATGTCAAGTGGGTGTTAGCTTGGTGGGACACCCAGACCCCCCTGGAGGGTAAAGCACTACACAGCCTGCCTCCAATTGAGGAAAGAGACACCGAGGGCTTATTGAAGATGCACTTATGATCCCGACATCGGCGACGCCTATGTCTGTTTCAATACACACAACAATAATAACAGCATATTTTTAAGTAAGGCTGTTTAAAAGACGAGAGGTTGAGGTTGAAGATGAGGAACAACCAAGACAGTTGATCTGAATATGTGAACCGTAGGTTCTTTTTGGCAGAGGCTTGGAAAATTCAAAAATTGTCTCTACATGTAGTACTGAGAGATAAAGGAATTGATTAACTAATTACATTTTATGTGTACGCTCAGTTACAATCATATTATTCCATGTTACTTGAACCATACTGAAAAAGCCGCAAGGTGAATAAGGACAGGTGTACCGTGAAAAAGATTACTCACCCTAGTAACCGTAGCAAGCCATAGTGGTCAACAGTGTCGAGTGCTCTTTCCTTTCTTCATCGTCTACTTTCTCTGTCTGCCTTTTCCCCAGCATCTGGCTAAGTCTCACCAGTGTCCTTGCTAATGCCCTCGGGTGAACCGGGCCATGTCAAACTCAAATACATCAATCACTTGGTGCTAGCCATGGGGAAAGAGAAGGGATGGATTGGCAGAAATGTAGGGATGAAAGCAAAGAAGAAGGACGGGGTGGTTAAGGTAATGTATAGCCACTAGTCAACCCTCTTTCACCTTATTTTTCTTCTCCTCCAACCTCCCTGTCTCCTTCCCTCTGCAGCAACTCCTACAGACTTTGGACTCAGCTGTCACATCACAAGAGGCCCTTTCAACTGATTCTCATCAAGCGGTTTGCAGACCTAAACACATGTTGGAGAAGAACAGAGCAGTGGCGAGGAGAGCAAAAGAAACAAAAGGACAGTCAAGGCCAGAAGAGAAAGCATTAGAAAAAGGAAAGAAGAAAAAGAGCAGTGTAAGAAGGGAGATGAGCACTGAAAGCAGGTCGACGAGAAGGAAATAAGATAGCAAAAGAACAGAAGCACAAAGAAAGAGGTGACAAAGCCATGGGAGAGCCTATCAGCAGGTGTGTGTGCGTGTGTGTGTGTGTGTCCTGCAGAATAAAGTGTCCACGTCAGAGCCTCGGTTTCCCCCCTGGGCAGTTTCTGATTAATTGTCCGTCCAGCTGCTGTGATAGCGACTACTTTAACCAAGACTCCCAAGACACTCACCCATGTCCCATCCTCCACAGAAAGACACCTCTACTCCTGTGTACCCAGCTTCCTGGCTGACCTTCTCTGACTAAAATTAGGGTTTTTTTCCTATTCTGATACCCCCCCCCCCCCTTCGTTTTTTTCCTGTCTCTTTTTGGCTGCTACAAATAATCTTACATCAGCACCCCATTCACCTTGCCATCAGGGGATAATGTCTCTCTGTGGGAGAGGGGTTTTGGAACAAAGGCAGGGGGAGCTGAAAACCGCATGATATGCTGTGTGTTCCCCCCCTGTGTGTTTACACATGCTCTGGTGACTGGCTGAGATAAAGCATCCCTGTCTCAGGTAAACAGTCTAGCACAGCAGGGTAAAATGGCAGGGTTGACTTTGGACCTGGCTTATACTTAGTCAGCACCTCTAGATATAAAGTACCATCCCACCCACCCACATTTAATCACACAACTGCACACACATAATTTCCATTTCAGTACATTTTCATTATGGTTCAAATTCAACAATTACGAATTCAAATCTGCTTTTCGACTCTATGAACAATAACTGCCGTACTCAGCACTGTCCCCTTCTTTTCCTCCCTCTTCTCCAGACTGCATAACCATAGCATCTAACCTGATGGCTATATAGCCAGCCCCCAAAAGCAGCCAAGGTCAATTGCCTTTCCTGCTCCTCTCATCTTGTGCTTTATGTACCTTCACATCCAGGGGAAAAGAGCTGCACTATTTCTGCTCTGCTGCAAGGTGACTGCTGCTTCATACGAGTGACAGCTACACAAACCAGGAATACCAAGAGTACCAATCATTTTGTTTAAGGTTTTCATATTTTGAAAATAAATCCAGAAAGTTTAATTCATATAAAATTGCAAAATGTTACATTTCACGCAAAAAAAAAAAAAAACACTTCTAGGTCACGGCTTCACTCTGCTGGTAAATGTTGGACTTGAATTTCTAAAAAACAATTTAATTAACAGAAGCTATACATGGAGCTACCTTTGACTTTGATATTATGGACCATAACTAACAATAATGAGAGTCGATCAATACGTTCAACTCCGTAATTACTCCACCAAGCAGTGACTTTCCACTATTTTCTGGTTCAAATCAGCATTCCACTGCAGACTCCTGAAGCCATTTTTATGAACTCAGGTAATCTTTTAATGTTAGCAGAATAACCCCAGCAGTCAGTTTTGTAGACTGTAGTATATCAAAACATTTGTCCACAAGTAGGATGGTATTTAGAAGGCATAAACACAAAAAAGATGATGATTAAAGTAAATGTATTGTCTGACATGTTGGGAATTTAGATGATGAGACTAAAGGCTGAAAAAGATTTTTTTCCCCGATGATGAATCTGTAATGAAAATTGAGCCCTTTTTTTTCTTTTTACATGCTTTATACTTCATTATCTTTGTCTCTGCCTGTTTGATTTTCTGGTTGATTCTTTACAGCAGTCATTGTTTTTCCTCATCTACAAGATGAATAATAAATATTTGCCTAATATTCAGACAGAAACTCCCAAGCCACAGTGTATATTGTGTGTGTGGTATCCATTTTTACATTTTTTCTCCCTTTGGTATTGAATAGTAAGATCATCATTAATCCCGATTGTGTTGGATTATCGGCGGTATTATTTTTTACTCGCTGCATTTTTCCCCCTGACGTTTGTGTGGTAAACTGCGGGAATTTTACAATAGGATTTCCATTTGTTGTATAAGTGATAGCGTGTTTGGTGCAACCATTTTTCATCCTCGCATAGATAAACTGTTTCCCGGTGAAGTCTGAATATCTCCCTTTCTTTCTCTCTCACTCTCGTTCCCAGATGTCTCCTTACAGCTGCCATGACTGACTGCAAACTCATTTATTACAGGTCACAAACACCAAGTGCTTCATTTAAAAGGACACCCCACCCCCAACTCGCGCACGAGTGAAAAATCGACCTGCAAGAATAGCATACAGGGCACACCGTTCCATTAACACCAAATGGAAGCCTGCAGGATTCAAAATGTGGGAACGGGGTTCAAGTGGCGGGGTGCAAAACAGAAAAAAAATATGAGGGATAGTTTAGGGACATGTTTTAATCTGCTGCAGCGACCACAGTTAATGAGCACTAAGCACATAAAGTACGGGGCAGCATCATTACAGCTCCTATGACAAAATCTAAAATATTTATTGCATTGTGGGGTTTTGGCATGAAAATCTCTTGCTATAAGTTTGCTGACAGAGTTATTAAAAGCGTAGTTTGTTTGATATCACTCTATTGTAAAGAGTCTTAACCGACATACCACGTCCCATGTCTGCTACATATTTATTGAAGCAGGCAAATCACCAAATCAAGATTTTGTTGGAAGCATGTGTTCTGCCGGCCATATCCGATATCACTCAGAGCCGTCTGTAATTACATTGTACATGCAGATTAGCTATGAATATTTTAGAAGGGGATTACTAAAAGAGGAAAGAGACAGAGACGCAGAGAGTCGAGAGAAATCAGCCCTTTAACACACACCCACATGCAGAACTGCATGAAAAGCTCGTTTGAAGGTGGAGCCAGTCTTTTATGCCCAAGTTGTCAGCCTATTATCATCCTTTCATATGTTTGCCACCATTATTAACTGTGAGCGGGAATAGAAAAATAACACAAAAAGTGAGAATAAAACACATCACTCCAGCATGTCAGGCTGTCTCTTCAGAGTGGGGGGGGGGGAAGAAAAGCATGGCAGACCAAGTCTTATCATTGGACTCTAATTCTAAAACGTGGCAGTAATGAGTGTGTCTTAACAAAGATTAGCCATAATTTCCATTGTCATTTTAAGGCTCCCACATTATGTGGAGGCTTACAAAGCCACAGATGAAGGCAGAGGGTGGGCGGAGGAAGACGAACAAGCAGACACTGGAGCAGAGAGAGCGTCTCTGGAGCTTGGTTAGTCTGTCAGTCACCCTCTATCCCTTCAACCGTGCATCCACACGCGCACTGACAGACAAAGTCATAACACACACACATGTACGCGCACACACACACACAGTATATGTACATTTCCCAAACCCTTTGTCGCCACATTTTGAAACCCTCAAGATGCGGTTGTCAAAAGGGTCGGCGCCTGACAGCCTCCTGCAGCCCTCCAGGAGGATGCAGAGGACAGACAGGCTTATTGTTAGAAGAGTAGCAGCAACAACAAAGCAGATCAAAAGTCTCACTGACTGACAGACATACATGGTGCGTTCAGACTCCCAACATCTACATTGTTTTGTGCACGCAGGGCTGAGGCTTTCAGGGGCCTGGATCCTGCACATTTGCCTTGTACATCAGAGTGATGGCCCAGGGTCAACGAGGTATCAGAACGTGGGTATGTGTGTAAGTGTGTAGGAGTTTGGGTGTGTGCCAATCTGCTACGCACATTGACACCAATCTGCACTGGTAACTTTATATTTATCCAATTAAAAATAATATTTAACGTTGAAAAAATAATGAAGTTATTTGATTGATAGCTACAAGAATATGGCTGATAGCAGAACAGATTTAGGCTGATATTCTTACTTTAGGCTTAATTAGGCCAAAAACACGTAAGTCTATTTTTCATATTTATATTCATATGATAGCAGACATGAACCTTGCACCACTAGCGATAAAGAGAAAGCAAATCTGTTAAGAAATTTTATTTTATTTTACTTTTATTTTTGCCTGACACATGTCCTCTTTTCTTGGAGTGCTGCGTATTGGACCACAACACACACAAAAAGTTGAATGGTAGCAACAGCACTGAGATTTTCTTTTCTTTCAGCAAGCTTGTTCTGGTTGCCCTAAAAGCATACGTGCCATCCTAATTAAGGTCCATCTGATTGATTTCCCCCAACTAAAATTCAGTCCCCCCATCTGTCTAAAATAGCTAGAGTACATTGTCAAAGATACCAAGCAGGGCCTCGCTCCTGCTTGTGTATACGCGTGTTTGCTGCACTACCTTGTTAATGAAGGACTTTGGTTGCTGTGTATTCAGCACTCAGGGCCATGTTACACGGAGGCAATCAGCCTTTCTATTTGCATGTCTTTCTCTCACTCCTTTTGCTTTCATTATCTCTCCAACAAACACAGAAACTCAAAGCTTGCTCAATTTACAGAGAGGAAAAAAAGAGAAATCATAAAAGCATAGGAGCACAGACGGAATGAGTGATAAACATGAAACAAGCATTCTGTCTTCAAGAGTTAAGACACCTTTTCAGATCTAAAGTAATCTAAGAGCTTGAAAGTCATGTTTCAAACATAAAAGTTGCTTTTTTTATATACAGATGTCCTATAAACAGCTGCCCAGATTAAGGGATGCACGTCCATGGGTGATGGCCTGTGATCTAATTATGACATCCCTCACTAAAGGGACATTTATTAGGTAAGCTGACAATGACACATGTCAAAATAGACGTGGATGTATGGTGCATTTGTAATGGCAGGTGATAAATGAAGGTGCATCGTTTGCAAAGGTCACAGAGGATGCGAGCCAATCATTTCTGCTGATGTAGATAGGAACCTGACTGATTATAAGCCCAGCAAAAATCCAACACGATACCTTTACTTGTGTGTTCAGAAAAGAAAACTCTCAAAAAACATTTGGAAATTCAGTGCTAAGTAATCAATAGTGAACTAAGACATCCTGGTAGTAACTAAATGGTAAATGGTCTGTATTTGTATAGCGCTTTACTTGGTCCTAAGGACCCCAAAGCGCTTTACACTATACACAATCATCCACCCATTCACACACACATTCACACACTGGTGATATTGTGTAATATTCTTTAATCAGTAGGCCAGTACACATAAATCTTAATGATTTCCTACAATACTACGATTGCACAAAGAGAAAATTCTTAGTCTGGCTGGCTGGGGGTTTAAATAACACAACAAATCATTGTCTGTTTTTGTATTTTTATCATTAAAGAGGAAACACTGACTCACCAGACAGATTAATCTAAAAGCTACATATATGTGCATCTAACGGTCCTTTTCTCAAATTCTAAAAATAGCTTATTTTCCATATTTTTTTTTTTTAATAATTTCAGCAACTTTTAAAAACAATACAGGAGGGTCTTGCATCAGGCTATAATAGCAGTAACTGAATTTACTTTATTGTGGAAAAGTGGCTTTATATTGCTCCCTATGTGTTACTCTGGCCAATAAAGAAAGGACAAAAGCAGAAATGTTTATGTTCTTCTTTTCTTTTTCATTCTAATAAAATGCCTGGTGGTGGTAGACGGTCAAAGCTTCTTTAATGGGTGACAGCAGATAGGACTATAAGCGTGTTCTGTCCAGCTATGTTGGCTCCTCAGTGTCATATCATTCTTTCATTATCCTTGATGCTGGACAAAAAGGGAAAAATATACAATGAGGAGACATTTACAAGAAGTGCCAGGGTCTCCTGTAAAAGGTGCAGAACTGGTTGAAAAAAAAAGAACTATCTTGTCTCCCTTTCTAGTAGGATCCCTGTCAGTGTCACCCTCAAACCTTAAATGTACTGTGACCACACACATCAGCTTACAAATAGGACAGTACTGTCAGTTTCAACCCAATAAACAGTGAGTGCCACTGTAAGTTAAAGGTTGTAGTTGCATTCTGTTCAGCAAATTAGGAAAGAAGACGCCGCTCAAAGCCATAAAACAGAAGGGATGTAGTTTATCCAGATTGCAGTGGTTACATGCAAGTGAAAAAACTCCATGCACATGCAGACGCATTCAACAGATGATTTGAAGGCGCTCCTGTGCACAAAATATATGAATATTCATAAACACAAACAGAGTTTTGGAATGTGGCCATATGGTTCAGAATTGCAAGCTGTATCAATTTCCAAACTTGTTCAGCTGTAGTGTGAAACTGCAGTCCAGTGAAGAGGAGTGTGCACAGTGGACTCACATGGGGGACATTCAGCATATTGCAGGCATGTACCCTGCTGTCATGAAGCATAAAAGTCCAGTTTAGCACAGGATTTTCTTTAAGTGGGGTTTTTAACACTAAACAGAAGAAAATAAATGACATGAAGGTGATGAAAAGTTCATAAAATTTCAAAGCAAAGAATTCAACTGAGGATTTTATGCATATTTATGGATATTTGTATCTTGGGACATATTAAGATAGATGCCAACGTTAAGTGAGGAAACTCAAGAAAAAGAAACTTTGAGCATGAACGCGTGTGCATTTTCTTATTTTTCAACTGAACATAAGATAACCATAACACCCGCGAACTCCTGGCATCAGGACGCGCTCACATCCGCGCACGGGCGCGCGCGCGCACACACACACACACACACACACACACACACACACACACACACACACACAAACACACATATTTGAGCATCCGTTTCTGTTCTGTTTCGTTTTATGTTATTTTACTATTTTCCAATATTATTGAAATGATTTGGAGCTTCACTGTTGGTCGAAGCTTGTCTAGTCAGAAAAGACATTACGACTGTGATCTTCATACATAGGTGCGTCAGATAATGTATAACGAAATCCATATTTTTTCTTTCCGGATGTTATTTAAAAAATTAATTTAAAAAATGTAAATTTAACTTCGAAATATGAGCCTTGCTCGGACACGATTAAGATAAACCCCAGGATAAAGTAATGTTATCAAAAACAATAAGTTGACTAAAATAAATGAGCAAAAATATATAACTGCTTTTATTTTGGAACAACAATATATTATGTTAGGAATATTATTTTGACGACGTGCAGCACACGTGGTGAGTGTAAAGCAAAAAACAAAAACAAGAAAACAAACATGTGGAAGCATCCCTCCATGCCCTGTCTCCTGAACTGCATTCAACATTTTAATTCAGTCACTGTCTCTCAGCTGTAAGGCTCTCACACACGAGGATTTATTAAAACACGGGTTAGAATTTTAGATGTGCCCTAATATTTGTGCATTATACATCACATTTAACGCAGTATGATGTTTAAATAATCGCGAGAGACGTGGTGCCAAAAGAACTTATATTGTTTGAAATTGGGTTTTTTGTTGTTGCTGTTATTTATTTATTTATTTTTTGTGGTGTTATACGCCTTAAGTCACATAAATATGACTCTAAGATATGCGGTGAAACTGTTTAACAGTCAGCATGAGGGGAAAAACGACTGTGTGTGAATTACGATCTAAAGATGCTGTGTCAGTGCAGCCGATACTTGGATTTAGTCTAATTTTAGTCGTAGTCATCCCAAAATGTGATTATCAGTGGTGATGATGGTGGTTGATGAGGTGGTATTGCTCTTGTCTAACTAATATCTCTCTCTCTCTCTCTCTCTCTCTCTCTCTCTCACACACACACACACACACACACACACACACACACACACACACACACACACACACACACACACACACACACACACACACACGAAGACGCACAGACACCGCTGAGTGCACCTATACCTCCCTGCGCGTAAAGAGCGCCCCTGCACTCTACAAACAGTACTGCTACTGTCAGAGCGAAAAGTCCCGTGCGCTGCAACGATGGTCGTCAATTTGTGCTCCACAGGATCCCCGAGGGCATTTACTATAAAACGATGAATAATCTAATTTGACTATAATCCGCTTTGTTTTTATCCCGATTACAGAATGCACGTACATGTTCACCACTCTTATCATCGTTTGCACAGGTGAGAGTTACACAGATCAACACAAACAACAAGCCAAAAAAGCCTAGTAATATAGAGAGCGTTCCCACAGCAGTCTCTGCAGGACTCAACGGTTTAAAGTAGTCTGAATCACCGGGTGACTACTTGCGGAGCCTCAAGCTGTTACTGTTAATACAACCCACTGTCCAACCAGCCAAATTCATCAAAAACAATAACCATGGGGTTACGTCTTATTACCATGACGACAGTTGTGATTATTGGGATAAATTAGTCAGAAGGGGAAGAAAGAGCAGAGATTGAAAGCAACTTTTGAAATAGTTTTGCGTTAGACAGCCTGTCTATCCACAGGAGGGAAAACAGGAGCACAGTAGCCTGTTGTAAACCAAGGCTATAACTCCTCTGTGTTTGTCTAGCTATGTCCTGAGGACACGTGTGATGAACAACAAATGCTCTCATTTCTCTCCAAATTCAACAGTGCCGCTCTGCGCAAGAAGACGGAGCGACGCGCTCGCCTGGATCCTTTCGTCTTGTCAGATGTACTGCTACAACCTGCCATCTGCTCTGACCAACACCTGTGTCTCTGTGCAACTGTGATCTTTACGTCATCTCATTGGCCGTTGTTTAAGACGTTCTCCGGCGTTAGAATTCAGTGCTGGTGGTGAAACCGTATTAGCGGGTTTGATGTGATCTGTTAAGCTCCAATAGCCATATGCGCAACAAAGAACAGTAACAGAAAAGTATGCACGGTGGGTAGTTGTGCTGCGCTCAGCGCGCACTAACCATCTCCGCGGACACACAGTTTTGCGCACTGGGGAGCATAGGGTTGGAATTCACTCACCTGATTGTGAAAAGCTGAACCCAAACAAGAGGCAAGTCAGAAGAAAGCCGAAGCAACACTGGGCAGTCGTTGGTTTCATTGTTGTGCTTAGCAAGTATCCCCTTTAAATTCACATGTCCAGCAGCGTATCCTTCCCTGAAACAGCCAGAAAGGATGGATCGTTTGGGTTTGACGCCTCTTGGGCGTGCGACTTTGGGGACTTTGGTTGCTTTTAAGTAAGTTTGCAGTTTGTCCGAGTGTCCTTTTCCTGTCCTCTCTGAGCCTTCGGGCTTAAAATTGTGGCTTACTTGACGGCAGAGACAGTCGAATAATAGTTTCCTACGCACGCTCTGAAAAGCTTGTCTAAACAGTGTAAAGCAGTACTCATGGCATTACTCCCCGACTTGGATACAGTATGCAGCTGCAGACTCGCATTTTTCGGACACACCTCCCAGTCCCCGAACTCCTCCTACACGCACTGCGATTGGCACAGGTACCCGACTATCATCCTTAACCCCGCCAGTTTAGACTTCATGCATTGTCCCATTGGTTACCACAAGATGCCAAAACCTCATGAATTTGTGCGTCGGCTCTGTTGCACCTGTCACACCGAACACAGCAGAGATCAATCCTGCCAGAAGGATTTATGGGTGTACTGAGTAAAATAAAACAGAATACCACTTACCAGTGGTGGATTCCCATGTGCTATGAAATATGTGATCCGGATAAGGTATATTTTCATCTTGTAAGATTTGATTCAATACTAAACCGTGAAAACGGTACATAAAATTTATGCTTAGAATGGAAATAGCATAGTTTCATCAGGTTTATTGTGAACGAAGTTCCCATTTTTCCTGTAGTCCCCCCCATAAATAAATAAATAAATAATTGATCTACTCTAATCCCACTTCATTTTATAAGGTTACCGCATAAGTATAATCAAGTAAATAAGGGCATGTATTCTTACAGCAAAATCATAAACCATTTGTTTCTTTGTTTTGCTTTTCTGCATCTTGAGACAAGATTTTCATTTTTCATCACTTATCAGGCTACATTACTCCTGAAGGCAATATATCTCCATATCCAAGAGAAACATTTCCCCACCAGGGGATGGTCTTGGTGTAAATGACACAAATAAAAGTCAAACAGAACGTTTAGATAGCGGTATTATTGTGCTCACTGAGCTATTTGTAAGAGTTTGAAACCAGTGACTTTGGAGTAGCGGGAAAATAACTTAAGATAATGGGGGTAAATGCAAAACAACATGACAAAAGGTTATTACTTTCACCAGCTGCTGACTACTTTTGCACTTTAAAAAGAGAGGTGAATGCCTCCTGGAGTTGCAATATGCCCACACATCTGGACAGAAAACATGCACTCTGACTGTCCCCCAACTCAAAGTTTTCTTGAAACATGCACACGCACTCAAATGTGATCACAAGTGCGGGCAAAGTCCGAAAAAGGCTTGAAATACTTGAGTGATGTTTGTCTCATAGAGTTGGTTCATCAGAAAGTCAAAGCAACATTGTTACAAAACACTTTTACCCATTTAGACTATATTTACCTGCATGAATGAATGGTTTATAATGGAGCTTAGACACATTTTATAACACCTTAAGTTGAAATGGAAAAGTCACTCAGATTATTAGATTGACTATATGGCACCACAACAGCAATATGTTGAGGGCTTTAAAAGACAGAAGTATGATATTAATGCTCTGTTTTTAGCTTTATTATGACTAGATGAGGCAGATTTTAATTGCAATAAAAGCATATCCACACAGTGAGCAATAATCTACCCCGGCCAATAAACATCAATCTTTTAGCTATAGTTCATCCAGGGCCTTTGCTCTCACATTTACTGAGGTATTCCATTCACTGGCACTAACCCACAGATTCCGATACTTGAACACTGAGCTGAACTTTCTGATTCAAGTGTACAGTTTGGAAAATGGGATGCATACAGTTTCAGCTTTCACTTTCAAGAAAGTCAAAAGGCTCTGTTGTTTTCAGCTTGGCTGCAGAATGAATAGTGCACTGAACTGTGAGGGGCACTTCTTGAACCTCTGCTGCAGTGTTGACCCTTCACCAGTGGGGGGCAGTCCATTTCTCGCCACACAGGTCAGAGGTCCGGTGGCGTGGCGCGGTGGGTGGTGGGAGGTTCAAGCTGCCACCTACAGTTTCCTGACTCTGTCTTTGACACTGGCTTCCTATCACACAGAAGCTTTATTAAATATTCCAAAGCAAAAATGAGCTTTTAATATTACTGACACTACAAATTTATTAAGAAATATTGAAAAATGAGATCTGGCAGCATGCTATGAGGAGAGGCTTCACTCTAAATATGCCCCAAATGGCTGACGTTTATCATTTTTAATACCAAAAATGCAATTTAGCAACGTTGTGTATTTTCATTATACATTATGCTTTAAGTGGCACCTTCTGACAGTATCAACCTAATGCTGTCAATTAGGTAATTTATTCCAGGGATTATGAGAGGGAATGAGATGAGGTTTCGTGTGTTCTTCTAGGCGTCCCCAAGTGCCTGCTGTACAGCTAATCTAATACATAACCCCCTGATTTGTTTAATGGATGAGACTTTGCTGCTGCAAGAGGCACGCCAATAAAAGCCAGGCCCTCCAGAGGCTATTGTGCCTCATAATGATGCCAGACACACAATGTGAGAGTTATGAAGCAATTTTTTATCATGCAGCACATTGTTTTGCTCTGTTGGTGCCATGCAAGTAAAGGCAATCTCTCCCTGCAGCATAGCACTTCTCCCCCACACTTAGATAAACCTTCAGTATGATAAACTATCCGAGCAACATGTTGCAGAGATGAAGGAAGTTAATGACCGTAATACACGTCTGGAACTGATGATTAGGTAGTCATAGACAACTAAGACTTTTCATTATCTGTTTGTTAATTTTCAGGTAGATTTTTTTCTGTTTATATATTGAAGGATGTCAGTTTTGCATACCAGTTCAACCCCATATCCCCTCCGACACCAGCTATTAAAATGAGAGGTTACACAGTGAGGTTATGAGGTTATAAGCTTCATTCCCTCCATTTTTATATATATCAAAATGTCTTTAAAACAATATGATGAACGTGTGACTTCTACAAACACGTGAAACAAACTATTTACTAAATTGCTTACTTTTTGAGCAGCAGTTAAGTCATGTGCATCTATACAAAGGACCCTCGGATAGTAGCAGTCAAGGTCTTCTTTCATGCCTTTGATTGCTTCTATCTTTCCTCGACAATAAGGAAGAAAGAATATGAACAATAACCAAAAGTAAAAAAGAAAAGAAAAACTTGAGTTTTCTTAGATGCCAGAGTTGCAAAAACTCAGAGGCATTTGTTACTGTCAAAACGAAATGGTTTGTTGAATATATAATATTGAAGTTGTCTAGGGAAGGCAACGGAAGAACCAAAAGACTATCACAACAACGTATTTCACACTTTTTTTAATCCACTGTGCTGAAAACTCAAATCAATACCAGCGTGGCTGCATATATTAATCTCAGGGAATACAGATAACTATGATTCAATAAAAATGTACATTTAGCACTCAAACGGGTCTTTTTGCCATTATTGCTGCTCGATCTAAAGCACATGTTTAGCTGTTTATTAATCATTTTGGATCAGATGTGGGTTTTGGACAGATGCTCATTCCATAATGACAAAGGACAAACAACAGTAATGAGAATTTTCAAGTATAGATTGCCACTGATTCTATCTATCAGCTGACAGCTCAGTCTGCAGGCTGTTCTCAAGTCATACAAGACAGTGGATAGATAAACAGAGATGACACATCATTTGTCATATTGACTGATAAAAATTCAATCAGCAGCCACCCCCACCTTCCTGTTCCTCTTTGTAATTATTCACTGTTAATGGACACTTTTTGGAAAAGTAACTTTGTTTTAAGCGTTCTAATTTTTAAACGGCTAAATTAAATATATGTTAATAACATGGTATTTGGTTTCTGTTAAGAAATTCAGACCTTTTTGCCCCCTTTTAAGTCATAAGACAGTGCTCATTTGCATTGCATAAAATGGTTTTTAGCAAGTCACAGTGCCAGAGCCAGTGTGGAAATGCCATAATCTGCTGCTCCTCTGGTCACTCGATGTGCTTAAAGCCAAGTCTGATGCCCCCTTTTAATACACAAACCAAGGCATTCGGTAAGAGATGAGTTATAACTTTTGCTTTCTTGTGATATTCCTCCATAGTTTCTTGCTTTTGTTGTGGTTTTCAGATGTTCAATCCACAGATCCATCTAACATCCTACTGTTTTCATTTATTAACTTTATCTTTTGGCATCAGATACCATGTAAATGGTGTCTGATGCTGTAAATGGTGTTTTACTTAATTTCTATAATCTATATTAGTGCGTATGCCATGAAAGGTCTCCCAGTTTACTATGATGCATCTATGCTATGCTATCCTAAATTAGGTTTGAATGCATAACAAGGTTAATATTCATGTGCAGACCAGGAAATCTTTGGCTACATGAAAGCCAACATACAACACTCTGGACTAAATAGTCATGAGTGACTCAGATAACTCGTGCTGGTGTGAATCATATCAGAAATTCAGCTTATTATAAACTATATGCTACTGGAGCAAGTGCAAACAACATTAAGGCTGGCAGTGTTTTTACACAGAGTGGTATTAATTACCTCAAAAATAATTTTATATGCTGGTGACTGATCATCCTGTCATCAGACGCCACAAGGAAGTGATTAACTTCCCTCCGCGTAACATGGCATTACATTTGTTGCATTGGTTCAGGCATGAAATCCGGATGCAGTAACAGTCCATCATACATGTCACTTTAACTTGGGTGTTTTTAAATATGAGGATTTTTCAGACAGCTTGCTTGCTGCATATTGATTATTCCACTGTCAATATTATGTGCAATTTCTGTACATCTGCAAGTAGACTTTCACAGAAAATTCAAACTGAAGGATTGCTTAAAGATTCACTCAGATTTTCACGGCATGGCCGCTATCACAGTAATTCCTACTTTTAAGACAGATGAGCCAGTCTTGAGTCAGTCAGTGTAAAAATTACACTAAAGCTAAAAAATGACAACCTGGCTGCATCCATGGAAGAGAAATTCCTCCGTGTTTACATCAGTGTTGTAGTCTAGCCAAGCATAAATCATAAAAAGTCCCTATTTTCCACTGTAATTTATTCATAGTCACTATGTTGAGAAAGAAGAAGCATCAGGGATTATTTGGTTTTAAGAAGACTTGTCTGTCTCTCCCTATATACATATGTGTGTATATGTATATATGTACTATAAAACATGTAAATACCCACAGCAATACAGATAGCCCTCTGAGTACACGTGTCGTACATTCAGCGCCATTTCCTTTGACATTTCTCCTATCATCAGACTCATATGGTGGCTAAAGAATCATCTGAAACTCTGACTGGCTCTGCATGTGCCTGACTCTGTGAGCAATAAGCAGTGTTAGCACATTACACACACATGATTACGTGGCCATTTCCTCAGTGAATGAGTCTCATCAGAAGTCAGTGAAGAAGCCACTGAGTGTGTAATTGTTTCCCATTAGGGGAAATGTTGACTGCCATCGAGTAGCATCTCACTGCAGAGTTTGCTGACGAATGCTCACTGTCCACTGAGTGAAGCGGGTTAATTCTGCTGTGGGTTATGATGGAATTACCCCAAACTCCAAAACCATCAGATCAGCCCAAGGATGAGGGTGATGTGTTATATTGTGTTTTTTTTGCCCTGCAGGATAAGAGGTCAGATTCTTGTTGATTCACTTCAGTGACACCAGACTTTAAACATTATCAGTCATGTCGATGCCTGTAGCTCTCTGTGGTCCAGATGCAGTCTTTGCAATCTATCTATCTATCTATCTATCTATCTATCTATCTATCTATCTATCTATCTATCTATCTATCTATCTATCTATCTATCTATCTATCTATCTATCTATCTATCTATCTATCTATCTATCTATCTATCTATCTATCTATCTATCTATCTATCTATCTATCTATCTATCTATCTATCTATCTATCTATCTATCTATCTATCTATCTATCTATCTATCTATATATATATATATATATATATGCAGTGTAATGCGTCCCCATCTTTATGTTCTTTTTTTTGTGCATCTTTACTTGGAAGGGGTTGAATGCATATATCTATTTGCATTTTCATACAGTTTAGGTTGTTTTCTTTTCTCCATCTGCAGTATCTCACACACATACACGCGGGCACGCACACATACACACTGACTAGCCTGCACTGCAGCAATAAATAATTGTTGGCATGTGTCCTTGTGAAGGTGTTGTAAATTGGATAGCTTACATTGCACATTACAGGCCGGTCAAAAGTTCAAAAGTGACCAACCATGTCAGGTGAGACTTGAAGATGAGACAAAGAAAGGACTTTGCTCAGGTTATTAATGCTGCCCTTGATGAGCTTTGCTGCTGCACTCTTAGGCTGAATGTGTGGAAGCCGTAATCATCCGTGGTTTGTTAGGTTCGCTTTATAATGCTGCCATCTACAGGGCAGAAATGGAAACGTCATCACCACTGCCTGATGTGACTACTGTAGTCCATATGAGTAGAAGGAAGGACAATAATTGATTCAGATAAACCCCAAATAACAAAAATAAGTAAAAAAAATACAGTGTTGTGTCTTGAGCACACTTCACTTCTTTGTATTTTGCTTAAAACAGCCTTGAATCTTAATTTCTGGAGATCACTCAAAGTTTTTCTTTCTACACTGACAGCTTTTTCACTTATTTTCAGTCCAGTCCTTCTAGCTGAACATTTTCAGTGGAATGTTTTCTTTTTTACTTTGATTTTTATTAAGCCACATAACACCAACCTGTGAATTATTCAAGAACAAAAAAGGCACCTAACTCAAGGGATAAACTAGTTTTAGGCACTTTGCTGCTGGCAACCTGCTGCAAAAACACAGAGCTTGCCCCAGTTTCTGAACTTGAATCGATGAAAAATGTCAACGATATCACACTTTGAGAGACACGATACAGTGTTTTTACTGCAACAAGGTGATTCCCAAAAACTATTAGCTAAAAATCTGCATGTCATGGTGTGCAGCACATCCTTAAAATAATTTGATGAAAGTAGACAAGTGGAGGACAAAACAGAGTGGAAGGCTTAAAAATCTATCCATAGCAGATGAGCATTACGTAAAAGTCATGTAATTAATAAGAAAAAAAATCAGTAAAAGTCTCTGGCCCAGATGATCCATGTACTGTTCACCAAAGACTCATCAGAAATGGCCACAGTAGGAGGGTGGCTGCCATTGAAAGCTGTTCTTAAGGAAAGGAAATAGAGAGAAAAGGCTGTGGTATGCCAAATTACACAAGAACTGGACTAAAAATCTGTGGTGATGTGTCTTAAGAAGTGATGAATCCGCATTTGAAATTTTTGCTTCAAATCATTGCAAATATGTATGGAAGAGGGATGAAAAGCGGCACAACAGTGAGTGTCTACAGCCATCTGTACAACACAGTAGGGGCTCTGTCATGATTTGTGGCTGCATTTCACCCAGTGGTGTCAGAGATGTTGTCAGAATTCATGGGATAATGAACACAGAAACCAGAATACCATCAGATTTGATCCATCGTGCAATACCATATGGAAAGTCATCTGATTGAAAACAGCTTAATTTTTAAGCATGACAATGATCCCAGACACACAGTAAAAACATATCTGTATAGAAAAACACTCAAAGGAACACAGTCAGTCATGGATTGGCCTCCCCAGAGCCCGGACCTCAGCATAATCGAAGCAGTGTGGGATCATCCTATTAGACAACTGAAAAAAAAAGGCAGCCAACATCCAAAGATGAGCTGTGAATCTCCTTCAAGAATCCTGGAGAACTATTCCTAAAAACTACTTAAAGAAATTACAAGAAACGTGCCTAAGAGTGTTCAGGCTGTGTTGAAGAATTAATGTGTTCGTAACAAATATTGGGTTTCAAATTTGTGAGAACTGTACTGCATAAAGGCAAACTGTTTCTGTCTTAATATAGTATTTCCATTTAGTTTTGAGCATGTTTCAATGTCACATCTATAATTTCATATTTTTCTAAAAACATGAAGAAATGAAGGATGTCTCAAGACAAATATCCAACGAGAACAGACATTACCTGGATAAAGTGTTAGAAAATCGAATTTAAATCTAATGTAATCAAATTGATATAATTGTTATTCTTAATTTTTATGAGCGTTCTAGTTGTATTATTTCTAGTGAACTACTTCTTTTTTAGTTATGCAAATAAAACATTATTAAACTACTGCAATATTGTCAACTCCCAAGGGTGCCGACTACAGTGAAAGCTTTACACAGTTTGACCACTTGATGGCAGTAAGAGAAAGCATCTGAATGGTAGTTACTATCCAAGGGCACAGCTGCTGCATAAAGAGATAAAGAGAGGGTGTGTGTGTGTGTGTGTGTGTGTGTGTGTGTGTGTGTGTGTGTGTGTGTGTGTGTGTGTGTGTTCTTTTAGGTGGGTGGCCAGACAGAGAAAAGAGACAACACGGTCCACATAGGAAATAGTTCTGTGTAGAGCAGAAAAAACCCTCTTCTCTACAAAGAAACGTGGCCAAGTAAAAATAAGGTAATAAAAGTAATATTATTCACAGTCAGTCATTGAAAAGTAACAGTTCTCTTCTGAAGGGCACAAACTAAAGACCCTTTTTACATGAAAACATTTTTTTTTGTCAGTGGAAAAATACAGCGATCATCAAAATCAATAAAGAGTGACTGTTGAAACTAGGGCTTTCCAGAAAACGCAGCGTCTTAGATGGTAGTTGAGTGTCCGATACCTCCATGATCAGCCGTATATTAGTTCTTGTGAAACATTTAGCATTGAATGCTGTGCAAAAGATTCATCAGAGCAGCTGGATGTGAACTTTTTTTAGTTGTGTGTTTTTTAACTTTCTTTTCAGATTCTGATTCTGTTTCACATTTGGTTGCTAAAGTGACTTGCTAAACATTAGGCAGCCCAACCAGGAATTCACTATCCTAATGTACATATTGTATCAATAAAACAACTCTGACTCCAGTGTTGCTTTAACACAAATTTATGTTGGTGACCTGACATGAACTTGAATATTTTGAGGAACAGGAGACATTAATGTAACATCACTGACCAGTCTGTGTCTTTTCTCTTGAACTAGACCCGTTTTTGATAAAGTGATAAGGAGAACCATGCTTGTTTAGGTTTAGTGACACTGGTTTGCTTTGGAGCAATCAGATACACAAACACAGTCACCTTTTAAACTTTATAAAGTGAGTGTTTGTGTCTGTGTGCGTGCGTGTGTGATTTCAGATGGAAGGGGCCCAGTTAGGTTGGCCTCAGCACTGTGTAGATATGTGTCAGGATTTCCATCTGAGCCTCCTCCTTCTTCTCTTGACCCAGGAGTCTGCAACCACATGAAAAGCGCTGACATTTGAAACACAAAAGGTAAGAAGCCAACCCAAAGTGCTTGTACCAACTGTTGTATTCTCTTTCTTCCATTTCGCTCGGTTGCAAGACAAGTTGAATGCACGAAATACTCTTTGAAAGAGACAAACAAGCAGTCGCTGTTACTGCTCCCGAATAGCTATTAACTTCTACCTCTTCTGTACCCATTTTACCTTGTGCTACTTTTGAGAAATGAGCAACTTCAGCGACCGATAAAGAATACCCCATATATTTTTCATTTTTAGCACAGAATACTAATTTTGTGTTCTATATTTTGCTCTGTTCTTTTGTTTTTGTTTGAGAAAGCATACACATCACAGTTGCAAGATTAACAGTATTAAAATGACAGCATTTCAGTTTGAGTAACAGTGTTGTCCCGGCCTTTTCTGAGAAGTAGACTAAAGCCAAAGCTCTTGGATTTTCTGACAACTCATCAGCATCATTGTACAGAAACAACTGTGTGTGAGACCCACTGTGTTGATAGCTTACAGGCAGCAAAACATGTGTTGACTACAAAGTAGAGCACAAATGTGCTATAATTCAAAACCTGATTTCACTTTGAGTATTACTGCTCTGTTGAAATGCTATCATTACTAACATAGAGTACTATAAAGACTACTGAAGTGTTATGGTGGCCCAGTAATGTAGTCTAGGCTGATGTTGATTGATGATAAAATGCTGAAAAAAACACAAGGAGGAGCTGATATACTGTGCCTCCCCAACCCACATTGAGCTGCAGTCAATGCGATGCAAATGGAATAACATCAAGGGCTGACATTTTATTTTTGCACTTTGGTTTACAGTATGTGTGGTTGCCCTTTAAATCACTTGTGATAATTTTGAACATGACTCCTTCTGTCGACCCCTTTTAGGTCCCACCTCAAAAAAAAATAAATAAAAAAAAAATAAAAAAAAAATAAAGAAAAATGCAAATACTCTGATACTCTGTGGTGGGAGAGCAGCTTTTCACAGTCAAACTGAAAATGATGAAAAAAATATTTACAGTCCAAGCAAATATTTTTGGAAATGACAGTGATAACATGTGCTTCCCAGCCCATGTCTGACATTCACATCACACCGAATATAGTTTTGAACTGGTGAAACTTCCCTCTCTTTATTTGTTAGTGTGAAAAAAGGGTTAGTGTTCACATTTATTTCCTGTTTTCAGTTCAGCTCATTGCAGCTGTGTATCCATTTATGTCAAACCACCGGTGTCTGTATCCCCACATCCCAATTTCCTACAGTAAACCTGTGGTTGTCTGCTTCATGCCAGTCTTCAAAACTGTATCTTGCCTCCTGGTATGTTTTCACAGTTCAAGACAATCAGCAGGTGTGGACACTACACAACCTTATTTTCTTTCTTTCTGTCATGTTCTCGATCTTCCTGTGTCAGATGCATTCATCCCTCTCAATTTGTCTCTCTCAGTTTCTCTATTAACTCTCTGTTTCTTTCCTGCAGTCGCACTTCCCAAGAAGTGTCTAATGCATGTGCCGCTTATATGTTTACGTTACAAACTTACCATTGCTGACTTTTCTCTCTCTCTTTAACAGTGCTGCCCGTCTTCACACTTTTTCATTGCCTCTTGTAGTAGCACATTATTGTTTTTGTCTGAAATGCACCTATCAACTTGTCTATCTTTTTTTGTGCATGCTGTTCACCCCACAATACCTCCCCATTCAACATGGCTGCAGGAAAGTGGAAGTTCCCCCTCTACTTCCTCCCCACATGAATACTGAGACCTCTCTCTTTTTTCTCTCTGACCACAAACCAGAGAAGGCCTTTTGCACAGTCTGCACAGGGTGTAGTTGGCCTCAAAATCTGAACTATTGAAGCTTCATTTCCAGTGAACTGAAAATATAATTTGCTTGAACCCCGACTTTAAATGGATCTAAACAATTTCAAAGTTGCTAACATGTATAGCAGCCCTATAACTGAACCTGTTCCTTCAGCCAAGTGGGTTAAGAGTGCAAGAGCCGCAGAGGCGCAGACCACCATTACCAGCGCAAATCCCAAGCAGAAAAATTGTAGTGTACCACATCTTTTGCAGTGTTTCCACTGTGACATTACACCAATCAGTCATTGAATTGTATTTATTTTCTCACAGCATTTCTCTTACATTGCAACACCAGCGAACAGTTTAAAACCACATTACTATATGTGATATCAGATTTCTAGCGCTTCAACTTGATTACTCCTAAAATATGGGCGTGTAACAGAAACTAGCTAGGCGTGCAGGTTGTCATCCCGTGTGTATGTGCGTGCACGCATATCTTGTGTTGGTGTGTGTGAACGTTTTAGGGCCTGTCTAAACATCCACCACTACCTGGCAGGAAAAACAGGAACAGGACTTGTCACAAGCCAATTGCACAACGTTGGTGGGGATTCACACAAAAAAGATCTGGAACTACTCCCTGTTCTGTAAGCTTGTAAGCTGAAACCTAAAGGGCAGGCAGCACTCTTGGTATCTCAGACTGTGTGATTTCCAAGTTAAACACTATCCATCTTTATGAATGCAACTTTGCTTTACTGTTCAGTCAGTGTTGACATGCAAGTGTAACTAAATACCTTTTTTCCTGTTTGCTAATAAAGAAATTAAACTGATTTAGCCCAGCCACAGATGATTAATATACTCTTATTTATTCACAACATACTAAGGTTGCTCTTGATATACTGTATGCTGGCTTTCTACAGTACTAGTATAAGGTGTGCTTTGTTTTAATCTGAAGTTGTCTGTATGTAGGGTGGATACCAGTAGTTTCCAGTGCTTTTGCAACTCTGTGCAGCTTTTATTGTCTAACAGGATTTGCAGAAGAAGTTTCACGGGGAGTGGAACCTGGCAGAGGAAGTCTTGCAGTCACAAAGCTTTATTCAGCTATCTGTCCTGAGAAGTAGACAAAAAAAAGGGGCTATAGCTGCACAATACCTAACACTCACATATCAAGCCAGTATCAACAGCAGGTTCCACAAACCAACAATGACTGCCATGACTTACAAATCATACAGTGTTCTATACTTTATTTATGCGGCAGCTACAAAATACTACTCTGTTGTATTTTCTGGGAGAAAACACATTTAGCCCTTTGAAATCTAACAGCTAAAATGGCTTGTTGATTAGACAGCTCATCATAGAGTGACGAGTGTGTACTTCATCTGCAGATTGGCACGATTTCAGGTTCATGTGTCATCATTTTCCTTGACCACTGAAAACCATGGCACTGACTCAAACCTTGAAAGTGACTAAAAGGTTAATTTTCAACATGTCAGACTCTAAGAAATGTCATAGTACGGTAAGCACCGTCATAATCAATGACAGATTAGTTATACTTAGTAATAAAAAGAAAATAGTAAGTAATAGTGATGAATAACTGTGATGACTACCAAGCACCATGAAAATGTAGTATATTTTGATATACGACGTTTAGAAATATTGTGTTTTTTGTGATATTGTAATAATTACTGACTCAAAATGATGGCAATAATCTATTTTTCAAATAAACTTTTTTTTCCTTTGCTTTCGGCATGGAATGGGTGAATACGTTTTTCCTTTTTTTTTGTTTTTTTGTTTTTCTTTTTTTGCAACAGTACCACAAAGAGGGCAGGTGTATCACTCCTATGCTGAAAGTATGACTCAAACAGAGATATCATCTAGATGGGAGCAAACAATCAACTGACAGGCAGAAAACTGGAGGAATCTGAACATGAAAAGATACAGTTTGGGGTCTGTTCAGGCTTTGCACTTCTCAGTTTTGCGACCGCCTTCACGCAGCTTTGATTTAGTATGTGTTTGCTGTGTGAATATGTGTGAGGGTGTCTGTGTGCAATATACCGATTAAAGAAGTAAGGGGGTGAGGAAGACTGCTCTGACATTTGAGGCTTCAACAGGCTCTAGTAACCACCTGTTCACAGACAAAGAGTGGAGTGGAACAAACAGTCATTACATTGCAAATGAAGGCAAGCCTCTGTGGCTGTACAGTAAGGATTTAGGAGGGTTGGCTGCGCACTTCATTTTTAGAAATTATTCCTTACCATGATAAAAGATACAGCAGACAGTTTACATTGTGGTTTTCCATTTCCTCAAATAGGCTCATCAGTGTTGTGTTATTGAAGCTGTTAAATGCTGATTTTTGTATTGCTATTTTTTGTGTTGCAAATATATATTTTCTAGCAATAATATGAATTTGGCGCTTGGTTAAAGTTCTAAAGTTTCAAGTACAAAAAAAAAAATCACGTTACATTTATTTATTCAATTATTTTAAAAGATATATTACTACTTGGTGTTTAAGATGTTTTTGAGTTTATATAGAATTAAAATCAGTGATGAATGTCAGCATTTTATAGTCTGGGGCTTATTTATCTCTTTGTTTTTATTATTCATGGTTATGAAATTGGCCTTTTATAAGAATTAAACTGCACATTCAGTACACATAAAATCAATATATTTCACATATACTTTATTTTTTTATACTAGAAAGCAGATTTTGAAGTAGAGATACAGACATCGCTAAGAAAATTCTTTCTTCATATTCGGTACACTGTTCTATAGAATTAAAGCTATCGCCAAAGAACATGACTTTGGCTGATAAGATCATTCAAACACAACATAGTCCCAGTGTCACCAATTCAACTGTCACCTGATGATCATTTGGTCTTTTGTGCGTTTCGATTTCAACTGTGAAAAACATTAGAATACCTTTACATATAACCAACATTGCAGGTGTAAGATAAACAATTCAAATTCAAACAATAAGAAAAGTGTGGAAGTTGAATAGTTTTCTAGGGATGTTTTCTGACCTTTAGGCTCTTTAATGTTGCATCAACAGATTTCAACATTCAATTTTTATCTTGCAATAAAGAATTTTATTTGCAAGTAAGGTACAGTTTGCATGTTTTGCAGAAAACAACACAGTATTATGTTTGTCTTCCTGTTTAAAAATGAATGAAATAGGCAAAGCAGTAAAACCATGTATAGAGAAGAGAGAAAGTCATGCCTTAAAATATACATTGAATTCTTCACAGCAGTGTGCCTTCATGTATGGTCACTGTTGAAAAAAGGGGCTTAAGAATACTCCAACTTCCTTCACCATATTCAGTGTTAAACTATTTTAAGTCAAGAGAAATGATCATAGAAATTAAATTCAATATGCATCTTTTTTTCATAAATAAATCACATATTTTAAGACTTAAAAATACACATCCTATGTAAATACCTGAGAGCCCTCATATCAGAAAGTTGGTATCGATATCAAAGTTGTTCAATCAGCACACATATATGGATAAATGTTCATTTTCAGTGCCAAAATATACACTGTTTGTATACTGTTTCTTAAAAAATACAATGCACCCGGAACCCTGCCTTTTACATTTTTTGTAAACATTTTTAAATAAAAAAAAACACACAAAATTCACAAAACTATTTGCAACATTTCAGCAGAAAAATAGACATTTACCACACTGTACAAAAACATTCCCCCCGATCTGTAACAATAGCAATAATCGTTCAAGTAAAGTCCTCACTCACTAGGAAAGCTGACAGAAGACACTTTTTTTTGTTATGGTTTGTTTTTTTTGTTTGTTTGTTTATATGGCTGCTTCAGTAAAGGAAAAAGAGTAAGTCAAGAATCTGTCAACAGATAAGTAAATAGTTGGAACTGTGATATATACCTGTACCCCAAAGGATGTTACTAAATATAACCTGGAGAGTAAGTAACTAAAGAGTAACTAAAAAAACAAAAATAAAACAACAACAACAACAACAACAAAAAACCCTGTAATATATTATCCTACATTTAGTTTAAGCTCTGTTCTGTCCTGGGATAAGGAGAGAAAACCAAGGTATCCTTAACACAGATTTTATCACAGGATAAATAAACTGACTCCTTTTTTTCTTTTTTCTTTTTTTAGAAAAAAAAATAGGAATAATATGACAGAGGAATGTACAGAGTCAATATCACAGCTGCAAGATGTAAACAATTTCTAGTGCCAAAACTTTACAAATAGTAAGGTTTTATGCAAGCTGGGCACCATTTGCGCATGAAAAGAAGCAACATGTAAACAGAGAAAAAGCTGCCTTTTGATTACGAGTAGATACTGAACAAAAAGAAAAGTTCACTGAGTTTAGCCTTAGAGCATAATAGCCTGCTCATAATGTTAGACAATACATGTTTAAAACTCATAATGCCAACGGTTTTGTGAGTCCATTAAAAAAAGTACATGTTCATCAGGCAGCAGAGCAAAAACCGACACAGTCCTAATTTCCAGTGTCCTGCTCAAGATTTTTCCCTCAAACAAAAGTCTAACTTTTGTTCTGACAATGATCGTTTGAAACAGTCACAACACTTAAAAATTAAAACTAGAAAACATTTGACATTTCTGCTTTAAAGAGACATAAAGTGCATGACCAACTGTACCAAGCACAGTCTTATCGGAGTCCTTTCACAGCAGAGACAGTAACTTTGAAAGAACTGGCTTTGACAATGTACTGCTAAATGATGGACAAGCGAGTTCGGAGGTTGTAATACTCCTACTCTATAGATTTGGGATGCTACAACTATCAAAAGAGCCTTCAGAGTAGTAGTACGTGGTACGCTTCTTTAACTCCGCCTCCTGCTCATGCTGTCTCTTTCGTGGTCCCCTTTGTAAAAGGTCATACATGAATTTGGTGACATTATGGCGATGCAAAGAGTAACATTCAGAGAATGAGGAAGAGGAACAGACATTAGTGTGTATCTGTGTGGGAGATGGGGCTTATGAGGAGCGGAGAAGGGGCAGCCTTAAACAAACAAGATCAGGTCGATAATACCATATTATCACATGACAATTTTAGGAATTTAGCCTTAGAAAAAAATACACTTCCCCATATTAGTCATGTCTACAAAAAGGATGAAAGAATATATTACACATGCACAGACAGACAGACCATCCCAATTAATTCAAAAAGTGGATTAGATCAAAAGGAAAGGCATACAGTAAAGCACAAAGTGAGGTACAATAGAGAACATCCAGTGCTGTCACTTTGGTATCCACTGCCATAAAGAATCATACTGCAGCCAGGTAGTTAAATGACTTCAAGATTGTTAAGGGCTTCTATACCACCATCATGCTTTTTTTGTCCATGTGGACAACATTTCTGACAGTTGTTTTTTTTTTATACTCAAAGTTTAAGAATATAGCAGTGTACTCAAACTGTAAGCAACACAATGTCTGAGTCAACAGGACACAGTAGTATTCCGCAGAAGTACAAAGGAAATTAAAAAGGTATTTGGACATCTTACCCTGAAAGTGTAGAGAAAGAAAACAATTGAAAAAAAGACGCCCTCAACTGAACTTTTAAAAGTCACAGATACAACAAGAATGACTAGGCAACAGTTTTTATGTTTAACTTTCAGAGTGATTTTTCTTATGTCCTCTTGCATTTAAATGGTGACTGATTATAACAGAGAAAAATATGTCTCAATATAAGCAACAATTTCAGTTTCATGAACTATAAATAGGATCATTTCAAAATGTAAGACAAACTGAAATTTGTCTTAGATAAATATTTGAGATAATTCATTGTGTTTCCAGTGCTCTGTTAAGCAACCTCAAGAACACACTAGACATTGTGCTTTTCAACATGTTTTTCTCTTAAACAGAGGAGAACACTTTTTTTCCCCAATCAAGATATTTCAACTATGTTTACCAGCTTAAACACTGCCCTAAAGTCATTTTCATATGTTGCTTTAGATAGTCTCTTTTTTATTTGGCAGGATTTTAAAATTACAAAATAGACAAGCCACCAACAGGAAGTTGGTGGTTTTCTTTATCTGCGCTAATGGTTCACAAATGCTTTACAAGCCCCTGAGAGATGGAAAAACATGGGTGGTATGATATGGTAAGCTAAAACATGCACCATTTGCAGAGAGTTAAAGTAACATAATACAATAATAATGCCTTCAATATTTTCAACTGCTCATTATCAGATAGGCAGATAGCAATAGCTAAAAGACTCTCCTGAGCTTTTGCACAGGAAATCACATTGTTTATCATTGTTTATAATGATATGCAAGACAATTTACTCTGAATTACAAAATGTGATAAGGTGGTGTATATATATTTATGGGGGCTAATAGCATTTTCTAAATCTAGGCAGCAATGCACTTGCATACCCACTGAGAATAGAACCAGAATGCATTCAGTATATTTACTAACATCTGATAGCATCAATGATCAAATTTTTTATAAGTACAATAATGAATAAGTGCTACTATTTTGTCAAACATAGTGATGTTTTTTAGTGACATTATACACCACCTGCAGCCTTGACGTTTGTCTAGTAATCTGAAACTGATTTTTATCAACCACACTGAGCCCACAGGGCAGAAACAAGTTCTAATATACCATCTATATGCATGCATTATGTCTTCAGAATAAAAACGGTTAAAAGCATGATGAGAGGGAAAACACAAAAGAATATACTTCAGAATAGACTAAAATGAAAAAAAGAAAAACACTTGTCAATGCCCTTTGACAGCTGCTCTAATATAGAATCTAGTAAGATTTTGAGAAAAAAAAAGTCCTTCCTTTACATTAATCGCAATTAAATAGTACAAAATGTGTCTTTGGCCCATACCTTCATGTGATTGTTAAACTGTTCAGATTCGCAATAAGTAGCTTAAAAAGAAAGTCTGTGATTGTGCTACACTTGTCTACAATGCCATTCAACAATACAGTCTCAGAGGAGATAAGGACGGATATCAGGGTATTGCTCCTTTCACTTCTTTGTCTATCCCTCAATTTTCTACCCATCCTCTTACTGGAAGGTGTGTTCACCCCGTACTATGTGAGAGGAGAACTCATAGCGGTCCTTGCTCCGGTGACCACAGATGTTGCACTCCAGTGGATCTCTGTATCCGTGGCAACCCATGTGGATGGTGTACATGACATGGTCCAGGAAGAGCACTCGACAGTGCTCACACTGGAAGGCCCTTAATTCCTGGCCCTCCCGTCCAAACACCCGTATCCCTTCCTGGCTCACAGGCCTCTCTGTTGCCAGTCGCATTATCCCAACCCCGAATCCTGCCCCACTTCTAGGTGATGCATCTCTCATCCGCTCACCTGAAAAGACCACTGCTGGACTGCCACGAGACCTGAGGCCCACGGGGGCATTGCTGCCATGGTATCCCTGCCTTTCCTGAGGGCTGCTGCGAGCTGAGTCAGCAGATTCAACACCACTGTTGCTGGGTGACTCCTCTTGCCCTTGTTGGGGATGCTTACCTGGCCTTGTTAAACCAGTGGGGCCATTTGAGGTGGGATGACCGGGGAACTCATGGGGCTGAGGCGGCTGTGTTGGTAGTGTGTCACAGTTTCCTGAACGTTCTGTTCGTTGGCTCAGTGGCAGGACATGGGGGAAGAGTGGGTTCACAATAGGCACCACCTCAGCCATAGAAAGTGGAGGACCTGGATGGTGGAGCATGGGGCGTAGGGTGTCTGATCCCAGGTATGTGATGGCATTGTTGATAGCCTGGTCCATCATGTGGGGTGGCATCATTTCAGACTGCTTCTCATACTTAACAGCCATGTCATAGCTCATATCAGGATAGCTATAGCGAGGCATCTTTTCACCTGTAAACAGCAGAGTAGTTCATGACTGCATGTAAATAATGATGATGGCAATTTCTTGTTAAAATAAGATATATATATAGATGCAGCAGCATAAGTGGCAAAAATACTCTTATTTTTATCTTCAGTCAAGAAGGAAAATTAATATGTACAAATGCAAATACTGATTGTAATTTCCATTCTAGACAGTGAATGTTATGGCTTGGTGATATTTTGAACTTGTTTTTCACATTTTGTGCATGATGTTTGAGTCTAATGAGTGGAAAGCCCCATCCATCTACGACTGCAGTGTTTAACCCCTCGAGAACAGGGATGCGGTAAGCTGTTTTCTCTCGATAAGAGCAATGGCAAAGTTACAGGTGTACGTAACCACAGAGTGAAAAAAACACTTCCTTGCCTCTCAGTCAGCTTGCTCTAGTTGCTCAATCTCATCTTCTAATAGTGTGGCAAATTAAAAAAAAACTGTAGGCCAAAGCTATTGTGTGATATTATATAATACTATATAATGCAAAACTATGGAACAAGGGGAAGACAAATCAAACTAAGTAAGCTCAAAAAATAAAATCGGGTAAGCTGATAAAAACAATAACATGTTATTAATGCTCAAGTAAAATCATTTGCAAGACTCCTATAAACCAATTAAATTAATCAATTCATTGTTGAACAATAATATATTTAGATGATAACAACAGCATATAGGCATGCTTTGTAGGTCAGAGTCGTAAAAAAGATCACTGCATGCAGAACATAATACAACAAATTATTTCAGTTGGTACTTCAACTGCTAAACCCCAACCTCCCCCCCCCCTCCCACCCCACTCCTCTGAATAAAACATCATATGAAACATTTGTTTTTTATCTTCGTGGTAATTAGAGTAGTCGATTTGCTGACTATGTCTGAAATGCATGTATGACTCACCCACAAATTTCTGAGGTGTGGTGCTCTTCCTCTTGCCTACATTGCTATGCAGTCTTTCAATAACAGGTGGCCGATCAAAGGTGGCCATGGTGGGCTCTGGCATGGGCCTTGGCTCTTTTGGAACGTCACCTTAAAAGGAGTGAACAGGTGATATGAAGGAGCACGAATACAGCTGGGTGTTTAAAAGGAAAAATAAATGAAGAAATGATCGGGTTTAGAATAAAAGTAAGATGAATTTTGCTTAGGGCAAGTGCAGCTTTATATTATTATTATTTGCAAAATAAATAACTTATCTGAGTATTTTGTAAGTATACTCAGATAGCAAAAGTTGCGCAAAATAATATATCAGTCATTAGTGCTTAATGGTAAGGATTATTTCCAGTTCATTCAAGAATTAACTTTACTGTATTATATGTACGTTTACTGGTTTCAATTCTAGTGAATTTATTTTTACCTGTGTAAGGCCCACTGTTGACATTAGGATCCAAGCCGATACCCTGCAGGTAACCATGGCAACGCTCTTTATGTTCCTCTAAAGATGTCCGCTGTTTGTAACTCCGCCCACAGTAGTTACACTTGTGCGGTTTGCCGACTAAAAGCAAAAACATTCAGTCTATTAATTTCATTCATCGCTGTAGACAGAGAGTGGGCAGTATCCAGTGCCGCAGTATTTAGGTGGTGCGTAGTAGTACACACTGTGAACAGTAAGTAGTACAAACAAACCAAGACCAAGCTTCTGAGATCATGGAGGTTCCACTACTAGTGTGATTCCACACAACTATTGCCAGACAGAAACACAAGTTGTGGGCGACCAAGACTGTTGCGCCATAAAGTCTGCATTTCAAAACGCTTTGGTCTGTGCAGCAAACTCCCACTGCAGAGGCATAGCATGAGTAAATAATGGAATTGATCATGCATCCCATTGTGGCGGTAGGAAACTAACTCCAGGTTAAACTGCTATGGAGGTGGAGTGTGATTCATTGTTCTATTTAATTAGATTCCTTCCTACGAAGAAGAGTGAAAATATAAAGACTCATTCTTTACATCTGTCTTAGTCCACTCATTTCCTTTCATACGTCACGTTTGCTTCAACAAGCATTCAACACACCAATGAATTATTGGAGGTGATTTCTGTTGTTTAAAGAAGTTATTGTACACTATCCGGGCAGTTAGTTATCAGCTTACTTGTGAGCAACACGAGCTGTTTCCATACTGACATGTAAGTTGAGTCAAAAATGGTTAAAAAAAATAATAATTGCAACATGCTTCAACAAGCGAAATCCCAGACACTGCAGAGGGAAAGATCTGAGTCCTGCGTCAGAGTATTCTCAAAATTAGAATGACTCATGAAGTGAACTGAAGACCACAACAGCTAACCAATATGACAAACATGGCACCTTTGGCCAAGTGATGTAGACTCATGGTGACAGTATTACTAGAAGAAGATGTGATCCAGTGCTCTTTTCACTGTGAGAACAGAGAAACCCAAAACCTTTCACTTTGAGCATGGAGGTTGTAACACGCATACGAGCAGTCACACAAACTACACACACATTTAGAGCTAGGTGACAGTTCACATGTTAACAGAAGTACTCTTTCTCACATAGAAAAGGCGAGTGGAGTTATTAAAAAAAAAGAAAAGTTTCCAAATGTTACGCTGTCTGTGCTGGACTTTTCCTTTTGATGATGTGAATGAAATAAAACCCACTTGTTACACAATGACATGACCAGTCATGGCCAATCTTACATTTCTTGCGTGAATCATTTAAAAGAATAATAGTTTTTTTCTGCCGTATATGTCATTCAGTACTTCTGTGGTCTGTGAATGACACTGTATGGGCTGAACTTGAAACTGGGGTTTATTATCTTTTTTTTCTGAGTATGAACAGTTACAAGAGTACTGCATAATGACAAAAGGTTTCAATATTATCAAAGTGTGGGTAGTGTGGAAGTGTGGTGTATATGCAGGGTCATCTCAGCAATATTCATTTTGGTAATGAAAGAGTTACTTCAAAATGAAACGTCATCATGGAAATAATTGCCTTTGCTTTCCAGCCGTGTGGTACTCTAACAGTGGAGTAGGCAGTATTCAGTCAACAAGACTCACTCCCTTGTTCTCAGTGGCTATACAGATTCTCACTCACACTACATAGGCTTCATTACTTTTTCATATTTATATAACCACCCACACACAATCTTGCACAGATGTTGAGTGGACACATTACAGGTGCTATTCTTATTCATGCAAACAGTCCACTGTGAACTCAGACCCACTTTATTGACGCCATCTGGATAATAAATAAAAACCTGTTTGAATTTAGACCTTAAATAATATAAAACCCTGTCACCTGATTTTCCTGCATTACTATTTTACCAATCAACTGTGCCTGAATGAAAAATGTCATCTTCCAGTATAAGGTTTAATCTAGCCTTTGTCTTCACTGTCTCTCACCGTAGTCTTCCGTTTTCATCATCTGACCTCTCTGTCAAGCTTTGTATTTCTCTTTTCTTTCTACCTGTTCTTCCTGGCAGGGCACCAAACCACAAATGCCAGGATTCCAATAGTCGTATAATGAATAGTCCCCGAACACAGAGAGGGAGGGAGTCAAGATTACACACGTCGGTCAAATATCCAAATCGATGTTCGGAAGAGTCAAATTTAGAGTCTACGAAAGGACAAACAAATTCAGATCAACAGAAGTGTAACCAAGAAAATGGTAATGAAGGTAGGTGACAAATGTGACAAAAATAAATAAGATGTGTGTAAAGGAATCATGTAAGTAAGGATTTCTAAGAGCAAAATTACACCTGCACGCACACGAAACTGTACATAAACATATGGGCATACACATAAGCACAAAAGTTAGCTTTAACAAAGAGAACTATATATGAGTAAACCCTGCGGGGCATCACAGACAGAAATGACGGTATTGTCTGACCTTGATTTCAAAGGCGCAACAAAAGGGAGAGCACATCCTCATATAGGAAAGTGGGTTACAGTTGATACAGCCAGCACTCCCCATGTGTTTCTCAACAGACAGATAGTTTCCTCCTTAGCGACTAAGGAACAGCGTGTTTCTTGGTACCTAACCACAAAGCACTCACTGTGCCGTATATAACACGCAGATAAAAAGAAGACATAATCTATCTAAAAGACAAGGTATGGCCTCACCAGCCAGCATAAATACTACCTAAGAGGTTAATAGTATGTTGAAAGGGTTTGGGCTTTTTAAAATAGTGTACCTCAATATCGAATGCTTATGTCGACTGCATATATATCTATATATATATATATATATATATATATATATCTATATATATATAGATATATATATATATATACACACAAAGTCTCTTCTGGTTAGCACAAGTGGGCAAGTAAAAAGGGAAGAAAAGGGGCTGAGGAGGAGAACACTTACCAGCATGAGTGCGCAAATGACCAGTGAGGGCATCGCGCCTCCGGCAGGCGTAGCTGCAGAAGGGGCATTTGAAGGGTTTTTCACCTGTATGGAGTTTGATGTGTCGTAGCAGGTTTCCCTTCTGGGTGAACGACACACCACACTGGTTGCACTGGAACGGCCTGTCTCCTGAGAGTTTCATGAACAGGAAGTCAATGCCACAATCACTGTGGATATTTTTTTGAAAGTATCAACAAACCTAAGAAGACACTGTTTATAACTGGATTTTTTTTCCCTTAATATTTTAAAATATGTCATTCGAATTATTATGACATGGTATTTGACTCTTTGAACAACTTGGTAGTTGCCAATGAACAACAAACAAAATAATTATTCAGTACAACTTCTGACCGTGATAATACATCACATAGTTACAACACAAAAACTTGATAACATGAGCGTAGTGTACTTGCGACTCTCTTCTGGAAACTCTTAAGGAATCAAAAATATATTGTAATCAGCATTAACATTAGCATTAAATATACTTTTGGCTGAAGTAAAGTTACAAATGCAAGTGCTACAGTGTCTAATACACAAGCACATATATGTATGGACTACTTTAGACTACTTTTAATCTGGAGATGGAAAAGAGAAATATGACCTGTGATAACCAGAGTACTCATGGCGTCAACTGAAACCTGTTGCGGAGGATTCCAAGGATATTTTTTTCCCTTGATAATAATTCCAAGACAGGGCTATTGTTTCAACCAAAGAAAAAAGAAAGAAAGACGGCAGTCCACACCCACTGTCGAGGAAAACAAATGGTTTCTGACTCACTCTAAAGGAGTGGAAACTGCTGGTTCCCCTGCTGGTTTAATGGTCGGAACAAGATAAATTCTTTGTGGATCATTCATCTCCAAAGAGTTTTATAAAAGATATGTCAATTATGCTAAAAGGTTTATTTAAAAACCTTTAATGCCATTTGGAAAAACAAAATGAGTACCGTTTGATCGATTTCCTGATTCGGCTGTCACATTTGGCCCAGATAACCCATCCTGTACGTTGCTTGGGCTGCCACTCATGGATTCCTCTAGTGCTACTCCTTCTTCCCCTGTTTGGCCTATTTCTTCCACTGCTGGACTTCTGTTGTCAGACTCATCCATGATTTCTTCTTCTTGCTTAATTGTCAGTTCTGAAAAAACAAAGCATAGTACAATCCTGATGAGCCTGATGGCACGGCAAATGTTAGGTGTATAGGAGAGTTAAAAATCTACTTTTACTATACAAATGCTGTCCACAGCGATCATGAACCATACCCAAACCCAGGCTGGCTACACAACTCTGTCAAAGGTAAATATGCATTACAATAAATTTGGTCAGATTGAATTGTAATGGATGGAGATGAACTAGGTGAAGGTAAAGGTTGAGCCACAAGGCCGAGTCACTTCTGTAAACTGAATTGGAGTGCAACGGGCTGATTTAATCTGTGTTGGACTTGCTATGTACTGTAGACAAAATGAATATAGGCTAGAGATAGAGAAGATTAGAGGTACAGAATATAAATAAAAATAATTAAAAAAAATTAAAATTAAAATTAAAAACATTTTTACATACCAACTGATCTCATAGATAGCATTGACTTGACATGGTGACAAGAAGAGACAGAAAGGGAAAAAAAAGAATAAAACAGGCTGGTCTAGTTTCTGGCTGTCCCTGGGAAGAAAGGGAGTGCCAGAGGCCTTCTCTGGCTGCTGCTCAATAGCAGTGGGAGACCGGCTGGATGGCAAAAGCAAAATATTGTGTAATATTATGAGTGCATCTGTGTGTGTGCGTGTGCGCATGCGTGCATGTGCGTGCACCGGTGCGCATGTGCATGTGTGGGTCTGCATGCTTCTGCATGTATGTGTGTCTGAATCTGAGCTGGCGGGAAACGTATCACTTAGTTTCTAGTTATTGGTTACAAGCATTTAGCAATAATTTAACATAAAAATACTAATTGTAATATTTTTCTAAGGTCTTCTACTCTTTATAGAATAAAATCAACAAACTCAACACAGCAAAACATTATCACAAAACATCATCTTCAGTCATTTAAACACAAACGCTATCTTAAATACGCCATGAACAAGCAAAATAAAGTGTTTACATTTATAGTTTATTACATTTGATATCTTTGATCTCTGTACATCTGTCATATGTAGCAATATCAAAGTAATATGCACAGGGGTCAGTTAGCTTTTGTTGTGTAAATTATATTTTTAATTTAAAAAAAATCACATGAGCCTGAAGTGCTTTAAAAAACATTCAGGCACTACATAAAATCTTGTAAATAGCTTTTGGGGCTTTATAGGTTGCACAGGCAAGGAGTATACATTATCCAACTACAACTAAACAATCCTGGCTATCTTATTATGGGATTTTATAAAAATCAATAATATAAGCATATGTGGTTGGATTACTAAAGCCTCCCATTAGACAGCAGTTAGTAATTGTTCTCTTTGACATGAAGTTAATTCTCACAGGCCAATATGAGATATGCATAAATGTGGTCATTGCAAGTGATTGAATCCATGCATATGCATACAAAAACAGCATTGTTCAATCTAATATTGTATGTTTTTCAATGCCACAGTTTGTACAGAAGAACACTTATCCCAATACCCAAGTTGCAATCGAGCCTGTCTTCGACAGCTGTATCCTGGCAACACGGAGCAGACCTGAACGTCCTTGCTATTCAGCTCCTTGCATCTTTACATCTGTCTCTCCAGTGTGGCAGAGTGGAATGCAAAGATTGGTCAGATGAGGATACGCTTGAAACAATCCGCATGACAAAAACAGCTAGGAAAATCATCTAGATACTGTTTTTTATAATTACTACGTCTCCGTTCAATTTATGAGTTATCTGAATTTTCATATAGTGAACAGAAAACCTAGAATCATGATCACTACTGATTGAGAAGGTGACCGAACCCCAAAAAAGAAATTCAGGCATCCCTCAATCTGTCATGTAGTCAGCTAGAGTGTAATCAGCGCATAACACAAATATAACCCCCGTACGGTTTCTGCTTTTGCTTGCAAGTTTAAGAAATTTGGCACCAAAATTTGTACCCCTTTGTGCTTATTGTCAGTATATGATGAGTAGTAACACAACTCTTTTGAAACAAAACCTCAAATGGCAAGCATGTTAAGCAACTGAGACGATGACAACAGCTCTTATTGGTGAAAAGTATTTCCCTGTGAAAACCATCGCACAGCCCACCTCCCTGCATCTCTAAACATGTGGGAGATAAGCTTCCCCTTTTTTTCACTGAGGTCCCTTGTCTTACTTTGTTTCCCCTTTTCTTACTTTGCTGCTTCACAGTGACACTGCTAGAGATGATCTATAGATATAAGTCAGTAGGCTGAAAGGAACCAAGCAACACTTCAGACCAAGTGCAACATGATATAAGATGCAACAGGGCACATTGTTTGCACGCAAGCTTTTACTGTGTAATCTACAGCCCCTTGGTAACGCTGCTTTCGTCTTCAGGTATATTTTATTCGATAATTTTCTCACGAAGCTTCTCAAATTTAAGACAAGAATGTCATTCTAGCTTCATGCTTTGGATGGCTTTTCCTCCACTTTTTTACAATTTAAAGTTTCCACACAAATCAAATGAACATGTGTTCCATGCAAGATACCAGAAATATTATCACAGGCATCTGTTTTCTGATCTGCTCACATCTGCCATGGTAATTTACCTGGCGCAACCAATTATAAATGTATCAGTTATGTATTCCATAGTTACTGATGGGAAACAGTATTCTTTGTTTCCTTGCAAAACTTTTTTTGTGAAAAAATATCTTAACGCATAGCCAACCTGAATCATCTAATGCTGATTTTTAATGATAAAGTGCCTCTGCTCATTCTACAGCTGTTCTTGGAAGACTGCAGAAATGTGTATCTAATAACTGAGCACTCACCACCAGGGGAATTAGGACCCTGAGGAACTGTCTCTCCATTAGGTGCTGATATATCCGCCAACATTCTCGAGTTCTCCTTACCAGGAGAGCATTTGCCGTTACCTGGGAGACACAGAAACACTGCAATCTGCATTGTGCTGTAGAATACGGTACTTGAACAACAAATGCCACTGTTATGTGAAAAATGCCAGTTTTCTTGATTGTGTTAAATATGCAACTAATTGGTTATGTTACATCAAAAGGTTTCAAAGACTGAGGTTAAGATTGAGAAAGTTGCTGTTGAGAAAAATAAATGGTGTTATTGAGGATGACATTAGAGACTGTGACAGCAAAATACCAGACCTTACTGCATGCTTATTTCTGGTCTATGATCTTAATGCAGGTAAATATAGTGACAATAGAACAGAAATAAATATAATGTCTCGATTTGACATACTGAATAAGATGAAGAAGCCTTCTGCTGCTTGCCTTCTCAGATTGAAAATGATTAATTTCTTCATACTCAGATCTATTTCAAGACCTATTTTGAATAGTCATTAAGGTAGTCAATATCCAGAATGCAAAACCAAACTACCCAAAAGTTTTTACCCACCTATGTGATTATAATGTTCAGCAAATGTAGATCAAATTGCATTCTCTCAGCAGTTTGTACAGAACTCGGGCTATGGATAGCCCGGTGTCCACTCAGAGGGAGAGCAAACCAATCCCTTATCCCCTTACAGCATGGCCCCATCAGGGTCACTAGAACAATGCAGTAGCAACAGGCAAACACCCCTTCTGACCCCTTAGGAGCCACAGTGAGAAATACTGTAAAGTATCCATTGTGGTGTCACCACACTATCAGTCCGATTTAAAAAGGATAGCTGCAGCTATGGAATCTCTGTAAAAAATCAAAAGAATATGATAGATGCTTCCTGTGAATTGCTACAATGGTGCACTGTTACAATTTGTTTTTTCTGAATATGTCTAAAGTGACCCCGCATACATGAAAAAAGAAATCTGTGTCAGATCTTTTCTCTCTTTGACAGCTCCTCTTAACTTGACAAGCTTTTTCTGTGGCATTGTTCCATTGTAGTTACAGCCTCACTGAGTGGGCTTACTGGGAGATGCTGTCCAAGACACAATCCCTGGGCCTAGGCTCAGGTTGCACAGGTTGGGGTTGGAGGAAATCTCAGGTGACCAACGTTGGCTATCCCTTGGCAATACTGTCCTGGAGACAGGAGTGGCCCAGATTTGTCATGGAGGATTTTCCATTACTGTAACAGATGCTGTCAGACACCTAACAGTACCATGGTAATCTAGGTAATCCCAAATCTATCTATCTATCTATCTATCCATCTATCTATCTATCTATCTATCTATCTATTAGGGGTGCAACGATACACAAAATTCACGGTTCGGTTCGTTCGATACTTTGGTGTCACGGTTCGATATTTTTTCGATACAAAAAAATGTTCATGCCTTTTTAATTTGTCATTTATTAAAATTATAAATATATATTTTAACTCAAAAGTACAGTTTTTAAATTTAACCCTAACCCTTGTGCGCGTTTTTTATTTTGACAGCGAATGCGCACCTGCGGACCACTTATGTGCAGCCCTGGTTATTTAGCTTGTCATATTGCAGCCACAGAAATTCTTTTGTCCATGAAACCATAAAGCTGCACTTTCTTTTTGCCTTATAGTCTGATTTGTCATAACTTCTCCGTTTTGTGGTAAGCTTTTCTTTGGCTGTCACTTCTTCACCCCGACCTGTCTTATTTGGCTCAGCAGAACTAAAATATATATACTGCTACTTTTACACACGGACTCACATAAGCTCAGCGATTCTCTGCGCGATCAACCTCTCACATGTTTAAGCTTGCTGCGGGAGATTTCACTTGTCATGTTTGCATAGTAAGCTAACGATTAATAAGACGATGTCAGAGGAATTGGTGCACAAATTATCATCACTCACAGATCAGTGCTGTCGCTCTCTATACACAGTTCGCGCGATTGCAGCAAAAAACAAGCGCAAATTCAAACACGATTTCAATATGCCACATATTGACAGTGGCTCACCCAATGACATAATTACCCAGCTACATTTCTGAAAGAATGCAAAAGCATTGACATATATTTTTCCTACAATAGCCTGACGGGCAGGGCAGAGAGATTTTTGTAGCCCGACTGGAAAGATGCTAGCTCCGGGACCTCTGGCTAGCGATTTTGCAAGCCCTGTATCTGATTGAGGAATCACTCATCTTTGGAAAAGAGAGTTTATTACAGAGAAGTGTCTCTTTCCAAAATAAAAGCTATACTATCCGCTTCTTCTGGGCTATATTCTCAGCAGCATAAGGAGAATCATGTGCTAACAGCTGTCTAAATGACTCGGCTAAAGTTAGTAGCATGCTTGTTGTTTTTGTCTTTGCACTAGGATGATGTCGGCAATGTACAGTCATATTCGTTGTGTTCCCACTAGTGCTTTCAGGTTAATCTCGTTGAAATGACCTTAACGCCACAACACGGCAAATCTCCGTTAACGAGCTACCGCCGATCGCCCCGTGCATGGGGCTAGACGGCCAACACGTTAACGAGCTAACTGCGCTAACACACTAGTTCACACCAATGTAATTAAGCATTGCATGGCACATCCAACATACTGTTTTACTTTAGTCCATGACTCGCTTACCTTCAGGGTCATATGTCACATGAAAACCAAAATAATTCCAAACGCCAGATCTGAATGCGGGTGGGGGAGGTCCATCTTGCAAGGAGAGCTTAACTTCTGTCTCGCTAGCTTGCCCTGCGCTCTTCCTCCTGACTATGCTGTCTGTGTTGAGCGCTCAGTGGATCTGCGCTCGACAGTGCAGCCTAGGCGGAGTAGTCGAACGCAGATTCACTGAGCGCTCAACACAGACAGCATCGTCAGAAGGAAAGTTGATAAAATAAATTACAAATGTTGTATTGTTCGATACATATGCGTACTGAACCGAAAGCACTGTATCGAACGGTTCAATATCGATACGAATATCGTTGCACCCCTACTATCTATCTATCTATCTATCTATCTATCTATCTATCTATCTATCTATCTATCTATCTATCTATCTATCTTTAACAGACATATCTAATTCAATCCAGTCGCATGCAGCAATTCAATGTATATGTATATGTTGCATGACAACCTGCTAAAATTTAAACTGAGCATCAGAATAGGGGAAAAAAGTGATTTAAGTGACTTTGAATACAGTATGTCCAAAAAAAAATCCAGCGAATGGCAGTCCTCTGTAAAAAATGTTTTGTTTTATGACAGAGGTCGGAGGACAATGGCCAGACTGCTTCAATCTGAAGGAAACAGTAACTCAAATAACTACTTGTTACAAAAAGGTATGCAAAAGAGCATCGCTGAGTGCACATCATGTTAAACGTTGAAGCAGATGGGCTACAGTAGAGTAGAAGATGACACTGGCTGCCATTCTGTTAGTTGAGAACAGAAAACGGAGGGCTAGAGTTTAAACAGGCTAACCACAACTCGACAACAAATGATTGGAAAGTTATAGGTTTCAATTTCTGCCTCAGTACTCAGATTTATAGGTTGCGATTTCATTTGAACAACATAAAAGTGTGGCTCCATTCTGCCTTATATCAGTGACTCAGGCTGGTGGTGGTGGTGGTGCTGTGATGGTGGGGAATAATTTTTTTAGCACACTTTGGGCCCTTTAGTACCAATTGAGCATTGTTTAAATGCCACTGTCTATCTTGGGATTGTTACTGACCATTTCCATCCATTTATGACCACAGTACATATCACAAAGCTGAAATCATCTCAAACTGGTTTCTTGAGAATGAAAATTGGTTAACTGAACTGAATCCAGTAGAATCCCCTTGAAATATAAATCTATATCAATCGATACATAGATACATAGATATCACAACCAGTGAGTTTGCAGACACAAACTTTTAACGTTTTACTGGCTGATAGATAATACATTTGGGTATGGGTAAATAATAGACTCAGACACACACGTATGCTTTCATGGACTGAGGTTTGCGTTGGTGCCCCTGGTTTGCTGAGTCAAATCTGTATGAACAGATTAGGATATCAAACACTTTAATCTTACGGAAGAAAATGTTCTTTGAGTAATATACAAAATTGACATGATTTAATGTGTTGGCAAATGGAAAGGAACAAATGTGTACACATGAAACTTGTAGGTGTAATAATTGCTGACTTCACTAACACACAGTGAGCATAGCTTATAAAGTCCAATCATTGTCCCAGGATAGCAAATGGAATTTCTGCTCTTATAACTTGTTTTAAGTGTCAATATCATACATACTTATTCAATTTGTCAAATATAGGCAATTTCTGAGTTTTATACCAGCCATACATTTGGAAAAAGGAAGATCGGGGACAACAAACGGCTGGAGAAGACAAGCTATTACGAACATCCCAGATTAGTTGGACTCCCACAGAAGTAAAGATGGGGAGGTTTTTCACTTACAAAATCCTACATCGAGAGTTGTTGAAAGACCTACAGACTCTGGAGAAATCTGTTCGCGTGCCCAGAGGAAATCATTACATAATCTCAGGATACTACTGAAAACCACTATCACTGTGGAACACAGTTTAGCAACATTACTATGCAAAAAAAAATTTAAAAAGTAAAATTAAAAAAAAGTGTTGCCTATATAAACAAGATTTAAAAACACTAGCACTTTGTTCGGACCTGAGTTCATATAAGATGGACAGAAATGAGATGGAAAACTGTCTTGTGTGCCGTTCCAAAGCAAAACCATATGGGGATTCATAAGTGCACACGGCATTTCTTACAATGAGTGTTATACACAGTTTTCTGTTTTTAGTTTTCTTTTGCAGCATAACCATAACCAGCATCTTTTGCAGAACAGACCTTGCTTATATCAGCAAATCGATACCACACGACATTCTGTACTTATGACAACAGCGAGGCTTTGAAGTAAAAGAGGCTTGATGCTAAGTTGAGAAGGCTGCAGATAAAAATAAAATAAAAAATAGACAGTTAAAAGATTTTTTAAAACGCAAAACAAAGCATCGAGAAAGTTGCGTCTTTTATCTAGCAAGACTAGAAAGGCATTTTTTTATAGTATGCTAAATGGTTATGAGTAGTGTTAGCAGAAGTCGGGATGCAACACAGAGGTAAACATGTCGCTTTCCTAAATTATTTGAAATATGTTGCTGCCATAAAGTTTGAAATTAATCTATGTGTCTTAAAACAAACAAATACATGAGAACAATATAATGTCTCCCTTTTAACGTTTTAACGTTTGATACGTTGTCTTTGTATTTTTTTTTTAAACGTAGGAATTACAAACCACTACACTCAATTTTTTTGTTATATTTGTAACATAGTTTCCCAGAGATTTTGGAAAACGTGTAAACAGAGTGTTTATATGTAACAGGGGATGCTAAGAATTAGTGTAGTAGGGTAGCTGTGTACATGTGGAAGAGTACTGAGTGAGACTGTGATGATGTGTGACACAAAGGTAGACTACTTGACCTAAATTTTCACCCACAGTACACAGTGCCTCGCCAAACCTAGGAGAAAGTCAAAATATATGGGAGCAATGACAATTCCATCTAGTATCCTCCAAAGATGTATGCCTTTTGAAAGATATATAATTATAAAAATATTATTTCAGAAGTGACGCACCGACAGGCAGGGAGAAAAAGAGCCTCCATTTCTTTTTTCCACCTCCAAGACTATTCGCCTGTGTGTTCCTGCAAGCGCAAACCCCAAATGAAGACCTAAAAGTCCCCACAGATCATCAACAACATGCTACCTGTTTTGAAATATGCACACCAAAGCGAAATACATGGTGTGGAGGGGGGGGGGGCAGGGAAGATATTCAAGAGACCTGCCCAAAGGAAACCAGCAAAGGGCAATGGAGCACCACAAAGCGCATATCCAGTATCTGCTTCGTTCAACAGGATGTTGCTAATGCATTTTCTCTAACTTTAAGGGGTGAACAGGAAAAAGGCTGCACTTGGGGGAAAATCCCTTAAAATGTTGTGTTGTGATTGCAAAAATGTTTTGGGGTTTTCTTTGTTTTTTTTTTCATGGTTTAAAAATAAATCAATTAAAAATCAAATGAAAATTTTTGGATTCACTGTGAAATTCAAAACCACTTTTTAAGGTCAAAGTTCTCATAACGATGCAATCATTATTATTCTCATATTCAGTAGAATATAAACATGCATTTGAATATATGCGTTATAGTGTGTCCTTGTTTATAATGTATGGGTCACAGTGTCAATTGAATGTAATAAATAATACATGTAAAGACTTACTAGTACGATAGTCTTTGGAAGTCTCCATTTCTAGGGCTCTGGGAGTGCTGCAATAGAAAATTGAGATATTACTGCAACGTTTACATTATTAATTTGTCTTAATTCTTCATTTGTTTAACGATGAAGACAAACAGATAAAACTAAGTGACACAATGAATGATCACGTAAACCTGCACGATCAAAGCAATGCATGTGCAAACTAACTGCAATTCACAGCAGCTAAAAAGCTTTGTGTGTATAACTTCCACTCTACAGAAGTTTATTACAGCAACAATAGGTCTGTGCTGTTTTCTTTTTAGAGAAGTAGTCATGTATATTTAGCAAGTTACCCTGTGAACTATTTTAAATGTGTGAACAGCCGTGTTTTAGTTTCACATTCTACAATGAAAAGAGTGCTTGTCTAAAAAGAAGTTGAATTGTTGATTTCATGGTTCCTTTATATCACCTGTTTCCACGAAATTACATAATCATTGTACAAACGTTATACATTTCACCTATCTTTATTTCAGGTTAAATGAACCCCTCAACTATTTGAGCGAATAACAAAACGGGCAAGGGAAGATGAACCAAAATGTGCATCATGCTGACAGATTAATCACTAAAATTTATTACGTTACAATTTGAACTTTGGTGCCAAACAAAGTGACAAAGCAACCAACACAATAAGTGGCATCGCCTCAAAACGAAACACAAGACATTCAACTTTCTAGAAGGGCAGTGTAAGGCACGCTCTGTTTTTAACTGAGTGTTGGTGTAATGGGGCACATATGAATAAGTTGTAATGGGATTTCTTATTTTTATATGTTAGAAACTGAAGTTTGGTTCAATCGTTATCGCTCAACCTCCTTTCATTGCTGAGTCTAAAAATGTTATAATTAAGAAATACAAAGTGACTTTATAATCATTAGAATTTGGAAGCACATAACAACAACAAAAACTCTGATATTATTTAAACGTGTGGAGTGTCACAACAACATTACATTGTATCATTGCACAGCTATCACTGCACAGCTGCTGGCTTCCTTGAAGAACATACAACTAAGCTCTTAAATAATGAGAAAAGAGGGCAAGACAAACGCAGAATCCACTTCCCCTTTTTTCATTTCCCATGATTAGATATTAGATACTCTAATAACAGTTTACTGGTGAAAAGAAGTCAGCCACAATTTTCTCAGTACATACATGAGACCTCCTCTTAGCTACATGGGGGTAATCTTTGGCCATTTTATAGTCACAGCAACTAGGCATAGCCATTTCTTTTAAACAGTGATTATTTATATACGATAAGCCACTAAAATTAAAAGTGAAACGTGAAAGTAAAACAAGAAAGTAATGTGGAGTGAATAAAATATATATATATTCACATAATTACCTTCAAGAGTCTCCCTTGTGCAAAAATTAGTTGGTGCTTTCAGTCAAGGACGGAGGAGGGGGTGGCAAGGTGTCTCCACCTCCCTTTAATGAAACAAAGAGTAAAATATGCCTATTTAGTCCAGGGATGTCTCAATACGAAAGAAAGGACTTCTTTTTAGATCGACACGTCTCATTAGCAGTCCACTAAAAGCGAAAAACATCCTCTAATTCACATGAGTCAGCTCAGAAAAAATCATTGGAAAGTTGAGGAGGTGCGCGTCGATAGTGTCCTACAGGTGAATGTCAAAAGCTTCTTCTGCGTGCGTCCCGCACAGTTTTCCACATTAAAAAAAAACGACACTCGCGCTGCCCCACCAAGTTATACACTCACTGGATGTGACTGTAAAGCATTCCATTAGAAGTCGCACGACTCTTGTCTTACCCCGTGGACTTTTGCAGTAGGAACAAAGAAGTGGAAAACTCAACAAGTTGGTAAGGAAAGAAAGAGAAGGATCAAACTGGATCCACCGGTTCCTAAGGAATTAGCCATAGCGACAGGGAGCAGCCAAGCTATTTTGAACAACCAAAGGACTGGAAATCCGCGGGTAATGATAATAGGCAATGATAAAAAGCTACTGTGGAGATGTGACTCAAGGTCAAACCGGTAGAGCTTCATCTGTTTTAACTGCTGCTGCTGCTGCTGCCAACAATAGGAATAATGTGATGCAGTGGCAAACTAAACGGCGGATAAAGTCGACAACAGCAATGCGTCCAAACGCTAGCCAACGTGGGGCACTGTCCCATCAGCCATAATAATAAGTTAAATTATCAGTTTCCTTTTTAAATAAAGGCCTTCCACTTTGAAACTACTTCCTACTTTGTCTGCACGATTACTTTAGGAAGCCAAAAATATTCAAACTAAGAAAAACAGCAAAAAGGCAAGAAAAGTGTATTTTGCAGATCATCAGGCAAGTTAAGTAGTAAGCTAAGGACAGAGTGCATACCTGGCTGGCAACAGCGCATCTCTGGAATTAACCATCAGCTACAAAACCGTAAAGCGACTTTTTGTTCTTATAGTGGCAACGCGCTGTTTCTCGTGTTAAGTGATTTTTGCTGGCTGTGTTGCCTGGAAGGCTCGGAGCTGGCTGACAGCTGCAATTCAACAGGTTATCCGATCACCGCAGTCTACAGCAGAGCCCGTCTGGCTTTCCATTCATCAGACAGACGCTCCTTGTCTGCCTTTGCTGCAGACATGCGCCCCTAGCAGCTCTGAAGCGTCTGTAGCCAATTGATAGCCGAACGAAATTCAATGGCTATATCAAAGCAGTTACCTAGTTCAAACAGGAAACCGATTCACGCACTAAGGTTTCTCCCGCGCGCTCTCTTTTTTTAATTTACCTTAAACACGTAGGAGTTTATATAATCCCATGAACTTGCACACTGATCCAGACTGAATGTCTCGGCTTGAAACGGAATTCATTCTTGTCCGACATCTAACATGCAGCGCGGACTGACAGGTATGGTTCCGCAGCGGCAGCAAAAGCAACAGTTGTTACATCCACCACTGACTTCCTCTTCCATCTCCTCCACAGACAACCAGCACGAGCTGCTATTCTGGGAACTTGGTCTGACACAGAGAAACGGATCACAGAGTGTGGACCCAGTCTGCCTCCCTGCTCGGCAATCGATTAGGTTACAAGGGGCCTCTTATTTCTAAGGCTGTTGCCAGATTATATCCCTGTGACGACAAAACATAAGTGGCATAGTCTATTGGGGGTTACCGTGTACTCAAGGGACATGTAAAGTGACCACATGTTATGTACATATATATATATATATATATATATATATATATATATATATATATATATATATATATATATATATATATATATATATATATATATATATATATACACACATAATATTTATCACTAAATTACTACAATGTTATTGCATTTCTTTGGAAATAAAATTGTGGCAAAAGCATAGGCTATTTTATAGAATGATCAGTGTTGTCAAGAATGCAAACCATTAGTCTATAACTACTGCTTGTACAAGCTACAGTAACAGTTGATTTTAAGAATTTCAGGTATATATCTTCCAGTATTCATTCTTTTGTGGTAATTGTAATCATTGTTTTAGAAATGTGTTAAAACTTTTGACAATTTTAATTTCAGTGTACTGGGAGACTCCATCACATGACACAGACCTCAGGCATGTTTTGAGGGTGAAACAAAACAAGAAAGAAAGGAAAAAAACTACTTTCTAATAGTCTCTTTAAATTCAGTAACTTAAAAGTAAAAATAATTTGTACAGCACCAAAGTACAGTGACAAAATGGGAAAAGTTCAAGAACACAGCACCAAATATACGTCATTTCTTAGAATGATTAATAGAAGAAATTATGGTGCAAATTAGGTCATGAGGTCTGGTTTGCAGTGACATCATTGTAAATGTCAGAGTGTGGGAATGATAGTAAAGGGTGCTTTTAAACGTGAAAACAAAACCAAAAATCAAACCAAAAAGAGGTTGAGGGTGCAGGTGAGTTTAACACCATTCACACAGTGGCTCCCCACAGTCTAATTAATAATTTGTATTATATTGTCTATATAAACAAACAATATTTTATAATATTTATAAAACATATAGCTTGAAATTTACTGAAAGACAAGCCAAATTATCTGCTAGGTGAGATACACATTAAATGTCTATCGAGTTTAGATTTTGCTACAGAATTTCTGTTTTGGAAACAACGCTTAATATTTGAAATTGCCCTGTCTCATATACACCACACAAATCAAAAGTTTCCATAGGTCATGTTTGCAAGCAGCGGCCAGTCATCATGATTGGAAAAAATTAAGTGAAGCAACATAGCTACCAAGCCACAAATCCTCAAAAGTGACAGATGGAAGTTTTGCACTCCTTGGTCTCCCTTTAGGTCCCCCCAGGCTGAATAGAACAGAATAGAATAGAATAGAATTCAACTTTATTGTCATTGCACATGTCACAGGTACAAGGCAACGAAATGCAGTAAAATGAAGCCTGCACGTGCAGTTTCTTTAACAGCCACTTGAGGGTACCTCCAAAACTGAGTCAGTTCATCAGTTACTTTTTCCTTGATAAAAATTGCCACAGGTAGCTGTAGCCAGCAGCTGTCTGCTAGGCATCACGTTTACAATTCAAGTCACTGAGTAGGACCTCTTGGCCGCTTTTGCTCTAAGGCCATCTTTGTGTCCAGTTATAGAGTCAAATTCCAGTGTTGTATACTGTTGTTACTTCAGACTTGTGTAGGTGGAATTAGTGCACTCTGCCTCCATATTTTATGAAGGTAACTTGCTGACCAAGCTTTCCTTTGGAAAACAGACTTTCAAGAGTTAAAGTAACACTGTCATCTATCTTTATGGTAGCATTTGAATGTCTCTGTAAGCTGCTGACTGGTGTGTTGCTAGCTAGCTTACAGTTTTAGCCAATGACTGTTTTCTACAGTCATTGGTTTTAGCTAAGACTACTTACATTGGCTTGCTAGCAGCAGTCAGTCAGCAGTCATAATTTTAAGGTGATCCAGTAAAATAAGTCAAAGATTACATGGTATACTACAAGTGATCTCGTTAGTGTAGTGCTCTTAGTTTTACTCTTGATGGTAAAACTAAGAGCCCATAAATTGTAATTTCATAGCAGAGTGTTTAGGCCCAGTAAAAACAATGCTGCTTAGCTGGCTTATCCAGGACTAGCTTCATGTAAAAAACATACTGGCTGCAAATGAAAGGTAAGTGGAGTGTTGGGAAATCCAAAAGTTTTATTCACCCTTATGTTTTGTTCGTTAAAGAGTTATGTGATGTGCTGTTAGCTGCATTTGGAGAGGTGTAGCCCTTATTATTATTATTATGTCCATGATTATTAATATTATTTGCAGTATTATTTTTATTAGACGTTTTGCATTGTTATATCAAATACATACAACTGAGTTGGATGTAGCTATATTTAAATATATTTGCCAAACCTATCCATCATCCTATTATACTTCAAAGAGCAAAGTGAGAACTCAGTGTCTGGTTTGAAGGGGGGAATTGAGAGCTCAAAATTGCCAATGAAAATGTTCATTTTTTTCATACAAACGTATTTATTTGGTCCAAATTGGACCTGCATACAAAAATATATAAGAAATGAGTATGAATCTCTCAGATTTTCTTTTCAGATTTGACAAAATGCATAAAAAATTCAATCTGTATTCAGTGTAGTGACCACCGTCTGCTGCCCAGGCTGCAACACACTGATTCTCATAGTCAATGCTATAACCTTCCTCAGACATTCAGAAATCAGATAGCTTGTGTGTGTCATTTACAATGTAAGTCTAGTTATTATTAGTAGAAGTTAACACAATTTTTAAACTCAAAGTGTAAATGAATTTTCTAAACATTTCCTACGTGATAATTTAGTAGTAAATGTTGGACTTTCTTACACTGCATTTTATTTTATGGTTTTTAACATTTCACATTTAAACTATAACCAGTTTATGAAATAAAGTAGATTTCAATGAATGTTCTCAGATGTGTATGATTTGTTAACATATTCACCTGTTTTCACCTATTTATAATTATTTTCATCATTACTTCTGAGCTTTGCTTTCTGTTTTTCTTTGTTTGCCTACCCCGTGATTACCTTTCATACCCTATTTAACATTTTCCTATATTAGTAGTACACTACTACAACTAATACTACTACTTGAGAGGTTCTATTCTAGGACAAGACTGACCAGTTGACCATTTCCTCTGTCTCACTCTTGTCCCACACATTCAACACATTTATCTATATACGTGTCAGACAAAGAGGTCTTGGTTGATTTCAGAACTGGTCAATACCACAAGTGGAGGACGATCAGTAAATTGCGTGTCTGGTTCATTTGTTACCATCATTATTCTGAATGAATGTCAGACTGGAATGTGAATATTTCAGATTCACCTCAGGAGTGCCTTTGTCACACTTTAATCTTGGTAAAGGTTGTCTTTAATGTAAAATTAGTAAGTATTTATCCTGTTTTATCCTTTGTTGGTGAGATACCTTTGTAGTTAAGTTTTATTGTACTTTTTATTTGTAACATGGAATGGTTCTTTTTCTGTTGTGACCTGCCTGGACTTTTTTTTTTTTTTTCCCAAATCTAAATATCAGATGTATTCAGCAAGTTTAGTCCAAATTGTGCACACTGTCTGGATTCAGTCTGTTATATTATCATTGTGGTGTTTGTCTTAAAAAAGAAAGAAATCAAAATAGTTTCTCTGATCTTTCTTTCTTTCTTTCTAAAAATTCTGGCCACTGTTCTGTTAAATGCAGTCAGATATGGGTGTGTTCTTAGCAGAGTATTTCCACAGTGGCAGTAATGAAAAATGTCACCGAAACAGATGTTACATTAACTGTATTTTGAGTAGTCAACACAATTAGACCTGTAAAAACAACATGGTATTGTTACTAATGGAAGCTTGACCATATAAACATTCATATAAACAGCAAAAATGAATCAATTTCAGTAACTGCAATTTTCATTTTACTGCCAGTGTTTGGTAATGTAAGTGTGTGACGTACATTGCCACTCTTTGCCGATTCACATTATTGTAGTGCTGAAAGTATGGAGTTGTAAGAAGTCAAAGGCACCTCTAAGACTTATTTTATGAGACTTTCTTTTAACATTTATTCAGTGTAACCAAAAAACACTGAGCCTCTACCATTAAGTGGCTGAATGCTTCCCCCTAGTGTCAGTGTGTTGAATAATTAGATACCCTTTTTAAAAGCAGTCCATAAATTAAATGCTTACACATGTAGGAATAGATTGCTTGCTAAAGATATAGATATTCACAGTGACAGGTTTTGTCATTTTGAGCCTTGCATAAATCCTTCAAACTCGAACTTCGAACAATACAAGAAAGATTTTTTTCTCTTCTCTCCTCTCTCTCTGTCTTTATATCACACAGCACACACAACACAGCACTGGTTTTCCTCCTTATGATACATCAAAATCTATTTTATTAAATTCTGTACATAACATAGACACATAGATCATAAGCATCTATTTTGTTATTTGTAATACTTGTGTGTTATCACTCGAAATGTATTACCAGCAAGATTACTTCAAATCAGTATTACTTTTCTGTTCTGCTAGCATGCATTTTGCTTCCTCTCTAAGTATGGTCAGAAAGTTTCAAACATAATATAAACTTGTGTTAGTAAAAAATGAGTACAAGGCTATAAATGAGGCAGACCCATATTGGAAAATTGTCTAGCAAGGTCAGATAGAGCAAATAAAGATATGATCAACTCTGAGGAAGGCGCTGGTTTTTCTTTTTTCTTTTTCCCCACAATCAGTTTTCAGTTTCAGAAACATAAGCAAACGCTAATAACTGCCTCAAGACCCTTTACCTCAAAAACAGCCCCACTGCATATACGCCCACGGTTGCGGTTATTGCATCTGTGGTAATTTGTCATAGTGTCACATCCTCATCTACAACTGAAAATATACATATAATATATTAGGCTCATAAATTATTAGACAGAGACATGTTTCATGTAATCTTGTCTTTGCACACCACTTGGTACACTTGGTACAACTGTTGGGATTTATTGTATAATATGTGATTGAAATTCAGACTTTAATTCAATTTATGCAGCTTCAGATATTAAATCTGAAGCTGATTCAAAGTGTTTTATATTTTGTAGTTTTTTGCTGTAATTTTAAATATGTTGCCCAATGAAATTGGTGCAATCTGAAAACAGTTTTTAAAACAATGCCCTGGAAAGCTCAGCAATAACAAAAGGCCTGAAAGACTGTTCGTATTTCATGCATTGACTGTATGATCCATTTCAGTTTAACCTGGATAAGATACCATCTCAAAGTAAGTGTCTATATCAAATTTCAACATACTACCCAGTGCTAATAAATTACCTATTCATGCTTAGCTAATGTTATATAGAGGTGGTGGTGGTGGTGGTGGGGGTTGGGGGAGTTGGTCATTATACCAAGGACTTCAAGACACAACAGCCATAAAGATTTTATTATATTTTATTGAAAAGGATGAGAATATTCTGGAACTGTTGGCATTTATTATCTAATTATGTATAACCATTACAGCTGTTAAACTCCTTCCTTGCTGTTATATCAATAAAAATGCTTATACCTACCATCTATAATTATCAGTATGAATTCAGTACTAAGTAACATTTAAAACACAAACCACAAAAAACAGGTTGTTTAAAACTAGTTTGTACATTCAAATCAATTGTAGGAAACCTTGCATGTGTGAAACTGTTTTGGAGATATGTGTTTCCAACACTCAGTGAAATGAGGTCTCAGCTATCTTTTTTTAAACTTATGATTTCCACACCCCAACCTCTCTTTGATCTTTGCTTTAATCTCCGTTAGCTATCAATTTAATCCCAGTTGGGTGAGAATGAATCTATTCTAATTTGGTTATTTTAAGATTATTTTGTTACAGTGCACATGCTTGTGCTTTCAGGTACACATCTTGCATTTATGTCAAATCACCCTCTGACCTCTGTGTCACCTCTGTTCCTTTTGTTCATTACATATGATCACGCCTATGCTGTTTTACTCTTTCACTGTTTCGAGATTCCCCCATGAGCCTTAAACGTGGTGGGAACTCAAACAGTTCTACCAATATTGTCAAAGTCCTCCTTGAGCTCACTACTCTCCCATTAAAAAATACAAGAAGACATGACATATTCAAGAAGACATCTGAGTAGACATCTACAGTCTACAGAAACATTGATAAATGGAAACACAGATGGTTTACAACAAGGTGTAAACCAGTTGCTATACTTAAGATGAGGAAAGCGAAATTAATTCTCAAGGAAGGAAACAGCATTTGGTGACACCCATGAGTTCCAGACAATGAACTTTGTCCAAGTATTGAAAACAATTTAAAGTTATGTTAATTTCTCTAATTCATTTTAACCTTCTAGAAAACGCTGTTACTACAAAACCTTTGTAAAACATCTTGAACTAAAGCTGAAAGTCTACACTTTAATCAGACAATAATTATTTGACTTAAAATCCACTTTGTTGATGGTGTACAGAGGCAATACGGCTAAATTGTGTCTTTGTGTCTTTGTCCAACAATTTGCACACGCACACATGCACACACACAAGGGAATACCAACTAAAAGTCTGTGATATCCCTGTAAATGTTGACAGAGGGCACTGTAGCTCTATCGAAATACAGGGGCTTTAAAAATGTGCAGAGCCAACACAACTATTGTCTTGAGTGCTTTAATACCAACTGACAAAAACAAAACAGAACATGACCACTGGTGCCTTCTGTGAACATCACAGAATGAAACAATGCATTATTTTAAAGGTGAAGCAGCATAGTGCAGCAGCATAATGACAAGTGATTTTATTTCAAAGCCAAAAATCTCAGACCACTCATTCTAATTGGAAACTTATATTACACATACATCCCATATACAAAGACCTCCCACACTTATAGATCTTGGTTGTAGTCATGTTTTGCCATCATTATAGTCATATTAACCTTTCAATAAATTGTAATTTAGAAAGATAGTGAGTAAACTAGATATCTGCACTGTTTTTAAAATGTAAAACTTGTGATCATAGAGCTTGCTTATCCTTTGCTTCTTATCCAGAAGAAAAAAAAGCAGACTTATAACAAAGACTGATTAAGAGAGATTCTATATCAACAAACTCAATCACAGAACTGGAGTTACACCCAATAACAAGTGTATTCTTAGTCGTCCCCCCCCCCCCCAACCACCCACATGCAGGTAATCTCCTAATTTAAATGCCTTAATAAATTCCTTAATACTTTGTAGTGGTTCTTTATATATATCATATAATATCATATATCATATTATATTCATATATATATGAAAGAAAATGAAGACAAGCTACATTTAACTTTTTTATGCCTATGCTTACAACAGCCATTACTAGAAGGATTATGTTTTCAGATTATCCCTCAGTTTGACATCCTTGGTTCAATATGTGAATCCATCTGACTATTGTCTATAATTTACTTTGACCCAACATTGACACTTGGACTGAAGGACGAATTGATTAGAAGTTGATGGTCAAAGATTAAGATCAACATTTTTCTGGTCCTAGTTAATTCTTACAAAAATGGCCACAACTTTAGTGTTAATTTGAACATTGAACATTATAGTCAGCTGCTTTAGCTCTTTATCTGTTTGTGGGCATTTTTCTTACTACAGCAGAGGGCTAGTTCTAGCTAACCCCAAGTCCCTGAGTTTAATACAATCTTTCTAGTAAGGAAAGTAATTTTTAATAATAAATGTATTTATAAAGCGCCTTTCAAGACACCCAAGGACACTGTACAATAGATGAAAACACATAATAACATGTCTTTACATGTTTGATATTCAGTTTTGTAATGGGGAATTATTTCTCAGTAGATTTCACAAGAAAGTCAAGTACTGTGGATTTATTGATACAACTGAAAGTTGTTAACTAGCTGTCTAGCTCTCTGCCTAGTAAAACATTCTGAGTGGGTGTGTTGTGATGGTAATCAGGGTAAGTGGGGAGTATTTGTGTTTGTTTCTGTAAGCATGATAGTGTGTAGGAGGAGGATTTTTTTTCTTTCTTTTCTTTTGGTTTTTTTTTTTAAAGTTGCTTATAAATAAAATTTTAGGTTAGTGTTTAAAGATGCAACTAGCTTTGGTAATAAAGACTGCCTAGTGCTCGGTTTACACAGTGGCTGTGGAGAATTTCTAAACAGACAGTCCAGTTCTATTTTTGTTGTGATTACTCTAATCATTCAAGCCCCCTGAACTTCCTGCTGTGCTTTTTGCATTTATTCATGAGTACCGATGTAGCATATCAAAGGAAAGAGATTATATGATTATCTTGACTGCCTATGATCTGGTTAGCATTTTGTACGTATGTTTTTCCCATATGTGTGCCAAACATCAGTTGCACCAAATTTCAGTAGGCGGATGTTTGACAGTCATGCAGTACTACTCTTAGATAACTTTTTCTAAAATCCTTTTAAAGAACACATCTACAAGTCTATAGATTCTGCCAGTTTTTGGTCGTCTGTATCCTCTCCAATTTATATTGATCAATTACGGCCATTAGCAGGACTTAAACCATAAAATCCAGTATGAACGTGCCATGAAAGAAAATTACAAATTCTAATGTGAGTCCTCTGTTTTCCTGCTCAACTATATGTTTTCACTGAGAATCCATTAAAAGTTCACAAGGACACAACTAAATCGAAAGTACCAGCAGAGAAGTCACAGGGACGCGCACAGACACTGTGACAACAACTGAGGGGAAGGACAGGACTAGACAAATCAGGTAATCAAAAAATTGAACACAGAAAGATAATGAGGCACAGGTAGGTCGAAACATGGATGTGAGGACTACCGATGACAATGAGACAGGAGGGGAAGTAAAACTAATTGCAAGACACAGGAGACAGATTATTCTCAATGTAAAATTGCAAATAAATGACAAACATGGCTGAAGCATAAAAATCTGAGTAGATTTAACAGATTAGAAATCAGCAGAGGATAGGACAAAGGATTAGTAAAGGGAGGTAAATGAACTCCATAATTACAAAACTAGGAATCACTAAATGCACAGAATACCCTCCTAAGACCCAAACTCATGGCATGCAGTCTTAATCTCTCTTTGCTATTTGGGCTGATTGGGACCTGATGAATGTAAAAACAAAGAATTACGAGATTTTTATTATTATTATTTTTTTTACAAGAGTTTTGTTTCTGAGAAAAATGAGATCCACATTTACATTTACATTTTATGAAAATGCCAGTCACATTTAATTACAGAGGACCCACTTTAACCCATGGCCATTGGGAGTATATCTGGTGGGACACTTAGCTATTAGGTCAGAGTTACCCTTGTTAACAAAACATAAGTATATATAAATTAAGTATATCTGACAATCATCATACCAACGAACCTGCACTTAAAGGAGTTTACATGTTTCAGTAGATTCAGTGGCTACTGTGTGAGGGAATTTCCCACATGCTGTTAGCTGGTTCAGCCCAAGGAGCTTGCCTTGCATTGTATCGCTAAGGGAACAAACAAGCACACAGTAACTGGTGGGTGACAAAAAATAAGCCTAGTAATTATTAGTGAATATAAAAATGTATATAATGAACATAACTCTAAATTTATAAGGTACGTATAAAACTTTCTAACAGAATGCCTTAAATAAAATGTATCCCAAAAGCTGTATTGTGAAATAGCCCTCTTAACACTACACCCCTAGGAATACCGATGAAGTGTAGTGCATATTTAGCATAGGGACAAAACAACATTCATCACAGGATATAAACTGGACCAAAGAACATTTTTCAGTCTCATTGTCTAAATTTGCTTCTTTATGTTTTAAAGAACACATGGTGTGGGTTCATTTGTGTTTAAATCAATGTGTTTGGTAGAAACTATCTTGGCATAGTGCCCTACCATGGATATGGATATCATTTTGCACACATGAAAAGCATGGATATTAGAGCGAACATGTACACTATAAACACACTATAAACAGGCTGTTTGAGATTTATGCTCATATTATGATTTAAAACGAATTCAGTAAAAGATCAATTTTCTACTCTTTCTATGAACACATACATTTTCCCTTGAATGCACGTTGTCAATAAAAGTCAGTTTGATCAATGCCAAAATAGTATATTAAAGCCCATTTAGTCATCTTATCACATCTTTACAACCACTTTGTGTGTTCACAGACAAACAGAGTTGTTATTCCTGCCTGTATCTGCTATAACACATACCATTCTGCTGTCACATTCAGTCCCCATTAGACACTTCATTGAGGCTAAAACTTTATTTAGCAGAATTTATCTTCAGTGTTAATTCCTACATTCATTTTTGTAACTACTGGAAATCTGTCATTAATTCGAAGCTTGAGGTTCTGACTTGTTATTTTGTAGAGTTGCTGTTTGTTCAAAAACAGTCCATTTCAGATTTAATGATGGTGATTCTGTTCTGAGACATGTGAAGCTAGAGACACCAGCAACCATAGTCAATTGTCTTCCAGGGGCGAGAGCAGGCGACATTTGAGGGAAATTTAAAACTGCTGGCTAAGTGTAAGGGTATTCACGTCAGCAGTAATGACACCCGGTTACGTCAATCAGAGGTCACTAATATTAATATTGAATCAGTCTGTAACTTTGCCAAAACAATGTCGGACTCTGTAGTTTTCTCTGGTCTCCTCCCCAATCAGACCAGCAGTGACATCTCCTTAAATTCCTCTGATTAGTGTCCAAAAAACTATGTTGACTTTATAGATAATGGGGAAACTTTCTGGGGGAAGCCTGTTCTTGTTCCATCCCTCATTTTTAGAAATCTGGCCAAATTTATTAAACCCCCCAAAATGTGACTATCCAGAGTTGGGACCAGGAAGCAGAGTGGCAGTCTTACACGTCTATCTGCAGCTTCTTCCTCCCATTACCTCCTCAAACCCCATCCCCTTAGGGACTGTGTCAGCTCCCAAACAGAGAAAAAATAAACTAAAAATCCGCAAAAAAAGGGACTGAAATAAAAAAAAAAAATCACAAAGGAAGAACAATACAGCATCCACATTTGAACCAAAGAGTAAAACAGTGAATTGTGGATTACTAAACATCAGGTCTCTCTCTTCCAAGTCTCTCTTAGTACACGAGTTAATAACTGATCAACAAATTGATCTACTCTGTCCTTACAGAAACCTAGTTACAGCAGGATGATTATGTTAGTTTAAATGAATCAACCACCGAGTCAAGTCAAGTCAAGTCAAGTCAAGTCAACTTTATTTGTCAATTCTGCCACATGTACAGGACATACACAGAATAGAAATTGCGTTACTCTCAAACCCTAGTGATTAGAAAAATGCAAATAAAATAATTAAAAAGTAAAAATTTAAATAAATACAATACAATTTTACGTATAACAAAAAAAAGCTATGCAATATACAATATACAATATTCAAGTAAGTAAGTCATTCTAACCATCAGAAACCTCGAAGCACAGGCCGAGGGGGCAGTGTGGCAGCAATTTTCAACACCAGCCTATTAATCAACCAAAGACCAAGAAAGACTTTTTATTTCACTAGCTTGGCCCACGTCCTCATTTTAGGTTTAAGAGACATAAATCAGGACCTTTCCACAAATGTTTATCCATGTGATGATGTCCTCTTGTTTCTTTAATCTAACTGCTGCACTGACTTCTTTTTGAATTAAATGTTTGTCTTTGTAATCATTTTTTTTGTATATTTGTAATATTCTTTTTCTGTATTTCATGCATGTATTTTAAGGCAGGTGGGGATTATGTCTCCTCACCCCTGTCTTCATCATTAATGACCTAGTCCAGTATTTACTTGGGCGTACCTTAACCAATTAACCAATACTAACCTGACATATGTCAGCTGGTTCATCTGTGAAGATGTGATTGGTTAATTTGAATTTTTTTCTTTCCTGTTTTTAATTTAAGCACACTTTTACTATATGTTACTATGACTCTGATGAAGGCCACAAGCCGAAATGCGTTGGTCAGGCAATAAAGTTGTTCCTCTTCCCTTCAAGTGTTGCTGGAGTTCCTGTATTCCCATTTTAGGTTTGACAGCGTTTTAGTAGGTAAAGGTGAATGCTTGGACATGAACTGAGCTGCAGTTTGGGGAAGGCCTCGAAGGGGACTGGCAACGGCTTCCGGGCCTGGCAGATCCCCGTGTACTACATAGGAGTGAAGAAGTTAAAGAACTGAGAACAAGGAGGGAGGGAGGGTGGGGCACGTAAACAAGAATGAACAGCTTGCAGAACTGGGGGAATCTATATAGATGACAACCGGAAGGCAAGGCAAGGCAAGGCAAGTTTATTTGTATAGCACAATTCAACAACAAGGTGATTCAAAGTGCTTTACAGAGACATTAGAAACAAGAACAAATAAAAAGCATGATTTAAAATTGAATAAAACAAGCAAATAAACTAACTAACTAATTAACAAACAAACAAACAAACAAACAAACAAACAAACAAACAAACAAACAAACAAACAAACAAACAAACAAACAAACAAACAAACAAACAACAGTATATAAAATCAAAACAGATAAAATCAGAACAGTAGATAAAATCAGTAGTTAAATGTAAGTTTTGAAATTTAAGCTTAAAGTGTCGATTTGGTGCTTTATTCAAATGCAGCTGAGAACAGGTGAGTCTTCAACCTGGATTTAAATAAACTGAGTGTTTCAGCTGATCTGAGGCTTTTCTGGGAGTTTGTTCCAGATATAAGGAGCATAAAAGCTGAATGCAGCTTCTCCGTGTCTGGTTCTGACTCTGACTGATTTTTTAGGTAGACCTGTAAAGATGCTGTTACAGTAATCAAGCCTACTAAAGATGAATGCATGGACTAGTTTTTCCAGGTCCTGTTGAGACATCAGATCTTTTATCCTTGATATATTCTTGAGGTGATAGTAAGCTGACTTTGTTATTGTCTTAATGTGTTTTTCTAAGTTTAGGTCTGCATCCATCACTACACCCAAATTTCTCGCCTGGTTTGTGGTTTTTAGATGTATAGATTGAAGTTCTCTGGTGACCTGTAATCGTTTTTCTTTGGCGCCAAAGACTATTACCTCAGTTTTGTTTTTGTTTAGCTGGAGAAAATTGTGGCACAACCAGTCATTGATTTCCTCAATGCATTTACCAAGAGCCTGTACAGGGCCTCGGTCTCCTGGTGACATTGTGATATATATTTGTGTGTCATCTGCATAGCTGTGATAGTTTATTTTGTTGTTGTTTATAATCTGTGCCAGTGGGAGCATGTAGATGTTAAACAGAAGGGGTCCCAAGATGGAACCTTGGGGAACTCCACATGTGATACTTGTCTGCTCAGATGTGAAGTTACCTATTGATACAAAGTATTTCCTGTTTTCTACGTATGTTTTGAACCAGTTTAGTACAGTTCCTGAAAGACCTGTCCAGTTCTCCAGTCGTTTGAGTAATATGTTGTGGTCAACTGTATCAAATGCTGCACTGAGATCCAGTAAAACTAGGACTGACATTTTTCCACTGTCTGTATTCAGACATATGTCATTAAACACTTTGGTCAGAGCGGTTTCAGTGCTGTGATTCTGTCTAAAACCTGACTGGAAGGCATCGTAGCAATTATTCAAATTCAACAAATTTCCCACGTGTGGGACTAATAAAGGTTATCTTATCTTATCTTATCTTATTCTGTTTTAAGAAGTAACTGAGCTGTTGAGAAACTGCTTTTTCAATGATCTTACTTAAAAACGGGAGATTTGAGATCGGCCACGCTCGGAAGGAGCATGTTTGCAGGCATAGTCCCGCTCCTGAAATACCGATACATAATCTCCAATAATTTGAAAGCCTGATGCTTAGCCTTGTTCACCCTAGCTGGTAAACTCAAAAACCAGTCTTATTTGTTATCATCTATCGTCCCCCTGGGCCTTACAAAGTTTTTGTCTGATTTCTCTGACTTTTTCTCAGATTTAGTACTCAGCTCAGATAAAATAATCATTTTAACATCCATGTAGATGTTAAAAATGACAGCCTCAACATGGCATTTAATCTGTTATTAGACTCAATTGGCTTCTCTCAAAATATAAAAGAACCCACCCACCACTTTTATCACACTCTAGATCTTGTTTTGACACATGGCATAGAAACTGAACATTTAACAGTGCTTCCTGAAAACCCTCTGTTGATCATTTCCTAATAACATTTACATTTACAATAATTGATTGCACAGCAGTGGGGAGTAGATCTCATCACAGTAGATGTCTTTCTAAAAGTGCTGCCAATAAGTCTAAGAATATAATTCATCCACTGTTATCATCTTCAATGTCTTGTACCAACACAGAGCAAAGCAGCTACCTGATCGCTAATCCAATAGAGGTCGATTATCTTGCTAATAATTTTACCTCTTCATGATATATGACTCTGAATGTTGTAGCGCCTGTGAAAAAGAGACTTAAATCAGAAGTACTTGACTCCCTGGTATAACTCTCAAACGTGCAAATAAAGAAGATAACTTGTAAGCTGGAGAGGAAATGGCTGGAGAGGAAATTTAGAAGATCATCATTTAGCCTAGAAAATAGTTTGGAGCTTAATAAAAAAGCTCTGTAAAGCTAGAACATGTTACTGCTGCAGCAAGACTACTGACAGGGACTAGAAAGAGAGAACATATTTCCCCTACTTTGGATTCCCTTCACTGGCTCTCTGTTAAATCCAGAATTGAACTAGCAATTAAGAATTTGGAAGGTCTTGAATAATTGGGCCCCATTTTATCTTAATGACCTTATGGTACCACATCACCCCATTAGAGCACTTTGCTCTTGGACAGCACACTTACTTGTTGTTCCTACAGTATTTAAAAGTAAAATGGGAGGGAGAGTTTTCAGCTTTCAGGCCCCTCTTCTGTGGAACCAGCTTCCAGTTTGGATTCGGGAGACAGACACTATCTTTGCTTAAAACTTTCCTTCTTTCTAAAGCATATAGTTAGGGCTGGATCAGGTGACCATGAACCCTCACTTAGTTATCTTGCAATAGGTGTAGGCTGCTGGGGGATTCCCATGGTGCATTGAGTATTTCTTCTTCAGTCACCTTTCTCACTAACTACGTGTTAATAGACCTCTCTGCATTGAAACATGCTTGTTATTAATCTCTGTCTCTCTTCCACAGAATGTCTTTTATCCTGTCTTACTCCTCTCACCCCAACCAGTCGCAGCAGATGGCCGCCCCTCCCTGGAGGTTTCTTCCTGTTAAAAGAGAGTTTTTCCTTCCCATTGTCACCAAAGTGCTAACTCATTGGGGGTCGTATGATTGTTGGGTTTTTCTCTGTATGTATTATTTCAGGGTCGACCTTAGAATATAAAGCACCTTGAGGCAATTGTTGTTTTGATTTGTCGCTATATAAATAAAATTGAATTGAATTGACTTGAATTCATATTTTTAAACCTGATCCTTTGTTGACATTTATTTGGTGCTCTTTGATTTATTTATTTTTTCATTAGCAATTGGAATCCATTTTAAAGTTGGGTGCAGACAAAGTAAAGTCAATAGACTATTTAATTTATTCTCACTCTGTCTGTAGACCCTCAGCTGTGAAATTGCAGAACAGAAACAGAGGCAATACAGACACTTTGAAAACACTGAGAGAGGATGTCTGCCTGGAGTGCAAAGTCACACCACTCTTGCCTGCTTCATTCATGCTATTTGTTGTGGTGCATGTGTGTCTCAAAATGTGTATGTGTTCTACACGTACGTGCGGGCCACTGTTTTTTGTGCTAGAGGAAACACACATAAATGTCACACATAAAAACTTCCAAAGATACTAATCAGTCATCCTTGACCTTTACAAATTACAGAAAGGGGTTTTGAAGCCGAGACACCTTAGTCTGTATTAAATCACTCTCCAATTACACTTGGCCTTGTAGAGCTGTGTCCTGGATTAGTTATAGTTTTTTGATTCTTACTGTTTACACAGGATTTATCATCATGACATCAGTGGCTGACAAAAGCTCAGAAGAAGACTTAGATGGAAAATAAGCAAAATTGCCATGCAGTGGCATCTGGCAGACAGTCAAAAAGGTCAAAAAGCTTTCCATTTTGTGAAAGCACAAAGATGTGTTTCTACTCAGTATATGTCATGACCACTTTCAGGCTAGTCTTTTGGGTTTATTGATAGTTACTTAGAGTCCAGCCATGTGTATCACAACATCTCTTCGTCAGGAAGTTGCAGCAAAGTTCATTACATTGCCCAGGACTGATCTGAGCTCTCCTACAACAACTACAGAGACTTTATTTCTATTGATCAAGTTTTTTGTTTTGTTTTTATTTTTTTATTTTTGTTTTGTTTTGCTTCAAACAACATGGTATGAAGTGGCCCTCTAGCAATATTGCACTCTACTATTACATTCCACTATATCAAAGACACAGTTATAGCGTCGGACTCTCTGACACAGTGATAAAGTGATTGTGACCATACAGCTTGTTGATGTATAAACTGAAGGCTTTTGTTATTAAATGCAAAATACACAGCACTTCACATAAAACGTACAGCAGATCAATGTGGCATTCTGAACAGGCAACTGATCCAACATGTCCAGCTTAAAGACATTTTTTAATTGTTCCATCAAGAGTTTGGCAACATTTGACTTCACAGTGTTATCAGCTTTAAATCACAGTGGAGGGATATATATATATATAGCTCATATGTAGCAAAACTGCCCCAGAGTACTCCACTTTTCTGAATTAAATGAGATTAGTGAATTCTTTACCTTAGACAAATAGTAAAAGGATAACACATTTCTTATGTAAAAAGTCAACTAAATATTATTAAAAATGCTGCAACATACATACATTGTACAACATAATATTGCTGTGCTCTTTTCTATCAATAGCATGTAATGAAACAACAGCAAGAGCAAAACCAATTAGATCAATTAGTAAAAAATATCTTTTTTGTCATGTTTTTCTGAATTGTTTTACAGAGTTGAAGTACTGTGTGCTATTGAAAATGCTTCTCTGATGAAAAATTCCAAAACATCACACATAAGTGTTCGATATGAATAACAAAATAGAGACCGGACTGCCTTCAGTACTAACTGATTGGTTCCCAATATAAAAAACATGAAAAGATATTGATACAGTCTGTAGCGTTGATGGAAAAATAATATATCAAAAATAATTTTATATTAAATAAATATTTAAATAAATGTCAGGTTCACATGTTATATCCTTCATAATAACCATATACATAGGCAGTGGTTTTCTGTCAAGACAACCAAAATTTAAAAACAGATAGAAATAAAAAAGTTCCAAAGTAAATGTTGTCATGAAGCTCCATGCCTGTTAATAAGTATGGTTGTGCATGCTTTACATCACTGCCATCTTGTGGCTGCAGATGGCTACACATCCTGAAACGTGTTTCAATCTCATAAAAGACTGCAGCTCTCTGTTTTGAGGGTGTGTCCATCTTTTATTGACTGGAGCTGGGGTAGCTGACTGGTTAGCAGCCATTTTTTTTTTCTTGTGGTTTGTACTGGTCTTTGATGGTAAACTGATAGGAGAGCAGCGTGTGAAGCAAACTGCCATTGGCTCTGCTTTTACTGCTCTGAGATCACTTGCTATGGAAACAGAGCTAGGACAGGCAAGTAAACGAGCATCAGTGATTTTGACACCACCTTAAATAACATGTGTGATGTAGAGAAGCGTGAAAAGGTTGACAATAACTTCTTTAGTACATTAGAGAGGAAAACTGTGGCAATGAAGAAGAGGACACAGCAGCTCAGACCATGTCCAATCTAATAAAACAGACAAGTTGAGTAGATGCAGGCTCTGCCAGCACTCAAACTAGCATATATAAGATTGTCTGGATGTAATTTTGCCAACACTCCATCTTCATTTTTCATAAATAATTGTAATCCCTCCTGTACTTATTGACATTTAACCATCTCCTCAAGCCTCTTTATTCAACAGCTTTGTAAAAATTACTATTTTATTTAAATTTACTTAAAAAATCAAGACTTTGGCCTGTGTTTCTGATCTCATGAACTACTGTTTCTTTGCTTCTTGTTCCCCCCCTCATTGGAGGACTCCACTGCAATGATATGATTTATAGATTATAAATTATTATATAATTTTTAATATTCCAGTGTATTCTAATAATAAGACTTTATGCATGCTGAGGTGTTTCTGTGCTTCTTTTCCCAAAGGAATGGTTTGAAACATTTCCTGCACCACTTGCATTGCCAGCTAATAATAATATATCCTTTTGATAATTTTGATATTTATTTAACTGTAGTACAATTCTTCAGCCAGGAAGGAGTGCACAAAGATAAAGATTTCCACGTAGAGTGCAGGCAGGCAATGCACATGGCATGTTTGAATCTGATTCTTTTTAACTTCTTAAATTGATAAATAGTTGAAGAAGATATTTTGTTTGTGTTTGTATTTCATGTTGGGGGAGTTATCATCTTCATGCCTTTCAATAAAGGCCACTGCACCCCACTGAGCATACCTGTTCAACTGCACATTAACACAAATAACCAATCACGTAGCAGCTACACAGTGGATTTAGACATGTCCACATGGTCATGGCAACCTGCTGAAGTTCAAACTAAGCATCAAAATAAGGAAAAAACGTGCTCCATGTGACTTTGAATGTGGCATAGTTCTTGGTGCTGGTCTAACTATCTCAAAGACTGCTGATACACCCAGATAAGCATCTCTAGAGTTTACAGAGAAAGGTCTGAAAAAGTGAAAATATTCAGCAAGCCACAGTTTTTCAGGTGAAAATGCCTTGTTGATGTCAGAGGTGAGAGGAGAATGGGTAGACTGCTTTAATAAGCTGGTATCACAGCAATGGTAACTCTACTTGTTACAACAAAGGTATGGTACATTCAGATGACAGAGTGAGAATTCTGGCAAAGAACAACAAAAAGCATCTTGCCTTGTATCAGTGATGGTGTGAAGGAGATGGTAATTCCAGACAGAATTTGTGCTGCTTGGTATCAACTCAACTGAACTTAAACGCCACACCCTACCTGTGTATCATTGCTGACCATGTCCAGCCCTTTATGATCACGGTGTAACCATCTTCTTACAGCTCTGTTCAAGAGTATGTGTCATGTCACAAAGCTCACTTCTTCTTAGCCTCATTTCTTGAACATGAAAATGAGTTCACTGTCCGGAATTGGCCTCCACAGTCGCCATCTCTCAATCCAGTGCAGCACCTTTGGGATATGTTGGAACAAGAGATTCCCATTATGGATGTGCAGCCATCAAACATACAGCATGCTGTCATTTCAATATGGACCAAAAACTCTGAGGAATGCTTCCAGCACCTTGTTGACTCTGTGCCATGAAGAATGAACAGATTTCGGAAGGTGTCCCAGTACTAGCAAGGTGTACCTTGTAAAGTGTCCACTGAATGTATGAAGCTGGTGACAACTGAATAGATTCACAATAAATCAACAAGCTTTGTTATTTTTTATTTTTTTTGACAAACTAGTCATCACTTTCTGTCCCTCTTTGACTTGTAATTTGTATGCATTTGGTAGTGTCTTGGCTTGACACATTCACTTGTTTACAGTTAACACCTATTTGACAGTTCTGTATATGTATGCTTTGAGAAATCACACTTACACACTCAATAAGCACTGACACTATGTTGGAAATACGTGGGGGTGTTTACAATCTGTGGACCCCCCGTTTCTCATACAGTAAGTGACTCTTTTCATTACTGAACTGTGAGATATGCAGTGATGACAAGTGAAACCTTCTCACGTTCTCTTGACTCCTCCTACATACCCACAATTGGTTTGCAGCATAAAAACTTTATCTTAGAATCTGTTGAAAACAGCACCTGACTTAAAAGAGATTCTGCGGTCTAGAGGCAGTTGCATGTTTTGTGGAGGGGGTGGGTGTTTGAAACACACACACATGCACACCACAGAAACACAGACAGCGTGTGTGTTTGTGTGTGTGTCTATGAAAATCAAAATAATGATAAGATATGTTGCTGTTATAGGTGGATTTATTTCTTTGCTTAATTCTGGCTGGATATTTGATTATTCTTTTTGACAAATGGAGTTCATTTAAATTGCTTGGTTACCTGGCATGGACCCAGCTTTTAAATATAGTCTACGAAATTTCAGTACGGCTGATGGTCCCAGAAGCTTAAAGTAAGTCTGGCTTCTCCATTCCAAAATCAGTTTTAGGGTGTATTTGGGATTAATATCCCAATTGTGTCCAAGTGTCAACCATCAAGCTGCTGATTTGAGGTGAAGTTTAAGAATTTGGAATTTGGAACTTCTTTTTCATTATTCCGTCCATATTGTGCAATGTACGACTGGCAGCAAATGGCAGCAAAACAGCCAAGAGCATGATGCTACCACCACCACGCTTGTTATGCCTTTTGGTCAAAAGTCAGTAGTTAGTGCATCATCTGATTAAGTTACATAAGCAAGGTGATAAATAAGTTCAAAGTTAAGAAATATTATAAGTAATTCATGCTAAAAACAGTTAAAATGTGTGGGTTCGAAATTTGCTCAGAGTGAAACATCGTTATCGCACGGGATCTTTGTGTTGTACATGCGGAAATGGGAGCGAGGGAGCGCTCTGATCATTAACCTATCTTTGACATATTTTCTCCGTGAACGCTGTGAAAAGTGTTTCGTACGGAGCCCCGCAGGGGACATGGGAGAAAAAAAAATTAAGACGGACTTTTGCGAAATCTCGCAAAACAAACTCGGGATCTCGCAAAAGTTGAATTCCAACAATGGCGGCAGCTACTTAGTTGTAATATTACTCTTTCTGGGTCACAAAATAAACTTTTAAGATATTTTGAAGCGTAAATGTAGTTGTGTAAACATCAGATATTTGCTCGGTTTACAAGACATCACATATTTGCAAAAGTGCTCCGACGTTTTCGGAGATCTGACACCCACCATCTTGAAGCTAACGGGTGGTTGAGACCTACTACAGCCGGGAGGAACACCGCTTTCCCGGCACATCGTGCCTCGACCTCCCGGTCGGCTTCGAGCTGGCAGCTAAAACTTTTGCGAGATCTTGCAAAAGTCCGTCTTAATTTTTTTTTCTCCCATGTCCCCTGCAGGGCTCCGTAGTTTCGGAAGTATTAAAACAGTGAATAAGCTCATGTACACACTAAAAGTGCCCTACACGCTTGTACCTTTGGAAACGTTCGTCTTTGTGAGTATTAATATGTTCAGAAACAACTTTTATATGTGTTTACCTGGAGTGAACTGTGATGCTAACGTAACGCATGTGTTAAGCTAGGCTAATCATTAAGTTTGTCATTAAGATGTGTATTAGCTAGCAATTTATTTTCACTTTCTGTATATTTCAGTTACAAATAAGCATAAATAAATAGCAAAGAGAAGCCTTGAGAGAGGATAAGTCTTTAAAGGATCTTCATTAAAAGCAAGAAAAGCAAGCCTTGTGTGGAAGATCTCATCTATTTTGTTCGCTGGATGTCTAGCTTCACATGGTCAAGTGTCGTGAGGGCAGCACAACACTTGACAGCTGGTACATTATTCTTAAGCTTGAAACCTTTACTCCTCGAAACATACTTCTTGTAATTGTGACTAAATAGCTCAGCCTTATCTGATCATAAACACAAAAGGCATTTAGCTTGGCTTTTTGGGCAGCTGCACATCTGAGTCGAGTTTGAAGGTGTCAATTCTGGAGCAGGAGATATCTCTGAGATGTTATTAGATTTAGGTCGGGCCAGTCAATGGTATCAATTCCTTCATCCACTGGGAAATGCTCTCACCACTTGAAGCTGGGGATTGTTGCACATCAGGAAGAACCCAGGACCCAATGCACCAGTGCAGGGTCAGACAACTGGTCCAAGGATTTCATCATGATACCTAATGGCACATGTTGATGTTGGACTACCTGAGCAAACTCTGTATGGTCCAGGTATTGGTTCATTAAACCAGTAGTGGCACTAACCCTGGCCAAGTGCAAAACCAGTTAAAAAAAACACACACACACAATCAGAAAAGATAAGGAGGGAAAAATGTCAGTGGTCTTCACAAAATTGTTCTTGTTTTGGGGGTTGTCTCATTTTTTCCTCTCTAATGCATCTTCGGTTAATTTAGTAACAACAAAGCAGCTGAAACCACATAACAACCCCCTCTGCTACTTAATTGACCAGATCAACCCGAGGTTTAACTGACATGAAAAAAAAACCATTCCTTTTGAGCACTGCCATCCAACTTTTTTCCTTCATTTTACTCAGAGTGCTTTTGTTGCCTAGCTCATATATTGTGCAGCAGGAGATTTGATTATTACAACAAAAAGGTTATTTAAGACAAAATTATGTTAAGTTATCTTAATGACCAGTGAAAGTCAAGCTTCACATTCACATTTTGTCTGAATTCTCCCAGATCTCACAAATGAGACTGGGTCAGCTGTGATAGAAGTAAAATGACTTCCTGATTGATCGAAATGTTTCCACCATTTAATCACTCTCAATTTAATCCATTTTAAATTAGAGCCACTCTGGGGGCATCATCACTGTGATATGGCTCTTAATATATGAAATATTTACCTATTTTCTACTGCAACCACAAACAAGAAAAAAACTGGCGCACAATATGGAAACGCATCTGCAAATGGAAAATGACTGATCGTAGATTATTTAAGGTTATTTAAGGATATAAACTAATGGATTCAATCCACAAAATGGGCATTTATTATAAACGTCTCCTTTTTCTGTTTTCTGTCTAAAACCTCATACATAAGCATGAACTATCAGAATCAGAATCAGAAAGGGGTTTATTGCCAAATGTTGAGCAGGTTTACAACATTAGGAAATTGCTGCGGTGCTTCAGTGTAAACATAGTGTCATAAATAGCACTTAAATAGACATGAAAAAATAAAAGTAGGGATAAGAATTAAAAGTGCTACGTAGAAAGATATGTGCATGAGCTATACATGAGATATATACATGAGAATAAGAATTAAGAGTGCTACGTTGAAAGATATATACATGAGTGCAGGTGGTGATCAGTGCCAATCATGGAATGATGCAGTGAACACAGCGTAGGGTCATGTGTTAGTAGCGGGAACAGTCATATGGTTATTGTTCATGTGTCCAACAGCAGAGGGGAAGAAACTGTTCTTATGGCGAGAGGTTCTGGTGCGAATGGACCGGAGCCTCCTGCCTGAGGGGAGCAGGTCAAACAGACTGTGTCCAGGGTGAGAAGGGTCAGCTGAGATCCGAGCTGCACGCCGCAATGTCCTGGAGGTGTACAGGTCCTGCAAAGATGGGAGTCTGCAGCCAATCACCTTCTCAGCAGAGCGCACAACACGCTGCAGTCTCTGTTTGTCCCTGATAGTGGCTCCAGCGTACCACACGGTGATGGAGGAGGTGAGGATGGACTCGATGATTGCAGTGTAGAACTGCATCATCGTCCGTGTTGGCAGGTTGAATTTGTTCAGCTGCCTCAGGAAGTACATCCTCTGCTGGGCTTTCTTAATGACGGAGGTGATGGTGGGCTCCCACTTCAGGTCCTGGGTGATGGTGGTACCCAGGAAGCGGAATGAGTCCACAGAGGTGATGGGGGTGTCAGTCAGGATGATGGGGGGGAGTGGGGCTGTGTGCTTCCTGAAGTCCACAATAATCTCCACTGTCTTCTGGGCATTCAGCACCAGGTTGTTGTGGCTGCACCAGGACACCAGACGTTCAACCTCCCTCCTGTAGGCAGACTCATCCCCGTCCGAGATGAGTCCAATAACGGTGGTGTCATCTGCAAACTTGATTAGCTTGACAGACTGGTGGGTGGAGGTGCAGCAGTTGGTGTACAGGGAGAAGAGCAGAGGAGAAAGAACACAGCCCTGAGGGGAGCCGGTGCTGATGGTCCGGGAGTCCGAGACATTCTTTCCCAGCCTCACATGCTGCTTCCTGTCCGTCAGGAAGTCAGTGATCCACCGGCAGATGGGGTCAGGCACATTCATCTGGGAAAGCTTGTCTCGGAGATGGTCTGGAAGGATGGTGTTGAAGGCAGAGCTGAAGTCCACAAACAGGATCCTGGCGTAGGTTCCTGGGGAGTCCAGATGCTGCAGGATGAAGTGTAGGGCCATGTTGATGGCGTCGTCTACAGACCTGTTGGCTCTATATGCAAACTGCAGGGGGTCCAGGAGGGGGGCCGTGAGGGTCCTGAGATGGGAGAGAACTAGGCGCTCAAAAGACTTCATGACCACAGCTGTTACCATGAGGTGAGAAATGTAGCTTGTTGGTCTCACATTAGCAAATACGCTTAGTCTCCTTTATCCTGCTCAGACAGATCACTACAGTGTGCCTGGTGTACCTTTCTCTCTACTGCACTGTCAGCTCTGGTAATTGACTCTTGCAGTCTCCTCTGAGCTGTCCACTACATGGCCTCTCAGGCTCCACACCCAATTACAGGCTGCAGCTCCCTGATGGGCTGAGGTGGATGACTCAAGGGAAGTGTCTTTGATGTGTAACTGAAGGTCAGGTACATATACATGGACAAACCTACACTTCAGTGCTATGATCCTTGTAAAACGATTAACTTAAGTTGACACAGGTGATACAACACTGACGCAGTCCCTTGGATTTGACAAATTCATACATAAGTGTTGTTGAATTGTCAGTGTAACCAGTTAGTTAGCTCACGATTGTATCCCTTTTGCTCTGCATAAGGAAACAATTTACTCTTTTGCTAATATCTGACAGACAGATTTTCTTTTTGGATTTCTAGTAACTCGAAAAACCAATGTGAGGGTGCTGCTGGCCAGAGGCAGTCTGTTAAAGATTATATCTATCTGGGTCAGCTGTGATTGCCAGAGGGAATACTTGAGTGGGTCTTTGCATTTTGTATCTATCTGTCTCAGTCGGGTATTTTCAATAAGCCATTGTTTATTTCTTAGCTTTAAACCAAGTTAAAGAAAAGTGGATTACTGCATCTCGTGGCTCAAACTTGTTTGTGACTTCTCATTAATTTTAAGAGCAAACATGGTCAGATGATCAGACAAGTTGATAAAGATATTACTCAAATTATCTTGAAGTAAAATCAACAGCAGACACAATGAACAGTTTTATAATAATCCTCAATTACAATGTTTGTGCAAAAGAGTTTGCTATGAATATTTTAGACAGTAAATTTAGCAGTTTATTACTTTTTAGCCTCAATTTGCATATAACATGACAGCATAACTACTTAGCCTGTGCTTGTCTGGCTGCTGTAGCTACGCTGTAGCACCTTCTACAAATGACATATAAGTCAAAGACTACAAAGTGCATACCAAATAGAGACAGTAATAAGCATTTTGTCAACATGGGCTGCTTGCTTATTTTTCTCAGTACTTCGTAAGCCATTGAGTTCATAAAAATTATGGGTACATGTTTGGATCTTGTTTTTCTCAGAACAATACTAATGGATATGTTGATATTAAACATTAAGGTCACTAATCTTCTCCATTTCAGTAAAACACTTTTAACAAACCCATTAACTGCAAACATTCCCCTGGCTGCAAGCAGCAGATGTAAGCACATCTTTTCAGTAACGAGATAAAGGGAACTAAAAGGAAGCAACCTAAATGTAATTCTAGGCATCCATGTGATAGCAGCTGTCACAAATACATTGCTATGGACATTAAATTAGTTGCAGTGCCGCCCTAATTATAAACCTACATCAATAATATCTGTGCATTACTTGTTGTGATAACATGCTATGATTACACCTAGACCATTATCTCCATATTTTACCCCCTTTTTGGTAAGGATATAACAAAATAAACTTTAAAAAGCCCAAGACATGAAGGGCCAGTACTTTTTGCTTGTGACATTTGAGCCACAGATTGCAATGGATGTGATTACTTCTCGCTGGACCGTTATAAGCGGCTCCATCAGCCAGCTACAAGTGACAAGTGAGAGAAGGAAATGTTTTTAGCTTAGTAGTTTTGAAGCCTAATGGCCCATCTAAGATGTGCACAAACCAATTAGCCTGGCTGACCTTAGAGATGGAGTGTCAGCCATGCCATTCATGGAGAAGGAGGGGCAAGAGACAACTCTTATCTCTGCCTCACTGTTAAAGGGGGCAGATGAGGAGATGAAGAGGGTGGAGGGAATTGATGGCAACCTTGGGGAGAGTGGAAGGGTGAATTAGGAAAACCACTAGTGGTCCTGATCTCTAAAAAAAAAGAAAAAAGATCCAATGAGGACTATTGTATCATCATGAAGGGACAATGTAAAATCACCATTATCGCTCACGTTACTGTTGCCAATATTGTTGTTCAGGATCAAATTTTCTAGTGAAATCCTACAATTAACACCACCTTAGCACAGACTGATGCAAATTTAACATCATTTTCTGATATGTTAGTCTGAAAACTAGGTTATAAAGCTAAAGCTTAAGATGATAAGCTTCAAAAGTACTTTGTAATTCTGGCTTTTAATAACTTTATTCTCTTTCAGACCTCTGTGTCATTTCAGCACGCCTATAATCCAGAAGTTAAAGAGAGAGAGGTTGTTCTGTTGGTTTTAAGATTATGATGTTCCCTGGAATGTGAATGGTTCAGCTTTTTATGTACATTTGGAAAACTTTGTTTTAAAGATAGACATGTTTCAACTTTTTACCTTTTTAAAGTCGACACGAAACACCAAATGTATAAAGGCTAATTTACAGTGTGGCGCTCTGCTTTTATAAACAGACACAGATTTAACAGAAGCCGGATTTAAGAAATAAGTGCTTAAAGTTTTCAGAGCAATTTTAATGCCATCTTGTGTCAGTACAGAACGTGATGTCACCGGGTTGGTTGGTTTGTTGTGGCTAATAGACTTGTATTAGTTTATGTTGGCTAACTAGTAACACATTTTACAAAATTTTTTACTACATAATAGGTTACTACACGTGCACCACACTACAAATATAACTGTTTCTTACCGAAGCACTGAGAAACCTATCAGCATGCGTACAGGAAGAATAGGTCAAAGTGTGGGATGCACAAAAAAAATAAACAACCAAACAAACAAAAAAACATCCAAAGTTTAAGACCACTTGAAAAATGGCAGAAAATCACTTGGAGCCTTGTTAAGATCAAAGCGTGCAAACACGCCCCAGGGAGGGGCCACTTGCCCCATCCTTTCTATCCTTTCTTCCCTCCCCATCTTCAGCTGCCTCCCTCTTCCCGCTCCACCACACCCACACACATGCAGGCTTGGGGTGCAGGTGTGTCACCAGTGTGCAGGGGAGGCACTGGCCTCCTGTGCCTCAATTTTATTCTGCAACCTAGACATCCACATTACTCATACTCTCATAACACATACATATAGGGTCTTAGGGGTGGGCACGTTATACAACGTACAGAGGATGGTCTGTGTATTCTAACCCACCTCTGGTGCTGGTACTACCTTCAATTTTAAATGCATATAGACACTGAGGGTTTTCGGGAGGAGCCGTGCTGCTCTCTGGCAGGAAGCACCATGCCCTCCTATGTTTTAAATGCACTTTAGAACTAGGGGGTTCTGACATAAACAGTAGTAAGCAGGCCGAAAAGCAGCGCACATTTTGGTGCTTTTTTTTTGGTGCTTTTTTTTTCCTGAGATGTCATACACTTTGGATTCTAGCCAATCATTTTACCTTTGCAAGGATAGTAGGCGGGCCCAGGTATGTGCGTTCTTGTAGAGCAGAGCTACAGATTAAAAATGGCGAAGTGGTCAAAAGTCTGGCTGTACTTCACAGCAAAAGTCGCAAACTCAGCAGCCTGCAACAAGTGCTTTAAGGTGATACTGTGCAAAGGAGGTAACGCCTCGAATGTGACGACGAACCTGGCGACATATAGCATTTTGTTAAAAGTCGAGAAATGCACCGTATTTGATAGCTTGCAGCGAGACCTCACACCGGCACATCTGCTGTGGGTGTTGTTGCAAAAGCAGTTTCACCCCGGTTCGTATATTCGTCAGGACTCCAGAAAGAACACCGGGACTCAGTAGTCAATTAACAACACTTTTATTAATACACACTTATTGATTACACCTTCTAGAAGGGATATGTACAGGACCCCGGACTTTCTCTGCAGATCTCAACTCCTTTGTCTGTTACATGCAGTTTTGTATAAGTGACCCCCCTTCTAAACCCTCTACAAGGTGCCATAAAACTAAGTGCTATGTTTACATACTTTTACTTGTGTGTGTGCGAGCACATGAGTGCCTACATGTGCGCGTTCCCGCATGTCTATGTGAGTGCTCGTGAGTGTATGTATGCACTTACCTGTGTGTATGTGTGAGTGCACGTGAGTGAGTGTGCGTGTGGATGTGTGTGCATGACAGTTAAAACACTGTGGGTGTAGATGACTCCCTAGAGGTCATAAAAAACCCATCTCCCTTCCAGACCACAGTTATCCAGTTACAAAAGTTGAGACCCCCACCCAGATATCCTCTGGGGAATTTCCACTCAGCATTGACTCCTCTTTGTCTTAGTTTCACAGTCCAACTGGGGAGGGTCTCCTAAAATCTACTCCTAAGTTCATGACACAATCAGGCCTTTATTACATTGAGGGCAGTGTCAATGTCTGTACAATAATTCTAGATTCTATGTTAACACATTTCTAAACTCTAAATCAGCTAAACATTCCTACAGTGTGGTGCCTGTTATTGGACCCGGAGTTAGCAACATCCCCCAAGAACCCGAGGAGGAGAGTCCTGGCCCCTTGCCCTGCCAGTGCAGCAGAAATGACGGATGATGATGGCAGCAGCAGCCGTTCTTCTCTGGGTGAGTAGCTTAATGTTGTCCGTGTGTAATTTACGTTGAGTAGGCTAACCATGTTATTAAATTAATGCATGTAAGGCGAACTAGCAAACACCGTCATAGTTACATGCGGCTGTCTTCTTGTTTGATGGCAGGTACTCCCTTCACCCTGGCCAAAAAGGCTAAAATGACCAAAGAAAAAGTGGAAAACAGCTAAACATGAGAGGTTTTTGGACAAAGTTTGTGTTTTTTTCCATTGTTTAAGCACTGCTTCCAGCCAAGAGTGATACCATATATGCCCCATAGCTGCAGAAAAGGCTAACATTGTTATTGTTTTACAAAAAACAGCTAAACATGAAAGGTTTTTGGACAAAGTTTGTGTTCTCCCTTCTTTGAGCACCATTTAAGCACCGCCACCGTTTCAAAAGTACCGGTTTGGCACCGGTATCGGATAAAACCTAAACAATACCCCTCCCTATTTAGAACAGCACACAGCAACACTACATATGAGTGGGCGGAGGGAGGTTTAGGGTCTTCACTCACCCCCGTTCTGCTAACCGTCGGGGCTGGGGGGCTGTGAGGAGGTGCTGGTCATTGGATTGGGGTCTGGGATGCGGGGCCTCCCTGCTACTGCAGATAAGGAGGCGGTCTGCTTTCCTCCACCCCAGAGAGAAGGGTTTCATCTCCTGGGTCCAGGTACAGTTTACCCCTCTGGGGGCAGGGGTACCTGGACCTGGGATATAGAGTATGTTTGGGGAGTGTGAATGTGTGTACAGTGTTTATTTGTGTCAGTCTCCACGTCGGGTGAGTGAGGGAATGCACGTTTGTGTCTGTGTGCGCCTGTTTGTCTGTGTCTATATGTTAGCTTGGGTCTTAGACTCCACCTCTCTGGGAACATCTCAGGCTCTCTGAGGTATGGAGGCCTATCTCCCCTCACCACACTCCCTGCCAGTGGCTGATGCCCTCAGACGTTGGTGTGTTGGTGGTTCTTGGTGTCTGGGGCTGGGCGCTCATGTATGTTGTAACAGCAGTCTGGCGAGGAAGGAGCGGCTAGCCGGTCCAGCGGGCATGTGGTGTGGAGGTTAGCCGGATAACACGGAGCCAGTCAGTTAAATTAAACAACAGACCTTTATTCCTTGTCAGCAACATAAGACCATACAAGCCAGGTCTCCACGGCTCTACACTGTCCGTACATACATGTGCGGGGATCGGTAGTCGCTGGTGCCAGGCCGTTACAATGGTGAGGTCTATCCTGAGAACAGAACACGAGCAGCATGTATGGCTGCCACGCTATACTCACACACCCCCTAGGAGACTCCCCCCCCTAGTGGTGCTATAACCCAAAAGGTTTGTTACAATGTACCGACTCACTCCTGGTGGCCGATTGGATGGGCCATTAGTTTTAAGGCCTAATGGCCCATCTAAGATGTGCACAAAGATGGTTTGTGCACATCTTAGAGGCCTGGCTGACCTCAGAGATGGAGTGTCAGCCCTGCCATTCATGGAGAAGGAGGGGCAAGAGACAACTCTTATCTCTTCCTCACTATCCCCCAGTCATGTCTGTCCCTTCTGTAACAACTGAAAATAAAATAAAATAAATACATAATTATAATAAAGGTCAATCAAATGGACCATGATGAGCCAATTGGTAAAGTAAATCCTCTTGGCATCTTTCTTGGCCTTCAGACAACAGTTCTGATGGCTAAAGATCCAAATGGGACAGGCAAAAAAAAAGAAAGAAAAAGAAAACAACGCTTAAACTGAAACGGTTTTGCAGGTTCTCAATTGGATTTAGAACAGGGGAACATGCAGGATGGTCCCAAAAAGTGATGCTATTCTCCTGGAAGAAGTCCAGTGTGTAAAAAACCCAGTCATTACCAAACAGAGGAGGGCCCTCAGCCATAAGTGATGCTGTCTGCAACATCTGGACATAGCCAGCGACCGTTTGACGCTCCTGCACCTCCTGAATGTTCATTGTGCCACTGAAGGAAAAAGCACCGCAGATCAGCTTGGAACCTTGTTAAGATTCAACCATGCAAAATATGATTTTTTGCAAGTGGTCTTAAACTTTTTATCGGGACTGTTTTAGACGTGAGGCAAAGATAAGTTCGAATGTAAGTAAAGGAGAGTGTAATGTGGAGAGTTTTCTTTTTTTTTTTTCTATGGACATGCTGATGGATATGATTCCCAACAGACTATGAAAAACAGAGTTATTTTTGTTGTGTAACACGCATATGTCTGTGAAGGTTCTCAGTCATCCAGGTCATCGTAGTCAAAGGAGCTTGCAAAGAAAAGCGTCTGGACTTCTTTAAGTTGCTTGAAGACGTTTCACCTCTCATCCGAGAAGCTTCTTCAGTTCTAAGGTCAAATGGTGGAGAGTCCCAGATATAAACCTAGTGGGAGAAACCCCCCACAGAGGGACAAAAGGACCCCCTGATGATCCTCTAATCGCCTGAGCCAAGGTGTGAAACTGGGTGTGGGTCCCAATCAGCCAGAGTTTCGGGTGTGTTCATTGTGAAACCTGGCCCCCCCTTATCATGCGAATTCCTGAGGTCAGATGGCCCAGGATGTGAGTGAGCGTTAAGGCATCTGGGAAGGGATCTCAAAACTGGATTATAGATGGCAGAGAGTTGGTGTCGTAAACCCCCGCCTCTGTTCAAAGATGGTCGCTCACAGTGGACATAGATGGCTTCTTTCACTCCTCTTTCAAACCATCTGTCCTCTCTGTCCAAAATGTGAACACTGGCATCCTCGAAAGAGTGTCCTTTATCCTTAAGATGCAGATGGACTGCTGAGTCTTGTCCTGTGGAGGTGGCTCTTCTGTGTTGTGCCATGCGCTTGTGAAGTGGCTGTTTGGTCTCTCCAATGTAGAGGTCTGGGCATTCCTCGCTGCACTGTACAGCATACACCACATTGTTAATTTTGTGTTTTGGCGTTTTGTCTTTCGGGTGAACCAGTTTTTGTCTGAGCGTGTTGCTGGGTCTGAAATGCACCGGGATGTCATGCTTGGAGAAAACTCTCCTGAGTTTCTCTGATACACCGGTTACATAGGGGATGACAATGTTGTTGCGTCTTTCCTTCTTATCCTCCCTCGCTGGTGTCTGGTCTTCTTTTCTGTGCCTCTTTGCTGACTTTAAGAACGCCCATTTAGGATAGCCGCACGTTTTGAGTGCTTCCTTTACATGTGTGTGTTCCTTCTTTTTCCCTTCAGGCTTAGAGGGAACATGTTCTGCCCGGTGGTGTAGGGTCCTAATTACTCCAAGTTTGTGTTCCAAAGGGTGATGGGAGTCAAAGAGGAGGTACTGGTCCGTGTGTGTGGGCTTCCGGTAAACTTCGATGTTGAGGTTGCCGTTCTCTTCAATGTGCACAGCGCAGTCCAGGAAAGGCAAACAGTTGTCCTTTGTGTCTTCCCTGGTGAACCTGATGTTTTTATCCACAGTGTTAATGTGCGCAGTGAAGGATTCCACTTCTTGTGTCTTGATTTTGACCCAGGTGTCGTCCACATATCTGTACCAGTGGCTGGGTACTCTTCCTTTGAAAGAGCCAAGAGCCTTCCTTTCCACTTCCTCCATGTAAAGGTTGGCTACAATAGGTGACACGGGGGAGCCCATGGCACAGCAATCTTTTTGTCTGTAAAAGCCTTCGTTGTACTTGAAATATGTAGTGGTGAGGCAGAGGTCTAACAGTGTGCAGATCTGATCGGGTGTGAAGTTGGTCCTGTCCTCCAAGGAGCTGTCTTCTTGTAGTCATTTTCTGACAGTCTCCACGGCCTCCGTGGTGGGTATGCAAGTGAAGAGAGAGACTACATCAAAGGACACCATGGTTTCATCTGGATCCAGGGTAAGTTTCTGGACCTTGTCGGTGAAGTCGGTGGAGTTCTTGATGTGGTGTGGGGTGTTCCCCACGAGAGGAGCAAGGATGGTAGCAAGGTGTTTAGCAATGTTATAAGTGGCTGAGTTTATGCTACTGACTATGGGTCTGAGTGGGACAGCTTCCTTGTGGATTTTAGGAAGTCCATAGATGCAGGGTATGGCATCCCCTGGGTAAAGGCGGTGATATGTAAGGCGGTCAATAATTTTGTCCTTTTCAACGTCTTGAAGGCAAGCTATAACTTTCTTTTTGTAGCTGCTTGTGGGGTCTCGCTTTGGGGCTTCGTAGGTATTGTTGTCACTGAGGAGAGTAGTGATCTTTGTATGGCAATCTGTAGTGTTTAGGACCACGGTGCATCTTACCTTATCAGCTGGTAAAACAGTGATGTTGTGGTCTTTGCTCAGGGAAGCAACGGCCTTCTTTTCCTGTATTGTGAGGTTGGATGGAGGGACTTTGGCACTGGAGACGCCTTAACGCCCACTCACATCCTGGGCCATCTGACCTCAGGAATTCGCATGATAAGGGGGGGGGCCAGGTTTCACAGTGAACACACCCGAAACTCTGGCTGATTGGGACCCACACCCAGTTTCACACCTTGGCTCAGGCGATTAGAGGATCATCAGGGGGTCCTTTTGTCCCTCTGTGGGGGGTTTCTCCCACTAGGTTTATATCTGGGACTCTCCACCATTTGACCTTAGAACTGAAGAAGCTTCTCGGATGAGAGGTGAAACGTCTTCAAGCAACTTAAAGAAGTCCAGACGCTTTTCTTTGCAAGCTCCTTTGACTGTAACACGCATATTTTAACGTGTTATGTTGTAAAACTGTTTTGTAAAATGTGGTTGGGAAAAGCAAGACTATTTTATTGCATAAATTAGTGCTGATCACATCTTTTGGACATCTGCTTTGCCAGCTGATTGTGCAGCTCAGCACACCTGGCCTGGCATGGCAAAGAAAAGCTGGAGTGTCGGATTCCAGCTCGTTGGTCTAGTTGCTCAAACAAGCTCTCCTCCACACTGTTCTCATTTCCAAACTGCTTCACAAACCTGGGCAAGCAACACAGAACCCCTGACTGCTTAAGAGACAGAGTGAAAATGGACATTATATCCTTGTTTTATCAACATAAAACTAATTGTTGCAATGAGGAGCAGTACACAAGTGATCTCTTGAGAGTGCTTTTAGGTTTTAGTCCCCTTGTTTTCCAGTGAATTATTGGTTATTTAAACAACCGACCAACCAACCTGGTAACATCACGTTCTATACTAGCACAAGACGATGCTAAATATGTTCTAAAAAATTTAACTTTAAGCACTTATTTCTTAACTCTGGCTTTACAGAAAGTGTTAAACGTCTGTCGGTTTTTGAGAGTAGGGCTCCACAGGGCAAATTAGCTTTTATACATGTGGCGTTTCATGTTCACTTTCATAAAGGTTTCAACAACCTGGTCTCCTTTTTATGTTCTACTGGTTACCTCAAGGATTCATATCATAGATATGTGCAAAGAAACTAAACTTACTGGCTGGAGGAATAGTCCATTTGTTTTTAAGGAAATGTACATATGCCTTGAGTTTTTTTTTTTTTTTTGTATACAATGGCATCAAACCATCTGTTGTTAGACCCAAAGCTGTACTTCCTGAAAGAGTTCTATTGTTTAGTTGTGTATTGCAGAATAGTGGCTTTATATACATTTCCACCAGACACCCAATTAATTTCTTTTCTTCATATTTTTAAACAATGCATAAATTTGCCTATAGGAAGTGTGTATATATAATTGAGTTCTCTTTATGAATGTGTCTAATGTCAATTTTTGATGTATTTAATCTAACATGTAGGATGCTCTGAAGAGAATTTAATTGTTTACGCATTAATTGGTGGGTGCTGATTATTTTAATATCAGCCAGCAAACCATTATCATGTATCCAAACCATTTTTAGATCTCAGAGGCAGAAAAGTGTGCTAGAGTGTATAGAATTGCTTTAGTGCATCACTTTCCTCATGCCGCTAGGTTTGGCCTGTCCCTGAAGGCCCTATACAGACTCTTTACTCTTTGATCATGACTTCTGTCAAAGCTAGAAGCAAAGATTGATCATTTTTAAGACCAGGTTCTGGCAGAGTCATCTTCTCTGTCCTGGTTGTTAGCACATGATGCATCTCTGCTGCTCTGCTCTTTCCGAATCGTGTGCTGTATGTGACTCTTCGTGGCTAAACTGATGGACTCCAAACCAGAGGCGCCAGGACAATACAATCAATTTGATGTCAAAGTTATACACCAAGGACACACTGCTACAAAAAATGACAGTTTATATGTAATGTTTCTAAATGGCAGAAGAAGATAGGTCTACACATAAAGTGCTGTGAAATCACCTTTATATTTTGCCATTCTTTGGATAAAGAGGCTAGATAGTCTGATATTGCATGAACACAGTATAGTAAAAGCCTTTTGATGTTCTCATTATTGTTGTTTTCTAAAATTTTCTGTGCAGGACATCAACAAATCCACTAAATTATAACAGGATTATGTGATTGGACATTGTCTTGCAAAAAATGAGCATGAGTAATAGCTCTCATGACAAGTACTTTGTTATCCAGTAGTCTCCTTTTGAACCAGCATACAGATAAATATCCAGTATACCCTCATCTTAAAATTGAAATTATTAAGACCACTGGGACACCAGATTACTTTGGAGACACTGTACTGACTATGAATATAACAAACTCTAACCAAGGCAGACAAAATCAAACAAAAAAGAAAGAAGAGCATAATTAATTTGCATTACAGGGCAGAGTTGTTCAGTTACTACAAATGTAGCAGATGAACATATTTCAAATGAGTCAGTAGGGGGCAAAATTGGTCCAACTATCCTGGAATCAATGACCTAACAGCAGCTGTGGGAAATGCCAGGCTGTGTGTAGGATGTGGAGAACTTATAGGGGAAAAGACATATTTATTCCTCATTGTGGAGCACTGTGGAGGACTAACATCCTGCCCGAGACATTTAACCCTACTCTCATTCCTCATTCTCATGAAATATTTTATTCATTAAAAAAACAAGACAAAAAACAAAGGTCATGTTGTACTTTGTGAAACTTGAAAATAATGGTTCCTATAAAAAGTATTGTTTAACAACCTTTGTATCCATACACCAACAGCAAGTCTGATATGTCTGTGAGGGAAAGAATACAGAAAACATTTCAGGAACTATAGTACAAATATTGCACTAATATCACACAAGGGTTTTGGGACTGATGGGAGACAGATAATTAATCAATTAATAAATTATTGACATTAAGTCTAAAAAGTTTAAATGATAAATTTTGTGTCTTGTAACCGATTAGAGCATTCTCCGTGTAGTAGAGGAACACAGAAAACATTTATTCTTTTGATGATTAAAACAATGTTTATGCAATTCAGTAGAGGTGTTATGTTGCATCATTGGAATAGCAGAGTAAAAAATCTCACTAGTAAGTACCTCATAATATGCCACAGTCACCAGGGACACCACTGCAGCACTTGCACAGTTCCCTGTGAACCCACCATGTTTGGAGGAAGAGAAAGGGGTATGACCCAGACAACATCATCCCCACAGTCAAGCACAGAGATGTTATGACACTATGACATTATACTTTAGGGCTGTTTTCTGCTAAGGGTACAGGATGACTTCACCACACTGTGTGGCTAATGTATGGTGTCATACAATACATTTTAAGACCAGAATGAGAACCTCCTTCGCACACCTGGAAAACTGAAGATGGGTCTTTTAGCAATGACCTAAAACATATCCCCAAGGCAACAAATGAGTAGGTAACGACGGACTATAAAGCACCAACAACCGGTATGACGAACGCGGCCGTGACTCTGGCAGACGAGCTGAACACTTTCTATGCTCGCTTCGAGGCTGCAGCTAAGGTCTCCAACAATGCTAGTGTTAGCGGCGCTAACGGCTGCAGACAGGAAGATACTGCCAGCACCAGAAACGTGCTCGTCATCTCTGAGCATGAAGTAAGGAGAGCCTTCAAGAGAGTGAACACCAGGAAAGCAGCAGGACCAGACGGCATCCCAGGTCGTATCCTAAGAGACTGCGCATACCAGCTAGCTCCTGTGTTCACTGAGATATTCAACATCTCTTTATCTCAGTCGGTGATCCCCACATGCTTCAAAGAGTCCATCATTGTTCCTGTCCCGAAGAAAACCCACCCTGCTTCTCTCAATGACTATCGCCCTGTAGCCCTCACCTCAGTAGTGATGAAGTGCTTTGAACGCCTGGTCAGAGACTTCATCATTTCTTCACTACCAGACACACTGGACCCACTACAGTTCGCTTACCGTCCAAATCGTTCCACAGACGATGCCATCTCTCATCTCCTCCACACATCACTTACTCACTTGGACACTAGAAGGGGGAATTATGTTAAAATGCTCTTCATAGACTACAGCTCTGCATTTAACACCATAATTCCCTCCACACTCACCACCAAGCTGGAGCATCTGGGACTCAGCTCATCTATGTGTCAGTGGATCTCCAACTTCCTAACTGGCAGACCACAGGCAGTAAGGATGGGCGGACATGTCTCAGCCTCCACCACTCTCAGCACTGGAGCCCCCCAGGGGTGTGTTCTGAGCCCCCTGCTGTACTCTTTGTACACATATGACTGTGTGGCCACTACCAGCTCCACCACCATCATCAAGTTTGCTGACGACACCGTCGTGGTGGGCCTGATCTCTGATAACAACGAGACGGCCTACCTGAAGGAGATTAGGAATCTGGAGAACTGGTGCCAGAGGAACAACCTCCTTCTAAACGTCAGTAAGACAAAGGAGCTGATAGTGGACTTCAGCACTGAGCAGGAGAGGAACTACCAGACCCCCGTCATCAACGAGTGCCCAGTGGAGAGAGTGGACAGCTTCAAATACCTCGGAGTTCACATCACGCAGGACCTGTCATGGTCCTGTCACATCAACACCGTGGTGAAAAAGGCCCGACAGCGTCTCTACCACCTCAGACGCTTGAGAGACTTCCAACTGCCCTCCAAGGTGCTCAGGAACTTTTACTCGTGCACCATAGAGAGCATCCTGACGGGAAACATCTTAACCTGGTTCGGGAACAGCACCATGCAGGACAGACGAGCTCTACAGAGGGTTGTGCGGTCAGCTGAGCGCACCATCCGCTCCGAGCTCCCTGACCTGCACTCAATCTACAGCAGGCGGTGCTGGACCAAGGCCAGGAAGATCGTGAAGGACCTCAGCCATCCCAACAACAAACTGTTCTCTCTGTTGAGGTCAGGAAAGCGATTCCGCTCCCTGAAGACCAACACAGAGAGACTGAGGAGGAGCTTCTTCCCGCAGGCGATACGGTCTCTCAATCACACCACCACACAGTACTGACCCACACATATGGTTCTTACACACACACTGGACTTTCTGGACATTGTTTTTGCACACATTGTTTTTTTGCACAACACTGGTCACTATATTCTTCATTTCCGGTTAATACTTCTACAGCTGCTGTTATTGTGTATATATTTATTTATATTTAGATTTCTTCATACATTCTTATATAGTTCTATATTGTGTATTTTGTTGTACAGTTATTTTATTTTCAACTTTAATTTATATATTTTATCTTATTCTTCCCAGTTAAATTTACCCTTCATTCTAATTTGTGTTGTACAGTTATTTCATTTTTAACCTTAATTTATATTTTATTCCTTCTTAGTTAAATTTACCCTTTTTAATTTTTCATATTTATTTCCTATCTTATTCATAGCCTTTTCCTTTTTTGTTTTCTTTAGGTCACGAGCAGTTGTCCAAGCATTTCACTACATATCGTACTGTGTATGACTGTGTACGTGACAAATAAAATTTGAATTTGAATTTGAACGAATTGGCACATAAAGGTTATGGAGTGGCTTAGCCAGTTTCCAGACTTCAAGATACTTAAAGGAATTCCTGTAAAGAGGAGCAGACCAAAATCCCTCCTGCACAATCCTGATGACAAACTACAAGAAATGTCTTACCGATGTGGTTTTCAACAGGGGTTTCTCCACCAAATACTAAGTCATGCTTGCTGTCTGCTCAACTCAGGTAGCAGATCTTGCAGGACGGGAGCTCCAGTAGTGTTTTGTCTAACAGTGGTGGAAATGACAAAAACTATGGGTCACTACGGCAGTAGAGGTGGATTGTCTTTATGCAAGGACAGAAACTGATCAGAATCAGAAGAATCATCTTTGTTTGGCCAAGGTTGTGTGGATAAACAAGGATTATGACTCCAGTTCACTTTGCTCTCTTTGTGCAAAATAAAACAAGAAAGAGACATTTTGTTAAAAAGGCAGTATATATATTATATATGTAACATAATAGAGAAAAGAAGAAAGAAACAGTACAGAAATTCTTTAGAAACTATGCAATAAAAGTACAATACTATAAGTGCAAAACTAAATTGTGCAATGTGCATATGACCTGAATGAACAGTGGGTTATTTCATAGTGTTCATCAGAGTGACAGCCTGGGGGAAGAAACTGTCTCTGTGGTGACTGGTTTTAGTAAACAGCGCTCTGTAGCGCCTGACTGAAGGCAGCAGTTTGAACAGTTTATGCCTGAGATGTGAGGGGAAGGCAGAGATGTTTCTGCCCAAGTTCTAACCCCTGACCTGTGCAGGTCCTGAGTGGAGGGAAGAGCAGCAGAGATGATCCTCTCTCCAGACCTGATTTTCTTTTGCCGTCTGACCTTGTCCTGCTTCGTGGCTGAGCCAAACCAGACAGTGATTGATGTGCACAGGACAGACTGGATAATGGCGGTATAGAAGATGGCAAGCAGCTTCTGTGGCAGGTTGAACTTCCTGAGTTGTTGGAGGTTATACGACCTCTGCTGAGCCTTCCTCCGAACAGAAATATATGTGAGCGCCAATTCAGATTGCGTAAAAAGGTGGATCCTAGGAATCTGAAGTGATCCACAACAGGTACTTTATTGTTTAGGAAAGTGAGAGGGAGGAAGGTGGAGGGTCTTGGGTGGAAGCTTTCTCTCTATAGTTTTGAGCACCTTTAACTCCAGGTGGTTCTGACTGCACCAGTGAACCAGCTGGTCCACCTCCTGTCTTTACGTAGACTCATCATCATTCTGCATCGTCCACACAGTTCACGAGTTTCACAGATGGCTCACCTGGGGTGCAGACATAGTGTAGAAGGAAAAGAACATACCCGTGGGGAAGGCTGGCGGTGATGGTTTGTGGGATATGATGCTGCTGCCTGTCCGTCAGGAAGCTGGTGATCCACTGGCAGGATGGCACTGGGGAAGCTTCTGGTGAAGGATATCGGGGATTACTGTGTTAACCCTTTAAAGCCGGTCGGAGCGGACACGCTCCATTTTGCGTAACTATTTTAAAATCCCGGTAGCACTGCAACCACGTAAGCTAGCGCAATAATTTTTTTTTGCATATGAAACCGGAGGAGTTGTACTTACATCTTATGCCATCAGCTTGTCCTAGGTCACAGTTTCCTTCCACATATAGCTTTGCAAAAATTGCATAAAAAGCGCTTGCAGCAACAAAAACACAATATTCCAGAAACACGCTTTGCCGATCCGATCAGCTGTTCGTAACACTTCCTACGTCCATCAGCGTGAACTGTCGCATGTCCGCCATGACCTGCCCGAAACCGGAAGTGACGTCATTTTGCGGAAATGTAGTTTTTTACCATCAAGGCCTCATGAGCCTATACTGGTGTTTTTAAAAGTTATCTTTGACTTTATGACTTTCTGTGTCATTTCTGGGATGCTTAGGACTCATATTGCACTGCTGGAAATAGTTTATTTTGATGCACATGCTGTTATTTTGCAAATTTACATTATAATATTTATTTTCGTTTTTCCTGCAGTATATGAAAATTGGTGTATTTCAAAAATAAAACTATGAAGACACTCAAAATAAGTTTCCTGTGGTGGAAAACTAGTTTGTGCAACTTTTTTGTATTTACAGTTTTGAGGGATAAGTCTCTTAAATTTCTCTAACTAGAAATATATGTTAAAAAAACAAAAACGATTTTCAATTTTTTTGTAGTTTATTGCACTTTTTTGCAATTTATGTAAGTACTATGCACTTAATGCATACATATTATTAAAATTTGGGCTATAATGTTTGTATTGATGTATAGCAACTTGAAATGCTCCCAAAAATGGCTCCACAGCATGTAAAAAAAATAATATAAGCTCTGGCGGACTTGGTTCTATGGTAGGTCTTAAAGCATGGCTATTCAACTACGAAGTTAGTTGGGCCAGATTTTCAAACCGAGGAATTTATCTGGGCCAGATTTTTTTTTTTTGAAGCCAGTAAGCAGCAGATCATGATCAATTTCAAACCCACACAACTGTATTGAAAAACAAGTATTTTTTTTATTCCTTTTCCCCTGTAAATCTGGTGGTGACCTCACAAATGCACACCAAAAGGTCCATTTAAAAATAAGGGAGCTATAACTAAACTATTTTTTGCACATTTGAAATCATAATAATAATAACAAAAAACATTTTGATAATTCCCTTTCAAATTAAAATAAATATTTTGCTGACCACTCACTTTTCCTGCCATGGATGGAGCCCCATCCGTCACAAGTATACAGACACGCTTCATATCCAGACCATTTTCCTCAAAAAGAGCTTAAATCTTCTCAAACATCATTTCGCCAGCTGTGTGTCCCTCTAACGGTAGTAAACCGAACAATTTCCCATCCAAAAAACGGACATATACGCACAGCTTGCATTATCAGTTCTATCTGTGATCTCCTGCTATAGACATTACATCAGTTTTCTTCAGGTCATCTAACAGCATTTCAAACTCGTCTGACGCCAGAACTTCAATTCTACGAATATTTGAACTGTCCTACAGGGGTACGTTTTTAATAGCAGATGTCACATTCACTTTTCACCGCATCCACCACGGCCAGCATGCAGTACTTCATTGTTTCAGAATCTGTGAAAGGCCTTTTCTTCATCGCCAAGAAGCAAACACGAAGGGAAGATGCTGCAGCTCTCTCTTGGGCTGTACAGGACCCTCACCATGGTAGTACAACTCCGGTTGTAAGATTATTAAACTCGGTAAAATGAATAAGTATTTGTCAGTCCAGGCAGGGTTAAACTGACAGTTTTCATTGTCAATTTTGCGCTTTAGGAGTGAGAAAGACATGCTGTTGTCGCATCATATATTACGATCACATCACGGTGCATTGTGGGTTAAATATTGCTAGGCTACTAGGAGTGTTGCATTCACAGTCTACACTACGCTGTAGGAATTTTTAATTTTTTAAAAATTAATTAATGAATTAATTTTTTGCGTTTTCTCTGTGTTTCTGCCAGGACCACAGGTAGGGCCACTCGCAGGTTGCTTCTGGGCCGCATTTGGCCCGCGGGCCGCCATTTGAATAGGCTTGTCTTAAAGGGTTAAAGGCTGAGCTGAAGTCCACGAACAGCATCCTGGTACAACCCAGGTTGCGCATTGTGATAGAGGATGTAGTGCAGTCCCATATTGATGGATCAGTGTTTAAAAAAAAACATGTAAAGGGATGGCTGGAGCTTTCTGTTGTTGAAGTTTAGCTACCAGCAGTCAGTTGTCAGAAAGCTATAATTCAGTTGCCTGGCAATGTTGCCGAGCAGTGACGCACTGACCACTTTCTAAAATCTGCTGCCTCTTCCAGTGCCCCCCACCCGGCAAAACTGTCCTGTGCTTGTGTTGTGTTAAAACTTTATTAAACGTGAGCACAAGAGAGAGGAAGACACCCTACAATGAGTTAAAAGATTGTTATTTATTTCTTCATATACAATCATTCAATTAAAAGGGATTATTATGGATTTCATATTCTTATTTTTCATCTTTAATAGCAGGACATTAACTAGGTATATAATTCTTTTCTTTCTCTGTTTTTTGCCATATTTTTCCAGTAACCTAAATTTGACAACAGCACAATAAAACTTGAAATTCCATCTTTGGTGTGCTATCCAAGTATTGTTAGTGGGCGCCATATGGCCTCACCTATAAGAAAATTCTGGAGACACCCCTGGGTGCAAGGAGTGCATCCATGCATCAAATGAGAGTCAGAGTAGGAGAAAGGCATAAAGGCAAAACTCATATACCACTGAAGTCAAACCTTAGGAAATGCCAGTGCACCTGCCAGATGAACTGCTACCATAAACATGCATCCTTGCACTCTATGGTGGTAAACAAATCCCACCAGAGAGAGGGTAAATGAGAGGGACTGACACTGGCTACATAACTCCAGAAGAGAATTTTCCCACATGTTATAGCAAATATTTAAACTAAGTACCATTGGGCCAGTCAGTATTGACATGCTGGAGAGCATGGTGTATTCTGGTAGAGAATGGATCCAGGGGTTTGCTCCTTTATAACTAAATCCATCAGTTTATTTGGCATTGAAGAAGTGAGGAGAAGACCACCTAAGTGGTTGTCAACACAGCTGTGGCTCACAAGAGAAGAAACATTTGGAGAAGACAAGAACAAGATGGCGCCGGTGTGTATGGCAGGCTGTCCTCGTCCTTGTCTGCGCCTTGGCTTAGTACTCCTTATTGTTTTGTTTTTGGTTTTATGCTCATTTGGTGGCTGTGCACTAATAACTTACGACAGACATATGCTTTTGAATCTCAGATTCTCTAACTCGCATCGCCATGTTGGACCCTGGGTGACGCCTCTATGGCCGGACTCCCTCACCAGTATGTCCTGCCTACCCCTCTCCAACCTGCACAGGAAACGTTACAGGAAACGGGGTAAAAGGAGTGGTCTTCGCGTCCGTCTCAAGGCTTACCTCAAAGCCAAGTCTACGAATTATCCATATGCTAGCTGGGATATTCTACACTTTATCCCCTCCTTCAGAGGTCGCCCTGATGCTAAACTGCAGAGCCATCGATGGATCTGCCCCGCTGGACTTCAAGTCTACCCAGCCCTTCTAGTGGCTTACCTCCCTGTTCGGTCCTGGATAACGTCCTCCAGACGTGGCATCCATCACAACAACCTCAGCGTCCTGCGATGTGCCACCGCCGGTGACCTAGCTCCTCGGGCACAGATGGCTTTATTTAATGTCAGGTTGCTGGCGAACAAGGCTTTTCTTTTAAATGACTTTAAATGACTCACCACAGGACTGGACGTTCTACTCCTTTTTTTTTTTTTTTTTTTTTTGTTTGTGTCCCGTTTGGATCTTTAGCCATCAGAATTGTTGTCTTAAGGCCAAGAAAGATGCCAAGCGGATTTATTTTACCAAGTGGATCATCATGGCCTTGCCATATTGGTCCATTTGATTGACCTTTATTATAATTATGAATTATTTTATTTTCAGTTGCTACAAACGGGACAGACATGACTGGGGGATAGGACAGGGAGAAAGAATGAAAGAAAGAGGGAGAGAAAGAAAACCAAAGGGGAGAAGAGACAGTGAGAAGGGGGGGAAGAAAGAAAAAGAAAAACAAAAGAAAAAGAAAAACAAACAAAACACCTGGGTCACCTGTATGGAGAAAAAAACAGAAGAGAAAGCAAACAACAAACAGCAACATAATAAATAAAAACAGCACCATCACAATAAACTAGCTAGCAGTAGATAACAGTAGATACTAAATAATAAACGATATTGTGCAGCACGCAAGATAGACAGCGCACAATGTACTTTGAGGCAGCAGCCAAGAAAGGTGTAGTCCGCGTCTGTGAACACCCGTGTACACCTGTGTGCATACCTGTGTGGATCAGCATGCTTGTATTCCAAAGGTTTCTCCATGTAACGATCTGCTAGGGAGTGTGGGGAGCCATAGCCCCGTCCACCAGGGTATGAAGCAGGTATGGAGGAGATCCAGGCCCCAGATATCCAGAGGCCCCAGAGTACAAGGACCCGAGGAGGACCACCAAAGGGGGGGGGGAACCGTGCCACCCTCCTGGGAAGAGCTGAGAAGATAGTTCTTCTACAACTCCAGGCGTACCTGGATGAGAACGACATTAATGATAAATTCCAGTCTGCCTTCAAACCACATCATAGCACCGAAACAGCGTTGCTTAGAGTCCTCAACGATCTTCTTCTAATTGCTGATACTGGACGCTCTGCAGTCCTAGTTTTATTGGATTTATCCTCGGCCTTTGATATGGTAGATCACAACATCTTATTAGCGAGGCTTGAGCATACTGTAGGCATTAAAGGTGTTGCCCTTGATTTTTTTAAATCATACCTCTCCAATAGGTCCTTCTTGGTCAACCTGGGCACCTGGTCTTCCTCCATTACACCTGTCTGCTGTGGCGTGCCTCAAGGATCTGTGTGGGCCCCTATTCTTTTCTCACTTTATATGCTCCCTCTAAGTGCAATCTTTGGGAAATACCGCACCGCTTTTCACTGCTATGCTGATGATATACAGATCTACTTTGAACTAAATGATGATCTTGCTTTGTCCTTGCACTGCTTTCAAGAGTGCATGTGTGAGGTCAAAGAATGGCTCTTAGCAAACTCTCTTATCCTAAATGATAAGAAAACTGAAATCGTGGTATTTGGCAGCAACGCTCCTCGTGGCCAACTTTGTGATGCCTTTGGTTTCCTTACCAGCTCCCTTTCTGACACTGTTAGCAATTTGGGTGTGTTGCTTGACAGCTCGTTCAAATTCGATAAACAAGTGTCTGCTGTAGTTAGATCTAGTTTCTACCAACTGCGTCTCATTTCTAAGGCTAGGCATTATGTTCCGCATAAGGACCTGGAAAAGCTCATCCACGCCTTTGTGACCTCTAGGGCTGGATTACTGCAATTCACTGTATTTCGGTCTTCATTCTGCCCTTCTTCATAGACTGCAGACAGTCCAAAAGTCTGCGGCACACATTCTTACCAGAACTGGGAAGTTTGCCTGTTCTAGCTGACCTGCATTGGCTACCCATTAAATACCGCATCCAATTTAAAATCTTGCTGCTTACGTTTAAAATTACCAACAACACAGCACCGAGCTACCTTAGCGAACTCCTTAAATCGTATGTTCCCGCCAGAGCACTAAGATCATCTACTCAGTTACTCTTGGTGCAGCCTAGATCTCGGCTAAGGTCTAGAGGTGACCGTGTGTTTGCCTTGGCTGCACCAGAGTTGTGGAATAACCTTCCGATTGCGATCCAGGCGTCCGATTCTATCCAATCTTTTAAATCACGGTTAAAAACCTATTTGTTTAATCTCGCTTTTCCTGCTTGTTAATGCTTGTACCTGACTTTTAGACTTACTCTATTTTTCTTTATACATATCTTTTATGGCTTGTGTTTTTACAATGTTTTCACTTGATATGCATTTTATGCTACCCCTGTGTATTAGTGGCAATGACCTGTGAGTATATTTGATACTTTGCTGAGGTCTTATAATACTCATGTTACTTTTCTGTCTTTTATGTTAAGCACTTTGGTATACCGCTGGTAAATAGAGATTGTATTGTATTGTATTGTATTGTATTGAGAAGGGTAGACACTTAGCATCTGCATACAAGCTGTGTCTGATCAACCTCAGCTGGATAACTTGAAGGAGGGTACATGATATTAACAGACCCAAAACACCCAATGATTCCTGCCACCACCCTGAAAATGTGTCCAGAAGCATTACAAGATATATATTAGCATAACAACGTTTTTTAGGATTGTTACCAACCTTCTTATATATAACTAAAAAAGAAACACTTGTGGTAGAAAATTAGAAACTTTACCTGAAAAAGCACATGCGGCTACACTTTTTTTTTTTTCCAAGGAGATCAAGTAAGATTTATGAAAGGGAAATATTAAAAAAGGCAGCCGGGTAAAAAAAAGTTAATATATTATACATCAAAATTATTTTCTGATTCTTTTGTTCTAAATTTACTTAAAGCTTGTGTCATATCAAATGCTGCAGACAGTTGAAAGCCTTCATGAAGCATGACCTGAACTCTGTAGGATTTTATGAATTTGTCTTATTCATGAATTGCAAAAAGTTCAGAATAGCTCCCATCTTAATATTTCAGGAAGCTATTGAGAAGATATGCATGATTCAGGAGTTCTGGCTTCGAAGTGAAAAAAGTTAATGATGATAAGATATTCTTGTTTTTTTCATTATTTCTTCTCAAAATATTATTTGTTATGTAATTAATGTTATCTAACTAAAAATAGACTAATATCATTAATTGTTGCAACCATACAATTAAATTACATATTTTGTAAAACAACCATATATACTTTCCTTTAATAAAATTTGCACCTGTCACCCCAAGTACAATCAACATAAATACTTAACAGCTTATTTACTATCCATAAATTCTTATTTGACTTAGTTTTCAGTAATTTTAAGCAAATATTGTGTTGTATTGTATCTCCAGATTCACCTACCCTAACGGTGTGTTCACACCGAACGCAATAGACGCAAACAGAGCGTCAGCTTTACATGTAAAGTCAATGGAAAAGCGCGAAGACGCGCGATTGCGGGTCCCGCGAAAATTCGGAAGCAGATTTCCGCCGCGAAAACGCGTGAAACGTGCGTCAATGTACCACGTGTGGCGCGTTTGACGCGCGAGTAAAAATGCGTCAGTTTTTGTTGCATTTTGTGCATTCACGCGCATCGCGTCTACTGCTCGAGTCAAAGGGGCAGATCCAGCCAAAGCCCTTCACCAAACTGCTCACGCCTCTGGAGGACCTGATGGACCCAGGTACGACAAGGACGTCCTTAACGCCGCTGCTCTGCTCTCCAGAAGGGAGACGCTCTCTTCAAGTGCTAGCTCGACAGCTGCCATCTTGCAAAGATACCGTCTGGCACAACTTCCTCCCACATTTCCAGTTCACGCGTGTCATATGATTTGTATTGGACACGCGTCGAGGTGCGAATGTGCATGCGTCAAGTTAGGGGCATCTGGCGCGTTTTTGGTTGCATCTATCGCGTTCGGTGTGAACACACCGTAACACTGGCAATCAGGGTAAGTGGTCACAGCTGGTTACTAGCTAACAATCTAGCTACAAGGCTGTTCATATGAAAGGAGTAGGGAAGGGTATTGTTTAGGTTTTATCCGATACTGGTGCCAAACCGGTGTTCAGGGAATCCATCCTACCTGAAAAAACATCCTACCCAATGTTTCTGCGCAGACACGGCGCATGCGCACAAAACCAACGCCGAATTAACTTCTTTTTCTCTCACCCATCCCGAATACTTCTGAAGGTTATGGTTATGGTTAGGGGTAGAGTTAGGTTTACTCGCAAGTCACCATCAAATTATAATACGGGTAGGACATTTTGTCAGAGTAGGATGGTTTCTCTATTTTGAAACGGTGCTGGTGCTTAAATGGTGCTCGAACTGGTGCTTAAAGAATGGAGAACACAAACTTTGTCCAAAAACCTCCCATGTTTAGCTGTTTTTATTTGTAAAAACATAACAATGTTAGCCCTTTCTGCAGCTATAGGGCATATATGGTATCACTCTATCAAACAAGAAGACAGCCACATGTAACTACGACGGTGTTTGCTAGTTCACCTTACATGCATTAATTTAATAACGTGGTTAGCCTACTCAACGTAAATTACACACGAACAACATTAAGCTACTCACCCAGAGAAGAACGGCTGCTGCTGCCATCATCATCCGTCATCATTTCTGCTACACTAGCAGGGCTAGAGGCCAGGACTCTTTGGGTTCTTGGGGGATGTTGCTAACTCCGGGTCCGATAACAGGCACCACACCCGCAGTAGATGTGCTCGGTGTGAGGTCTCGCAGCAAGCTATCAAATACGGTGCATTTCTCGGCTTTTAAAAAAACGCTATGAGTCGCCAGGTGTTTGATCAGATTCAAGGTGTTACCTCCTTTGCACAGTATCACCTTAAAGCAGTTGTTGCAGGCTGCTGAGTTTGCATCTTTTGCTGTGAAGTACAGTAAGATTTTTGACTGCTTCGACTTGGGCATTTTTAATCTGTAGCTCTGCTCTAAAAGTATCTGGGCCCGCCTACTATCCTTGGAAAGGTAAAATGATTGGCTAGAATCCAAAGTGTATGACATTTCAAGAAAAAAAACCCACAGAAATAAAGCACTGAAATGTGCGCTGCGTTTCGGTCTGGTTACTACTCTTTATGTCAGAACCCGGTACCCATCCCTAGAAAGGATGGGGGGGGGGGGGGGGGGTTAGGGGGAGTTAGGAGCATCTCACCAGTCATAAACATAGCTGATTTTTACAAAGAAAGATAAAGGTATATTAAAAACGAAATTATGGAGATGCTACATACAGCACAGACTGAAAGTGGCACAACTATTGCCTACAAATCAGCAGAACATCTCTGAGAAGAAAAACACAGTACTTCAGTTTGCAGAAGTAATGAGTCATAAAACAAATAGATCTTTGTCTTATTCCTTCAGCAGTGTTGCTCAAATAACCCAACAAAAAAAAAAATCCAAAAAGTACATTAGGAGCCAACTCAACCACAGAATCTTTTGTGGCAAACATAATTATCCTTTAAAAACAGTTAAGCTGCAATCTACTAAGTAATGTTTTTCTGTCTTTTTTGAGCTCACAATTGTTGTTTTCAAGTATGTAGTTCAGTAAGACAACTGAGAAAGTTTTGACATGAGAAATCTTTCTGAAGCAATTGAATAACTTGTAATTGGTGTCAATCGGTCTCACCGCACCTTTTTTCCCTCAACAAAATACACAAAAAGGAGCAGACTTTATGTGTTAAGTAGCAAAAATAATAGATGAGAAAAGATAGCCATCAAAAAAATACATTTTTAAAGGCAATACAAGATAACAGAATGCCAGTTAGCCTCACTGAGTAATAATCCAGCATTACCAGTGTTGCCTTACAGCAAGTGTCTCTGTCTGATTGTCTGTGTTAGCCCCGTGACAAACTTGTGATCTGTCAACGTACAACGCCTCTCCTCTCATGGCAGCTGGGATAATCACCAGCCCTCCATGACCCTGAATTGGATAAGCAGGGAATGGATGGATAAATGGACAAAATTTGTGTATAAGAAATGACAAGAAACCAGATGTATGATGCTCTCAATTTCCCGAGAAAGAACCCTCAGAAACTTCACATCAGCAAGCAAGCAAAGTGCAGGGCAGCTTCAGTTTGCATTTTCTTTTATGTTTCAAGTTGCATTTACAAAATGTAAATAAACATGTTAATGTAATTATTTGTTACTTTTTTCTCTTAAACTCTTCCAAACATCCTAACTCGTGAAATTTCTGTTGCGTTAACAAAATTAAGTTTCTTTTCCTAAACTCGTTTCTACATGAAGACAATGAGGTCTATAAGTCAGTGAAAGCTTGAATGAGGAGCTCTTGTAGAAAAGAGTTAAAAAAAAATTGAATGTAAAGTGCTGGGAGCACTTTGGGTTAAATGCATTTGACACCCATAACTTTTTTGTGAAAGGTTGCACTCTGTAAGACAGGACAAAGTGTAGGATTGGGTACAGATGAACAGAGATAATCTGGAAGCTGTGTGTCAAAGAACGGGTATTCTAAGGATACACGGGTTTCACTTTGATCACAATGAATATTCAGCTGACGCTGCCTTCTTTTTTGGTCTCCAAGGATGTTGTGAGATGGGAAGGGGGTATTTGAAGTCTCATAATAGAATTGGGAGTGGTGGGGGTGGGGGAGGCTACCCAGAATAGGACTCCTTTATGGCTCATTTTGTAAATGAAAACATGACATCTGAACAGTTGGCATGGGCAGCCTCAATATAAATAATATAATGATATAAATTAAAATTTCTGTTTTACAGCGATTTTTTTGGTCCACATCAAGGCTGCTACACTGATGCTAAGCTGAGAGCCTTAACTTATCTTATTCACTCATTCACCTCACTGAAGACTCTTCGGCTATCACCCTACAGTTATATTAGTTTTACACATGCATTTTTTATGAAAAACTGACATGTGCTCAATTAAACTTTCCCATTTGTGAGATCATGCTTTATATGGTCCAATAAGAGCATTGTGAACAGTAATAGCCCAGCACAAATGACAGCACATTAAGGACTGGATTGTTCAGTGCTAAAGAGAGATGCAGGGGAAAAGGCATAGGGCAAATCATAGAAAAAGAAATGTTCCTTAACATTCTCTACCACCTCCCTGCTTTAAATCAATACAGAAACCTTGCTTTTTTCCCCCTCCAACCCCAAAATGCAACATAATGGCTCTATATAAATATCCCCTTTGGCCAAGAATAGTAAAGACCAATCTCCATCATGGTGATGCTTTTCCATGTTTCTGTATTCTGTCAGCTATATTCCAAATAAGTGTTCATTTTCATAGCGGTTTATGTGGCTCCATTTGCATTAAAATGATATTGGCAGCCATGCCTGGACAGCTGGACACTGCTTTCACTCTCAAATCCCTATTATGCCCTGTTTGGGAGCAATAATACGTTTAGTATTCTTAGAATAATTTTCAGACAGAATTAGTCAGACTCCCTTAAGCTAGACACATGACACAGCAAACTGTAAATGAGGCTAGATGGTTCTTCCTGTCTCACTTGCTGAAGCTCTGAAACAGATATGTGAATACTTACTGTTGTTTTTACTGAGAGATTAGGATCTAAATACTGTAGTTTTATACTTTTAGCAATTTCCTCTTTACCCAGTCTTTTACCAGCTATTCATTTTAAATGGACCTGTACTCTCAATCAGTCCTGCCCACGCTAAATAAGTCAGTTGGGGTCCTTCTTATTTATATTGCTGTGTATCTGGATTCTTACAACACTTGTGAGAGAGAGTCATTTTGCCAGGCTTCCCAATTGGTTTAAAAAAATCGGTTCAGTGAATACATTTCACAGATATAACTGTGTTTTAGTATTTTAATCTGATTTTTGACTCATCTAATCACATGCAAAGTTGTGATTTTTTTTTCTTTCTTTTTGAAAAGGCTGTCTACAAATGCCCTTTGATGTGTATTTTTCCTTACAAAAGGTTAACTGACAACATGGCTAACTAAAGTGACTACATGGCAACTCAAAGCTTCCAAGACAGTGTTTTTTTCTTTTTTTGACTCCGTCTTTAACCATCTGTTGAGCTATCTGACTTTTATTTAACCTCTGTTTTACCCTACTAGAAAAAAACCCCAGACACGTATGATATCACAGAATCTGTTAAATTACATTTCAAATTAAGCTTACGCATAAATTCAGTAAGGAAGCATTGCAATCATTCATCTGCCTATTTTCCCTGGTTGTTTGGCTGCTAGTCTGCTCTTTACATCTCTTCCACTTTCCTACGCTGTCAAACCCAATACGAACATCATTACTTTCGTCCAATCATCTTCTCGCCCACCTTCTTCAAGCCAATCAGCCTCCACTCTGCCTGCTGAGTGCTTTTCATTCCTCACCGAGTCACTCAGAGTTCTATAAAAGCCACCATATTCATATTCACCATCACCAGCATTTAGACTCTGGGGGGTCCTGTCCTAAATCTTATCATCACTGGGATTCTGCTCTGCCGTAATGGGTGATCGGAGCCTCATCTCCACATATATATTGATTAATTTCCGCATGGGAACAAAATAATGTTCGCTTCCAAATGATCTCTCTTTATGGACAGATCACTATATTTAAAACAGTTCAATATGCAGGTATTCTGCAGTAGCTTTGTTGTTGCATCCAATAGCCCAGCTGACTTTAGGCCACACCACGAAGTCTGTTCTATTCTATTTTATTCCATTCATTCTGTTCCGGTTTAATTTTGTAATCTTAGACTGTTTACACTTGTGTCAGTTAATGATTCTTCTCTTTGTTAGTTTTACCTCTTTTGTGATTGGTGCCACCTCCTGATTAGTGTATCGTCTGTTGTCTTTCATGTTTGCTTCCAATTAGTCATCAGTCTGCTCAGTGTATATGTATATCCCTGCACTTGTTCTTGAGATTGTCTTATTGTATTTGTTCTTTGGCCTTCTAGTGTTCCTTGTGCTTCCTGGATTTTGTAGTGTGTTTTCGTAATCCTGGTGATTAAGTCTTGGTTTCCTCATGTCCTAGTGACATTTTGTTATTTTTCCTTTTGCCTACCCTTCCTGGATTCATTTGCTTCTATTGTCTGCTTTCATGTGTATGAGGCAGCTTGTTTTTTGTTTAAAAATTTGAACATTTATTCTGCCCTCTGGGATCCTACATTTAGGTCCTGTGATGGCTGCACTTACAGCCACACAGTGGTAATACCCACCATGTTAGTGTAGAGGCTTATAAGTAACATTGCATTCACATTTCTTTCTTTAAATATAGGAATTTATTTACAGGACAATAAATAACTGGTTTTGGTTTAGTTAATTCATATATCCACATAACGCTGCATTCTAAAATAAGTGCGCACATTTTAGTTTACACTGTTATGTATGATTAATCTTTTGTTTTCTGAGTTACCTTAGTTGCAGCTGTTCCAGTCCCTTGATTAAGGAGCCAAGAGGTGGAAAAGGGGCGGAGCGAGCTTTAAAGGAAGGCTACAAATTGGTTCACGCCATAACTCAGGACCATGGGGGGGAATTGGAGTTCATTATGTTTGGTTTAGTTAGGTTTTGTGTGTTTTACCCCTTCTCCTGTTTTTGTGGGCTGATCAGCCACTATTTAAGTTTCCCCTTTGTCTCATTAAGTTAGGTCAGTTTGTTTGTGTTATCGGTTGTGTTGTCAACGTTGAGTAGAGTTTTGTTAGTTTGACCTCTTTTATGGGCCCAAGATTTTGATTCTTTTTGCATGAGTTAACCAATTATGTTTTTTGGGTTAAATAAAAAATCATTTTTTGGACTTTAACCTGTGCCTAAGTTTCCTTCACTGCTCGGTCCATCACAGGTCCCTTCTTCTGAGATGTTATCATACAATCTGAACAGCCAGGGACCCATTGGATACTAGAATTTCCTCTGAGGAATTTCAGGAAGTAATGTCTGTTTATATCAGCTCCTTTTTCATGAAATGTTCAATGAAAATTAAGCTGTAAGCCTTTGATTCTCTGAAGGTCAAGCCTTTGTCAAAACCCGGTGCTCTGAGGCTTATGTCATTAATTACTTTTTGTCTGGGATTGATGAATCCACGGTGGCCGCCATGAATTCCTTGTCTATCCCTGAAGCTAGAGCTAACCTGCTACCAACCGCTAGCTCCTGTGTAAGCTAACCACCAGCCTGTTAGCAACTGGCTAGCTAGTCTGCTGCTCACCTCCTTGTCTGTTACGCAGCAGGAAAAATGTCACATTTGTTTGTGCAACTAAATTTTCAGTGATACTTTTTACTGAATACCAAAAATTTAATATTATTATGGATGTTGATTGCCTTATTTACATTTAATGTGATGTGATATAGTAACGGAATTCAAGTAGATTAAGATAAGTTCTGGCCTTTGGAGATCAAGTATACTACATGAATTCTGCAAAAGGGATAGTTAGGGGCTCTTTTTTCTATGCCCTCTGGGAGTTTGAATCAATTTATCTTCCTAATGTCACATTCACAACTTTTTGTTTCTAGAGAGTGCACATGAATCAACTGTGCACTCTGTGTTTAAATTTCTTTAAAAAGGGTCTTAATATATTGACAGCGTGGGCGAGTGTACAGTCCACTTTGGGAGTGTCATTAAGTTGACAATGATCAAGAGCTTCATTAGAAGTGTTGAATGGCTTCCATATCTGAAAAAGTATGCATACTATGTTGATCCATCCACTGAACTGCTGATTAAATATGTCAGGCTATAAAGCAAAGCCATTACTCCATAATTCCCCACAGACACCAGGAGTAATTAAATGAATCTGTCTAGGGGAGAAAACATGTTTTTGTCTTTTTTCACAGTCAAAGAATAGTTTGTGCCATCAAGTCTAATTATTATCTAACTTGGCTTATAGTGCAAATTAGTTAATACTCTACTGAAATTAGGTAAAGAACTTAAAAATAAATGAAAACGACATGGCTGGAGTCCAGTAGACTTTAATTAACAAGTGCTTGTACCTCCAAAAGATATCTGGCTCCAAGCAAGTGAGTGAGTGTCTGCATGGGCAGGCAGCTTAATTGTGATCAAGTGTCCTTCTCCAATGGACTAAAAAAATTGATGTTTTGAAACATACTCTGTGGTTGTCGGCTTCTTTTATCCCTAGGAAAGCTGTCATAATGGTAGGTTGAAGTCTTTATGCATAAATGTTCATTTGACTTGGGAAGTGTAAATGAAGATGGAATTAGCAACTAAATACTATGAAATATTATTGAATTGTCCCCAGGAAAAACACTACTCTGGGAGAGGAGGCAGGGCAAGACTGTTAGGAATAGAGTTCTAGAATCCTTCTCCATCATTCTGACAAAATATTATGTCAATCTCAAACAAACTTTGTCAGTTTGATAGACATGAATTGTTCACTAACACAGTAACTTTATTTTGATGCATTAGTAAAATTGTGTGAGTTATAGTATTTGCAGGTTATTCATAATGTTGTGCTAAATTTATGCGCAGTTCAAAGAAAACAATATTTCGTGTTGGGATTATTTTTTTTGAAATAGCTAAAGCAATCTAGAAAAAACTGTAAATGTGGCTTATAACATTCTTGTTTATCAAATGCTGCTTGATCTAAGGTATGAGAAACTTCCTATTTATTTCTGAACCTTGAGTTTCCCCTGACAAAAAAATTACAAGTCAAGCTGTCTGCACTCCATATCAAGGGAATTTATGAAATGTGAATTTGGTCAGTCTTTTCAACACACTGCTACATTTTGCAAACTCTACAAAGTGAAATAGCCAGTGCTGGGTCACCACTGAGTAATACATTCAACACTAAGAACGTGTTCTTAGTCATCTACACGAAAATGAGAACTGTCATCTCTAACAATTATACAATTATGTTGACAGTCCTGTTGAATAAAGGCATCTCATATTTGAATTCTATACACACAGCAATCAGTTCCATAACTTTTGACCCAAAAAGTTGTGAAAACATTACAGGATACATTAAATATTTTACTATGAGCCTCATTGCTCTTTAATATGCCCTCCAAGACTTCAATAATTCAGCCAAATTGTAATCTTTAAAAAAAAATCTAAATGAAAAGCTCACTGATTCAGGTGTTTCTTTACCAGTGTTTTTCCAATGTTTATATGTTTATTGTATTTTGCATTTGTGAAGAAAGGAAGAGAGATTTATAAAGCTTGTGATATTCAAACAATAGATGTTTCAGCTACAGTAAGTTCCAGCAGCTATTATTTCTGCAACCTAAATCTCCAAACATTAGTGCAAGAGACAGCCTTACCGAACTCCAATATTGCCAAGGTTATTGATACTGTTATATAGATTTAGTAAATAAGTAGTAAATAAATAGAATTTACTAAAGTAACAAAATCATTAAATACAAGCTTTAGCTCATACTTCATTGCTGCTTTCATTAGATCGTGCATTTCCTCTTCTGCATAGTTGTCTGAAAATCCTTAGAGAAGTGAGCAGAAAGGTTCTGTTGATGCCACTTAAATATCTTCACAGTAGCAGAGCCAATGCATGAGATTTGACCTGAGTACTTCAAGAGTGGGTATGTGTCGGGTTGTCTTGGTCGAGGCATCTCTGGAAAGAGGGTATGTCCGGGTACTGGTGAGGAAAGTCTGCTTGCTGTAATTTATGTAAGGATACTTAAAGGTACATGAGAGTTTGCCCAACCACTTTACATCCATTATATAGACTTGGAGAGAATGTATTAACATGTCCCTATGGGTGTTGTGGGGATGAACAAAAAGTATTTTACCAGCATAATATAATCTGCAGTATGATCATTGTTTTAACAATGTAATAGATAGCTTTAAGATGGCCTTAAGATGTTTATGATGATGCTAACTTTGTATTTCAGGGGCAGTTATAATTATTTTATACATATTGCATATCTGTGCTTATTTGAGTTGATGTTCAGGTTCTTTAAAGGTCGTAAGCCTCACTGACGTGACTGTTCAGGTGATACATGCTGAGGGAAAACTAGAACATAGAAGGAATTGCAATACATGCTTACAAAACACTTATATCAGTTTATTTTATTATCTTTTATATGTTCATATTCTTATATTAAGGTTTTAGTAGAGGTTCTTGGTTAAAACATTTATTTAGTAGAAGACATACACATAGTCTCAGTGAGCTTCTGGTCTGGTAAAAGGTCAGAAGTGCAACAGGTGAATTGAGAAAGAGCATTTGAGGACGAGACACAGACAGTAGGTGAAGAGGTGACACAAAGAGCATGTGAGGTCAACACACACACACACACACACACACACACTTTAAATTAGATTTATTTAGAGGAGAGGTTAGTTATGTTTGGCTGTAACTGCAAAATTGTCTTGGTAAAAGAGGAACCGTTTCTTGGTGTCTCGGCAAGAAAGAGGAACAAGACAAGAACTGAAAGGTAGACAGGAAGGGCTAGCCATGAAAATAGAAGATGATTTTCTAGGTGAAAAGTCATGATGATGTTGATCTGATCTATGTATAAAATGTATCTGTGACGCATGAAGGGGCGTCAGTAAATAAACCCTGATGTTATAAAATAATTGTTTGTGCTTTAGTAAGTCGAAGATCAATTGCTGTGTTCAGTGATCTTCCCACATGTGAATTAAAATCTTCGTTTGACTTCACCCGGCCGGACCAGTGTGGTTATTTTTCGATCACCTCTTGTACCCTTTCTCAATTCTTGAATCTTAACATTTGGGGGCTTCGTCCGGTGGTTGAGTAAGGGAAAAAAGTGGAGGTGTGAGCGGTGGTCCGAGGTGGTCAGACGGGCAGACATGAATTCCAGTGGTTGAAGTGAGTGGGCATAAGCCGGCTTATCCAAAAGGTAAGGCACTACCTGTTGAATTATTTCCAAAGTGTGCCAAATTGGACATGATAAAATTTAAGTCTACTCACTGAAGTTACTGGTGGATGTCTGTTTTGATTTTGATGAAAATCTCATGAGTTGAAGCAGTTAGAGTTCTGCTAAGAAGAAATGAAAGCAGTAAAGTCTGCTAAAGAAAGTTTGAGTCTGCCAGGAAAAAGTTTAAATATTGGGTTGAAGTCCCAAAGAAATTGAGTTAGAGTCTCAAGTAGTTTGGTAGGGAATTGGTTATTGTGTTGGTTAGAGTCCAAATTTGGTCATAAGAGTGGACCTGAGCGGTCATTTTGTGAGTTGGAGTCTCCATTTGACCACTAGGTTGCACCTGCTTCAGTTATACACTTGTTTCGGGTGTTGATTGTTGTTTCAAAGTATTATAAATTATTCTAGAACGGCAGTTCGAGTCTGCTAGGAAGCGCAGTGCTCAGAGGTAACGCTTGCCAATGCAAAGGACGCTTATGCATTGTCCTCGAAGAGGGATAGTCAGTTGGTCACTGTGGAGCTTGGGGCACTCCAGAATAACTAGGAGTTAGAGTCTCCTTACCGTTTGAAACGGTATCTGCGCTTTTTTGGCCAGCAGAAGTGGACTTCGGGCGTGTAACTTTAACCTAAAACTTCAAAAAAGTTTGGGTTGGTTGACGCTTTTAAATTGAGTTAGGGATTTTAGAAATGAGGCCAGAAACAGTTAAAGTCTTGATACTGGTTAATTGATCGCAAAAAACTCAGGGAGTTTATCGGTTAAACTGTTATGTTAAATTTGTCGAAATTCGATAGGTGTTAAAAGGTTTAAAATCTGTGCAGTTGTAAATATAAGACGTCTCTGTAATAAAAAAGATCTCTGTGGGTCGAGTTAGCAATGCACTGACTGCCTGCTGCTATTCTTAGATGAAGAGTGTGTGTGCATGCAAATGAGGCAGCAGATGCAGAGCGCATGAGAGGACTATGCTTTCGGTTTTGTGTGTCATTCAGCTCTATAACTATTGTTTGCAAATGTGGATAAATGTCTGCAATTAAAATGCTGGCTTAGTAAATAATAACATTGTAAATATATGAATGGTGACAGCGTTTCAAAATAGAATATAAGAATTGTTTGTGTTTAAAACCAACGTTTAGGTAAGAAGATTTAAGGTGGATTTGAAGGCATAAACAAAAAATAAAAGGGTTACAGTCTGCAAGGGTTGTTAATTCATGAGCTGACTGGATGCAGAGTAAGTGGAGTGGTCATCCTGAGAGGATTGAATGATGCTCTAACTCTGTGGTCAAGTCAGACATAGGCTTTAAGCAACCATGAGCCACTAATAAGCGTGACAGATTAATGAGTATGTGTAAATTGAACTTGTTAAATAGCTTTAATAGAAGTAACTCAATGAACACGCAATAAAGTGGACTTTTTAGGGGCAGTTTATCACTGATACCATAAAAAGCAACTTAATTAGTAGTTCAATAACAAATTGTAAAGATAACCTTTGTTATTTGATAAGAGAGAGAAAATTCAGGTTACATATAGTGAATAAATAAGGAAATGTTAATCTCTGCGTCATTCCACACTGAAATTTCAATTGTAGGGGATCATTTGGAGGTGAATTGTGTAGGACACGGGGAGACAGAAGAATCTCCCCATGAGTTTTCGGTGTGCATAGAAATTGAGGAGGCTGAACTGGAAGCCTGCCTGGGTCGTTGTTTTTGTTTATTTGAGGGTCTGCTGGAAGTTTGTGAAAACGACCACCTTGATATGTGGGAGCCTTCTCGGGCAGCGATTTTTTTGTTAAACCTGTGGCAGGCTGTGCAACATGGAGAAAGCTTTGACATAATGTCATAAAGGTGATTTCTTGGTTTTAGACTTATTAGTACGGGACAAGTTGAGGGACCCTTGAGGGTGTGTTGCTGTAAAGTATATAAGGGACGCGCAGCGCCGTTAATGGGTTTAAAATAAATGAAAAAACACTAATCCGAGGAACTATTGGAGAGGTAAGTATACGGAGGTGAGCGCGTTGCGCATAAGGGTTGCTGGTGTCATATATTAACACTTTGAGGGCGAATAATTTTGATTGAGTGTCAACGCTTGAGAATGCGAGGACAGCGTCTAAAGTGCTGGGTTAAACTTTGTGTATCACCGAGCAGGGGAAGAGGAGCCAGTGGTTGCGAGAACAGCGAGACGAAGACTGAAACCGAAAGTTAAGCGTGTCTGGGTGACCTAGACCAAGAAGGTGGAGTCGACCAACGCCATTGGAAGAGGTAAGTCTGTGTTTCAGAGAATGGCTGACAGCTCGGGTGCGACACCTAGTGGGAAAAGGGGATGCAAACCTCTGAAGGATCAGCTTGAACAGCTTAAGAAAGCTATTCGTTTGGCTTCACCTGGAGCATTAAAAGCAGCAGAGAAAGAGTGCCAAGCGATGGAGGTTGAGGTAAGCAAACTTATTACATCTCAACAGAAAGGGCTGGGTGATAAAATAGCTCTGAGCCTGGTGTTAAAAACTGAGGGAGAGAGATGTGAACAGAAATTGAAACAATTTGAAGAGGAGTCCAAGGGACATTCAGTGAACAGGAAAGCCAGAGGAGAAATTAAGGATCTAAAAGAAACTCATGCCAGGTGCTGTAAGTGGCTGCTCCTGTGGAGGGCAGCCTCTTCCTGGATGACTGAGGAGGAGGATGACACAGGAAAATCAGGAGACATGGTGAGTATAATGGAGTCTTTGAAAAATCTGAAGGAGGAAAATAAAAAGCTAGAGGACCAAGTGAAGGACTTGACTCCGAAGGTAGAAGAGGCTAACAGGTATTACACACCGAAATTATATCCTTGGGCTGAATTGGCACGTTGTGCACCACCACCACCATATGTCATGCCTGTAATGACCCTTGGAGGGGGACAAGTTCGTGGTCCTGATGGACAGACTGGAGTTGTCCTTGGCGGAATAGCAGATGTTGAATATACTACTACTCCCCTGAATATCCCCGAAGAAGGGATAAGGGCAGTGGAATGTCAGTCCCAAGATATGGGAGGGAGAATGACAGCCTCAGCTGCAGATGAAGGCTCGACCTCGCCTCCCAGTTCGGTGGATAGTGGAAACATCATACGGGCCGAGGTGTCTACAGTGGAACAGCCAAAGCAGGACGGGGAGCCCAAAAGGACCCCTAGAATGAAGGACAAAATACCACAAGGAGTGATAACCAAGGGAGAACATTGGGAAGGAGAAGTGTATGGACAAATGCATGAGCCCCCACGTGCGTTAATAGAGGCATTAACAGCATTGGAGGTTATAAAGCAGAGAGTAATGCAGGGAGGGCCAGAAGAGGAGAATGAAGACCGTGCGACGTCATCAGAAGAAGAGGACGATAAGGAGGACGAAGATGGAGGACCTGAGCCCCAACCAAGTACAAGCCTAATTTTGAGGAAAAGAAGTGTGAAGAGAGACCAAGCACAGAGACAGCCCATATTTAGGAGCTCAAAGGGAAAAGGAAAGTCGAGGAAGAGTAGAAAAGTGAGTTTTGAACAAGGAGCTCCTGACCCTGGTTTAAATCTGCCTCTAATAGCAGGTCCAAAGAACGAACCAGTTTATCGCGCCTATAAGGTGAGAGATTTGGAAGCATTGGTTAAACAACTTCCACCAATAACTGAGGGAGGAGCTAGCTGGTTGAGAAGGCTGGGCGCGCTGACCGAAGGAGAAGAATTAGCGCTGGGCGATTTTCGCGCTTTGGCCGGACGTTGTATGCTGGGTGGTGGGTTAGCAGATGTAGAGCAGATAGCTCAAACAACCAGATATGCAAATGACCTACAATACCATGAGGTGCAGAATGACTTAGCAGATGCAGTCCGGGAGAAGTATCCAACTCCTAACTCTGGAGCCATTCCAAAAATTATTTGGGATCCCAAAAACACACCCAGAGAGTTTTTAGCTAAAGCAAAGGAACAATGGTTGTTAGAAACAGGAATACATCCGGGGAAGGAGGGTGAAAGTAGAGCGTGGTTTCGTTCGGCGGTGCTGGCAGGGCTGCCCAATCAGGTTGCAGTGGATTTGGAAAAGAACCCAGATTTTGCCGTTGCAGACTCGGTGCAGTGGGACAGACATGTGACCCACAGACTTCAGCAGGAACAGGATTTGGCAAACAAACAAAAGAAAGAGTTGGAGGAAGCCCAGGCGTGGCTGGTCAAGTTGCAGCTGGCAGAAGCAAAAAACAAAGCAGGAGACAGAAAGAAAGAGGATAAAGAGAGCGCAAGGAAAATAATGGTGGCAAGGCCTCAGCCCGATCCTGTGCCTGACTGGCCAGATCAGGATCCGGGTCTCTACCCTGATGACCGTTGGCCCGCCAATGCACCAAGGCAGCGTCAACCAGTAGGGAATTGGGGGACCGGTGGACCGCAGAGAGGGCGTGGTGGATCCGTGAGGGGAGGACAAAGGGCTCGGAATCCAGGGAATCCTAACAATGTGTCTTGGACTGCCTGTTACAGCTGTGGAGCAGAAGGACACTGGTCCCGAGAATGCCCTGAATCGCAGCGAAATTATCAGAGGCGAGGCTATCAATCCCAGGCACGAGGAGGCCCAAGACAAAGAGCTGCTTACAGGGGAGCATATCAAGCTCCAAACCCGAATGCAGCACCAGCCGCCCAGTACCCAGTAGCTGACTGGGGCTGGGAGAGGGAGCAATACTGACGGAGCCCGGAGAAACTGAACAGCGTGGGGGCGGCAGAACCCATGCTGTCAATGACCGTGGAAGGCACTGAATTGCCCTTCCTGGTGGATACTGGAGCAACATACTCAACTTTGAAAGACACACCAGACAGTGCAACACTCTCCTGTCACACAGTTAATGTGGTAGGCTTTTCCGGGATTCCAATGACACTGCCATTGACAGATCCAGCATTGACACAGCTGGGAAAACAGACTTTGAAACACCAATATGTGGTGTCCTCACAGGTGCCTGCAAATCTCATGGGCAGGGACCTGCTTGTGAAACTGGGAGCCACAATCATGTGCTCACCAGATGGACTGATTGTTACTCTGCCTGGAGGAAAAGAATTCCCGTGCCTGGGATCACCTTCAAAGACTCAATATTTAGTCCAGAACTCTGAACAACCCACTGCCGAAATCTACTGGGGGAGGCTAGTGGAAGAAGGCATTTTGAGACATTATCAGCTATGGAAACCCTGGATAATGAGGCTGGCCGTCTATTCCCCTCCGCGAGATCCTTTCCACGTTACACTCTTTTATGATAGGGAAGATAACGATATCTATCGGGAACAGTTCCAGTCTGATCTTGAGGGACAGACGTGGAATGTGCAAACACATAACATTTATGTTGGACCAGAAGGTGTGGCCGCGGCTGTGAAATTTACTGATGAACAACTGCCTTGGTACAATGTGGGGGAGGATTCAGCCCCTCACATTACATTGGCGGTCCACGAGGGTCATGGGCCAAGAGATCTGGGACCAATGGTTAAGCGGGCGCTGGACGACGCATGCTGGCAAAGCACCCAAATTCCAAATGTCTGGTATGCACCAAAATGTAAAATATATCGCATAACTTGTTTGTCCAACGATGCAGTGATCTTAGAACATAAAGAAATCTCCAGAATACATGGCAGGGAAAGAATGGATCATCCTGATGCAGTAGCTGAGCTCTCAAAATTGCCTGGTACTTTGTGGTCCGCAGGGCCCACAGACGTAGGTCTAGCTAACTGTTCGCCTGTCCTGTTCCAGCTGAAGTCTGACATACCAATTAACAGACCACAATATAAGCACAAAACTGAAGCAGAAGAAGGTATAGCTGAAACCATTGAAGGACTGTGGAAGGCAGGAGTGCTTGAGCCCTCATGGTCATTTTGGAACACACCTATTTTGCCAGTGGAAAAACATGGGACAGGGAAGTACCGTATGGCACATGATTTGAGAGCAATAAATGCCATACTGAGGACTGACACTGTGCCTGTACCAAATCCCTACACAGCTCTGACCGAAATTACTGGGGACCAAAAGTGGTTCACATGTATTGACCTAGCGAATGCATTCTTTTGTCTCCCACTGCACGAGTCACTCAGAGACATTTTCTCATTCACATACAGAGGCCGCAAATTTAGGTACACACGCCTACCACAAGGCTTTGCACTCTCACCAGGAATTTTTAATCAGGTGTTGAAAGAGGCATTGTCCCCATGTCAACTGCCAGGGGGCTGTACATTAATACAGTATGTTGATGATCTTCTTATTGCAGCCCCGTCAGCAGCGGCCTGTACGGCAGCATCGCTCGTGGTGTTGAACAGATTGGCGGAGTGTGGCTTCAAAGTGAGCAAAGAAAAACTGCAGTTGGTCCGGCCAGAGGTAACATTCCTGGGCCGGGTGATCGCACACAGATCAGCGGGGTTAATGAACACACACAGAGACCAAATTCTGACACATCCAAAACCAAGAACTGTGAAGGAGTTGCTTTCCTTTCTTGGCTTGACAGGTTACAGCAGGCAGTTCATTCCGAACTATGCGGGTAAAACGGCCCCTTTAAGGGACCTGATCAAGAAAGTTGGTGTTCGAAATCTGAAGGCTGAATTGCCTTGGACGCCGGACACAGAGACAGCGTTCATTTCGCTAAAACAGGATTTGTCAAGAGCCACAGATCTGGCCACACCTAACTATGATGAGGCATTTTATCTTGATGTTTCAGAAACAAAGGGAGTTGTGAATGGTGTGTTGTTTCAGAAAAAAGGGGGAGGTAGGGATGTACTTATGTATGTCAGCATAAGATTAAATTCAACAGAAGCAAGGCATCCCACATGCACACAACACGCAGCAGGAGTAGCAAAGATAATTCAGAAAACAGCACATATAGTGAGGGAACACCCACTGAAAGTGCTTACCACACACAGTGTAGTGGCCTATGTGAACTCACAGGTATTCACAATGACTCCACTGACGCAACAAAGGTTGAGCAAAATTTTAGAGGCGCCAAATTTGATATTCACACATGAAGGAATAAATATGGCAGACCTAATGGGGTCAGGAGAACCACATGACTGTATTAAGAAAGCCCAGGTTGAAGGAAAAATCAGGGAAGACCTGAAGGCAGAGCCCATATACGGAGCTGAGGATTGGTTCACAGATGGATGCTGCCACAGAGATGAAGAAGGATTGAAAGCGGGCTATGCAGTAGTCTGTAGAGTAGGAACTGAGTTTCAGGTGAAAGAAGCAGGAAAAATTGAGGGACAACAGTCGGCCCAGAGAGCTGAAGTGATAGCCCTAACTCGAGCCCTGAGGTTGGCTAAAAACATGAGAGTGAACATCTACACTGACTCAGCATATGCGTTTGGAGCAGCTCATGTGGAACTGGCTCAGTGGAAGAGAGCCGGGTTCAGGACGGCCACTAATGCACCCATCTGTCACAAAAAGGAAATGGAGGAACTGGAAAAGGCCCTGGAGGACCCAGACGAGGTAAGTATTATAAAATGCAAAGGCCACTCACAAGCAGACAGTATGGTGGCAAGAGGAAATCAGAAAGCTGATGAAGCCGCAAAGGAAGCAGCGGGCTACAAAGGACAGAGACAACTGGTGCAGGTAACCCCAGAAGAGGAGGTTAGCACTAACAGCATGGAAGAAGTTAGAAAGGCTCAGGAGGAGACATCCCCAGAGGAAAAGGGGGTGTGGGAAAACAAAGGAGCCTGGCAAGATGGCGGTTTGTGAAGGGGGCCAGATGGGCGTCCCGCTTTAACGGCCAAAATGGCGGAACAAAAGGTGAATGAGGCTCACGGGCTTGGTCACGTGGGAGTGAAACAGATGGAGAGAAATTTGTGCCGATGGTGGCATCCTGATTTGAGAAGGATGATACTGGAAAAGGCCAGAACGTGCCTAATTTGTGGGGCACACAACCCAAAGCCAGCAGTAAAACCTGAAGCTGGTAAGTTTCTCATGCCAGAAAGGCCAGGAGAAGAGGTCGTGATTGATTATACCGACATGATTGATACAGGCCCAGGTGGGGTGAGGTATTTGTTGGTGTGTGTGGATGTTCTGACTGGATGGCCCGAAGCATGGGCGACCAAATGTGAAGATGCGAAAAGTGTGATTAAGTGCTTAATCAATCATTACATTCCAAGGCATGGGTTTCCCAAGAGAATTAGATCAGACAATGGTACTCACTTCAAGAATAAAGATTTGCAAGAGGTAGAGAGGATGAACCTAAATTTGAAAAACAAGTTGGCTAAAATTTGTGCGCAGACAGGGCTAAATTGGGTCGCAGCCCTGCCCATTGCTTTGATGACCATAAGATGTTCTGTTAACCAATCCACAGGTTTCACCCCTTATGAGCTGCTGACTGGGAGACAGTTTCCAGCACCCTGGACAGTGGTCCCGGTGGAGCAGCCCAGGACAAGCAACAGGTCTTATGCAGAATATTTTAATGAGTTGAAGGCTCTTGTGTCCAGCTTTACAAAACAGGTCACTTGTGAGAGACCCACGGGGAACGGAGAGGTCCCGGACGCAAAGGCAGTGGACCCTGGGGCGGTGGCCCCTATGTCCATGATGCCGATGATGGATCTGGAGGTAGCCGAGTGGACTGAGGAGTGAACAACAACCTGTGTATCGACCTCTGGTGTGCCAGAGGTCGTAAGGGGGAATTGTGGGGATGAACAAAAAGTATTTTACCAGCATAATATAATCTGCAGTATGATCATTGTTTTAACAATGTAATAGATAGCTTTAAGATGGCCTTAAGATGTTTATGATGATGCTAACTTTGTATTTCAGGGGCAGTTATAATTATTTTATACATATTGCATATCTGTGCTTATTTGAGTTGATGTTCAGGTTCTTTAAAGGTCGTAAGCCTCACTGACGTGACTGTTCAGGTGATACATGCTGAGGGAAAACTAGAACATAGAAGGAATTGCAATACATGCTTACAAAACACTTATATCAGTTTATTTTATTATCTTTTATATGTTCATATTCTTATATTAAGGTTTTAGTAGAGGTTCTTGGTTAAAACATTTATTTAGTAGAAGACATACACATAGTCTCAGTGAGCTTCTGGTCTGGTAAAAGGTCAGAAGTGCAACAGGTGAATTGAGAAAGAGCATTTGAGGACGAGACACAGACAGTAGGTGAAGAGGTGACACAAAGAGCATGTGAGGTCAACACACACACACACACACACACACTTTAAATTAGATTTATTTAGAGGAGAGGTTAGTTATGTTTGGCTGTAACTGCAAAATTGTCTTGGTAAAAGAGGAACCGTTTCTTGGTGTCTCGGCAAGAAAGAGGAACAAGACAAGAACTGAAAGGTAGACAGGAAGGGCTAGCCATGAAAATAGAAGATGATTTTCTAGGTGAAAAGTCATGATGATGTTGATCTGATCTATGTATAAAATGTATCTGTGACGCATGAAGGGGCGTCAGTAAATAAACCCTGATGTTATAAAATAATTGTTTGTGCTTTAGTAAGTCGAAGATCAATTGCTGTGTTCAGTGATCTTCCCACATGTGAATTAAAATCTTCGTTTGACTTCACCCGGCCGGACCAGTGTGGTTATTTTTCGATCACCTCTTGTACCCTTTCTCAATTCTTGAATCTTAACAGTGTGTTTTCGGTTACCTTACAGAATATGGTATATCCTGTTCTCATTGGCTATTTGTTCTCTGTAATTTAGACTCAATCCTAGGTGGGATTTGGACAGTGCAAGGGATGCTCTTTTGTCACGGATTGTGGTTATAACTTTAATGGACTACATTTCTAGGCATAGTCAAGTGGCGGAAGGTTTCCAGTTTTGTGGACTCTCTAGATTTTGCATATGATCCTTTGGGCTTCAACAAGCACTGACCTCCAGTTTGCACTGGTGCATTTGCTGCCAAATGTAAATTAGCAAACAAAACACGCTTGAATTGTGTAACAGGGACCCTGACAATCAGTCAGTGCAGTGGTAAGCAACAGTCAATTTGTAATATACCAGTTTAACTATGCTGTGCATAAGCAAACTGGCACACAATTCCATGCATTTCTTGGCTCTAATCTATTCATTACAGTAACAACAGATTTTTCCGATTATTATATAACATTTAGTGGTGTTACATATAAATTAATTGCATGTGAAACTGTTTTTTGTTCTTTCTTTCTTTTTTGTTTTATTATGTTTTTAGTAACTAAAATAAAACACATTCACCATGTTAGGATTGTAGGTTAAAGTTGGGATACTTTTCAGTTTCCAACCACCTTTTTGGGTTCTGAAATTAGAACAGCCAAAATGTAGTTTCTGTAAGCAGAACTGATTTTAAAAGTTTTTGAAAAGCCAGAATCAAGTCACAATACTGCAACATGTTTGCTATGAAATTAGCCATGTCCACTTTTAAGTTATTGTTTTAGTCCCGTTGAGATAACTGATTTAATATTTGTCAAAGCTGTTTAATCTAATTTATTAATATTATAAAATTAGACTTCTCCTCAGACGTGTTCTGTTTTTGCTTGGGGTGACACTTTTATAGCTTTGGTTCGCTTTGTGTTGCTAGTGATAAACGTAGGGAATGTATTCCTGCTTGAAATGAAATTAGATTATATCAGACTTATGAATTAAAAACACCTTGTCATATAGCTCTGACTAATAAGGCTCAGGCAGAGTAGATACATTTGTCAGATTTTGTGTGGCTTCCTGGAAGAAACAGAACAAAAAACATCAAATTAAAAAAGTATGCAAGGTTTTTTCATACATTGCTTTTAGTTTTCCTAATATTAAATCGGATTATAACAGAGGAATACAGGAAGCTCCTTAAGGCACTAAAAGATCTGCAGCACATCCAGGCTTCAAAGGTAATATGTTGTCTTTAGTTTTACGGTGCCAAGAAATGTTTTATCACACTATAATTTTTTTTTTTGCTGGTCTTTTTAGAGTTGCCATCATATCTCACCATTGAAAGTATGTGGTGCCTATAGTAGATGAAGGAAGACTTCATATTTCGCCAACAACCTGCAGTTTGTTGGAATTACTGGCTTATTCCTTTTTTCATTCATATAACAGAGTTAATGAATATTTTATTAATTATGGTCAAGCAAGGAATATGCTAATCAAATTTTTCTACTGCCTCTTGTAAAGTGCCAACATGTAGGCGGATTTCATGACATGTACATATTAATTTGATGATCTCACAACATAATGACCTAATAGTACTATACTGTTTATGTTTTTATTTGATATTAAAGAAGGCATTTGGGGTCTGTTATAGTTGTAAAGCCAGATTACAAAGTAAAAGAAAACTCTAATAATAGCGAAGAAACTAAAAGCACATGGTTCTAAATAGGAAACAAAGAATTACTGAATTTGATGAGGATTTAAATAATGTTAATCCCATGCAATGACATCTGCCATGACCTAGTCTACTGAGCTGGGAGATTTCAGACATGCTTAAGACATCCATGGTAGCAGTGCTGTTGGATGGATACAAACCAAGTGTGTGTGGTCCAGATTGTCTTAATTAAAAGAAAAAAAGTACCACAGATGATGAAACTGTGAAGGAAAAAGGATGATTTTTCTTTTTTTTTCATTCTTCTGTTAATTTCACTCTTATCCAATGAATATATAATTGCAATCATTGCTTGCTTAAAATAGTGGCCCACTGCTCCAAAATAACATGAAATAAAAATGGGTTCATTAAAGACACCAAATTAGTTTCCAGGTAAAAAGTTCTATAAATATATAAAGTGCATAATCAACTATAAAGACGATTAGCTTTGCCTAGCTCTGGGTCACTCATTTCTGTGAATAATCATCCTCCATGAATAAGAGATCACCAAATCACTGAGAACTAAAACCCTGTCTAGTTCCAACTCAAGGTCAATGTTTGGATGGGCCATAACTACTTTCTGCATTATAGTCATTTTATAATATTACGGCTAAAATGTCATAGGTATGCATTTACATCAATTCACTGTATTGATTAGATTTAGTTAGATTTACATATTTACTATCATCTCTTCTATACTGTTGCTTCTTGTAGACTGGGAACTATCCTATTGAACAAAAAGAGACTCAGTTTTCTCAGTGGCCCTAAGTTTAATTCCTGAAGTTGCAAATTCGACTACCACCATTGTGTACCCTTTTCTAGGGTTAATATGAAGTCACTCTACCAGTTGGGTGAAAACATTGTGATATTAACTCTCTGAGACCAGAATGGTATTTCATATTAGACATTAGTGATGATTCAGCTTAATTCTGCAAAAAGAAATGAGATATTTACTACACATGTTCACACGATAAAAGAGAAATAATGTACAGCAAAAATAAGAAATGCCAATCCAATCTCTAGCCATAGTCCAAGTCCTCACAGCTTTCATGGCATGTATAAATAATAATAACAATGATGATTTTGTGGTTGCTTTTTGTGAGACACTGCAGTGTTGTAGTACAGTGTGTGAGTGGTTCATACTAACTTCCAATGTGTTCCAGGCCTTACAGAGCCTACAAATACCCCCAGTTCTCAAAGCGAGTTCGAGTGACTGATAAAAGGCTTTTTCTAGCTGTGAAGTGTGCCGGCCTTCACATCAAAACCCAACCCTCCCAAAGGACTCAGTAATGTTTTGAAGTGTAGCACAGCTTGTCAGTGGTGTCACATCGCATTTTCCCTCAGTTACCGAGCCCAGGTTATCATTTTCAACTGGAGTTTTAGAGCAACTTTCCTGAGGCAATTAATTTTCCAGTTTTCATTTTACCTTTATTACCTTTAAGTCTGGTGATCAAAGCCTGCAATAAAGGAGTTATTAAATGGGAATCCTTACCTGTACACAGCCTTTGTTAGAAGCCTAATCATAATATAAACCCTGCCTTTCAACCATTTGCATCTATACTGTGGGGATTTGTACAATATCTTGCCACATAAGGCTTTCCTCAACTGTGGCTGTTGAACTGGTCAGACTAAAAACAATCAGCAGCATTACTGATCTATATATGGCTCTTAAAGAACATTGTGGATCATTTCACACTCAAAAACCAAAAAGTCTCTAAATGCTGAATGACGAAAGCTGAAACATTAATTCTTTGTTCTCTTGTCGTGAAAGGTTTAAAAGAGACTCTCTACGGTCTTTTGCCCTTTTAATTTGACTTTACAGTTTTACATTCACCGTTCCATCAGTTCGTACAGAGCTTGCCCTGTCTTCATGAAATACATTGCAGAAAGATTTGAAGCTCTCGCAATTGATTTCACTTGAGGACTTGAAAAGACGTACAAATGTCTCTGGGAACTTCGACATTAAACATATTTAGGTATTTTATTGGTTTATTTACATATTTTTCATTATTGTTGTGATTGTAATGTTTGTCTGGAACAGGTCTCTCTTGTAAATGAGACATTGGGTCTCAATAGTCTCAACCTGTATAAAAAAAGGTTGAATAAAAAATAAAATAAAATAAGAAAAGAAATTGTCTTGAAAACAAAACCAGTAAATGAAATCACCAACATATCATGTTATACAGTCGCAATACTTATGCATATGGATAAGTATTGATTTCAAACTTTTAATTCATTCTTAGCCATATTGATCACTGGTAAGGAAAAGCCTACATGTTGGTCAATATTATGTTTGTGCAAACATACTGTTGACCAAAACTCTGCTATGCAGTGTTGGAAGTAATATTTTATGATGTCAGTGACCCTTTCCATACGGTATGGGAGGTTACTGCTTTAATGAGTATAAAGTGCAACTCATGAGAATCATGAAATATAACATTCATAATATCAAGATCTCAGCTTAAGGAAACGGACAAATATGGGGGGGTTAATATGATTAGGTTCAGGGTCCTTTTATCACTTAGGACAACTGTCAACAAAACAGCCTCTGGGCATTACCTCTTTGAAGCATACACTAGTAGATAGAGTCGTAACCCTGAGTGCACTGAGATAGCATCATTCAGCTATACACTATTATCTGTCTTTACCATTTCATTTCTTCCCTTGACTCCACTAGACTTTAATCATTTATTAATTTCCCTTGTGGTCTGAGGGAAGGAATCATGGCCTGAATTTAAACTGGCAAGATCAGAGGATTGGGGTGTCACTTGTTCATATGAGAAAGAATATGGAATGTGCAGCTGTCATCCCAGCAATCAGCCAAATCCACCATGGACAAGCATATCAATACAGATATGAGCGACTGCTTCAGGAAAAGTATATAAAGAAATACTGACTGATCTAAATTTGTTGAAAAAAAAACAAAACATTTTTTTTCTTTATCAGAATTGCAGCTGTGATATAGAAACTTAAGATTTATCTGTGAGAACAGTCTGTTGATGATGTATATAATGAAAATTTTGATACTGGACCTGTAGTTCATAGGGGAACACAATATAAAAACAGATTTATGACCTTTTTACCTTTTTTGTCATCCAGGAGGTCCTGGTATGCATCCAGTTGGAGCCTTGGTGTTTTGCACTTTCTTTGGATTTTGTTTACTTGCTTGTTTGCTTTCATTTGCTGCTTAGGTTTAAGTACTAAAAAGTACTTGCTTTGCTTTCAAAAAGCTAATAGTGTCAGATAAAACACATCCTATAAAAGTAATGAGTGATGCCAAAGAACACCTTTGCACATGAGCCATACCAGTGGCTTTGACAAAACTGCACTAACTGACACTCCAGGAGTGAGAACAGGCTGCCATAGCAGTGCAGGGCTTTCAAGAAAAAGCACTGCACACCAAGAAGCTATATAGAAGCTACACGATTATATGTGTGTGGTAAGCCATACTGTTTCACCTTGCACCTTTCTTGTTCTTCCAATCCCCTTCACCCCAGGAGGATCATAGGCTATTGACAACACCCTGTCAGTGCACTTGGCTCTGGGCAGCCGTCTCGATATCTCTACAGGAATATCTGACTAATTGCATATCTGGCTCGATGCCCTCGCTATGCTGCCTTTTGCTCTTCTTCTTTCTATTTCAGATTTCCAGGTCCAGGCCTGGCTAGTAATGTCATTGGTAGACTTCCTGAGCGTGTGGCTAATTCTGCTCCACTTGCTTTTCAAGAATTGTATTGTTATTTGTTCCTGGTTTGGTCTTGCCTGCAGTTCTTCATTGGTAATGTCTTGCCACTGGATATAGAGGCTTTTGAGTGACAACTGTTGATGAAGGTAGTAGTAGTAGTTTGTAGTGTTCACCCTATCTGATGTCGTACTAAATAAATATGTATATTACATTATTTATTATAGTTTTGAATATCATACTGCCAGATTGTCCTGAAATGACTGGATCAGGTGTCCTGAATTATCCCTTAGGTATGACGCTATAGGTTAAGGCTGCAGGGGGACCTTTTTTGATGCACTGAGTGCTTCCATCCACTGCCCTCTTTTTAGTTTCCATGAATTTGTAAGCCACTATTGTATGTCATTAACTTTTGCCTAGTGGTCTCTTTGTGCATCCATTTTCCCTCATTTTTTTCTTCTCACCATTCAACCACTTGCCACAGTTCACTGCCCTCCAACATCTGGTTCTGCTAGTTTTCCTTTTAAAAGTTAATTCTTTGTCCTCACCTTTGGCAAGTGCTTGCTCCTATAGGGGATCATTCTTCATCGGGGTTCTCTCTTTGATATGGTAGAGTTTTTACCCTATAAAATAAAATGCGTAAAGATAATTCCTGCTTTGAACTGGTTCTGTATGAATGGTAGTTGATTGAAAATCAAACTGAACTGAAAGGCAATTAGGATGGAAGTTAAGATGTTAAATATGTAGAAAAAAGTAATCTTATGGAAAAGACAGAGGAGGAAACCCTGACCTGATGGAAGGTTGCCTTCAAAAGACAGAGATAAACACATAATGGGAGTCAAATGCACCAACAGATGCAGGTAAGATGAAATTGTTGCAATTTATTACTCCAGTCTGTGCCCTGCCCAGTCTGTCTAAAGACAATAGTACTGAGAAGAAAAATAATTTACTTCCTCTCACACTCCTGATTACCATATGGTTTAATGAAAACTGAAGCTTTTTAATTGATGACTTAACTGCTCTCAGTCTACTGTATATTGGCCTGTATATGCCTCTGTCGAAGCATATACATGTGCTGCCTGTTTCCTGTTCTTTTCATTAATAGTGATCTAGTGTGAGTTTTCTTTCAAAGAGACACAAAAAATCACTCTAGCCTGTCATGTCATGCCTTGAATAGATAAGGCCTGTGTGTATTTCACATGAGCTGCCTTAGGGCATTTTGTGATGCTTTACAAAATTTCTATGCAGCCCTCCAGATATTATTCTCTCCTTTAAGTGCTGATGGCAATGCAACAAACAGAAGAGTAGTCCTGATTTAAATCAAATTGTAACATTTTTGACAATAACGTGGAAGCAAAGACATTTCTATTTATCACCAATTTTGTAGTTTCTTTCATGGGCCATAAGTTGCATTGTACTATTTTCACAAAAAACAAAAAGAAAACTAATCACAATGTCCAGTTAGTGTAAATGCAAAAATGTATTAATGTTTTAAGAAATTTGGATCACTGTTTCCCCAAACAAGCCTCTTGGCTTTTACAAATACCAAGCAAAAAAGTAAGAAAGCCCCTAGAAGCGTAATGGCTTCCTGGATTTGGAATACCTCCATAAAAAGCTCCTTAGAGACAAAACAACCTTTTACAATCCAACTCCACACTATATTTTCACATGTTAATGCTCTCTCTTTTTTTCACATTTATGGTTCTCTTCTACCTAAGTGGACCGTAAAATGTGAGGCTATAACATGTACAAATTGTCTTAAAATGGATGGGAGTTTACAGTTAAATGCGATATGACTACATATCACACATCTCATTTTATGTTACCTTTCCAAATACAGTGCAGCCAAAGTTTGACCTAATCTATGGCAGCTCTATTCAGCATCTGTCATAGCCAGGGAGAGCAGCTGCAGCTGTGCTCACAGCCAGTGTCTTACCTGACAGAGATGCAGGTGCAAATAGAAATCCCCCATGCTGTCAACTAAGACATTAGTTGGTCTTTAACCTGCCAGCTTCCTAGTATAAAGTCCATATGATATTGCATTGTGCTGATGGGAGAACAGAGAAACTAATATTCTGGTGCATTCACCTCTAGTGAGTGGCTGTCATGTGTGCTGTCCATTGCTTGCTCCCTTACCTACACCTCTCAGAGTATTTCCAGGAGGGCAAATGTGTGAAAGAGACTAGTTCCCACTGTGTGCTATATTCAAGAAAGGACAACTAAGGAAAATCATGCACATGGATCCAGAACAGACCCATGCTGCCATTTTTTTTTTTTTTTTTAACTTCAAATGAATTTCAGCTTTACCTAAACAAGACCCTGGCCATCACATTTACCTTTAAAGAATTCAAGTCAAATTATGAAACTTCATTAGAAAGATGTGTCTGTTTCATATACGGTATTGGTCAAGTTACTTGAAAATAGTAATTAGTTACTTTATTACTTTGTTACTTTTTTAAAACCATGATACACAACATGAATATGAAATAAAGCAAAAGACCTTTCACCCTAATTCTATTTTTTGTGCATAATCTATCATATAAAATTGAATCAAATTAAAAAGTCTTTTTAAAAATTGTTTTATTAGCTTTAATCTTTTAATTGTATGCATATTGCATCGAGCGATAATTTAATTATATGCAACAGTGTTTGACTTGAATAAATTTGTTTAACATTTAAACCTATTTTCTGCATATTCCAGCATTTAAAACAAATGATTTTTTGTGTTTACACTCACTCTTTCAAATAGATGCAAGTAAAACACAGCAAAAAATAAATGAAATCAAAGATTCAGCAAGTCCTGTCGCTCTTAAATCTATTTTCACCTGCTTAGCAGGAATGGGGCCGGTGGAGACCAACAGCATCTCTACCTAAAAAAGGTTGAGGTAGAGGTAGGTCGATCATGTATTCTGATTAGATGTGTTACATCAACATGAATCCAATATTCAAATGAGGTCTGTTCAAGCTCTGAATCAATTAACTTTTCATAGGGCTAATGGTTATTAATAAATCCTTACATGTAACAAAGTCTTTTTAAGTTAGCGCCAAATGGAACCATTAGAGGGCCAAGCAGTTTTCATAACAAATGCACACACATACTGGTCATCCACACAACAGAAGGATCAGTGTTGATACACAGAGATCCAATGTTCCCTTTATGGGTCTTCCATGTAAACCATGAAAGAAAGTTCATCTAGACCTTTTCAAGAATGGTAATAAAAGGCAGACAACATGGACCAACATATCTTTTGCAAATGGGAACCAAACCAAATTGCAAAGCTTCTACAGACTGTGCCAGCTCTCTTTGTTATTTTTGGCTTCATATAATTTATGTGTGCATTATTATGCTTGTCTGTGTCTTCAAACTGTAATCCAGTGGGCTAATTGCTATTCATAGATTTTATTTTCCATGACATGGATGTACCACTCTATGTTAAGGTGCCAATTAATGATGTGCTGTAATACAGGAGTAGTATATCAAAAGCAAACTGTTTTTATAATGTAATGTAAAAACTGCTATACAGTGAAATACAAAAAACAGCAATGAAATGAGTTTACTTTTTAATGGCAAAAGAAATTAATCCTGAAAAAATGGTAATATGGATGTGTTTGGGCAATCTAATGGAGAGCAGCATTCCAAATGCAATTTTTCATTATTTCTGTAACAAAAAATATTACTGAGAATATAGGCCAAAGCACACAAAATACTATAGCATGTACTGAATGTGCAACCCATAAATGGAGAGTAAAAAAGAACATTCTGTGTTCAGATTGTCAGTCAATCTGAGTTTCTCAAACAGCATATGTCAGAGAAATCAGGTCGTCCTTGGTGTTGCATTGTGATTGATGACGAAGGCTCTGTGAAAGTAAATGTGTCTCTCAGAGACTGAGTGATTTGGCCTCAGTAAATCAAGGCATAAGGCGTGAATGAATGCAAGGACTGCCACCTTTCTGTATTGAAGACTTATTTCCAGATTTATGTTAGAATAAGCAACATTTATGCGCCTTACAGTAAATAATTCTGTTGGGTTATTTTTGCTGATTGCATGAGTGAAGATTTATTTATCACAGATTAAAGTTCTCCTCACTGCTTGCTCTCTCATTACCAGTTTACTGGATTAAATCTCTGCCTTTAAATGCCGTGGTACTTATCATTCCCGTGCTTGTATAATGGCTATAACAATTAAAGATCTAGCCATGCTAGCAATCCATCTGTGTTTCCTTGTATGTATGACTCTGCACCAAATTGGAATGTAATTGGACAGGTCCAAGTGGCAGCTGACAAGGCTTGCTTGGCAGATGTGATCAGGAAATGTGTGCACAGTGGGTCCAATTGAACAGACTATGGGGCCTTTTCACAAACCCAGATGGAGCTCTATAGAGAGAAAGGAAATGATACAACATAACGGATTTGGAGTAAGATTTCAATTTCACAAATGGCTTCTTGCTTGGATGCAGTTCAAAAGTGAACGAGTTGTGTCCCTTTCATTTGTTTGAGAATGTGACTCTTCACTGTAGAACAGTTTGAGTTTAGAGTATAATATGATCACTGAATTAGATTCATGAAGTTAGCCCTCTATCGCTTATTTCCTGTTTCCAAAAAAAAATGGGTGTGTTTGTGTTATATGAAAATTAAAGTTAAAACTTTGTGTTTATTTTTTATTTCGTCTACGCCAAGGGTTGGAAGAAGGTCATTCCTTTTTTATGTAAGGGGTATACATCATTACAACAAAGTTTTGAATAATAAAACATACCAATTGAGAGAAATACATTTTAGGGATTTATGCATTTTTTTGTTAGAAATGTACATTTTCTCCAGTGGACAAAAATATGCATATATTATATAGTTATTTAGTTTTAGTTTGTATCATATTTGCTAGATCCAGATTTTCTTTTAAATTATTATTATTGTTTAAAATGCATTGTGCAATTTATTCATTTTTATTTTATTTTTTTTGTGGCTCACACTGATGATGTAGAAGTCTCAAAAACTCATATATCATACATGATACAATGGCTTTAAAGGGTTTAAAATCTTAATGTATATACAGAGACCAGTGGAATATATAGGACCATATATATTTGGTATTTTTTCCCCTGAT